>NC_090930.1:552573518-553192512 GCF_040938575.1 Ambystoma mexicanum | reverse complement strand
AAGGACATTTTCGATCCTTCTCCTCTTATGCCCACGGCAGCAAGGGTCCAGTGGTTTCAGGCAAACCTCAATCACGCTGTCCCCCACACAAGGGAAGAGGTTGGGGAGTTGAAAAGATGGGTCAATGCCATCTCGGCAGTGCCCTCTGCAACCCAAGTGGCAAAGCCCCTTGTGAAGAAGACTTCCATCATTGTATCGCGGTGAGGGGTGTTAGGCAAGATTGTATGCAGTACCCTTTGGGTGCACTACAACAACCCTGACCTCCTGGCAATAGGAACCCAACCTTTGGTATAAGTCTTTACTACACAGGTTGGTAGCGTGTTGACAGCCAGGCTTATCTCAGGAGGGGTCATTGTGAGCTGTAGTGGAGTTGCACAGAGATTCACAGTGACAAGTATTCAAATAAACTCTTACACACAAGGTTTGTTGATTAAACAATTATTAATTTATTTAACAGTCTGTTAGAGTAAGCCTTCTTCAGAAGGGGGCACTATAATAGTAACATGCACATAAACTCCAAAACCCACACTCTTAATATTTCTAAATCAGTAAGTACCCTTTTTGGATGGCACACAGACACTTCCTACACCCTCAGGTGATTTTAGTAACTCGGGCACAATGAACATTAATATACCACTGGTTGCATTTAGAATCAGACTTAAGAGTTTGGCAAAGAAAAAGGTTATTAGAATAGAACAAGAGATCACACAAATATTCTGAAGCAGGTAAGTACTTTTGGTAACCCCCAATGCAAAGTTAGTTAACCCCTTCCTGGAAGGAAGACAAAACACAATGTCAGAGGGCAGAATAGTCATTCAGGGATCCAGGCTAGGCCAAAGTCAATTGGGAAAAAGTCTAGGTGAGCTGAAGCACTTCTTGCAGCTAAGTAAAAGTCTTTCCACAATATTTTAGAATTCTTTGTAGAAAAGAGGAATTCAAAGCATGGCCACAAGCTGTTTAGGCTTGTGAGGTAAAGAAGCTATCGGCAACACTACAGAGCAACCACAACAGGTCTCACCAACAGAGAACAAGTACAGTTACATAACAAGAGGTAAGTTCGCTTAGACTGTACAGTACCTTTTAGGTTGAAAAAAAGCAAAAAGTGCAGCAGATGACCTCAGTTCATGTGCAGCTCTGCAGATCCTGGTGTCCTGGGCCTCAGTCATGGGGACAAGAGGGAGGACGTCTGGGGACTTCTGCACTACAATGGGACGGTCACCGGCCGCAACCGGCAAGCTTTAAACAAATGGCAATTCGGTGTTTCAGCTCCTCGCATCTACCGCAAATAGCAACCCTGCGGTTCCTCACTGACGAGATGGGCTTTCCTTGCATCTGGTGTCCAGCACTCTGTTTAGGTGGCTCAGGCTCAGTCATTCCTGCTTCCTGGTAGTCCAGAGGATCTTCCTGGAGCTCTTGGCCAGCTTAAAAGCAACGCACACAATCTGGTGTTCCTCTCGCTGGCTATTCGGTTCCAGCAGCAACTGCAGTGGAATTTCAACCAGCTCTGAGCGGATGTCCAGGTGGCTTACTTTGGAGTTGATTGGTCCCACTGTTAGGCATAATTATATGCAGTAACCTTTGGGAACACTACAGACAATTAAGACTACAAGTGACAGTACAATTTCACCTTTGGTACAAGCCTGTACTACACAGTTATAGTGGTAGCAGTAGCAGAGCAGCCAGACTTATCTCAAGAGTAAGTGAGCAGTACAAATAGTTACACAAAGGACAGCAATTACTATGATTCAGGCAAACACTGACTCAAGGTTTCTAAGTAAAAGAATATATATTTATTTACTCAACAGTTGTATAACATTTCACTATTCTAAGTTAAAATCACAATCATAAATACACCACACCACTTCTTCACTTAAATTCCAGACAAGTTAAGCTCACAAAATTAAGTGTGAGCAAAATGCCACTACAGCAATTTAAAAGGGAGGGAAAGACAAAGTTATTAGAAATTAGGCAAAATCAACAGGTAAGTACTCGGGGCAATTGAACAAGAGAGATTACAGTGTACAGTGAGGAGATCAGCTAGAAAAGGCTTAGGGCCAAAGTCAATGGGTCAAGTCTTTTGCTCAAGATCACACAGTTCAGGGTAGTTTGCGGTAAAGTTCGTGGCACAGATTCCGGACGAGGTTGGTTGGTAGAAAAGAGAAGAGAAGGACAAGCCCTCGGTTTGGAGAAAGATTTCAAACACTTTCACCGCGGTTGAACGAAACGGACAAACGGATTTGCACAGTAGCTTGAAATGGAGAGGGAGCTGTAGCTGAGATGGGCGTTCCTTGTGGTTCCTGCAGGCTCACAGTTCCTGAAGCGACTGTCGGACTGACACGAAGTAGGAAGACTGGAGGATCCTGCACCACCCAGGGAAGAAACCAGCAGCAGAGCAAAACAACAAATAAAAGGTGCGCTCCTTAAAACCCAAGCAGGGTCCGACCTTCCTGGCTATCTGGCCCACTGTAGCTATGTACAGCGAATTCAACCAGAGGAGGGGTCCTGGCTTGTAGTTTGGGCGAACTGCTTGGTCCCACCAGCTCAAGGGAAGAAGTTTCTTGGAGGATCTTCTCTGTCATTGGATTCTGGCGATTCGGTCCTGCAGCAGGGCTTCACCGGGCGGTTCTGTCACGACCCGTGACCCAGAACCCTACTGGCATGGTCACATGCCAGGTAGGGTCAGGACTCCGGGTTCATTTGGGGCCCCAAGGGCCTTGCATTATCATCATAGACTCTCCTGGAGTCAGTCCTGGCGTCTTTGGCGCCAGGCTCATGTTCAGATTGGGACTTTACCTTGAAGGGACTTAACCGTGAAGGGACTACTTTTCCTGTGAAGGCCTGCAGCCAACATGGAGGCACCCATACAGTCTAGTTCCTAGGAACCAGGCTGTGCGGTGCAGTGTCTTAGGGTGTGGTACCCTGGACTACTTTACCTGGACTACTTTACAGAGGGCTATATAAACCGCACCCAAGCTACAGAACGTGCTTTATTCTGCAGCCAGCAGCGAGACGCTCATCGTGTTCAGAGACTAGCATCCGGCGATCTTTGAATAGCGGACCTGCAGAGGAGACAAAAGAACCTCATTAGCAGTCTCTTCTTACCTGCAACTTTCCATCCGTCGTTTCCTGCTACTCGCGGTCTTCCATTCAGTTGGCAGCATCATCAGGACACCATGCTCGCACCGGAACAAAGCACCTGGAGTGAGCGAGAAAGAAGGACAACGTTAAACAGGTTACTCACGGCATTCACAGCAGTAATCACAAGATCCTCACCTGGCTGAGCATTTCTTGACTGGTTCCGCTCCGGAAATCTTCACACGCCCAGAAAGACCATCGCAACCTGAAAAGGAATAAAGAATACAGGTTAGCAAGAAAAGACATTACCGCGCCGCACTTCGCGCTTAACCTACCATCCATCATACGCTCCTGCGTCCATCATCCTGGCAGGAGCCTGATCCAAGTAGCGCACCCACCGAACCTTCGTGCACCTAAGGGGTACAAACAAGAAAAGACATTATTAGCAAGAAAGGATGCAAGGACATTTAAAGACTGCTTTAACCGGACTTACCTCCTTAAAGACACTTGAATGGGTTAGCACCAGTGAAGTTAACTCGGTCGCTTCAACCCGCAGAAGACTACGCGCCCCTGCACAGAAGGCAGGACGGAGAGCATGCCAGACATCATAACAAGGTGCGGAGTGGGCCATCAGGTCGAGTTCAGGGGGCTGGTGGGATGAAACAAAGTCTGTTCCTAAGCCCAGTCCTCCTGTGTTTTCAGGCCTGACCGCCACAGAAGGCATCGTCCAGAATTGGGGACGTCCAGGGTGAATCCGGCAACCAGGGCATAAGGGCGTCCCCGTCGATACCAGGTGAGCGTAACAGAACGCGAAGCCTCATAACATTATCCACCTGGGCGCCATGGAGACTTCAGAAATGGACCAACTGGCTCAGTTTTTAGGACAATTGCGCGCTGAAGTGCATTCGGCTAGGCAAGAGACTAATAGCCTGCAAAGGGACCTTGTTGTCACCAAGGATCGCACTGAAGAAATCAGTAGGCAATTACTGCAATCACAGGCCGGACAAGCTCCATTACCCGGGACAAATCCACCGGCACAGGCAACCACGTCGTATGCCGTTCCAGTGAAAATCACCCTACCCGGAACAATACCGTTAGCACCGCCAGAAAGGTTTTCAGGTGATCCAAGGAAGTATGCTTCATTTATGAATCAATGTCGCCTTCACTTCCTCTGCAGACCGGGCGCATTCCCTAACGATCAGGCACGAGTAGCATTTATTTTGTCATATCTGGGCGGTAGTGCAGCAGATTGGTCAGTGCCGCTTGTGAGCTATGATGATCCGTTACTACGTGACTTTGGGGGCTTCCAAAGAGAAATGGAAAAGCTCTTTGCTCGACACACCCATGAACAAGCTGTAGACAACAAACTCTTATCACTCCGGCAGGGGAATCAGGACTTACTAACATACATAGCAACCTTCAATAGGTTAGTGGCCGAAACCAGGTGGCCTGAAGACAAGAGAACCACATTGTTTACCTGAGGCCTTCGAGGGGCATTAAAGGACGTCTTGGCTCAGGTAGTTGATCCACCAAGAGACTTAGTGAATTTATCAATCTGGTGGTGCAACTAGATCATCGACTACAAGATCGGAAAGCAGATTGGTCCAGATCAGACACACGGGCTGTGTATCTACGAACCAAGGATGCTACTCCGCGCACGTCAGAGAATACCACAGAGCCGATGCAAATTGGGGGGAATACTACCACCATTAACAAAAGCTGAAATAGACAGGAGAAGGCAACAGCAGTTATGTTTGTACTGCAGATAATCGGGGCATTTCCTAAAAGACTGTCCAATAAAACCCCCCAAGCGAATTGTGGGAGCTACAGAAAAGGATGAGAGTAAGGAGTCGGAAAACTGCCTAGATCGACAAAAGTAGAGGCCAGTTTGTCGAGTGAGAAGAATGAGTCACCAACGTCACATTTTGCAATACCAGGGATCCTAATCAATCAACAACCTTCAAGGATGCACTCCGTTGAAGCTTACATAGACAGCGGAGCAGTTGGGAATTATATTGATTATATTGATCGAGACCTTTCCTCTCTTCTTTCTCTCTCTACTTGTGATGTTCCTCAGGGGTCTAACCTCTCTCTCTGGCTCTTCAACCACTACCGGACACCTCTTGCTCACCGCATCGCTACTTTCTGCTCCAATTTTCAATGTTATGCGGATGACACTCTGCCCTCTTTCAGTACGACTGAGATCCTCCTCATCTCTCTCTCTCTCTCTCTCTCTCTCTCTCTCTCTCTCTCTCTCTCTCTCTCTCTCTCTCTCTCTCTCTCTCTCTCTCTCTCTCTCTCTCTCTCTCTCTCTCTCTCTCTCTCTCTCTCTCTCTCTCTCTCTCTCTCTCTCTCTCTCTCTCTCTCTCTCTCTCTCTCTCTCTCTCTCTCTCTCTCTCTCTCTCTCTCTTTCTCTTTCTCTTTCTCTCTTTCTCTCCCCCCCTGCCCACTCTGGGCCCTCTTTCTGCCCCTTCCTGTGATGCGAAGAACCTTGGTGTCATCTTCGACTCCACCCTCTCCTTCTCTCCTCACATCTCTTGACGTCTCTAAGAAGTCAAACTATTATCTGAACCTCCTCAGAGATATTCTTCCTTTTCTCACTTTCCCCCAGAAGCTCACTGTCTCCAGAGCTCTGGTCCTCTCTTGGCTGGTCTATTGCAACAGCCTCTTTTCTGAATTTTCCTGCCTCTACTCTTTAACCTTTACAACTTATCCAGAACAGGACTGCAAGACTTGTCCTTGACCTCAAGCCCAGGTATCTCTCCAGCTCTGATTTCTCTTCATTGGCTCCCTATCGCTGTGAGGATCAACATACATCATCCACAATGCTTTCTGGGCCCTGGGACCGCTCTACCTCCAACTTTCTCTGCCAAAAAATCTTCCTTCTCGAGCTCTCCACTCATCCACCTCCAACTTTCTGAAAAACTGACGGTTCTCCAAGCAGACAGTTGGGGGCAGATCTATCTCCTCGGCTGGGGTCTCCCTCTGTAACAGCCTCCCTGCCTCTCTCAAACTTGAGCAGAACCACCTCTGGCTGCGGAAGCAACTCAAGACCTTCCTTTTCGCTTCCGCTTTTTCTCTTCCTCTCCCCTGCTGATGCACCTGACTGCTCCGCGCACTGGTCACCCTCTGAACTCTGGCCCAGGGTCCTTCATGTCCAGTTGCCCTTGCACTGCCTTCGGGGTTCCCAGCACTTAAGGGTCTGTATCCACAATCCTACAGTCATTTCTCTCTGCACTTATGAACCACCCGCTGGCTGCGCTTGTGAGTTAACGGCACTTAATGTTCCTTAAGATTGCTCACCTTTAAATTGATTTTCCTGGTAGCCATCACTTCTCTGAGATGGGTGAGTGAGCTTCAGGTGTTGTCTGTTAAACCTCCAGAGGGAAGGGTGACATTGAGAGTGGCCATCCTTTCTTCCTAGGGTAGTCTCGGACTTCCATCTCTCTCAAAAGATCAGGTTTCCTGTGTGTTTTTCTCTGCCACACCCTTCCAAGGCAAAGGAGTGATTCCATTGGCTGGACTATGTGCAGCCCCTCAGCCTCTATGTTTCGATTGATGGATGACGATAAACAGCTTATTATGGCTCTAAGATGTCCAGATGGGTTTTGGACATGAACAGTTGCATGGCCATGGAGGAGAGTGTATACAGAGACATGGGCTGTCCCGCAAAATGTGGTTGAATTTGGGCTACGTGGGCAGATGCTGTTTGACTGTGTTACTGTTGCAGTGTGTGATCTCTATGCCATCCTACATTGTGTAATGTGCCATTGTACATGTTCTAATCTTATTATTGCTGGTGGAACCTGCCATATTCCACACCCACCCTCTATTATGTTGTTATGTTAAGTTGTGATATTGTCTCGATTGATTGTTTATTTTTTGGGTGAAACCAATACATATTGTTTTGTAAAAGAAAAGAACAGACCATGTCAAGGTCGATTATTGTCTACATCTCTGAATGCTATGACCTGGCTGGAAAGATGTACTGGATGGTCTTGGGGCTCATTCCGCCTGTCTTCCAGCTCTGCACTGTAAAGGTGGGGTGGGTATCCCTTTCTTGGACATTTGTCAGGCTGCACACGCTTGCCAAGCTTTTTGGCTTGGATTCCATATCGGGCAGGATCCTTGCTTCAGTACAGCGGTCCTCCAGAGTTTTCTGGTGTAGGTGGTGTGCTCTCGCTCTCCTCCAGACCTATGCACTGTTATGGGAGTCTGTCATACATGTAGAATCTGTTGCAGGAAGGAATCCATTAGAATAACTAATGACTTCCCTCTTGGTAATGTTCTTTCTGATGGATGTTCCTCCCAAAGATTCCTTGTCAACATATAACCCTGGCCATCTTGGCAGGTAGCTTGTACCCCTCATACGATGTGTGGTTCCTTAGTGGCAAAGAGCTAGGGAAAAAGGACGGGACAGAGGTCATAGGGCATGGCGACTGTACATATGCTGGCCCCGACAACATGTCCGGTGTTCAGTGCTTAAGGGTCCCCAGTGGAGCAGACTCAGAGCAGCGCTGCACCCCTGGGTACGAACATTTTTACCAAGACTGCTGCGCTAGAGATAGAATACCACAAATAACAAATCTGTGGTAGGAACATCATCCGAAAGAACACTATCAAGAGGCAAGTAATTTTTTCATTAGTCTGTGGTGTGCATTGGAGTATTCCATGCTACATCCGTCAAGTTATTGGTCAACTACTCAGTATTCGTCTGACTAATAATTACGGTATTCAATACATTGATACAATGGCTTGCTCTCTCAGAGCAGTATGCACATTTGTACTATCTAGGGGCAGTATTTACTATTTATTCTAAACCTAGAATGCAATTCAAAGTGGTTATAGTTTTCCTTCCTTTGGACTCAATGAGTTTTCTTTTCCTATTCTCCCAGGCCTAAGGTATATACTCTTCTATCTAGTGAAGGAACTGGAACGAACTGTGAGAAACCGTAGAGTATTCTCCCAGGTAAACCCCGGGAAACCCTTATTCAGGTGGTCAGGCGCTCTGATCCCAACCCTGGGAGTGGACGAGCGATGGAGGATCAACGGGGTGAGGGGCCCCGGGGGTTATGCTCAGGGGAATGCCTCAGGTGAGATGCGCTATTATGCCAAGAAAGGAGAGGTGTATGAGATCTCCAAGGCCTTATAGGCTACACTACATCTGCCTCACCTCCTCCCATTAAATCTCTCCTACCCAAACCCACTAACCCCTCCATACAGAACCTATCCCCTAAGATCTCAAACCCTGTCATGTTCAGAAACCGTCTCTCCCAAAAACCCTGTCTTCCTGTTCACTATCCTAATACTCCCAAGCATTATTCTTCCTATCCCTTTGATTATTCTTTCCTGCAATCCCCTTGGTCTATTTTTCGATCTCAGTTATTCTTGTCCCTCTGACTACCCTGTTCCGAATCGTCCATGGCCCCAACCTTCCCTACTTCGTCCCGTAGGCTATTTTGACACGCCATCCCCCACCCCCTTTTCCAATACGAATATTCTTTTGCATCACAATAGACAACAGACTAATGTTAAATCTGTGTACCTGACATGTCCCAACACGAGGGTCAGGCAAGGTCAGGCAATTGACTCAAATCACACACACCTGGTGGCCCTTTCCCTTCCCCACAGGTATAAAAGGTGGAGCCAGAGAACATAGTATGAGCAAGGCGAGGAAGGCGAATATGAAAGACTGCACGACGAGACAGCTGATCCAAGGCACCAGTTCAAGCGAAAGAAAAAGGCAGCAGGAATCGAGTAAGCGGCGAGGAGAGAAGTGACCTTGCCCTTTCCATTCCAGACCTGCAGAATCTTTGTGGAGGAGAGCCTAAGACTGCAAACAATAGCACGAGTGTCCTGCAGCAGATGTCAGTGGTACACAGGGCAAGCTTTGTTGAATAGCAGGAGTAAGGGAAACTCCTGCGCCTGTGGGACCGGCCTTGACTTCAGAGAAGCTAAAAGACAATCATTTCATCACACACAGTGAGTGGAGGAGAGAATCGATAAGACCCGGGCTGTGTTGAGTGAGAATCGCAAAATGGCAAGGTTGTGAAACAAAACTGATGAACTATAAGTGAACTGTAAAAAGTGTGAAGGGGAGACCAGCGGCAGGGGGAAACCGACACCACGTGGGTGCCAACTCAAGAGACTCTGGTCGAGCCCCATATTGACAAACTACAGAAACCAGAAGGCCATAGGAAGGCCTCCAAAGAAACTAAAAGTGGTCATACGTGAGGGTCGAGCAAAAGCCCCGTACATTCGAAAGACTTTGATTTGTGAGTTGACATGAAAACAAGGGAAGTGGATCTTGTATGGTAAATAAGAAAAGGGGCGTGAGTCCTGCAAACATTTAGAACCAGTGGAAAGCAAAAGAGAAGGGTCCGAGCCCGAGCAAGGGAGATCCAAGGAGTTAAGCGATCACCCAAAGTTTAATGTGAAAAGACTTTTAAGAAAGAGATGAAGCTATCACCCGAGAACTAGCGGTCAAGAGAGGTACGAGCCCGCCCGAGGGAGATCCAAGGGCGAAAGCTTTCATGTGGAAAGTGATACTTGAAGGGTCAGCCCAGAAGAGGGGGACCCAGGGGTGAATCGGTATTACCCTAGCAAACCTTCATTTGTTAAAGGAACTTTTGTTTTTGTTATTGGAACACACCAGGCCCCGAAGGCAAGAGACTTTCAAGGGAAACCAGACTTGGCCATCGATGGTTCTGAGAACTGCTATTGAAACTGTCGTCTCATGCTGGAGAAGCCCGAGACAGTACTGTGCTCCAAGCTCCCATCCTACCCCGTGCTAAAACGTGAGGAGGGGAGACCCAAGCCACTGCATCCTGACCTATTTTTTTTAGAAAACTTCTTTCTTTTCTTCAGAACTATCCCACACCCGCTTTTGTAGTAGTTGTGAGGTTTGGCAATAGGTTTCTTAGTATAGGCCCCTTTTATTTTGACACTAAAACACTAGGACTGCCTTATTTTTTATTTGATGGTTGACACCTGTCCCCATCTTAGATTTAGGTTTAGATTAGGTGTTTTTCCAATCTGCACACCATTTTCATTGTTCAATAAACTCCCTTGAACTGTGATCAATTGTATCTGTCTTACTTGTGTCACCATGAGTTTCTCACAGAACCCAAAAGCTTTGTCCCTTTTCCTCTGGGGGGAGCCACCCCCTTTCAGTCTAGGGATGTGAGCCCACTCGGGAAAACCCTCTGTAGGGGTTTGGGAAAGTGGAACCTAACTGAGAGTGACTCCTCTCAAGGGGACAAGGACTCACATTCTCATGGGAAACTCCCTACAACTAAGGCATTATCTGCATAGGTGGGAATCTGATGTTGCATTCAGCTGTGAGACTCAAAGTAACACTGAAAGTGCCTTTGGATGTTCGGCTCAAGACGATGCTGATCTCTTGACAGCTGAACATAATTAACAGGCCCCTTTTTGGTCACAGAGTGAGAATAAAGGCGTGATCACCCTTGGATGGCAAAGAAGAAGCAATATGCAGAGAAGAGCTTCCGACGTGAGCATGTCACTGAGAGTCAGAGCTATGCTGCACAGAGGAGCTGACTCTGGCATGGAGAAAAGTAGGAGAAGGAAAGAGTGCCCTTGTGCAGAGTCAGTGAGGCCAAGCGGAGCAGGCTTTAACTGGATGCGTGACCACGCAGAGGATGTGGTGAGCCCTATAAAAAAAAAATTGCCGAACCCAGATTGCGAGGGAGCAATGAATCCTCTGTTCACAACAAGGGAGTCGAGGAGCAGGAAAAAGCTGAGACGATCGAACTGCAAAACTCGCTTGTATCCAGACGGGAATGCTAGAAAACCGCAGGGAATGCTACGGAGCAGATGCTGCCTCACTAGAGCAGACCCTCCGACATAGAAGGTACCCGGGTTGCTCATATTAGAGGAGGGCGGCGAGACCTGAGGGCAAAGTGGGAAGAAGGGAGGATTACCTAATCCCTTATCAGGAGCAGCAGAAAGGCACAGAGAGGAAGAAGCAAGTAACACCAAGGGTTACATGTGCCTGAGAAACCTGAATATTGCAACCAGCCAAACGGCTCTCAGAAACTATCGAGAAACAAGAGAGACATGTGGAAAGAGGGGTTACGAATAACCCTGAGAGAGAAGCGAGACATTGGAGCATAGAAACCCAAGGGAGCCTTGGAGACCCAATAAGACAAGTGAAGAACCAGTTCAAGGGCAAACCAGAGGCAAACAATACCTGAATACATTGGGGAGTAACCCACTCAAGTGGTGGAGAGGTATTAAGGAGGTATCCCTCCACCTATAACAACTTGGACATTTGATCTTTACAGGAACCTGAGACTTTATTTTGAAAACTTGAAACATTTGGAACTTTGACAGATGGTCAAGAACTGTTAAACCAGGGAGCATTGTTTTCTGCAGAAAGAAACATTGGATCCAAAATTAGGAGGGGTTCATGGAAGCCCTACTAGAGATTAGGGTGAACATCTCTAAAGGCAGGACACTCTGCCTAGTTTTTCTCTTATATTTTCTAAGTGATGCAGCCAATTTAGAGTATAGGTTTTGGACAGAGGACCATTTTTGTTATTTTGACTATTGACGAGCACCTTAGTATAGTTTGTTAGGAATGGACTACCATTTTTAGCAATAGAGCTAGACAGGCATTTTCTTTTAAGTAAAATAGACCAATTGTTAATATGCCCTCTGGTCTGTGTCCCTATACTGGCCTGCCACAGTACATAACGACCTGATTCATGCAGATCTTTCTCTAGTACATTTGTGTACATGCATACAGCAGCCATTTCATAATAGGGTTACAAGAGAAACATGCCGTAGTACATTCTGCACAGATTTCACCCTGTATTCATGCTCTGTACTTGTACATATGTTTTAACTGAATGGGCAGAAAGTTAATGGTCCACCAAATACCCCAAATGTGCAAGTTCAAAATGGGTATGACCAGAGGAATTGCCGGGGACAGGCAATAAAAATTAGCAAAAACACCTAGAAACCTGCATAGATAATGGAGACTAAAACAGGAGCAAATCCCTAGCGCCTGTCCCTAATTTTACCTTATCCCAACTGGGTGTAATAGACGTTTAAAACTTATTGTAATTTTTTCCATGAAATTCTTTCACTTCTCCCACTGTTGAACACCAATTTCCAACTGTTGGGGACTTTCTCATAGATTTGGTCATTTGTTGTGTATCTGGATGCTATCTGAGTTTTAATTCACATGAGATGTTTTTGAAACACAAGGCACTTCAGTTTCCTTTTAGGTTCAAGTGGAAGTTGAAGTAGACAGTTTTCTTCTGGTCGATAAAACAGCTTTGTGAATCCGGTTCCTAATACTTATACTCCTACCCCTGTTCCCCGTACTTCAATTTCAGTGGGATGTTTGTCCACATGGATCGTCCTGCAGCCTTTACTGAACATCAGCAATTCCTCTGCACGTTTTTATGGGATTGGGGTTGAAAGACCTAATTAGAAATGTTCGAGGGAGAAAAGACTGAAGATTATTTTTTCTAAATCTTCGGTCTTTTCTCCCCTGAACATTACTGACTTAGCCCACCCCTCCCTACCTACCCTCTCCACCCCCCTACTTACCTTGCATTCCGACTCGCTGTGTCCCTGCGACACCTATTCCCTTTCATTTATGTGATCGGGAACTGGCGTGGCAGGGTCCTTTCCTTTTATTTTGTTCAGGACAGCTGCAGATGTTTCCCCCGTAACCCTCGTTCACAATATAGTGAGCAAGGGTGCGGGGGACAACCCCGCAGCCCCCAACGACGAATGCATGATCTCGATGAACCTTTCGAAAGGCTGAAATTCGGGCAAATCACGCATTCAGTATTTTTTTTTTCAAACATTTTGGACGAAACCCTTTTTATGTGGGTGTAGCCTAGGCACCTATTGAGGTTTCTGCTCTTCTATACTCTCCGCTCTGGCTCCATTCACCAATCTACATTACTGCATCGGTGGGATTGGATGCCTACCAAATGCGATTATGACACATATTGCTTTTTCCACCTGCAGGTCCTCAGGGAGGATCTGTCTGGAGTGCTTGAATGTCACAGATGGCCTCATGAACATGCCAACATTTGAAGATAGTTCAAGGGTTTTTATTAGAGAAATAGGGAAGGGGCTCGCTAAGGGCCATCCCTCTCTTCTAGTCCAGGCAATATCCTCTATTGTAAAGTGACCCCACATTACCATGTCAAGACGCCTACACCTAATGACAGAGGAGAATACATTGCAAAATTTCAGAAACCTATGACCCGATTCAAGTAAATGAAAGCTACAGCTAGACTTCAAGAGAAGTCTGCATTTCCAGTTCTTCCTTCACCCATTGTGAGAAACCTGAAGGTGTCTTCCGTGCTAGATCTGTCATCCAGGTGGCCAGCACACAGCCATCGCTATTGGATCCAGTTCCTGGAGGTGGACCAGTGGAGGAGGATCTCCTGGATGGGGCGGGGGTCTTCGGGGAGTGGAAGTGGGACACCGACGGGTGAGGCACGGTATCCCCTTCCTTATACCTGTTCCCATTCTATTCCGTAGGATGCTTAGTGTAAAGACTGGAGGGGGGTGTCTGTACTCCTGCTCTCTATATGGTAGTGGAGAGGCACAGAGGACCCCAGCCAGTATTCTCGATTTGGTAAACGTGGGCGAGCAATCAAGGCCTAGCTTCTCAGGAGGTGATGCGGGCTGGTTCTTAAGTACAGTGTAGTCCCCAAGCACCCACAAAGGAATGTACGCACACTGTAGTAACTAAACATAGTCTTTATATAATTAAGGTTCAAGGTTATGTACAATATCGCAATAACTCACTTTGTGCTCAGTTAATCTACAATGGCAAATATATACAGTTCTAAGTGGTCCCACAATTATTATCAGATTTCATTAAAGTGCATCAACTGTACTCTGGTCAAATGTCACACAAATCAATTAATAAAGGTAACCAACCACTGACCTAGCAGGAAAGCAGTTGGTTAGAACAATTGGCAGGATACTGGCCCCGTTACTTAGACACAGTTCTGTGTGGAGATCGCGCCCACCTGGGCAACGTGTAAAATAAAGATATACTACAAGCCCAGTCCATATATTGTCCAATTAGTCTTATTTCCTTCTACAATGTTTCTACCACCCCAATGTATCTGGAATAGCAGAGTTTGATGACAGGTCATCGACAGATACTTCTTGAGCGGCTCCCTTTAAGGCAGGAGCCGCGGATCGTCGAGATCCTACGACGCAAAGGGTGAGCAACGGCGGTGAGGCAGCAGAGGTCCTGGCAGTGCTCATCGACAACGAGTCGAAGATGTCCTGCAAGGAAGAGGCGTGCGGGGCACCTCGATGTCGATAGTTTAGGACTGCAAAGAGTTTGTGAAGAACTGTGGCCCAGCAAGGGTGTCGAGTCGTCCAGCGTCTTTACAGTCTTTGGGTGACAGGAAACCCACCGGCGGATGCTCCTTGGCGCGTCGGCGGCCTGGCCTTCTCCGGCGGGATAAGGCGGTCAGCGATGCGGACAAGCACCTCCAGGAATCAAGTCTTAATCAACAGAGCATTGCGGCTCCTGTCGTTGATGGCACGCCGTCAAGCAGTCCCGGCTTCTGGGCAACTAACTTCGACGGGCCTCCAGTGGTTATAGCAAACCTGCAAACCCTGGTCGACGCCGGTGGACGGAATGTCCAGTGCTTCTCTTCGTTTCTCGTCGGCGGTCCCCGTCTCTGACTGACAGTCTTTCGTAGGTTGACTTCCAGGGCGCTTCGGCAAAGGTTAGCAGTGCACGATGGTCCCTCGTAGCTCGGGAAGAGGGCGCCTAACAAGGTCCTCTCTGGAGCAGTTCTTGAAGACACAGCAGCTTTCAGATGGATGAAGTAGAGCAACAGCAAGACTTCTCTCCCAGCAGGGCTTCAAGGTTATGCTTCAGTTTCAATGTCAGTTTCAAAACGAATTCTAGCAGTGAGAGGCCTCCAGATATACTGTTGATCTCCCATTCATTCTGCTGGGTCACACTCAGGCAACCAATCACTCAGAAGGGCATTCAGGCAGTCAGTCAGCCAATCAGGTGCACAGTGCATTCAGGCCATTCTTCTCCATCCAGACACTCACAAAACAGAATGTGGATTCGGACAAGTACCACGCCATTCAACACTACAGACTGCATTCATACCAATTTCGGGCAGGGCTGTCTCAGTCATTGGGTCAACCACCAGATACTAGACATCCACAACACAAATGCATATTCGTCACACACTCCATTCACCCAGGTCCCACCCACAGGCGTACCCACAACATAAGGTCATTGGGAAGGGTCCAGCCAGTCTGGTCGGCACTTCCCCACACTACCATATATTGAACTTCCACACAACAACCAATCAGGGGGAAGGGACAGAGTCCGGGCTTCCCGGCACTTCAGAAAAACCAAGGTAACAGGCGATGGAGGGCAAGCGGCCACGGGAGCCATCTTGTTTCCATCAGGAATCAGCTGATTCCAATGACGGGTGTCTGGGCATCCCAAAATGGAGGATTGTCAGAGCACCTGTCAAATTCAGCACAGAGCTGCCACCAGCCCATACCCTGCTCTGTGGGCCACACACAGGTGCCCAAAAACATACACTAGGGGCACAGGGTTATACCCCCACCCATGGGTGCCATAAGGGTATCCCATGGGTCTGTACACCAAACCAAAAGAGGGCGCTGCACCGCCAAGAGTCTCGCATGAACTCCTGCGTGGAAAACACGACAGAACACGCGATAACAAGCAGAAAAGGACAAGGATACAGAGGCCCTGTCCCTCTGATACATTTCCAGCATCACTCTTAGAAGCTCTTTCTCCCCCCCACTCCCTTTCCTACACAAACGCTTTCTCACACCGTAACAAAGAACGGACTAACACCAGACCCATTTACCTGACACGTCCCAACACAAGGGTCAGGCAGAGTCAGGCAATAGACGATAACCACACACACACACACCTGACAACACTTTTACTCTCCCCACAGGGATAAAAGGCAAAGCCTGAGATACCACTGCCAGCAAGGTCAACCGCACGAGGGAGCAGCTATTACAAACCAGCAGTTGAAAAGGAGAAGAAAGGCAGCGAGATTGAAGGGGACGTCAAGGAGGGAAGTGCCCTTGCCCTTTACAACTCGGAACTAGAACACCTCCAAGGAGAGAATAATAAGACCGGGTTATACGGCTAACGTGTAGTGCAGCGGATGTCAACAATACACACGACCTCCCGTGCGGATAACTCAGGCTGGGAGGCATGCCAGCTACCGCAAACGCATCCTTGACTCCAAAGGTGAGAGACGGCAGCGGGTGCAGCACAGCCGGTGAGTCGCGGGAGCCAATACTGAACCAGGCTGTGACAAACCCAAGGTTGCAGGCGGCAAATGTTTGAACAAAGAACTTTTATATGAAAGACAGTTGAAGTCCAGGTGCAGAGTGGTCCAATGCTGCGTGGGCGTTCATTCGAAAGACTCTGACCAGGACTCTTTTGTTGATCTACAGATACCAAGAGGTTTTGAGAAGGCCACCGTGAAGTGTCAAGGGGGTCATACGAGGGTTGAGCCAAACCCCTCCTACATTCGAAAGTCTTTGACACAGTACCAGAAAAATGTGTATAGCCCGACTGGGGCTGTGACCCGAACTTGGGTACGAGGAAGAGCCCAAGAGGTCTAAAGAGACTGTGAATATTGTGTAGTGGAAAGTGTGAACCCAAAGGAGAGATGCCGAGAGAAAGCTAGGGGAAGGGAACCCCTGCTTTCTAACTGAACTGTGAATAGTGTGAAAAGAGGCAAGTGTGAACACGACAAAGGGATGCCTGTGAAGTAGGGTCAACAGTCGTCACCCGAAGATGTGTGAATGCTAGAACGGGCCTGGCCGACGGGAGATCCAGGGGTGACAGGTCATCACCCAAAGTGCATTGCGAAAATAACTGTTTAGTTAATTTGTTGGATACCACTCATGGGGGTCTGCGCCCAGAATAGGGGGACCCAGGGGTGAAGCTATCACCCGAAGTATTTGTGGAACAGAACTTTGTGTTTGTTTGTCATTTTGAAACATCAGGTCCTCTGAGGCAAGAGACTTTGGTTGAAGAGATTTGGCCACAGACGGCCCCGATATACCTTGAAACTGTACTGTAACCTCGTGCTCGCGAGGCCCAGGAGTGTGCTGCGCTCGAAGGTGCTGCCTTTTCCCATGTCTAAAACGTGGAGAAGGGAGACTCAGCCATACCATTCTGATTTATCGTTTTGTGAACACTTCATTCTTATCTGGTGAACATTTTCCCACACCCTTTTGTAATTTATCGGTAAGTATTGACAATAGGTCTATTATTATAGGCCCTTTTTAATTGAGACTACGCCACTAGGATCGCCTTATTATTATTTGATGGTTTTAGTTTCCTCACATCTTAAATTTAGGTTTAGATTAGGTGTTTATCTCACTCCCTTTGTGCAGTTTAATAAACACCTTTGAACTGTGATCACTTGTCTTTGTCTATTCTTGATACCATGCCAACCTTACACCACCCAGTAGCAGGGGTTCTGGAACTTTTGATCCTGCCTCCACCAACTATTCGTCCTCAGCCATAGGAGCCACATCCTCTGCCTTTGCAACCACCTCATTAGCCACCACCCTTGCCATAGGATCCCCTTTAAATCCCTTACATAAGTGATTCTCCTATTGGTGACAATCCGACATAGTTTGATCCAGAAGATGATGTCCTGTCATTAGTATCCTCTTTTCACAAGTCAAATGGAGAGGATTTGGAAACTCATGTGGGCTCTGGTACCAGAAGGAGCAGCTGTGGAAAACGATATTTGTACTTCAGTCCTGGTGTCCTGAACAAATACCAGAATTGGACATTCATATCCAGAAAAGTGTGTTAAAGGAGGTGCAGCCAAAATGGGAGAGGCACTATTCTGCTCCTCCTACCAACAAGGAAAATGACATAATGTACAGACCTGTAACTTCAAAAAATCTATAGCCGCACAAATGCAGGCCCAGTCATTAGTTGTGTCGGTGGCTAAATTGTGAATGAAAGTAGAAGCCACCTCAGCAGCTCTTGCTAAAGATTAATATCTCTGAAACACTACAGCCAAATTGCTAAAGTGTCCATGTGTATATTAGCTTCATTCACCAAGGAGGACAATTTGCTTGATAACTTAGCCAAGAACTTGCATCATATTTAGACATTTTAATGCAGATGCAACTACAAGTTATGGAAGAAGTGCAGTGATTTTGAAAGAGTCCTCTTGGAGAACATTCTCTTGCTTGAGCAGACTTAGTAAAGGCTAAGCAGCTTGTGAGCGACATGAAGGAAGAATCCATACTTCCATGGATTACCTTTCTCCTGCAGATTTCTCATCAGATAGAAATCCATTCCAGCATCATCTGCTCAGATAACTTTTCGTCAGGGGGTGTAGTGCACCTCAACTCAGCCGCCGAACCGTCTTGATTCGATGCTCGGTCGTCGGCCCTGGACATGACATCGGTCGTCATACATATGCTGTGTCACTACACCCCCGTACCTCAGTTCCTTTTTTCTGTGTGCTCGTCACACTGCTTGAGAGGAACACTGCAAACGATACTTCGAAATTTTGTTTGCCGCAAGCTCGATCATGTCCGCGCCCCGAGTGTCGGTATTCAAACGCTGCAGAAATGGCAGCTCGATAATGTCTGTGACCGATCCACACAACATCTACATTTGATGGCACTGCACTGGTCACGACACCGTGAGCTGTACATCATGTGGCAAAATGAACAAAAAGTCCCACAGGGAATGAGCGGCAAAGTTTGCAGAAAGTCGACTGCCCTCCAAATCCCTTGTGCGGTTGACTGTTTGGTCTTCGGAGGCCGAAACGGAGGGGCCTCCCCAGAAAAGGCAGCGAGGCATCAGTGAAAAAGAAATTGCATTCCTGAAGCCGTTCGTCCTCTTCCTCCTCCCTCAAGAAAAAATGACTCAACCGGCACGCCTCCGATTCTTCTAGTGAACATGGTAAGTCACTCTCTTTCCCTCTCCATTCTTCCCTTCAGACCAACGCACTCAGCCGGACACACCTTGGATGCTCTCATCTCTTCAGACATCCCCATCCCCTACTATCTCATTACTCCTCTCACCTGGGTCCCCCGGCTAGGCCCCCGCCGGCACTGCCAGCCTCCTTCTCCTTCCTTCGACCTATGAAGCGAGTGTCATTTGCCGCTTTTCGCTTCATCTTCACTCCCCGTTCTACTCCTACCACTGACTCTTAACTCTGACACACCCCTTACTAACCTTCAACTCTCCATCTCCAACACTCTGGACATCCTTGCCACTGTCATGAGGATCCACATCAAACCTGCCTCCAAGTGCAATTTCTGGTAGAACTCCGACCTGGCTGCTCTGAAACGCAAGCTCGAGCACATCCTTAGACAAACTTGCCTGCCGCCTGCTTCAAAGGCAATACAGACTCTCCATCTGCTCGAAGAAGAGGGCCTATATTCAAGCCTGCATCTCTGCGACCACTAACACAGCTGAACTCTTCAAAATCTGCAACAATCTCGCCAACCCTACCGCTGTCTCCATCGCTCCTCTGCCTTCCCTGGCACTTTGCACTTCTCTGACCTCTCACTTCATTTGTAAAACTCAGGCCATTTTGTCCTCACTCTCCTTTACTCCTCACCCTGCTCCCTCGCCCACGCTCAAGCCTCCCCTGTCCCCCCTCTGCCCTCCCCTCCTTCTCTTCACCCATAACACCTGATGAGGTTTCTAGACAAGTCCGCTCTATCAAGGTCTCATCCGAACAGGTGCTCTCCTGCTCCTCCAGAACTTTCAATGACATAGTCTCCCTTGTTCCAGCCTTATCCGATTTCTGCAATCACTCATTTGTCAGTGGATCCTTCCCTCTCTCCTCAAGCACTACCTTGTGCACCCTCTCCTCAAAAAGCCTTCTGCCCACCCTTCCTGTCCGGCAAACTATCGCCCTATGTCCATTACCCTATTCCTGGGCAAAGTCTTAATGAAGCTGGCCATCTCCCAGTTTATCCACCACATTGATTCTGTTGGTTGTCTCCACGACCACCAATCTTGCTACAGAACTGCCAGCGGCACGGAAACTCATCCTTCTTGAACTTTCCCCTGCCTTTGATACGGTCAATCATGCAACCCTGGTAAATCGATTCTGTGATACCATTAGCATTAGTGACCGGGCTCTGGACTAGTTGATCTCCTTCCTCTTGGACCAACTTTCCCAGGTTCATCTGGGCCCTTTCTCTCCACCATCTCACTCTCCACCTGCGGAGTCCCTTAGGGCTCTACCCTTTCGCCTTAGCCGTTCAATATCTACCTGGCTCCTCTAGCCCGCTTGATCTCCTCCTTGCCTTCTAACTTCCAGTGTTATGCCGATGACACACAGCTCTTCTTCAAGCTTGCCTCCTCCCCTTCCTCTCTCATTCCTGACTGCCTCTTTGGTATTCAGGCATGGTGCTCTACGAACGATCTCTGCCTTACTGCCAGTAAAACAGAGAACCCTCATTGGGACCCCTGTTCCCTCTTTCCCTCCCACACTCTGGCCGCCCTCCTTGGGCCCCTTCCCCTCACCCTCCTGTGAGGCAAGAAACCTTATTGTCATATTCAACTCCTCTCTCTCCTTCTCTCCTCACATACCGTACCTTGCCAAGAAGGCCCTCTTCCAGCTGCACCTCCTCAGAGGCATTCTCCTTTTCCTCACCTTCCCCCAGAAACTCTGTTTCTCCAGAGCTCTGGTCCTCTCCAGGCTGGACTACTGCAACAGCCTCTTCCTTAATCTGTTTAACTCCTCCCTTCATCCCCTTCAACTAATCCAGAATAGGACTGCAAGACCTATCCTTGGCCTCAAGCCCAGGGACTGCATCTCTCCCGCCCTAAAATCCTCCATTGGCTCCTGTTTGCTGCGAGGATCAAGTTTAAGAACATCTGCATCACCCACAAGGCTTTCTGGGGCCTGTGACCCCTTTACATCCAACCTTCTCTCCCTAGATACTTTGCTGCTGGAGCCCTTTGGCCATCCAGCTCTAACTCTGCAGATAGACGCTTTTTCAAGCAGAGAGTGGGGTGTAGATCTCTCTACTTCGCAGGTACCTCTCTCAGGAATGACCTTCCTGCCCCTCTGACTTGAGCCTGATCTCCTTAAGTTCCAGAAGCTTCTCCAGAACATCCTTTTCTCTTCTTCCTTCCCTTACCCCTGCCCTCTCCCCTGCTAATGTCCCTGTCTGCTTCTTGACTGGCTGCCTGGTTCCTTCAGGGCACCAGGGCCCCCATCCCAATCTACCCCTGCACCGGGTCTCCCCAGCCCCTCCTCCCCAACCTGCAACTGCCTTTCTGGGCCCCTCCTGCCTCACTTGCCTGGCTGGGCACCCCTGTAGCCCTTCCAGCCCCTTACCTCGCACTTAGCTTGTGGACCTTCTGTTAGGTAGAATTCTCTGTAAAGGCTAAATTCCCAAACCTAGTGAGTCCCCCAGCAGCTTTGCTGGATTTTTGGGGGTTATTTCTTTCTCCTGCTAAGAGTGAGACTCTTTTCCTCCCACTCTTAGACATGATATGAGGTGTTCCTTTGACTTTGTATGTGTTTTATGGGCTATGGGGTCCTTTACCCCATAGGGTTTCATGTGTTATTGATATGTGGGTTACACAGCACCCTCCGTGCAGATACCCAGGGGTGTCGTAGCGCCCCCCAAACATAGACTCCATACCCTGGGACTGACTACTGTCTCCCAGGGCATGTAAAGTCACCATTGGCTTTACTAGTCTTAATTGTGAACAGAACCAGTACAAACCATCATATTGTGGACGTACTGGTCGGGGCAATTCGATTGCCCCGGGGTCTGTTGTTCGAGGGGACACTGTCCAGTCCCCCCCGACCGAGTTTTTGCTGGCGGCAGTGGAAACTACTTTTTATATTAGACCGCGAATATATTCCTATGGGATTTTCCCATTGTTCCAGGCTACCACTTTTTAAAATGGCCTCGAACATACTGCCGGTTTACTAAATTAATATAAATTCACTGGTTGGTATTTTTTGCCGAAACTTGGTTCCAACATGGCGTTTGTGTTCGCTTCTGTGACTCCAACTCAAGTCGAGCCCTTTGTTCCACTTTTTGGCGGGCTTCTCCACAGAAGCCTCCAAAAGGGGTGCCACTCTGGCTGGGTACCACAGGGGGTGTGGGAGGGGGTTTAGGCACCCTGAACTGAGTTGCCTTAGCAACTCAAGTCGCACTCTTGTGTGATTGGCCCAAGTGGTGAGCCGCCCGGCTCACCACTTAGCATGTTTGAGTGACAGCTAGGCTGAATGAATGGGGGTTTTCTGCATAAAAGCAGGGCTTTGGGGACTGGAACTTCAGAAGTCACCACAGGACCTAAAGAATCCGAGGAGGGAGAAGCCGAGCCGACCTGCAACGACGACACCACCGGTAGACCCCTGCTGAACCGCCTCACCACTTTTCCCGACGACAGAGGAGATCTGCAGTCCGAAGAGTATTCTTCCTTTGACTGGTGGGGATAACCAGTTTGCCCGTCTTTTCGCCTTTTCGCACCCCGGCAACCGGAATACCATGGTTTACCACTACCGCGAAGAAAAGGGTGGTACCTTGTAACCGGGAAACTCTGCGGCTGGTTTCTTCCCTGGCAGCGCAACGACCTTCAGCTTTCCTCCACGTCGAGACCTCCTCTTCCTCTGGGCGAAACACCGACTTGCAGCCGCTGCCAGGAACAACTGCCCCTGCTGGAGCGTTCTTCCCACTTTCAGGTACTGTGTCCCGCCTGGCTTCCCTTGCGACAGATCTTTCGGGGTGACAGTAAATCCTCAACTTTCTAACCTGGGTTAGCCTGGGACCTGTTATCTAACTTTTCCTGACTTGATCTCAATCTTTTTGTGAACTATTTTCAAAGACTGGCATAACCCCACTGTGTGATCCTGGACACATTTCTCTTGCTCTCTCTAAGAGTGGGCCTGGCATTTGAACTTCCTTGCTCTCCAGTAGACTTTGCCTAACCTGCCTCACTGTGGTTCTTTTAAATGTATCGAAATTGTGTGCTTTCATAACTCTGCATTTTCCCTCCCTTTTTTTGCAATTTATTAGAGCGCCATCTTAGGTTAAGCGAAAATAAGTGGTGTTTGTCACTAAAACTTGTCTAATAAGTAATCAGGGTTGTATATCTATAATAGTGACTGTGTGTTGAATTTACTTACCTCTTTTTGTGCTAGTGTAATTTACAAGTGTGTCGTTAAATAAATAATTATATACTTTTACACCAAAGCTCTGGTCAGTGTTTGCTTGTGCTACTGTATCTCTGTACTGTTTGTGTATACTCTATGTACTGCCTAACTCATCTAGAGAGAAGTCTGACTGCTCAGCCACAGCTGCCAGGTAAATCTGGGTGGTACAGACTGCTACCAATTGGTTTACTGCCAACCACCTGTAGTAGTCCTAAATCTTTTGCAGTGGTCCCTAAGGGAACTGCACAGGTTTCTGCCTAACACCTTCCTTCCTCTGCACTCTCTCCTTTGCCCTGGCTCTGTCCACCCGGCCTCCCCTGGAACTTGCTATTTTTCTCAATGGCCCTTCCGCCCTGACCAGCAGCCCCTCACCGCCCCTGCCCTCTCCCTTACACTTCTGTTACTGCACTTGCACGTTTATAATGTCACAAGGCCTAGTAGGATAATTTTTGTTTGTCCTCCCTGTTCCCCCTCCCTCTTGTCTTGTTGTGCCTTTAAACACATTTGGCCTCATTACGAGTCCGGCGTTAACCGAGGCGGTAAAACCGCCTGGTTAACGCCGGACTCGTATTACCATTCCGCCTCCGTGATTCCCGGAATCACCGGGGCATTACAACCCCGGTTTTCCGGGAATCACGGAGGCGGAATGGTGTAAATCCCCATTCCCATTGAGTCCTATGGGACTGGATGGAAATGGGGATCATGGAAACACCGGCAGCATCTCGTAATGCTGCCGGTGTTTCCTCGTCCGCCTGCATGTGGGAGGTGTTAAACCCGCCAGGCCAGACCTGGCGGGAACATCACCTCCCGCCTGCAGGGGTCGGACTCAGGCGGTCCGGAAACAACGGTGGCGGCGGGTTTACCGCCACCGTTATTTCCGGGCCGCCTGGGTCGTAATGAGGCCCATTGTGTATAGGTGCATTATAAATACCCAGTAAATTAAATTTAAAAAAATAAGTCCTCGGTGGGGCTGAAGTCCAGAGCTGAATCGGAGAAATTCAAAATCCAGATGCTGGACATGTTTAAAAAGGGAGCTATGGGTGAGGCTGAGCCCCCAATGCAGCAGGTCCCGGTAGCTCCAGCAGCGCTTGCTGACTCTGGCCCTAGAGCAAGACCATCAGCGTTAGTGTAGCCATAAGGCTCGGTGCCAAGCAATATCGGACCGCCTTTGGTGCCAGTACTTCCCAGCACACCTCGGGCGACGGTTCTCTTCGACGTGCCGAAAACCTTATCGCCACCGGCTGCTAAACCGTCAACATTGAGCAGTCTTTCCTGCCAAAATCCAGGTATGTCATATTCAGTGCCACTGAGGACGACGACCAGGGTGGCTTTGACCCTTAGTATTTAGGGGCTGGTGGAGCTGATTTTTCATCCACCAAGCAGACCTCATAGTTTTAGCTGAAGGTCTGCATGACACCAGTGGACTTGACACATTCCCAGATGTAGAAATTCAGCAAGCCCACCCTTATGGCCACACCAATGCCAAGTACAGGGCTTTAGTTGACAGGGTGGTGGATACATTGCTTAGGAGGCAGGCTTACCTGCATACTTCAAGGTTCTCACCCAATGTCCAAAATAGGCTCCCCGACATAGCTTTTGATGGTGATAATCTTCTCGACCCCAAGGCAAACTACTCTCTGTAGAAATTCGGAGTCCAAGCTAGCCGCAAAGTCGCTAGGCCTAGCTGTGCAACAGCCGACCAATCCTGCCTTTTAGTTTTTCAACAAGGGGTAGAGGCTATCAGTGCTATGTCCCGTATGGCAGGAAGGCTCATATAAGGGGCAGAGGCATGTCCCACGCACCCGAAGAGGCAGCAGGGTCTATAGAGCCCAGCAGACAGCAGCTGCGGCGGGGCCAGCTCTTCCCTCAAAGATGCTTTGATTTCTCCCCCCTCGGCTCCCCGATTGGAGGAAGGATAACCGAGCACTGGTCCCAATGGCTGGAGATTACCTCCGACGCCTGGGCTCTTCAGCTGGTGTGGTGGGGCTACTCTCTGCCTTTCTTAGAACGGCCTCCGGACAGACCACCACCTCCTCATCAGCCGGAACAGGAGCTCCTGGAAGAACCTGCTGTATGAACAGGTGCCGTGGAAGAGGTACCTCCTGAGCAGAGAGGTTTGGCTTGGTTTTCCCGGTATTTCCTGGTACCCAAGAAGGGGGGAGAGCTCTGTCCCATCTTGGATATCATAGCTACAAATTCCTGAGGAAGGACAAATTCAAGATGGTGACGTTGAGATTCTCCATCCTCTCGAGTTGCAAGACTGGCTGGTGTCCATAGATCTTCAGGACGCATACTTTTGTGTGCTGATCCACCAGAAGCACAGGAGGTTCCTGAGTTTCCTCATAAGGGACAGGCACTACCAATTCAAGGTGCTCCTCTTTGGTTTGACCTCCGCTCCAAAGGTCTTCACCAAGCTCATGGTGGCAGTCGTGGCTCACCTCAGTAGATCCGGCGTCCATGTGTTAACGTACCTGGACGACTGGCTCATCTGACGGAAATTGGCGGAAAAGGCCTTGTCCCATCTCAAGGGCACCTGCTCGCTACTCCACAGTCTGGGCTTCTCCCTGAGCTTGCAGAAGTCCCACACAACACCAGCACAGAGGCTGCGGTTCATCGGAGCAGTCTTAGACACTCGGGAGGGGAAGGCCTCCTCCCACCATACTTCCCGAGGAGAAAGTCGGCAGCGTCATACTGATGGTCCAACTCTTTCAAAACCATGCCACCGTTCCAGCAGCTAGCTTCCTCCTCCACTTAAGCCTCATGGCCTCCTGCATCTTTGTGGTGCCAGAGACCCGGCTACGCATGCCATCTTTGCAATGACTCCTGCGGGGTCATTGGTTCCAGTACTTTGGCACTTTGAGGGACGTTCATAAGTGTCCAGGTCAGTGGTCAACAACCTCTCTTGGTTGTCGAAAAGCAGCAACATGTTGATGGGGATGGGGGGACCCTTCTGGCCTCCGTGGCCCCAGGGTAGGGTGGTCACGGATGCGTCCTTGAAAGGTTGGGGCGCTCACTGCAAGGACTTGCAGGTGAGCAGCCTTTGATCAGCGATGGAGGGCAGGTTGCACATCAACAGGCTGGAGTTCCGAGCCATTATGTTGGCCGTGAAGGCGTTCGCACCTTCTCTGAAGGGGAAGCATGTCCTGTTCTTGACAGACAATACGGTGGGCATTGACTACCTGAACAAGCGTGCACCCCCTCCACCTTTGCAGATAAGTGATATAGCTGTGGTTCTGGCTATTGGAGAACCAGATCTCGGTCTCAGCAGTCCTTCTGGCGGGGACAGAGATTGGCTTGGCGGAGCAGGCACAGCTTGGTCTCACATGAGTGGGAAGTGTGCTAGGAAGTCCTAGAGGAGGTTTTCCCTATCTGGGGTACCCCAGCAGTGGAACTATTTGCCAATAGGAAGTGTAGACAGTTTTGCACAAGGGAATTCCTAGCGAATGGCCTGCTAGGGGATGCATTTCTACTGGACTGGACCTTCCCTCCAATTCCCTTCATCCCGTGAGTTCTCAGGAGGTTGAGGAGGTTTCGAGCAACCCTGATCTTGATTGCCCCGGATTGGGCGAGGAGGACATGATACTCTGACCTTCTGGACTTTACCATCTGCCCACCTCTCCCGTTGTCTCGTCGTCCGGATCTCCTATCCCAGTGGGAAGGTTGGTTGCTCCATCCAAATCCGGAATCCATCAACCTATATGCGTGGCTCTTGAGAACATGAAATATGATGACTGGGACCTCTCTGAGGACGTGCTCGAGGTGCTGCTGGCAGCACGCAGACCTCAAGATCACTATATGCGTGCAGGTGGAGAAGATTTGAGGCGTGGTGCAGGGAACGAGAGATTGACCCTATCTCTTGTCCCACCATTACATTGATGGAGTCTGTCGCTGGCCTTTTCAGGCCTTCAGATGACTGCAGTCATAGGATACTTGGCGGCTTTGTGTTCAAAAGGACTCCGGATCCAGGGTCCTTCTTTACGATCTCGGTTATGGCCCAATTCCTTTAGAGTTTTGTCATTAAGTTTCCGCCTACTCTTTGTAGTTCCTGACTGGGACCTTAATTTGGTCCTCACATTTCTTAAGGTGGCTCTGTTTGAGCCTTTACATTCTTGTTCTTTGGAGTTACTTACTTTGAAAACCGCTTTCCTGGTGGCCACCACTTCGGCCAGGTAGGTCAGCAAGCTGCATGCCCTATCTAGTAAGCCACCCTTCCTTCGCTCCTTTCAGGAGAACGTTGCTCTAAAGGTGAGGCTGTGTTCCTTCCCAAGGTGGTGTCCAAATTACACTTATCCCAGGCAATTGACCTTTCCGTATTTTATCCACCCCTGCACCCCCCTGAGGAGGAGCGATTTCTCAGACTAGGCCCTAAGAGGGCATGGAGTTTTTATGTGGCCAGGACAGCTGAGTACAGGAAAGTCGACCACGTGTTTGTGGCTTTCTCTGCAACCACGAAAGGTTTAGCAGTCTTTAAACAAACAATTTCCTGTTGGGCCAATGCTCGGTTTGGAAGGGTGGTTTTGCAGAATCTTCTGCTGTGAATGCTTTCATCCTGCCTCCAACACGAGTACTGCTTTGGGAATCTATCTGATGAGGAATCTGCAAGAGAAAGGCAATCCATTGAAGGAAAAATTACATACCGTAATGTTCTTTCCATGGTTCTCCAGCATGAGGTCTGGCATGGATTCACATCCTCATAAATATTCCCTGTTGTCAGTCTGGAAATCCTTGCTAAAAGAAAAAACAGTTTCACTTTCACTTACAAACTGTCTTTCAAATAGATTGTGTCCTACCACGTATTCCTTATCTTTGATATTTCCATATCCAGCTTTCTGCTTTTTTTCCAGTAGAGGGCACTGCGCGTCGATGACTGTCGAGTCGATGTCCCTCGTGGGCCTCCGCCAGTGGTATAAATATTCACACGCAGCGTCCGTTGCTCAGTTCCGTGTTTCCACGCTTCATGAGCTTCGGGAACGTTATGCTCGGTATTTCAGTGTATCAAAACCTTTGATTTTTTTTGTGAAGAAAAACATCTAATCCTTCGACACACAATGGCATCTTCATCAGCCCCATCTACACCCCATTTGGGTTTTAAAAAGTGTCGAGATTGCGGGGCAAAGATGTCCCTGACAGACCCCCACAGTGTCCGTCTATGGTGCCTCGGGGCAGAGCATCCGTGTTCTGAATGCGAAGAGTGCCTTTCCATGACGGCGAAAGCCTTAAGGGAGTACAGAGGGAAGCTGGAAAGAGGTAGGACCAAAAAAAATTCATTACCCCTACTAAAATTACCTCTGACGAGTCGAGACAATCGTCTCCTCGACGAAAAAGGGAACACTCCCGCTCTCGGAAGTGAATCACACCACTCATCCACTTCGAGACACAATAAGAAGAGGCGCCGTAGATCGCCCTCATCTTCCTACTCCAGTTCACCCGAAAAAGTTACTTGCCCAACCAAGTACAGCTCCCCGGCTCAGTGGGAGGAGTTTCATTCGAAAATGTTAAGGGTCTTCGAGAGCGCGGCCTTGCCCCCTTCGGAGACACCTAGAGGCGATACCCCGGGTGGAAAACCCGATAAGCACAAAAGCCGTGAGTCGTCATACTCAGCAAAACATACTCCTCGAGACCATCAGGAACCCTCGAGTAGAGAGAAAGCCTTTACGGCCCATAAAGCGGCGTCATTACCCATGATTTCCAAAACTGTCATCGACGCCATCTGCAGCTCCCTCGAAGCAGAGCTTATCGACTCCTTCGACGCCACTCACGTCTGAGCCATCCAAGACTTCTTCGAGAACATCAAAGCCACTATCGACCCCTTTCACGACTTTCGACGCAAACCTCGAGTTCGTCGACTACATCGAGGCCAATCTCGAGTTCGACGTCAGTCACATTCCCATCGAGACCAATGAGGGCATCGACTGCGGACCCACCATATTTATCTAAGCATCCAACTCCAGAGAGCTTAGTAGTTCAAGCTGCAACCTCATCAGGCAGACAGACAGCATATCCCACAATACCACAGGATCTTGATGACAAGAAAATTGACGCCATGGCCAAGAAGGTTTTCTCGGCATGCAGCATGGCACTAAAGTCTGCGAACGCCTCATGCATTCTGGCAAGATTCAGCCACACCCTTTGGGAGTGTGCTTCGATGGCATCTGACCACCTCCCTGAACGGGAGGGGAGGGACAGTTTCTTGAACATTATCAAGGACGGGAGGGATGCGATGTGTGAGTCCCTCCAAACCGGTCTCGACTCTGTTGATAGCATCAGCAGAGCCATGGCGGCTAGTATCACAATCCAGATTTGCGTGGTCGCTGGAAATCTGGGTTTGCTCCTGATGTGCAATCCAGACTTCTGAATATGCCCTTTGACGGCACCCATCTATTCGGTGAGAAAGCTGAAGACAGTTTGGAGAAATTGCAAACTTCCAAAGCGGCAGAGGACAGTCAGCTCAAAGGGGCCAGAGACGATTTGGCCACGGTGGACGGGTCAAAGGTACTAAGTATGCATCCGCAGGTTCTGCCTTACCCTCAGCATCTGCTTCAGCCGCCCCAAAACCCCTCTGAGGTCTTACTACACAAGACACCAGTAGGGGGCAAGTTAACTCAACATCTGAAAGAATGGCAGGCTATTACTTCAGATGCTTGGGCATTGGAGACCGTTGCCCAGTGTTACACCCTGCCTTTCCTGCACACACCTCAGAGTCATCCACCGGGGAACAACTCTTTGACGTTTCCAGACTTGCTACTTATGCAGGAGATTTTGGATCTGCTAGAGGAAGGTGGCTATAGAACCAGTACCTGTGGCGCAGAGGAACAAGGTTTTGGTACTCCCCATATTTTCTAATACCGAAAAAGGACGGAGGAATGAGACCCATCTTGGACTTGCGAAAATTGAACAGGTTGCTAAGGAAAGACAAGTTCAAGATGGTTACACTTTATCAGATCCTTCGGGCCCTCCAACTCCAGAATTGGTTGGTATCTCTGGAACTTCAGAATGCTTACTTTCATGTGCCTATACATCCAAAACACAGAAAGTACCTGAGGTTCACCATTGGCAGTTCTCACTATCAGTTTCGGGTTCTGCCTTTTGGGCTAACCTCTGCTCCGAAGGTCTTCACCAACCTAACAGCGGTTGTGGCAGCGAGTCTCAGGAGAGGGGGGATTCACGTCTACCCTTACCTGGCCGATTGGTTGATCAGAGCGAGTTCTCCGGAACAAGCTCTGCATCATCTAAACCATGTTTGCCACTCCCTTCACAGACTGGGCTTCTCCAAGAAGTTGCATATGATACCATCTCAAAAGCTCCAATTTATTGTAGCAATCCTGGACACATCCCTGGGAAAAGCCTTGCCACCAGAGGTGAGGGCTCAAGACATTTTACAGATGGTGACAAAGTTCCAAAATGCCCAATATCTCCCAGCCTTCGACTTTCTGATGTTTCCCGGCCTGATGACATCCTGCATCTTTTTGGTGCCTCAGGCCCCCCAGAGAATGAGATCTCTCCAGTAAGCCTTCGGGACCCAGTGGTTACAATTCTCGGGAAAGATGTCAGATCTCCTTCAAATACCGAACAGAGTTGCTCTGGACCTTCAATGGTGGGCTTCTCGAGAAAACATGTTGAAGAGAGAACCCTTTTGACAACCATGGCCAGAGATAACGGTAGTTGGTTGTTGGTTGTTGACTCACAGGGTGGGGAGCCCATACCAACGATTTGACCTTCGGCGGTCATTGGTCTCCATCGGAGTCCAAACTAAACCTCAACCTTTTAGAGCTGAGGGCAATCAGAATAGCGCTGAAGGCCTTTCTGCCCTCTGTATGGGAAAAGAATGTCCTGATAATGACAGACAACACGGTGGCCATGTACTACCTCAACAAGAGAGGAGGTGTAGGGTCACTACCACTGTGCAGAGAGGCAATACAGCTCTGGTTTTGGGCAATACAAGAAGGAATCTCTCTTATTGGCAGTCCACCTAGCTGGAGAGAGGGACACTGCGGCGGACGCTCTGAGCAGGCAGAGCACAGTATCGCATAAGTGGGAACTAGCTCAGGAAGGCCTTCAAGAGATCTTCGCTCTTTGGGGAATCCCTCAAGTTGATCTGTTCGCAACGAATGCCAACAGGAAGTGCGAGCCGTACTGCTCATGGGAATTTCCCCCGAGAGGGAAAGGAGATGCATTTGTGGTGGACTGGGAATATCCGCTCCTTTACGCATTTCCTCCAGTCCCCGTCATTCCTCATGCAATAAGGCGGTTGAGAAGGTTCAAGAAAGCCATGATCCTCATTGCCCCGGATTGAGCCAGGCGAACGTGGTACCCGGACCTTCTACACATGTCCATCTGTCCTCCAATTCGTCTTCCACAAAGAAAGGATCTTCTCTCACGAGAGGAGGGTCAGGTTCTCCATCTGGATATCAGGACTTTCAGCCTTCACGCATGGTTTCTGAAAGGCTGAGATACACATATTGGGACCTCCCGGACGACGTAATGGAGGTGTTGCTTTCGGCCAGAAGGCCAGCAACCAAATCACTATATCGCTGCCGTTGGAACAAATTCTGCAGCTGGTGTAGGGATAAAAATGTTGACCCTTTTTCATGCACTACACCAACAGTGTTATCTTTCCTTTTACACCTAGCAAATTTAGGACTCCAGATCGGCACAGTCAATGATTACCTAGCAGCGCTGTCCATTTTTAAACGCACTCCTGAGGAACCCTCATACTTCACAATACCTTTTGGTTGTTCAATTTCTGAAAGGGTTGACCAATGTTTACCCCTCTAACTCCATTTCAAGTCTCCCTGTGGGACCTTAACTTAGTCTTGAAATTACTAATGGGTACTCCGTTTGATCCCCTTCATTGGTGTCCGCTGAGATTCCTCACCTTCAAAACTGTTTTTCTAGTGGCAGAATATCTTTTGCACGGCGGGTTAGCGAGTTACAAGCTTTATCCTGCAAACCTCCTCACACTGTCTTCCATAAAGACAAAGTTGTTTTTCAGGTGAAGCCAAATTTCTTCCCTAAGGTTCTGTCGGAATTGCATATTACACAAAAAATAACTTTACCTTCATTTTACCCTCCTCCTCATCCGGGGAAAGAGGAAACAAGGCTGCACAGACTTGTCCCAAAGCGTGCTTTGAGCTTCTACATCAGCAGACCTGCAAAACTTAGGCAAGCAGACCAATTGTTTGTGGTATACGCAGGACATAAGCTGGGCCTAGCCATCACTTAGCAAACCATTTCAAGATGGATTTATTCTAACTATCCTAAAATGCTATAAACTAGCAGGGAAAGACCCTCCTCATCATCTATGGGCTAATTCAACCAGGGGTATCGCAGCTTTGTCAGCTCTCCAGAGGGGAGTTCCTGTAAAAACATCTGTGCAGCTGGCACATGGTCATCTGCGCACACTTTCACTCGATTCTATAGCTTGGACTCCTCTACTAGCCAAGAAACCAAATTCTGTAAAGCTGTATTGCACTCTCTGCACAGTTAAAACATACTCATTTTTACTCCCTCCTCCTGCACGCTTTACTGCTTTGGGAGTCTATCAAAGATGGGGAATATGTGGGAGGACAAAATCCATTCGAAGAACAAGTTACTTACCAACTGTAACGTTCTTTCGACTGGATGTCCCTCCCACGTATTCCTTATCGCCCCTCCCATCCTTCCCTGCAGTAAAGCTTCCCTTGTAATTGCAGTCTGCGCTCCCTCAAGGGTAGTAGCCATCTCATCTGACATAATATCTAACTCTTCAAAACGGAACTGAGCAACGGACACTGCGCGCAAGTATTTATACCACTGATGATGTCGTCATCGGGACTGAGGCCCTCGAGAGACATCGACTAGACAGTCATCGACGTGCAGCGCCCTCTACTGGAAAGAAAATGTGGATATGGAAATATCATAGATAAGGAATACGTGGGAGGAACATCCAGTCGAAAGAACGTTACAGTTGGTAAGTAACTTGTTCTTCTCCTCCATACCAATCCCTGAACTCTGGGTCATACTGCCCCCAGCCAATGACTGCCCTCTTCCTAAGTCCCTCCTCTGGCAGCCATCTTCAGATTTTTACCGCACGTTCAAGTGTTGGGAGTCCTGGTGTTTTGCTCTGAGAGCTTTTCTACATTTTTTCGTGCTTTTTCGATAAAAGTTTCTATTTTTGTCGTCGTATTTCAACTTTCATTAAAGATTCCAGAAGGCCATCGGTGGAGAAGGAGGGAGGTTCCCTCTTCAAGCTCTGCTCCAGCTGCGGATTGAGGAACGCGTTTGTGGAGGAAAACACTCCCAGTGCCTCTACTGTCTCCATCCAGACCACAGGAAAGCGGATTGTGAAATCTGTCTTGGATTCTCCAAGCGCACTGTCAATGATCATCACAGTAAGTTGCCGGCATGGTTCAATGCCAAGTTCTCTACCCCATGTGACAAGCAGGGGCATGCCTCACCCTGGACCGGCTGGTCCGAGGAGCGGGCTTCTAAGTCCTTTGAGGGCGCTCCATCCGTGGGGGCCCAAGCCAAGGCCAAGCACCGCAAGTTCGTTTCCGCCGTGGTCGCCACGCAAGCAGGTCCCTTGATGAGCAGGGAGCATTCCTTTTCACTGTCTGCCTCCCTCTCCAGCCATCGCTCCAGCTCCTCCTCGAAGAGGAAATCGGCTAACCCAGGGAATCTGCGGGAGAAGCCAGAGAAGACCAAGGCGCAGGGAACGGTGTCCGACCTGCCCCTGAAGGCCCAGGTGGTTCAGGCGAAGTCATCCTCGATGATCAAGCTGGTGGCGGCTGCCCTCTTGAAGGCGAAAGGGGATGACCTGGTCCAGGGGACCCCGGCGGTGCCATGATTGGCCCTACCCCCGAGGTGGAAGGCCTCGGCCAAGCAGGTGGAGAAAACGCTGGAGAAGAGAATGCCATCCCTAAGCCCAAGACTGACCCCTCAGGATGCAAAAAAAGTGGGGGGTGGAGGCCTCAACCGTGCTCCAGGGCACGGATATTTCTTCATTGGACGAGGAGGACCTGCTGGAGGACGTGGGGAATGACGATGATGAAAACCCACATGAGGACGATGACAGCGGGAATGACTATGACGAAATGGGCGCTGGGCCTAGCAAACCTACCCTGTGACACATCCCAGGGATGTATCGCTGGAGATTCTTTCAACTCTCCACACCCTGGTGTCAGAGATCCAGAAGAGGATGCCGACAGCACCTCCGGCACTGGAAGAAGAGAAAACGGCACCCTATGCTGCCTCATCAACGACCGCACATGCCCTCCCCCCGTAGGGATATGCAGACGGACACAGCGGACACAGACAAAGGTGGTGTTTCTCCGCCGCTGAGGGATTCTCCCCCGGACGAAGTAGGGTCGTTCCACACCATGGTCGCCTATGAGCCTGAGCTCTTCCAGCTGACGCCAGAAGAGACCAAGAAGGTAGGGGTTCCTTTACCACTGACGTGAGGCCAAGAGGAAGAGCATTCTGGTGGTGCCTCTCTTGGACGACGTTTGGGATGAGGGCCAGGCGCTGATGAGCAACATAGCCTCAGCCCCGGCAAAGAGGCATATGCTGGAGAAGAAGTACTGGGTGCAGGAGACCGCACCCAAGTGCCTACAGTCACAGCCCTCCTTGGACTCAGTGGTCTCGGCAGCTGCGAGGAAGAAGTCTTCTAATCTCTCATCTTCAGCCTCCGTTCCCCCTGACAGCGAGGGGAAGAAGTTGGACGCCATGGGTAGGAAAGTGATCTACTCGGCGGCGACGACAGTCAAGGCAGCTAATGTGCTTGCGATCCTGGCCAGATACAACAGAGAGCTTTGGTATAAGATGGCCACGCTGCTGGAATTTGTGCGTGTCGACATGCGGGTCGATGCGCTTGAGATCATCCAGGAGGGCGAGGTGGCATCGGACCATGCCATCACTGTGGCCCTGGACATCACGGACACGGGGTTCGGACAGATGGGGAACAGTTTCTGCCTCTGTCGTCATGGCTGGTTCAAGGCCACCAACTTCCGTTCAGAGGTCCGGACGAGGGTGCTGGACATGCCTTTCTACGGGGACAACCTCTTTGGGAAAGCAGTCAACGAATCGTTACAGGCCATTTAGATGGAGACAGCCCGTGCCCTGGCCCTGTTCAGCGGCATTGTACATCCTTACGGGCATCGGGTGTAATATCTGTTAGATCGTCAAAGGGTTTCGGTGGAGGGTTCTCTTTGTACCGTCAACCCTCCTGATCTACGACCCAAGAGGCCTACCCCATAGGGCCTACAGGGGCGTTCAAAGGCTTTCGGTGGAGGTGGCCGACGTTGTTGTCTCTTCCAAGCGGTACGCAGGCCCAAAGCAGGATTGAACCGAACAGGACGTCAGGCCCCCACCCATGCACCCCGGTGGGAGGCCGGCTGGCGGACTTTGTCAGCGAGTGGGAAAAGATCTCCACCGACTGATGGGTGCTGAACACTCTCGTCCACGGATAAACTCTAGATTTCCAATAGAAGTGTCCGCGGATACCACCGGTGGCCCGGCAGGAGCAGCACATCCCTCCGGTCCTGCAGGAGGTACGGGCCATCCTAAGAAAAGGGGCGATAGAGTATTTTCCAAAGCGACCCCGGGGCTCCAGAGTCTACTCCAGATACTTCTTGGTAATAAAGAAGACCGGGGGCAGGAGACCCATTCTAGACCTGCGGCGTCTCAACAAACATCTCAAGTCCCAAAAATTCAGGATGGCCATGTTGCAACCCATGCCCGGACAACTGGAGGAAGGAGGCTTCTTGACGTCGTTGGATCTGGAGGACGCATACTTCCACGTCCCCATTCAGGAGTAGCATCGGAAGTTCCTGTGCTTCGTAGTCGAAGTAAGGCACTACCAATTCAAGACCCTTGCCTTCAGACTGAAGTCGGCACCAGGGTGTTCACAAAGTTCCTGGCGCCTGTGGCGGCCCATCTGCGCCTACAAGGGATACATTTGTACCTGTACCTCGACGACTGGCTCATCCGTGCCAAGTCAAGGGACATAGTCGTCGGACACACAGGGAGGACCGTCCAACTGCTGAAGGATCAAGGATTCTCTGTGAACTATCCAACATCCTGCTGGATTCCATCATGGGGGCCAGGCTCAACACGGTCTCCTGCCTGGCGGCCCCCTCGGAAGAGAAGATAGTAGCCATACTGGGCAAGGTGCAACGGCTGTTGTTATTGAAGACCACCATGGTGCGGACCATCAAGTCGCTGCTCGGCATGATGTTGTCGTGCATTTACCTGATACGACTCTGCAGGTTGCGGATGCAACCCCTTCAGGAATTCCTGAACGCTCGGTGGATCCAGGTGTATGCAAGCTTGACAAGAGTGTTCTCGACGAGGAGTTCCGTCGAGCGCTCCAACATCGCCCGGGGCATGGACTTCCAGAGCCCCGCTGTACCAGGAGGTCACCACAGACGCTTCCCTGGAGGGCTGGGGAGCCCACACCGGACATCTCCACACCACAGGCCTATGGCTACCGGAGGAGGGGGATCTCCACAGCAATGTCCTGGAGCTGCGGGCAGTGTTCTGGACCCTGAAGTCATTCCTTTCGTCCCTCAAGTGCAAGGTGGTGATGGTCTTCACTGACAATACCACCACAATGTTCTACATCAGGACGCAGGGGGTACCAGATCCCTCGGCGCAGGACTTGGGAGAGGCGCAGGACTTGTGGCACTGGGCCGTTGCCCAAGAGATGTTCCTCATTCCTTTTCACCTGGCGGGAGTCAAGAACACCAATGCCGACTCCCTCAGCAGGGAGCTGCGCTCTTGCCACAGGTGGGAATTTCGACAGGATAAAGTGGACAGCTTCTTCCTCAGATGGGGCGGACCCCAGATCGATCTGTTTACGACAGCGACAAATTCCAAATGCCAGGGATTCGCCAGCAGGTTCCATCAGCCAGGGAGCATGGGTGTCTCGTTTTCCTTCCCGCGGGAAGGTGTGTTCCTGTACGCGTTCTCTCCATTGCCTCTCCTGCTGTGAGTCATCAATCAACTCAAATGGTGCCGATGCAGGATGATCCTCGTTGCCCCGGCGTGGCCGAGGAAGATTTGGTACTGGGATCTTCTCCGTCTGGCCACGTCGCCCCCAGTCAAGCTGCCGGTGGTCACCGATTTGCTCGCCAGAGAAGGAGGTGAAATCCTACATCACGACCCAGGATCGCTGAACCTAAAGGCTTAGCTCCTGCAGCCTTAGGGTTTGGAGGGTACAAGCTGCTGGCGGACTGCAGGGAGGACCTTGCCAAGGCCAGAGCGTCATCAACTCTGAAGTTCTACAGGCACAAGTGGAAACGTTTCGCGACGTGGTGCCGGACGCAGAAGATCCTCCCTCCGAGGGTCAAAGCCCCGCAGATTCTTCCGTACTTGGTGTCCTTGGTCAATGTGGGGTTAACGCACGTCTCCATCAAGGTGCATCTGGCGGCTATCTCCGCTAAACAGGTCTCCAGGATGGCCTTCTCTTTGGTCCCACCGTCTCATCAAGGAGTTCCTCAAAGGGCTTTTTCAATCATTCCCGCCGGGGAAGGCGCCTGCCCCGTCGTGGGAACTCAACGTGGTACTGCCGAGGCTCATGGGGACCCTCTTCAAGCCAATGCATCAGGCACCTCTCAAGTTCCTATTGTGGAAAACGGCTTTCCTCGTGGCCATCACCTCTGCCAGGAGGGTTGGGGAGGCAGCCTTATCTGACTTTTCACGACACGAGGGTGGTGCTGCGGACGCACCCCTCCTTCATGCCGAAGGTTCAGTCGGAATTCCACCTCAACGAGCCTTTGGTGTTGCCGTCCGAAACCTTTGTTGCTGGCTGAAAGGACTTTGAACTCGCTGGATGTGGCTCATGCTCTGCAGTACCATGTGGCACGCACAAAGAGTTTCCGGAAGACGTCTCAACTTTTCGTGAACTTTGGTCCTGTGAACCATGGGAAGGTCTTGTCCAAGGCTTCCATCTCCATGTGGCTCTCCGGCTGTATCACTCACTGTCACCACTTGGCAAACCGCCCGCTGCGTAGCCATCCGAGAGCCTATTCCACCAGAGCGATCGCTGTGACGAGGTCGTTCCTGTCTGGTGTGCCCCTGCTGGACATCTGCAGGGCTGCTGCGTGGAGGTCCACGCACACCTTCACAAGATTCTACTGCGTCGACAGGGATTCCAGAGACGAGTCCAGGGTTGGCCAAGCAGTGCTGCGCAACCTGTTCGCTTGAAGGTGACCCTGTTCCGGAGGTAAGAGTAATTGCTTCTGTTGAGCCTTGCCACCGCCCGTGGTTGTGTAATGTTGGTCTGCTATGTATTCTTTATTCATGTGCATGTGAATCCATGCCAGACCCCATGCTGGAGAAGGAACAAGTTACTTACCTGTAACTATTGTTCTCCAGCATGGGTCTGTCATGGATTCACATGCAATCCCTCCCTCTTGCCCCTCTGCGGCTCTTATTGGTCATACTGCCAATTTACGTGCTACCAGATCTGAAGATGGCTGCCAGAGCAGGGGCTTAGGGAGAGGGCAGTCATTGGCTGGGGGTAGTATGACCCAGAGTTCAGTGTTTGGTTTAGAGGAGAAAGACAGTTTGTAAGTGAAAGTGAAAGTTTTTTCTTTCACCGAAGATACCCGGCCCTACGATGTGGAATATTCATGAGCATTTGATTCCATGCCAGACCCATGCTGGAGAACAATAGTTAAAGGTAAGTAACTTGTTCCGTTCTTCTCCCGCAGATTCCGCATCACCCCTCCCATGCATCCCTGCTATGAAAGCGTTTGCAGTCAGTGGCTGTCTTTCTCTTGGGAGGAAAGAGGTGAATGATGGTTCTAGGATCTTCTGTCCCCGTTTTCGTCAGTTCGTTCAGTGATGCATGCCTTCTGCCGTCTCTATTTTCCCAAAAGAAAAAGAAAAAATCCCAGTTGAGATTGCATTTTCTATTCTCTTTCGGCTGTTTGGCCGTTTTCTCACTAGTTTTCCTCTGCAATGGCTGAGCTCGGGGGAAATATGTAGGAACTGAGTTACGGGGGCAATTGGGGCAGTAAATGTACGACGACCAACGGCATGCCAGGAGCTGACGACCGAGCATCGAGTCAAGATGAATCGACGGGCCAGTTGAGGTGTACTACGCCTCCTGCCTGTCGAAATGTTTTCCGAGACACTGACGCTGGAATCGATATCAATCTGATGAGGAATCTGTGGGAGAAGAATCCATAGAAAGAACATTACGGTAAGTAATTTCTATGTCATATTGACATGTAGCCATCTGGATATGTTTCTGTTTCAACATGTGTTGACAAGCATGGAATCAATGCAGGTCAATCATTCTAATGGATTCCTTCCTCCCGCAATTCCTCCATCTAGAATAACCCTATCCGCAGCGCAGCTGACCTTCACTTTTCTGCTAACATGGGGCACAGCTGTGCGTTTGCTATGCTCAGCCCCTCTATGCACTCTGCACTGTACACTACTTTGCGGCCAGTATATATCAAAGCGCTGCACTCCATAACTTCAGTTCCTTTTTTTCGGAACACTCTGTATGCTTAGGTAATATGCTTATTGCATTTTCCTTGACAATGCCCAATCCAACAAATGCCTCTGTGTTCAAGCCCTGCCCAAATTGCGGCTGGCAGATGTCTGTATCGAATAGGCACAGGATTTTTCTCTATTCCCTGGGGAAAGACCAAGACAGCAGGCCATGGCAGTCCATGCACCTGAAGGCTCTATGGGAAAGGGCGGCTGAAGATCTTCACCTATGTTCACAGGAAGAAGGGTGAAGTGGCATGGTCTTGTTCAAGGAGCGTGGTACAGAGCATCGATCCGAGGAGAGGTCGCCCCACGCAAGCAAAAGGAAAAGACTAAGCACTGCAAAAGTTCTTGTTCACCAAGCTGATCTTCTCACCATTCTTCTTCTTCATTTAAAAAACAGTCACTGCTCCAGGCAATCCCTGGATGCGGCAGCTCAGTTGCCTTTTCCCACTCAATCCTCCAACCCGGAGGAATGGGGGAAATTTTGCCTGAAGATGATTGGCATCTTCGCTAAGGCGCTGATGGTTTTGGCTCCTGTGGCTTTGGCCCCGGTGCCGCAAGTGGCTCGGGCACCAGCAGGACACACTGTGTCTTCCGAGACTGGCTGGTTATCTGCTGGGGACCACTCCTGAATGCATATGGGCTCAGTCCTGACCCCCAAAGACGGTGATGTTTCCCGACTCCGACAGACTCTTCATTTGGGTGTCGAGGACTCGGCACTGGTTCCTACCTAGTCTTCATCTGCACTGCCTTTGGCATGTGCACCTCTTCCTGTGAAACCCTTTACGTCAAAGATGTACTAGATCTGTGATGAAGAGGGCGAGCAGGTCCCATTTGGGTTGTAACCTTTGGTCTCCAGAGAGGGGAGAGACTTCCCAGTGGAGCTGTACAGGGAAGGTGAAGACAAAAACTGGCTGCTGATCTTCAGGAAGCCCGTGGTCTGGACACCTGCCCCGAATATCCTTCCAGCCCCCCACTCCGGGTAAGGCTCCTGCATCATTCCAGCAGCTGATGGCCAAGGTTGCTGATACCCGTGGAGTGTCGGCTCCTTCCAGTTCGAAAGTTAATTTCAAACTGACTGACCTTCTGGGTGAATGACCTAAGAGGGAGACCTTGCTACCATTCAATGTACCGGTTGAAGCTCCTGTGCTAGGAAGGTGGGAAAGGCCCTCCTCTGCACCTGTAGTTCAGAGGAACTGGCTAGCAAGCACCAGCGTACCCTTTCAGACCATCTTTAAAGTCTTCCCGCAGCTCTCCAGAGAACCTGGTAGCACAGGCTACAACTGCAAGCCTGAAAACGTCCACCATTCTTGCTCTTGCCCCTGATAGAGAATGTAAGAAACTGGATCCCTGGGGAAAGAAGGTGTTCACCTTGGGCAGCCTTGCCCTCCAGGCAGTCCATGCATCTTGGTCCCTGGAAACGTTCTGGTTCGACCTGTGGTCCATCATGGCCAACACAGCAGAACATCCCTTCGAGGGGGTGATGAGAGAGGGCATTTTGACCTTTGTTCAAGACTGCAGAGAGGACTTGCAGAAAGATACTGCAGCCAGGACTCAACACTGCTGATTGAGTTGGTTGCTTCATGGCCATGAGTGCAGTATTTAGGCATCACTACTGGATAAGGATACCTGGCCTTGGTCAGGATGTATTCGCTTAACTTTTAGACATGCCCTTTGATGGTCAGGAACTGTTCAGGGTTAAGGCAGATGATGACCTTCAGATGTTGTATGTCCTCAAAGGTGGCAAAGAAATCTTTGAATCTTGAAGTCCAGCAACTCTTTAATCCATCTGTGAGGGGGGGTCAGGGTTTTTGCCCCTGTGCCTCCTACATCCTGGGAGGGTGGGACTAGGCAGCCATGGGGAGACTACAGGGCAGACCCTACCGGGAGGAAGAGGCACTAGTGCCCCTAGGGGTGGATCGACGGCTACTCGGAGTGCAAAACCTCTGAGATTTTCTGCCTCTTGTCTCCCATGGGACAATAAAAATAAGAACTGGCTCTGCGCTCAGAGCAAGCCAAGTGATGGTCATCGACTTATTTTTCTTGTTCTGAACGAGGATGGGGGTTTGCACCCAATACTTGATCTGGGGCTTCTGCACTTGTACCTGCAAAAGGCAAGTTCACAATAGTAACTCTTGCCCAGATCTTCCAAGCTCTCGAACTGCAGGATTGGCTAGTGTCACTGGATCTCAGGATTCATAGTTCCATGTGCCCATTCATCTAAATTATAGGAAGTACCTGAAGTTCGTTGCGGGCTAACATCACTACCAGTTCACAGTCCTGTGGTTCAGCCTTTCTTCAGAGCCCAGGGGTTTCACCAAGTTGCTGGCTGTGGTAGCAGCTCCCCTCAGGAGGCAAGGCATTCATGTGTTTCCCTACCTGGATGACTGGCTCATCCGAACTCTCTCCCCAGAACAAACTTCAGAACATTTGTTTTGCATGTTCAGTCTGTTGCACAGTCTCATGTTTCGCCGTCCTAGTACCTCTGATTTATCAGATCGGTCTTGGACGCTCGACTGGGCAGAGCATTTTTCCCCACCCGAGGACCGAGTGGCGAACATCTCTCAGATGGTGCGTGTTCTCCAATCCCAGGAACAAGTTCCTGCCTCAGCCTTCCTGCGTCTGCTGGGTCTCATGTCCTCCTGCATTCTGGTGGTTGCAGAAGCTCGACTGCACATGAGGTCACGCCTGTGGCTGCTCCGTTGCCAGTGGTCCAGTTTCAGGCACATATGTCAGATCTTTTGCAGGTGTTGTCAGGTGGCTCAGGACTTGCCATGGAGTTCCTTGAGGGATATCGTGCTAAAAGGCATGTTCCGTCAACCCTAGCCTCAGGTGACAGTGGTCACGGACGCATCCTTGACCGGTTGGAGCGCCCACCTGTCAGATTTGATCATGAGCGGAAAGTGGTTTCTCTTTGAGTCTTGAGAGCACATAAACTTGCTGAAGCTGAAAGCAATCAGGCTGGCCCTGTTTGCCCACCTTCCATCTGCGATGGGCAGGACATTGCCAGGCCTGGCAGTCAACACAGTAGCCATGCATTACATCAACAAACGAGCTGGTGTGGGGTCTCTGCCACTATGCAGGAAGCAATGCAACTGTGGTTCTGGGCTCTGGTGAATGGAGTCTCTCTGATGGCTGCCCACCTTGCAGAAAGAGAGAATACCACAGTGCATGCTTTGAACAGACTTACTTCGGCCTCCCACGAGTGTGAGCTCCATCAGGAATATCTAGAGGAAGTCTTCTTCCACTGGGTATCTCCATACGTTGATCTTTTCACTTCCAGTTTGAACAGGAAGTGAGAGTTGTTTCTGCTCAAGGGAATTTCCTCAAAAAGGAGAAGGAGCCCTGAGGGATGCGCTGATGGTAGAGTGGAATTTCAACTTCTTTTGCCTGCCGATTCCTGTCATTCTGCTAGTTCTTAGGGACTGCCTGTTCGGGTCCACTTTGAATATGATCGCTCCGGACTGGACAGAGGACGTGGTAACCCAGAGTTTCTGGAAATATCCATCTGCCCTTCGTGGCTCCTTCTGCAGAGAGTGGACCTGCTCTCCCAGTCGCAGGGGCAGAGTTCTCCATCTGAACTTCAACAGCCTAATTTCTTCATGCTTCGCTACTGTGATGAATCCTGCTGAGTCATTGCTGATCTCCAGCCTAAAGTTTCCTCCCATGTTGCAGGGGAAGGCATCCGCTACCTGATCCTGTCCGTGGGGGTGGTATTATGAGGGTGGATCACATGGGAGGAGATGAATGTCGGGGGTGGGGGGAGACGAGTGTTAGGGAGACTTCTCATTTATGGCTAATTTCCCTTACCTAGTGAGTCCCTCGGCAGCTTCGCTGGATTTCTGGGGTTTATTTTTTCCACGTGATGAAAGTTTGAACTTTTTTGCCACTCTTACATGTGTTTTGCCATGTGTATTTCTACTGTTTGTGTGATCTTGGGCTCTGGAGCCACACCACTCCATGAGCCCAACATTTTGTGTGTGTTACACAGCACCTTCAGTGCAATGACACAGGGTTGTCTCTAAGACTTCCCACTGACTCCATTTTTCTGGGGCTGACTACTGTCTGTTAGGCAGAAACCTGTGCAGTTCCCTTGGGGACCACTGCAAAAGATTTAGGACTACAGGTGTTGCCAGTAAACCCACTTGGTAGCAGTCTGTACCACCCAGATTTACCTGGTAGCTGTGGCTGAGCAGTCAGACTTCCCTCAAGAAGAGTTGGGCAGTATCCAAAGTATACACAATAGGCACTCAGATACAATAGCACAAGCAAACACTGACCAGAACTTTGGTATCAAGGTATATAATTATTTATTTAAAAACACACTTATTGAAACACTCCAGCACTATTATTGTAATTCACTCTAAAACACAGTTACTATTATGCTAGACAGAAGACTGTTGACTTGGCTGATGCTCAACAAACTATACCACTTATAATACCGAAATCAGCAGGATTATTCCCAATCTTTGGTAATTCGGAGGCAGAAATCCAAACCAGAAAAATGACGCACACAAAGTCAAATTTTGTGCAAACAAAAAAACTGAAAAATATGCCTGCCCGAAAAAAATCAAATCAAAATGGGGCTCGAAAATTCCTGCGAAATTTGAATATGTTTAATTTGGTTGATAAAGCTATTTCTTCAAGCTTAAAACTAGCTGAAACAATCAAAGAGACGGAAATGATCGAGCCTGAACAAGAGAAGATAATTAAAAAACCTAAAGAGTATGTGCAAAACGCAGAAGACCTGGCAACACAAGACGATCTAATGGAACTGTCAGTATACGAAGACATGGCTGTGGAAGACGATGAAGCAGTGAAAGCCAGCGTCGAACAAAGAGATACTCAAAGCGTCAACGAAACCCCAATGGAACAAAAACTCAGCCAATGCAACCAGACCTCGGACGAGGCCCAAAAGCAGCAAGCCTTAGCAGATAACAAAAGACAGGAAGATAAAGGGAGAACGTGCAAGATAATTCCCAGTGAGGTTAAGCCGTTGGATGCGATGAGAGAACCTAAGAGCCCTGAATTCATCACACTTCAAGAAAAAAGAGAAAGACAACTGATTAAAAAATCGGCAAACTCCCCATTTGCTGTTGGCTCACAAAATTGCACTCCAAACGAGATAAATCCGGAGGAAAATATTGCGTTGAAGGCAAGTCCACAGCAAAAAACTAAAGTACCGAAACTTCTGACTCTTAAATGCAACCGTGCAGAACCATCGAAGGAAAGTCAGAAACGCAGGACTCAACGTCCACTAGCATGTCCTGTGAAACCATCATATACGGTAAAACTAATGCTAGAACGGCTCGAGGGTACTGACGACAATCTCATACTGAATCGAATGAACGTACTAAGGCTATTACATCATGTCCCGCGACTCCGTGCGCTTGAATCAAAAGATATAAAAATTATTGAATTCCCAGACGAATTGTGTACTGACAGGGTCATAATCCATCTAAACTCGAATCTAATTGCAAATGTAATTCTTGATGCTGATGAAGAACTGCTGTCATTGGGATTTGACACCTATAGGGTGTTGGACCCCGAACGTTGTGACAAAGAAGATGAGAAAGAACACCAAGAAGGGGAGTCTCTGCGTTGTGGCAAAAACTCATCTATGACAGCAGAGACTCTGAGAAACAGTGATCAAACGGCTCCAAGACGGCAACCACACTGCGACAAGGGAGAATTGGTACGAAAGACGAACCTTACAGGGGTAACCCTGCATAGACTGGTGATGGGAAAGCAGAATCTAAATATGAGAACTGAGCCCATGGAAAAAATTAAAATCACTATAGATAACGCGAAACCATCCGCAAAATTAAACTTGCCATTACTAAACGCACAAACAGGGGTCAGTCAAGGAGAAGATTGGAATTGGATGGCATCTGCTTTAAACACGAAATCCAACAGTTAACGCCCAATGCTTAACGTGATTAAGGAATGTAGTTTTGCTTCATGGAACACACGAGGTTTCACACATCTCCAAAACAACAATTGGTTTAACGACTTACACCTGATCTGCCTGCAGGAAACTTGGATGTGTGAATTACCGACCATCACAGACTTTGAATGTGCCTTAAATCCAGCCATTAAAGCTGAAAAAGGACGTCCATTAGCGGGACTACTGACAATGATTAACCGGTCCTCGGGATACCGGTTGTTAAAAGCAACTAATTACACCTCATACATACAGGTCTGTGAGATAGGAAAATCTGTTGCTCCTACAAAGGCTTGTGATGTGATCCATATCATTAATCTATATTGGAACCATAAACGAACTGGGACCCAGCTATTTATAGATCAGGTCACTACAATCCTTGATAATTTGCTAGAATTTAACTCTGGAAGTGATGTTATTGTTTGTGGAGACTTGAACATCGACTTCTTCAACCCACAGAGCTCCTTTAAACGTCAGCTGGCCAGATCATGGAACGACGAATTGGAAGTGAGGGGTCTCTCTATGTTAAATGGCTGCACACAAGGGGACATTCCGCCGAAGCCAACGTGGAAGCGAGAGGGTCAAAGTTCCATCATTGATTATATATTTGTGTCGTATACCATACACGAGAAAACCAAATCATTGAAAATTCAAACAATGGACAATAGTGACCATGATATGTTGGAACTAAAATTCCAAGACTCTGGCGGCATGGAGAGGGAAACATGGGGCACAAAAATTTTGGTGGAACCAAACCGTCGGCGATTAAGGTTGAAGGAAGAGGAAGTATCTATGATATGTACCCAATACAAGTCATTACGGAAGGAGATCGACTACGTCCCAATGTTGTCACAATTTAAGACAAAAAACATTGGAATGAAAAATTGGTCCTTCCAAAATAAACACACCTTTGACATCATGCTAAAACAACGCAAGAGAAGGATGAGAGCTGAAATTCGCAAAAACAACCAAGGTCCAACTGATGAAATATCGAAGAAAAACAAAGTAGCGAGACAAGCCTATAAGAACTGGATTAAAAGCCATCGAGCGATTATACATCAAAATGACGCAGAAGCGATGATGACGACACTAATGAAAAAAGATAGTGGAGAATTCTGGCGCACAATCAACAGCTTGGAAGCGCCACAATTCGTCTTGCAAGCTTGCCCAGTGTCAGAAAAAGAATGGGTGAATCACTTCACAGCCTTGTACTACAAAGATCTTGAGCCAAATAATGTTCCCTCTGATGCAACAACATGGAACCTACAGTTCTCTAAAGATGATATCTACGAGACAATCGTGAGAGCAAAAAACTCCCGGGCACCTGGCCCTGATGGGCTGTCGAACAGTATGATTAAACAATTTCCGGTCTTGTGGGCTGATTTTTGCTGCGAACTATTCGCGAGAATTAATTCTCAAAAGCAAGTACCAGCCTCGTGGAAGACTGGAATCATCATACCAATATTTAAGAAAGGCAACAGATTATTACCAAAGAACTACAGACCAGTGGCCTTACTCGATGTTTTGGGCAAGATTTTCTCTTCATTGTTACATAAGAAACTGACTGCTTGGACAAAAACAACAAACAGAGTGGACTCACGACAGGCAGGTTTTGTAAAATCAGTTGGCTGTTCACTGAACCTGCTTATACTAAACCTGTTGAAAATGGAGGCCCTTAGAACAAACACGAAAGTGTATTTGGCTTTTGTTGACTTCTCTACGGCCTTTGACATGGTCGACAGAGAAATCTTGTGGCAAAAGCTAGAAATGTGGGCCTGTCCACCAGGCTTACTCGCTGCCATAAAAGAACTTCACAAGGATACCTCAATTTCCATTAGACTTGACCGACTTGGGACCCTGTCATCCCAAATTATGACGCACAAAGGGGTCAAGCAGGGATGTCCCTTAGCAGCAGCTATCTTCAGTCTCTTTATCTCCGATATAGGAGCTACAATCCAATCTGTGAGATCATTCTCACCAAAACTAAATTCTTCAAAGATAGAGTGGTTACTATACGCCGATGATTTGGTATTATTAGATCTAACCCCAATAGGGCTCCAACGAAAATTGGAAGCAGTTCACAACTATGTATGTCAGAACAAGCTAAAGATCAATACTACAAAAACGGAAATATTGATCTTTGAGAATCTAAAAACAAGCTGGCAACAAAAGGGCTCAAGACAGACATGGCAGTTAAATTACGAGACACTGCAACTGTCTAAAAGCGTGAAATATCTGGGAATGATCTTGAATTCCAGCATCTGCGATGAACCATGGGTAACAGATTCCAAGCGAAAGTGTGGCCAGTTGGCCTGCCAAGGCCTTGTGATACATAAAAAATATGGACGCTTCTCACTGCAACCACTGCGGAATTTCTATATACAGAAAGTGTCTCCAATTCTGGCATACGGAGCCGAAAACGCATTTGGCTGTCCGTCAACTCACTGGGCCGTGTTGGAACACATGTTCTGGTCTAAGGCACTAAGTCTTCCGCCGGGAATTGCTACAGCCTGCTTACGTTATGAATTAGCCTTAACATCATTGCACGCCAAGATATGTTGGAACCAACTCTCATTGTTTCGGAAAACGAGAGTAGAAGAAGGAATCCTCCAATTTCAAATTTTCCATCATGCCTCGCGTGAAGGGCCAGGTATTTTGTCACAATGGGTAAGACGTTGCGAAGAGTTGTTAACAATGTATAACATCACCCTGGAAAACTTACTCACAAACCCCACAGCAGCCAAAAAGAAAGTATGGCGTGGGGATTGGATAAATACATGCAGCGAACGTAACAACGTCAAAGCGATGAAAGATTGCCCCGCTGAAGCAAGAGGATACGACATCCTCCAAAAATATCTAACCCGATTTCCTAATCCAAAAGCAAGAAGATCATTTATGCTCTTTAGATTAAATGCAATGAAAACTAAAGACAGAATTGGTCATTGGGCGTGTAATACACATATGACCCCAACCTGTCGGTTGTGCAAAATCGAGCTTGAATCTCTTAAACATCTAGTCTTGTTCTGCGCTGCCTTGAAAGACGTAAGATCAATTCACCTGGGATGATGGAATGATAATAACTTATCAGCAGGCGCGGACGAGTGGTGGGAGACCATGTGGAACGGGCAAGATATGAAATTAATTATACCTTTGACCTCCTTCCTGGCAGTGATAGAAGAGAGACTAAAAGACAATGAGTGATTAAAGGTCGGCACCATTCCCACTGTATACCAGGCATTTAAGAAAAGTGAAGTAACGCTTGATCAGGAAACTATAAAGAAGAGGTCACTTGGGAGAGACTTGAAATAGCCAATGTAATTTTTAAAATTTTCATATGTGTTGCAAAACATTTTAAAGGTTTGAATTTAAACCAATAAAAAATTAAAAAAAAAAAATTATTATATATACACTCCTTATTCCTTATCAGACAAGTCTTAGTTAACACCACTTATTTCCAGACAGAGGTGAGCGCTTAACTATAGATGGCACTCCAATAAGTTAACGAACAAGGGAGGGAAAAAGGCAGAATGCAGGAAAATACACCACACTAATACTTAGGAACTCTTAAGCAAGGCAGGAAAGTCAAAAGTTACTTGTGAGCCAAAGTCCATAAGCCGGGCCCACTCTTGGAGAGAGCAGGGCACAAATGCACCCAAGATCACACAATGAAAGTCTTGCAGGGAGTTCAGAAAGGTTTTAGTTAGGCTCAGAAAAGTTTAGCCAGGGTGTCCCAGGCTAACCCAGGGTCGAAAGCCGGGGGCTAAATCTACCCCGTACAGTCGGTTGCAAGGGAAGCCAGGCGGAACACGGTACCTTATGTGGAAAGGATCCTCCAGCGGGGGCAGTTGTTCCTGGCAGCGGGTGCAAGTCGCGGCGTCGTCCAGAGGAAGAGAAGATCTCGACGTGGAGGAAAGATGAAGGTCGTTGCACTGCCAGGGAAGAAACCAGCCGCAGAGTTTTCCGGTTAAAGGTACTACCCTTTGATTTGCGGTAGTGGTAAAACGTGGTATCCCGGTTGCCGGGGTGCTTGGCACAGACAAGGCGGACATGAGATGCTCCAGGAAGCGAAAAAGGAAGCAGACTGGTTATCCCCACCAGTCGAAGGAAGAAGACTCTCCGGGCTGGAGATCTCCTCTGTCGTTGGGAAAAGTGGTGAGACGGTTCAGCAGGGCTCCACCGGTGGTGTCATCGTTGCAGGTCGGCTCAGCTTCTCCCTCGTCGGATTCTTGGGTCCTGTGGCGACTTCTCAAGTTCCAGTCCCCAAAGCCCTGCTTTTATGCAGAAAACCCCCATTCACTCAGCCTAGCTGTCACTCAAACATGTTAAGTGGTGAGCCGGCCGGCTCACCACATGGGTCAATCAGGACGGAGTGCGACTTGAGTTGCCTAGGCAACTCAGTCCAGGGTGCCTAAATCCCCCTCCACCCCTCCTAAGTACCCCAGACAGAGTGGCACCACTTTGGAGGGCTTCTGTGGAGAAGCCCGCCAAAATAGTGGAACAAAGGGCTCAACTTGGGTTGGAGTCACAGAAGCGAACACAAACGCCATTCTGGCAAAAAATACCAACCGGAGAATTAATATCAAATAAATAAACCGGCGGTATGTTCAAGGCTATAGGAATTAAATAATTAAAGTTGGTAGCCTCGAACAATGGGAAATCCCATAGGGATATATTCGCGGTCGAATATAAAAAGTAGTATCCACTGCCACCAGTCAAAACTCGATCAGGGGGGACGGAGACGTGCCCCCTCGACTAACAGACCCTGGGGCAATCGAATTGCCCCGGCCAGTACGTCCCCAATATGATGGTTTGTACTGGTTCTGTTCATAATTTGAGACTAGTAAAGTCAATGGTGACTTTACATGCGCTGGGAGACAGTAGTCAGTCCCAGGGTATGGAGTCTATACTGGGGGGTCACTATGACACCCCTGTGTTACTGCACTGAGGGTGCTGTGTAACACACATCACAAAAACACATGAAGCCCTATGGAGTAAAAGACCCCATAGCCCATTAAACACATCTAGAATCAAAGAGACACACTCAAATCATGTCCAAGAGTGAGGGTAAAAGAGTCTCACTCTTGGCAGGAGAAAAAAATAAACCCCAAAAATCCAGCAAAGCTGCTGGGGGACTCACTAGGTTAGGAAATTCAGCCTAAACAGTTAATTCTCCCTAACACTGTCCCCCAGAAACAGGTAAAGTTGCCATTTACTTTATGTAGTCATTTAACCTACAGACCTAGTAGACCCCATCTTACATGGAGCATTGGAAAGGGTTAACTCTGATCCCTTTTTGTCTGTACCTCCTGGAGCCTTGTTTCGCTAAGACTTGGCTGGTGGCAGTGGTATGTACCCTATCTTTTCTACCGCGATTATACTATATAAACGTGGTACGATTTTAGGCTATTGCATTAGCCTCGAACATAAACCCGCTTGACCAAATACATTTTATTTTGGCTGCGGTCGGGGTTAGTCGCCATTTCTTTGTGTTAATATCCTTCTTGTGTTTTACTTTGCGCGGCAAACCAGGTTTGCCTTCTTTGTTCGCCGTCCTTTGGCGTGCTTCTGCAAAGAAGCCCTCCTTTGGCGTCTGGATGTCTAGGTGGGCTGAATGTGAGGGTGGGGTTTAGTAACCCCCTGCACAGGATCTCCTGGGAGACCCAAGTCGCACTTTTTGTCCATTGGCTGAGGTGCTTGTCTAGGCTGGACAACCCCCCTGCTGTGTGATTGACAGCCAGGCTGTGTGAATGGGAGATTTTGGCATAAAAGGCAGGACTCATTAGCTGGAAGTCAGAGTCACCACTGGAACTACAAGAACCGAAGAGAAGCAGAGAAGAAGACGGCTGCTGCAAGTCCCGGTGAAGCCCTGCTGCAGTCCTGAGTTATCTACCCTTCAACGACGGAGAAGATCCAGTCCAGAGTCTTCTTCCATTGATCCTGGTGGGATCAAACAGCTCACCTTTCTACAGCCAGAGAATCCTCTCCTGGGTCGGAATTGCTGCACGAAGCTGTAGTGGTCCGGATAGCCATCAGAAGAGCCCTCTCCTGTTTTAAAGGAGCGCGCCTTTTATTCACTGATGCTTTGCTGCTGCTGGCCTCATCCCTGGGTAGTGCAGATCGCTCCAGATGTCCTCCTTCCTGTCCCCACGACTGAAGCTTCAGGAACCGTGAGTCTGCAGGAACTACCAGGAACAACTGCCGTGGCACCATCTTTCTTCATTCGAATAAGGTACTGTGTCCATTTGGTAGTTCTTTCAGTCCGGCCTTGAGGAAATGGGGTGAAGCCTTTTTCCTTGCCGAAGGCATGTTCTTTCTTCCTTCCCTCTTATAACTTTTGCCTCCCTTTGACAATATCCAAGTACTCCTGGCAACGTTAATCTCAAACTGTTCTAATCGTGTGATCCTCGACAACAGAGCCCTGCTCCATTTGACAATGGTGCAGGCCTTTTGACTTTATCTGTCTCTTATAATACGTCCTGTGATTCGAGTGCCTTGACAAAAGTATTGCCTATGATTTCTATCCACTTTTCCTTGGTTTTTATTCAATGTGCTAAATGTGTTTTGACTATGGTTACAATTTTTCCCACGGGTACACTTTTCTTTCGTAAGACCGAACTATCATTACTGTCAAAAAGTGAGCGCTGCTTAAACCCCCGGTAAAGTCTTTTGTTTCGCAACACCGGTCTGTCAAACCCCAATGTACTTACCTTGAATTGACCTGAACCAAAGGAATTCGTTGTGCGTGGTATATTTAGAGTGTGGTTTTGTTTAATAGAAGTGAAGTGTTCAGATGGTTTAAAAATAAATGTACTTCTATTTTTTTAACCAGAAACCTTGAGTCAGTGTTTGTTTGAGTCACAGTAATTGTGGTCCTTTGTGTAATCCCTATTACTGCTCATTTGCTCTTGAGATAAGTCCGACTGCTCTGCTACTGCTACCACTAGAGCACCAGGGGACCACTCCGGTGGTGATAGTACGCGGTACAAATGTCCTTTAACATTAACATTAACTATAACGGTGTAGTACAGGCTTGTACCAAAGGTGAAATTGTACTGCCACTTGTAGACTTAATTGTCTGTAGTGTTCCTAAGGGTGCTGCAGAAGATTCTGCCTAACAACGATGGCTCCCATAGGGGAGATGCAGTATTCTTTCCTTGACTGTGAAAAAGAAACCCTAATCCTAGAGTTCCTAATGGCCTGCTGTCATAATTCAGAACCCTTAAATATGAGGTCTTAAAACCTACTTGTGTTAAACTAACAGATGCGTATGCCTGTCTATTGGTGCGCTGTAGTCCTAGAAAACGGTATGTTCAGCATGCAGCGCAACTAGAACCCCGGGGCTCTACTCCCAATCCCAGAAAACTATACAGACTATGATAGGTTGGTACTAGTTGATCACGCTCGTCATGGTAGAATACTTTTAGGTCCGTTAGTCATGTTATCTTTCAACACAGATCTTGTTTTAATAGGATACACTCTAAAGAAAAATGTGCAGCCAGCACGTGTTTCGACTCGACAGTCATTTTCAAGGCAATGGTAGCATGTTGAGATGTCCCTTGGTGGTGTGAGCAGTATTCAAATGTGACTGTTGGTGGGTTTGGAATACTGTGTAAATCCTTCTTAATTAGCTCTAGAAGTAGTGGTAGTCATGGAATGTTGTGTTGTTTGTAAGCTTGATCTGTTGTTGGCTCAATACAAGGCGGATTACACACAGGCCGTCTAGAGATGATGCTGGCCAAACCAGCATATCCATTATAGGATTCTATATTGAGCCAGCAACAGATCATCGTTCACATGTACATAACTCCTCTAAAAAAAACTCCTTTGACATCTAATGTTGATGATGATTATTATGTAGACAAAAGTGTGCAACAACAGAACTTAAAACACTATGGTAATCCTTTAGACTTCAATTCCCAGAAAGCTTTAAGTACTGGGACGAAGAAGAGGAGTAAAGAGTTAATAAGGATCAACAGTAATGCCAATAATAACATGCAGTCTAGTTGTTGTCCATTCAATCAACTTGGTGGGACATTTAAATCAGAGAAACACCTGTAGACGGAAAGGACAGAAGGTGAAGCCAGATCGGGCTGCAGATGATGCAGAGCAGGAAGCAGAGCCGCGGTGAAAGGCTGACGTGCTGGAGTGAACCATGCTGAAGGAGAGAGGTGCTCCCAACCTACCACTTATCAATCCAATGTACCGGAGTGGTGGGAGACTCAACAGAGTCTAACAAGCTCTGGGGAAGTGCAGCAAGGGAACCGGCAAACGCAGAAAGGTTGTCCACGACACTGTCAAAGAAGAAAGCAGTGACCATATCGGCAAGGGTCCGCAAAGCTAGCAAAGGACCTGAGAAAAGGGTTTTACAAGCTGGAGAAGTCGTACCCAAAGCAAATCTCTGCCCCTACAGCGAACCTCAAGTCGGAGACGCCAGGAGATACCGGTGAGTTGGCCAGGAGAAACCAGTGATTTTGGTAACCCCGTGGCATTCCGCTAGGTACATGGGCAATTAAGTGAAAGTTTTGGATACTGACCAAATAGTTACAGACAATAAGATGGCAAACATGGTGCAATTCTCCTGATAATAGCTGTCTGTTGGGGGAAACCTGGAACCAGCATTGCCAATAAGGCAAACAACCCAATAGGAGAAACAAAGAGGCAGAAGTTGTACAATTCTTCTGACACGAGACGTCATTTGGGGAGTACAACAGGAAATCCAATGTTTTGTTGAACAAGAACTTTGTTATATCAAGCGTTTGTTAAAACTGTCAATATTTGCTTTTGGCATCCTAAAGACTATAAAAGGCTGCCTTTCAATATATTTCAAGCAATATTGTAAAAAGAAAATGTGCCTTGTCATCTTAAGGAGACTACCCAGGGAAGAGACCTTTTCATTACCCTTAATGGAACTTGGGTGAAACAGAGTATTTCAAATTCCTTTTCCTGAGACAGTTCAGGGGATGGGAAACAAAATCCTGGTGATATGGGTTGTTTTGTTGAAACTGTATATACATATATGATAAAAACAGGTAGCGGGGGCTGAATTCCCCCCTTAAACGGAAAAAACTGGAGCAATTTACTAGATCCCATAAATCGGATGCGCTGGCGCTGCAGGAAACCCACCTGCGCCGGCAGGACCAGGGCCGCCTGCTCTTGAAAGGCTTCCCGCAGTTATTGTTCGTATCAGGCCCAACAAAAAAAGGGGAGGTGGCCCTAGACTCCAGGATATCCTTAGGGATAGGGACGGGAGGTACATTATGGTTAGGGGGGAGGTACAAGGCGTGTATTACACCATCGCTTCAGTGTACGGCCCCAATGTAGGTCAGGAGCAGTTCCTGCGGGAATCTCTCTGAGTACCCTGGAGGACTTCACGAGAGGGCAAGTGATATTGATGGGGGACTTCAACCTTGCTTGGGATAGAGGGCGAGACAGATCACGGCGGGAGAACGTAGGAGGTGGCGCGGTGGCATCTCCCCAATTAAAGGAGAGATGGGAGGAGGCCGGGTTAAGGGATGTTTGGCGAGCTCTTAGGGTGGAAGAGGAGGGGTTTACCTTTTTGTCTGACGTCCACAAAACTCAGTCACGTATTGACTACATTTGGGTGTCTGCTAGCTTGTTGGGAAAAGTGGAGGCCGTGGAGGTGGGCCCTTTGGGGATAGCTGATCACCAGGTAGTGCAGATGACCATGCATCTCGGGAAGCGACGACCGGGAGTCTGGAGCTGGAAGTTTCCGGGGGAACTGTTGAGGGATCACATGCTGAGGGAGGAGATCGGGAGCAGGATCCAGGATTTCTTTGAGAGAAACAATGCCTCGGATACCAGTCAGAGTATGAGATGGGACGCCTTCAAGGCGACCTTAAGGGGGGAGCTCATCGCTATGAAGGCGGAGAGAAACAGGCAGCTAAGGGAGTTGGTGTCTCAATTGGAAAGGGAGGTTGAGGCGGCCAGGGCACGGGTACAAGAGAACCCCACGAGAAAGACTTACAGGGAGTATTGGCTGGTGGAGGGACAGTTAGGGGTTCAAAGGACTAAAAAAGCGGAAGACGCTATGTTGAGGGTGCGGCAAGGATTCTACGCCAAGGCTAAAAAAAGGGGGCTCACTTTTAGCCCGCCTTCTTAGGGGGCAGAGGGAGCAGAAGGTTATACTGGCCGTCAAAGATGCTGAAGGAAGGAGACTTACGAGGGCTGAGGAGATTCGGGAGAGGCTAGAGGAGTTTTATGAAGCGTTGTACTCTTCGCAGGGTCCGCACCCTCAGCCGCAGAAAGTTTCTGGAGAACCTGCTCCTACCACGCCTGTCGGAGGAGGAAGGTGAAGAGCTGGGCTGTCCTATTTACGAGGACGGGGTGCGGTCCATCATCGCGTCTCTTCCACTCAATAAGGCCCCCGGGCCTGATGGCTTCCCAGCCTCCTTTTATAAAACATATTCTCACCAGCTGGTCCCGCATCTAACAGGACTATTCAACACGTTTCGCGGCGGAGGCGGGATCACCCCTACAATGGAGGAGTCCAAAATCTCCCTTATCCATAAAGTGGGGAAAGACCCGGAGGACTGCACCTCTTACCGCCCAATTGCTCTTATCAACACTGAGGCAAAAATGTTCACTAAGATACTAGCGAGGCGCTTGGAAAGGCATCTGCCCTCCCTTATCCACCAAGACCAGGCAGGATTTGTCCTGGGAAGGCAAACTTCCAATAACATTAGGAGGGTGGCCCACCTGGTAGAGAAATCCCGTAAGACGAACACTCCGGCGATCCTGTTGGCGCTTGACGCTGAAAAATTACAAGAGGCATGGTATAAGTATATGTACAATTGGCATTACACCCTGGCCCGTTTGCACAGGATCTACCCGGCTATATCTGGGGAGTGCTGGAGAGGGTGTGTGGGGGAAGGTACTGCGGAACACATATGGTGGGATTGCCCAATGCTCCAGCCTTTCTGGAGCGATCTTGCACGGGCCCAAACACAGCATTTGGGGGAGGGCGGCCGTTATGATCCCCGGGAGATACTTTCGGGTAGGGGTGGTCAGGGGGAAGTGGGAGGGAGGCAAGGTCATCCCAAGGCGAAAGTGATCTCTACTTTGGCGGCGATGGCTCTCATCGCACAGATGTGGAAGTCTCCCTCGATACCGACAGAACAAGATTGGCTAAGGAAGATGTGGGACATTGTCTCGATGGAATGGGTTACGTATGCAGTCAACAACAAATTGGAGAACTTCTCAGCGGAGTGGGGAGAGACGCTGGCCTATTTGAGAGGGGAATTCAGGGAACAATGGTGCCCTCAAAGACTCAAGCTACTGGATATCTACTGGATATCTATGGTTAAGGGGGTGGGAAAAGGACTGACTGAGGGGGAGAACCCAGGGATGTTGTGGAGGGGGCTGGGAGGGGAGGGGGGATTATCTTGGGTTTGGTATTGGCTTGTTGTTCAGTTATATGTATTACGGTGAAAATAATAAAAAGAAGTTTAAAAAAGAAAAGGTAGCGGGCGCTCCTCTCCAGAAAGAGCATGGCATGATAACCTCTTCTGAGATGAGACTCTTCTGAGATGAGAGTTTGCAGCATACACTTTTTATATATATGATGTGTGCACTTGGTTGAAGTGACGAAAGAAATTATATTGTACCTTTTTGATTGTGTATGTTAGTGTGAGAGTCTGATGCATTTTGGACATACAATCAACTTATTTCATTTTTATTTGTATTGGTGGGAACATTCTCTTTAGGTCAGGGCACATTAGGACTTTTTCCAAACCCATTTTGTTTCAATAAACATTGTGAATATTGAGAACATTGCAACTTTGTGTCAGCCTTTCATTGTGACCCCTCACACTACTGATAGGCTGAGGTTCGAGGAGTAGGACCATTTGCACAATGTCCTTGATGTACTCCTCTCAGCTCGGAGACCCGCAACAAAGTCTATTTATTCCAGCAGGTGGTGGATATTTTCATTGTGGTGCCAGGAGAGGGATCTGGACACTTTCATTTATCCCGCTTCTGGGCTTTTTAGCTCTCTTGGACCAATCGTGCCTACAGATCAGCACTGTGAAAGTGTACCTTGCTGCTATTTCAGTTTTAAGAAAACCCTGGAACAGGGCTCATTCTTCAAAATCCCCATAGTTCTGCAGTTCTTCAGGGATTTGCGTAAACCGATTCCCCTATTGCAGTTTGTGGTTCCGGCATGAGATTTGATTTGGGTTTTGACATTATTTACATTCTTGTTCTATTAGATTGTTCACCCGTAACACGATTTTCCTAGTCGCTATCACTTCCGCTAGATTGGTGAGTAAGCTCCATGAGTGATCTGTTAAACCTTCCTGTTTGATTTTCTCCAAAGAGAAGGTAACTTTGAGAGTGAGACCCTCTTTTCTTCCGGCGGTGGTTTTGGATTTCCATCTCTCTTAAAATACTTCCTGTGTTTTTCCCCTCTGCCCCATCCTTTCAAGGCAGAGGAACAGGTCCATGTGCTGGATCCAGTGTGTGCTCTCTGCTACTACATCTCTCGGACAAGGGACATCCGGAAAGATAACCAGCTTTTTGTGGGTATGCCGGTGCACTTGTTGGTCCTTTAACAGGGGCAATAAAGATGCATCTCTGCAAAACCTGAGGTTACTTGTACCCTGCCAGCCAATGGCTGAATGAGGAACAGGCCCATATACAGAGAACTGCAGAGTTGACCGGCATGGTCCCTTTAAAGGAGGACACTGACTGAACTAGGTTAAGTCACTCTCTGATCCTGTTTGTGGGTCTCCGTCACCTGGCCAGGACAACTGCATGTGGGGTCTTACAGTCATAACCATTCAAGAAAACAGTGCATCCCCATGAAGTAAATGCAACAGGCTCCACACCAGTTTGCAAGTTCGCCTGGGGTTACAATCATACAGGTTTGTGGTCCCTGAACCCGAGAGACATGGAGTTCACAGGCACCTACCAAGCCCTATGTTTATACTTTCCTGAACCCTCTGAACTCCCTAACCCTTACTCACCACACTTCCAACTCCTCCTGTCATTCAAACAAGGCACATTATGAAATAAGATGCTGGACTCGGCCTGGATGGATTTCTCCTAGAATAACCACAATCCCCTTGATTCTATGTTAAAGTCTGTAGACAAACCACCTGGGTTGTTGGCAGGTGATGAAAACACAGAGGGCACATAGCGAAAAGAAGAGTGATGGGATGAATACTGAGGAGCGGAGTGGAGGATCAACCAATGGAGGATAGACAAACAGAGCAGGTGCCAGGGGAGACCATAGTAACTGGGAGAAGGGGGGAGAAGTGAGGAGGAGGTGACAATAACAGTACTGGAGGACGGTGGTTGAGATAATGATAACACTGGAAGAAGATTGTAGCGGTGAAGTAGAGGTTTGGTGGTGCTGGTTACGTCAGTAGAGGAAAGAGGGAGAGACTTTACGGAGGTGATCGGAATATCGGAAGAGGGAGAGACCAATAACACTAAGCAGATAGGGACTACGGATCAGGAGAACGGGTAGATGAGAACTGGTGGAAATAACTTATAAGACAGCTGGGTGCCAGGAGTGGGCCTAGAGAAACAAGGAGGATGTGGTGTCAGATCCCTACCTGATAACCAACCTAGGAAGGCAGTAGATGTCTTGGCTGAACAAAGACAGCATTCGGAGGCAGGAGGGGGCTTGAGCTTCTTGCCAGGAGCTTATGGAAGATCAGAAAGGGTACGCACACCTCTTTGCAAGTTCAGGTGGAAAGAAAGGGACAGGTCAAACATCTAAGAGATTGTACCTCTGTCTTGCCCAAAGATGCCAGGTACAAACTCAACATCATCCGAAGGAGGGGAGAGAAGGGCTGCACCTACTCTGCACATTCAAGGTGGTAGGAATACTTAATCGCACAGACCAGAGATAAAGGTTTGAGATACCTTAGAAAGCCCGCAACAAACACCAAAGCAAGAGAAAGGGTCAGAGGACTCTCAGTAGACCAAGACTGACAGGTTACACAGATGGAATTTACCCGGGACATTCTTTCGTGGACACAGGGAGACTGAACCACTCTAAACCTGAGATTACAGTTCCCCTACGAGAGGAAGGCATTTGTTTTAGGGCATGTCAAATGAAATCCCAAAGGGAATATTAAAGAGAGAGAGACAGGCGAAGGGGACAGAGAGGCAGAGTGGGTGGGGGAGAGAGGGCCAGACAGGGTGAAGAGAGGGGCAACTGGGGGGAGAAAGGGGCAGACCGGGGGAGAGAGGGGTGGCTATATGAGGGAGGATCACATGTGGGGAGACAATCTCCGGGAGGGGGTGATGGTATCAGCAGGTGAGATATGGTAGCCCCCTTTCCCCTTGCAGGATGAACCTCCCATTTACAATACTCTAATGAACTATTGTAATTCCTCACCTGCTGTTACGCTCACCTGGTATCCACGGGGACGCCACCCAGCCGTAGGGACTCTGGTATCCTTCTCTGCGGTTCCCAGGTGTGACCAGCGGGGAAGTTCTGCCTGGAATACAGGTGGGCAATGTTCAAGACTGGGCAACTGGGGTAAGCTGCCCCCCACCACCCTGTATGCCCGCAGCCCCTCTGGACCTCTCCTCACCTTGTTGTTAATTCTGGTGTGCTCTCTGTCCTGCCTTCTTGGCAGGGGCACGTTGTCCTCTGTGGGCGATGCGATCTAGTTACTTCACTGATGCCGGCCCGCTTTGAGTCTTTCAGGTAGGTCTTATTGCTGTAGTATACTGTTGTTATTTTTGCATGCCTTTCTTGGTTTAATAAATGTCTTTTTCTCTTCCTTAGGTGCGCGGAAGTCCAATGTGATGCATTGGCTGAATTGGGTCTCGCCGGTAAATGATGGCGTATAAAGAGCGCTATGATGCGGTAAGTAGGCGCTATGCACAGCGCTATGATGCCTTGCCTTTGCTAACCTGTTGTCTTTTCTTTCCCATAGATCGCGGTGCTCACCCAGAGTATGAAATCCCGAGACGATGCTGGTCGAGGGGTGACTTGCGAAGTAAGCTTTTTGGGACAGTTCTTTATGTTGTAAAAGTGTCTAATGTCTTGTTTCTTCCTTTCTTGCAGATCCGTCGGTCCGGGAGACGGGCTGATCCTAGGATGCTGTTCGCAGGAGCTGTGGGCAGCTAACGGTGAAAATTACAGGTAAGCTGCTGCTGCTAACGATGTCCTTTTGTCTCTTTACAGATGCTGTTCTTCCGAGGTTCGTGGGTACAGCTGAACACGATGAGCGTCACGTTGCAGGATTGCAAAGTAACGCAAAGCGTGTTATCCAAGTCGGGTGTGGTTTAAATAGCTTCAAGAAAGTAGTCTAGGTAAAGTAGTTCCTAGGCTACCACACCCAAAACACTAAACCGCATAGCTTGGTTCCAAGGAGCCAAGCTATGTGGATGCCTCCATGTTGGCTGGCACTTGAAATAAAGTAGTTTCCTAAACACTAGTCTTTATTAAGTATGAGCCTGGCGCCAAACGCGCCAGGAGTGGCCCCAAGAGGGCTTAGGCAAAGGATGCCTACGTTTGTTGGAGGCCCGAGCCAAGACCCCTCCTGGCCCATGGGCTTGCCAGGGGGTTTCTGGATGTGGGTCGTGACACTTGCTCACTACATGGAGAGCATTGAATCCCTTTTGTTACAACCTATAGGCCAACTCTCAAACACGGACTGCGAAAATCATCTGTCATAACTCCACATACCGATCCTCCATGACTGACTTGCCATCAAAACCCATCATAGACATTCATCCAACATTTTCATGCAAGTTGCCAAAAAGGGACTACTGTTCCCAAAAACACATCAACACTGTGACGAATAAGAGGAGTGGAGGAATGCAGAGCAAGAGAATCCCCGAGCACAGGCAGCGCTCTAGCTGCTGGGAGCACACACCTGTGCCCGCAAAATTCAAATCAGAATGGCAGGAAACTCAGGGAAACTGCTGATGGGAGCGGCTGTTTCAACGGGCTGGAAGGTCATCGGTGGAGCCAACCGGCTCAGGAGCTCAGAAGCAGAAGGCTGCACTGAGGCGATAACACACAGCGGGAATGCTAGAAGCCAGTGCAGGGCTCCTGGGCGTTTGCCGGTGTCGTAAAGCAGCAGTTCACCTACCGGAGACCCGTGTGAAGCAGAAGAGCCCAGCAGGAGTCGCGGGAAGTAGGGACACGGAAAGCAAATGATCTTGAGGCAGAAAGCACCCGAAAAACTGTTACCGGCGGGCTGCGAGAGGAATAAGGAATGCTGTGAAGAGCCGGTGAGTCCACACTGGGACAAAGGGAACACCAGGGGCTATTGGCGGCCACGCCAAATTCAAATAATTAAACATAACGGAACTGAGAGAGAAATTTAGCAGTTTACAAAACACGAGTGAGAGAAAGTGAAAGTGCATCTTCTAAAGAAGGGAGACTTTGAAGTTTAAGACTATGTGCCGCATGTGCATATAAGAAATGCTAACAAGGCAGTATACAACAGACAGAGTGTATTTGGTGAACTGTCAAGAGTGGAAGTGTGAGCAAAGGCACACAAGTGGAAAGCCCTGGCTGGAGAGTATACCAGGCAGTTACAGGTGTATGTTTGCAAGAAGCCTTGGAAGGAGATTGTAACCAGCAATTGCAAGAGTGCGATTCCAGGAAGCCTGGCAGGAGAGTATACCAGGCGGGTACAAGTGTACAAAGAAAGTCCGGGTAGGAAAACATACCAGGCAAGGACAAATTGAGGAGCATATAAGAACAGCCAAAAAGGTAGTGCTGGTCCCAGAAGCTAAAGAGCAAAAACTTGGCAGAAAAGTACACCAGGTATCCTGACAAGACAAAAACAGCCAAACAATATTTGTGCATGATTTTGGTGTTGAACCAGAAAAAAAAAAGAACTGTTATTTGTAAGAAAACATGAAGAAGAATCCAGGGGAAGGGAGACAACCTTTGGCGCAAGGAGCCACATTCTTTAGAGTCTTTTTGTTGGAGTTACCCATTTATTTACCCGTTTGAACATTTCTAGAACACTGAAGGCCAAAGACATTATCCTTTTCACCTTAGAGTTCATTTCCATTGAATGTGAGGGTCAATATTAATTTGGACACAGGATGGTTTTGTTTTGGACATCCTGACACTGACATATCCTTAGTATATGTTCAGGTAGGGAAACACCTCTAGTGCAGGGACAACAAGCTGTTTTCCCAACCCCTTTTTTTATCAATAAAAGTCTTTAGCCAAAACCATGTTGAACTTGTGTCGGAGTTTCATTCCTGACTCCTCATAGTACTCTGTCTTGGCATGCTTCATACTCATTTTCACCTAGTGACAGTGGCCTCCTGTGTTTTGAATGCTCCAGAGTTGCCTACACTTCAATGCGGTCAGTGCTAAGGACGGCCTTTGTGGCATTTTATGATCCAATTTATATCTCAAGCAATGCATCAATGTGGGGCTCCTCATCTGCTTTCTACAAGCACTACGGTATGGATCAAGGATGTTATGTGCAACCTATTTTGCTATGTTAGGATTTGGTCTCTATGCAGTGAAATCTCCCATTGGTATGGAGTAAATGGACAGGACCTTGCAGAAGTTAGGTTATCAAAGTAGTGGCTACTGTACTCCTAGTCTGTAGTGCCCTTTCTTTCAGACACCTTACTGCCATCCACATCTGTCCTAGATATCTGCCAAACATTGTAATCTATTGTCAAGGACTGGGAAGAGAGAAACAGACTAGCAAAGAGAGATGGATGGTGAAGCACATGCACCCAGGTTCCATCAATGAAAACAATATCAAGATCACTTTTTGCTGTGCAATTCAGCCCCAGTTCCATCACCAAGGATATGGTATCGAGAAAAGGCGACTGTAGATATGGTCACACTAGTCACTACAGTGATTAATTTATTATCTTAACTTTAGGAATTTGTTATGAATTTCAGCAATCTCAGTGGCATGATTTATTTATAGCTTCCCAATCACACCACATTTCTCGCCTTCACTTAAATCAGTGCCCCTTTAAAACATAAGGTCTACCAAACCTCTGCATGCATACTTTTTTTCCTTCCGTAGCATATTCCCTTAATGATATGTCTGGCATGCGTTTTCCCCCCATCAACACTTTTACCTAGTCTAATTACATGGCTTATTCTCGATTTACAGTGTTGTGATTTGGCTGGGAGACTTGAACTACAGGCTATGCAAATATGATGCAAATGAGGTGAAATCTCTTATATCAAAGTGTGACATTCAAGCACTCTTGAAATATGATCAGGTGAGTTAATTTATTTATTTTGATGTGAAAATCTGAGTAGTATATATTGGATAAATAGGGTGTAAATGTTTATCTTTTGTAAATGTCCTTTTTTTCCTTTTGACATTACAGGGATGTGGATTTTCGTTTGTTGTATGATCGATAGTGTCATATTGATTGTTTCAATCATGGTGTTTTGTGGATCATTTTTAGACTTTGTACATTTTGTATTCTGTCCTTTTTATTAACTGTAAACAATTGACAAATAAGAAAGTAAATAGCATTTACTTAAAGGCAGAGATAGAAAATCACTTTCAATTACTACTTTCAAACTGTGAAAATGGTAGATGTGAAACATGTACCTAATACCCATGCTCTTTGTTTGGTGAGCATATGCTCTTCTTGGGTGTGGAGGGCTTTCCTGCCTTTAGTGGATCATCCATCTTACAAAGATATATGATTGGTTCATAAAACTTAAAACCTCAAACGACAGTAGTGGCCTTTACATCTGAATTGTGGAATGCTCTCTGGGAATTCTTTGGTTATATTAGCTGACTGAGCCCACAGGCATATTTTAAAACATCATTATTACATGCATGTCTGATAAACATTTATCCGCAACTACAAAATGAGCACATGCATGCATTTGATTTCAAAAGGACACAGCTAACTTCAGAGTGATTGAATGCTGTACACTGGAGAGGGTGAATGCAATGGTGGGTTTAGAATAGGAAGGTAGGTTTGAAACGGACAAGGGGTGAGCTGGCTGACAATGTAGAGGGGGTGAGAAGGACCTAGCAATTAGTGGCTGATAATGTGTTTTTGGGGAGCAGTGGCTTTAGTACTTTCTGAAATGCTTGAGGGAGGAGGCAATTCTGATGTGTGTTGGTATGTCCTTCCAGTGCACGGGTACATAGCATGAGGGTTTTTCTTTTTTCTAAGTTTTAAATATTAGAGGATCATGGCTAGGAGCTGCACAAGTGGATGCAATTATCTTGCTTCACAGAAATTTTAACTGAATATGATCCTTACATTTTGTCCATATGATAATTGCCTTTGCTATTTCACACATAGGAAGTAAAACGGCCCATCCTTGTATTCCCAAACTCTCATCCTCTCAAACGCGTCTTTCCTCTCATCCCATTGTGAGTCAATTTGTGGGGTGCAAGGAGACTTCTAAACATCCTTTGTACACAGCAGGTGGGTTTTCTCAACCAATAACAATTGCAATGCATGGTCGCCATTGATACTGCATGAAGACCACCTAGGGCATTTATGAATTTGTAAATGCGATGGCCAAGAGCCTGCCCAGCCTGTCACTTAAGAGGCTCTGATATGTCATTTGTCCATTTGAAAATGAGGCAAATGTAGAGCAGCCAACCAATCGGTTTGGCAACTGGAAGAATGCAGAGTGTAAATATTGATTGATCTGTTTTTGGCTGATACTTGTGATTCAAAAGCTGTTTGCAAATAATGCTGATTGTCAGCGGTCTTCTTGATTCCTTCTGCAGGAAAGACCTAGTAAAATCGCCAAAACCTTCACCAACATATATTTAAAACTAGCACTGGGGCCGATCCTTAGGATTTTCCCCCAGACTTGTCAGCAGAGCAATCTATGGAACTGACAGAGTGAATAGAAATATAATGAAAAAAGGGGCATTGGGCTTTAGCACATCGAAACTCAAAGAAATATAATGTAAGACATTGCTGAAATAACTTTGGAAACTTGTTATTTGCAATCTGATAGAGAATGTGAATTTGAGAATACAAGGATTGTTGGTTGTATCGTGATGTACATAAAAAGCACATTATGCAACTTCATAGTTATATAAGCCAATCAAGTGAAACTAGTAGAGTTGAAAAATATTACGTAGCAACAAGGTATGCATAACCACCCTCCTCAAACAAAATAAGTGATGGCACAGAATGTGTAGACAATCTGATCAGAGCCAAGTTTATATAGGGCATACCTGTACAGTCCCCACACTCTACAAAACTGATCCCCATATTAAAACCTTTTTGTTTTCAGTTGGTCAATTTTAGAGGAATGGAGGTGGCTTTCAGGGCCACTAACCCTGAAAAAATATATAGAAAACAACTCCTCAAAAATCAAATTCTACATGGAATTTAGATAGATTCCGGGTAGTCTGGTAATTTGAGACAGACTGGCTAAATCTTGCAGATGGTCTTAGGGATGCTTGTGGACATGATACATCTCCTGATTGAGAGCGTAGCAACAACAGCATCAGAAATGTCATTGCCAGAGCAGTGGAGTTGCGTTTCCTACCAGCCCCCTTAGTAGACAGGCTAACCCACAGATATCTTCCAGCACCAGCCAGACAAAATGACCCAGCACCTTTTCAGTGAATGATTTACAGAACCTGAAATGGCCATATGGGATACTCTGAAAAGTCTGGTCGCACAGGAGACTTGCACCCCACTGGCTTTCTTTCAGTGTTTTCTGACAGGAAATCCCCAAAGTTAAATGCATGGGGCTGAACATGATTTGCCTTTGGCAGATTAGCGCTTTGTTTGGTAAATGCAACATGCACCCTGGTGCCATTATGCCCACTTCCCTTGGGACATCACTGGCAGTAGGAGGACACTTGTCTCATAACTTGGAGAGATCCTTCCAACAACTGAAAAGCATTGGCAAGGAGCTGGTCAAACAATTTAGCTAAAGTGTACGTAATACAACACACTGTGTGGCTAGGTCATGTGTCCTGGTGTCCTTGTCTATTAGCATTTGTGGATGAGAACATGCACAAGTTGTTCAAACTACATTTCTGGACCTGCAGTTTGACAGCTAGAATCACTTTGGGAGCTGGGCTGGCAGGAAACCTAGAGAAATTGATGGCGTCGAGAGCCACTGCCAAAGCCCTTGTTCAGTCAGCCAACCTCCACATCTGCCTTAATTCTGGAAGAGGCCAGCCTGCCTTACTCTTTCCCGCAGGAGGGCATAGGCACTGGCGAAAGACAGAATTTGCAGAATAAACAATAGTCAATCCTGCTAGCATATTCCTGTGGTATTAGCATAATTGACCTAGAAACATTTGACCTAAAACATTTGATTGAATTGTTTTGACCTTTTTTTCGGTCAAATATAATTAAATGTTCTGATGCTTGTTAATCTGCTTAGAATCACATGCTGTGCATAGTCTGACATCCAGTGGTAACTGCAGAGGATTGCTTCTTGTCTTTCGAGAATCGAAAGGGGACGTCGACATGGGCGTGCCTGTAACACTATCCCTAACGTGACGTGTAGTGTACCCAAAATCCCTCACACGTTGGGGTCCCTCAGATTGTTTATTCCCGCCCAGTTTACTAGTCGCCTTATTGTTAGGCAGAAACCTGTGCAGTTCCCTTAGGGAACAATGCAAAAGATTTAGGACTACAGGTGTTAGCAGTAAACCCACGTGGTAGCAGTCTGTACCACCCAGATTTACCTGGTAGCTGTGGCTGAGCAGTCAGACTTCTCTCAAGAAGAGTTAGGCAGTATGCAAAGTATACACAATAGGCACTCAGAAACACCAATACAAGCAAACACTGACCAGAGCTTTGGTATCAAAGTATATAATTATTTATTTAAAAACACACTGTTTGAAACACTCCAGCACTCTTGTTGTAAAATATTCTAAACACAGTTACTATTGTAATATATACACTCCTTTTTCCTTATCAGATAAGTCTCAGTAAAACACCACTTATTTTCATACAGAGGTGAGCGCTTAACTAGATGGCACTCCAATAAGTTTGTGAGAAAGGGAGGGAAACAGACAGAATATGTAAAGGTACACCACTCTAAGATTCAGGAACACTGTTAGCAAGGCAGAAGAGCAAAAGTCACTGGTGAGCCAAAGTCCAAAGGCTGGGCCCACTCTTAGAGAGAGCAGAGCACAAATGCGCCCAAGATCACACAGTTACACTAGGCTTAGAAAGTCTTGCAGAGAGTTCAAAAAGAGTTTAGAGAGGCTTAGGAAAGTTTAGCCAGGGTGTCCCAGGCTAACCCAGGTTCGAAAGCCGGGGGCTAAATCTACCCCGTACAGTCGGTAGCAAGGGAAGCCTGGCGGGACACAGTACCTTAAGTGGGAAGGATCCTCCAGCGGTGGCAGTTGTTCCTGGCAGTGGGTGCAAGTCGCGTTGTGGTCCAGGGGAAGAGAAGATCTCGACTTGGAGGAAAGATGAAGGTCGTTGCACTACCAGGGAAGAAACCAGCCGCAGAGTTTTCTGGTTAAAGGTGGTACCTTTGTTCGCGATCGTGGTAAAATGTGGTATCCTGGTTGCCGGGGTGCTTGGCACAGGCAAGGCGGCCACGAGGTACGTCGGGAAGGCGAAAAGACAGTGAAACTGGTTATCCCCACCAGTCAAAGGAAGAAGACTCTCCGGCAGGAGATCTCCTCTGTCGTTGGGAAAAGTGGTGAGACGGTCCAGCAGGGCTCCACCGGTGGTGGCGTTGTGGCAGGTCGGCACAGCTTCTCCCTTGTCGGATTCTTAGGTCCTGTGGCGACTTCTGAAGTTCCAGTCCCCAAAGCCCTGCTTTTATGCAGAAAACCCCCATTCACTCAGCCTAGCTGTCACTCAAACATGCTAAGTGGTGAGACGGCCGGCTCACCACTTGGGCCAATCAGGACGGAGTGCGACTTGAGTTGCCTAGGCAACTCAGTCCAGGGTGCCTAAATCCCCCTCCACCCCTCCTAAGTACCCCAGACAGAGTGGCACCACTTTGGAGGGCTTCTGTGGAGAAGCCCACCAAAAAGTGGATCAAAGGGCTCGACTTGGGTTGGAGTCACAGAAGAGAACACAAACGCCATTTTAGAATCAAGTTTTGGCAAAAAATACCAACCGGAGAATTAATATTAATTAAATAAACCGGCGGTATGTTCGAGGCTACCGTAAATAATTAAATAAAGATAGTAGCCTAAAACAATGGGGAAATCCCAGAAGAAAATATTTGCGGTTGAATATAAAAAGTAGTATCCACTGCCACCAGCCAAAACTCGATCAGGGGGGACGGAGACGTGCCCCCTCGACTAACAGACCCCGGAACAATTGAATTGCCCCAGCCAGTACGTCCACAATATGATGGTTTGTACTGGTTCTGTTCAGAATTTAAGACTAGTAAAGTCATTGTGACTTTACATGCCCTGGGAGACAGTAGTCAGTCCCAGGGTATGGAGTCTATACTGGGGGGTCACTATGACACCCCTGTGTTACTGCACTGAGGGTGCTGTGTAACACACATCACAAAAACACATGAAGCCCTATGGAGTAAAAGACCCCATAGCCCATTAAACACATCTAGATTCAAAGAACACACTCAAATCATGCCCAAGAGTGAGGGTAAAAGAGTCTCACTCTTGGCAGGAGGGAAAAATAAACCCCAAAAATCCAGCAAAGCTGCTTGGGGACTCACTAGGTTAGGAAATTCAGCCTAAACAGAGAATTCTCCCTAACACTTATGCAGAGCTCTTCAAGAGACATTGTGATATTGTTATATTTACTGACCTTTGGTCGTTTTATCTTCTCTTTACCGTCCCTTCCCTTGACGGCTGTTTTCTGACCTCTGCCGAAGCCTGCTACTACGGACCTTAGACGGCAGTTGATCCGGTTGGTGCTGCCGACCACGTGGCCGGGCCTTCTGGCCAGCCAACACAGTAGGGAGAGTGGGGTCGGGGTGGACATTTCCTTTTTAAGAATGCCTTTCCCTTTCCTCCCCTTTTTGTTCCCTTGGTCTTGTCGTCACTGTGTTATTCCTATGCTATGGACTGGACTCCATTTACATTTTGTCCTCCATGCTAGGCAAAATTCCTGTGGAAAGACAAACACCTTAAGTGTAATAGGCGTCGTCCCCTCAAACACAACAAGGCAGCCTGTGTGGCTTGTCAGCTCCTGTGTCCCAGGACCCTAAAGGAGCGATGTGTTAAGTGGTGGGCGGCCTAAAGAATGTCGCAGGCCGAGAGTAGTTCCCCTGCCGCCGCAGCTGCTGATTGTGACGAAGGGCTTAATTAACGACCAGGGCTCCAGTTCGGAGGCCATTGACCTCGCAGCGGAGCGTCTTCGCTCTGCGTCGTCCGTCCCTGGCCCCAATAGGCATGACGTGAGTCCTGCTATGGGGACTGTACATCCCGGCGACAAGGACGCACATTCTTCCAACACTAAACACACCACCCCCGGTCTGTCTTCGATGAAACAGTCGAAGCATTCCATAGTGCCAGCGGACGCACCAGATACTTCGGCAGTGCCCGCCAATCCTCATGATCGGCAGCCCTCCCTGCAACCGCAGGTGCAGCATGCGTCCGCGCAGTCTAAATCAATGGGCGCTACCACCCATGTTCAAGCCTCCATCGAGACTCATCAGAAGAAGGAGCCGGCGCCGCACAAAGCCCTGGTTATGCTGAAAAAAACTGTGCAACCGCCGGCCCAGTCCATTTTCCTAAAACACCAAATATTACTCAAAGCATCACTAAGATCGTTTCAGCGGCAAATAAAGGAGAACAGTCAAAGGACTTGTCGAAACCTAAAGATAGGCCTAAGGACTCGTCGAAACCTAAAGATAGGCCTAAGGACGCGTCGAAACTCAAAGATAGGCCTAAGTATGTGTCCAAAGACACGCCACAACCACCGGAACCTCGAAAAGACTATTCAGAGAGCCCTGTGTCTCTTTCTTCGATGTTAAATGAAAAATCTCGACGTTCTAGTGAAGATGATCAGCTAGAAGAGCCTTTTCCACCCATAGGCTCCTCTTAGTTCCTCATTATGAACCAGGGAGAAGTTTGAGGGGTGTATGAATAGGTTAGAGAGATTTGTAGAATTCTCAGAGAAGTTCACACCCAAGAGGCCTCGAGAGGAGAGCCATTTTATTCCTGTGGCTAAATTTCAAAAGACCTTTAATTCCTCTCAGGAGGAAGAGACTTATGACCTCACTGAAGATGACAATCCTATAGACCAATTTATTAAAGATGAATATCCCTTTGGGGATCCTATGGATGATCCCATTGACCCCACAGAGGGTTAGGAAGACGACCACGACCAGCCAGTCCACCTTCAGCCTTGGGCATCACCTACCCCAGCACCGGAACCTTACACCCTGTGCATGGATTTCCCTCCTACCACACCTGCTCGACAGGCCTCCCCAGTTGACGACCAGATGGCGTTTAATCCTATTTTAAGGAGGGCAGCAGAACATTTCCAGATTGCCACTCAGAAAACTGTGCCAGAGGCTGATTTTGTCGAGGACATCCTAACACAAAAGCCACCTGCCAGCCAGGCTATTCCAATGCTGAATTCTATCAAAAACGCTTGACTCCTTCATTGTTGACACCCGCCCTAACCAGGGCTGTCAATCCCAGAGTCGGAAAACTGTTTCGCCCTTCCCCTTCTGATCCCCTCTACATCAGGCGGCACGCTACTCCAGATTCCCAGGTGGTAACTACAACCAGGAAGAGGGCGGGGGTCCCCCTGTCCACAGGGGAAGCACCCCCTCACAAAGAGTGCAAAAGGTTATACGAACTGGGGAAAAGAGTCACGACTGCCTCCGCATTCTCCACTCGCACAGCTAACACCACCACATTGTTGGCTAGCTATTCAGACGTACAATGGAACATGCTACAAGAGGGCCTTCAAGAAGTCCCTGAACTGTTGCGGGCTCGCCTGCTTTCCATTGTAGCTGAGGGCAAACAGGTTAATCACAGTCGTCTCAAAAATACTTTGGATGCGGCAGAAGCAGCTGGCAGGACCTTGGCACAAGGTACTCTCCTGAAGAGGCATGCCTGGTTATGAAACCCTGGTTTCTAACCAGAAACCCAAGCTTCATTGATAAATAAGCTGGTGGAGGAGACCAACTTATTTGGGAAAGCCGTTGACGCAGCGCTTAAAAGATGTACTCCCTTCACTGAGCCAGCCTGAGGGTTGCTACGCAGCAAATCGGGAAGGGGAGCACTCTCATCCTCTTCTTGCTCTGAAGCTAGCAGGAGACATGAGACCTCCGCTCGCATATGGAAAGGCTTGAGCCTGTTGACGTGGAAAACTTGAGGGGCTACCCCAGAGACTCCCATATCAACCAGATAATTGACTTTGCCCATCTTGGAGATTATCCTGAAGGGTCCAGTCCATTTGTCTGCCAAAGCTCGAGGCTTGGTAGGCTCCATTACAAGGATCTCCTGGCCTGGAGTCCAATCCACTTGCGAGGCTTTAAGGTCATGCCAGTACCTATTCAATTTCTGGCTGACCTTGAGATTCGCTGTCACCTGACCCAGCATCCGTGCCATCCTCCATCTGAGGCCTAAAACATAGTCCCCCCCTTGCTTGGCAGAACCTGGAAGGGTGGCTTCCAAACCTTCTCTGATCAAGGCAAGGGGCCCCCTCACGGGATGTCCAAAGAGTAACTCAAAGGGGCTGAAACCAACACCCTGGGCCTTCACATTCTGTTACGCTCACCAGGCTCCCACAGGGGCGTCGATCTGAACTGGACAGCTACGGTCTCCACCAATGTGACGCGTAGTGCCGAGATGACGGACTGGACTGGCCCACCTAGCTTCGTTTGCTTGGCCCGTAGGAATATTCTTCTGCAAATAGAGAAAGGGAATTAACCACCCGTGGAGTTGAGCGTTAACCGCTGCCTCCCCTCCCCCACTCCTGCTGTTCTCCCCACTGATCACCTTTGATGTCCCGATGTGCGAGGTCTGAGTATCCTTCTTCAAGCTCGGCAAGCGGACCTCTACGCTTGTCGGGTGTGGTGGTTTCCCGAGTCTGACTCCATATGGCTTTTATCAGCAGCTCCTACCACCTTCTTGGGTGGTTTTACAGGGCAATCCCGTAGAAAATGCCCAGAAGTTCCACAATATAGACACAATTGTATTTGCCGTCTCCTTTCTCTTTCCTTCTGGGTTAAGGGTCCTTTAACCCCTCCGATTTGCATGGGTTCTGAAGCATCTGCTCCTTTGGGGTTAGCGTGGGTTTTGACCAACACCCGATTCTCAAACTTGACTTGATCAGCCTTTCTGTTCTGAAGTCTGTGATCCAACTGGACCACTAAGTCTATATATTCAGCGCAGTCTTGAGGTGGGTTCACGACTTGAGCCAAGACATCCATGAGTTCTCCTCGAAGCCCTCGATGAAATAACGTGATTCGCTTTACCTCAGGCCATCCAGTTTCCACTATCAACCTATTAAAGGTTGCGATGTAGGATAGAAGGTCCTGGTTACCCTGTCGTAGGGACAAAAGTTCGTTATCCAGGGCCTGTCCTTGAGAGTGCCGGGCAAATAGTCTTTCCATGCTCATTTGAAAGCCCTGAAAATGCCGAAGAATTGGGTCATCCTGAGTAACGAGTGGAATTGACCAATCAGCTGCACTGCCGCTGAGCTATGACAATACAAAGGCTACCTTGGCTTGATAGTTTGGGAATGCTCCAGGTCTGCATAAAAAGTGCAACGGCATTATTTCATAAACACGGCGAACCTTTTGGGATCTCCAGCAAAGCGTTCGGGCGGAGCTAATGGAATATTTCCTGGTAGGTTTATTTGCACAGGGTTACTCGATGACACAGGAGCTGGATTTCCCCCGGGACCTGGTAGGGGTGCTTGTCCAGCCTGGCTTTGCAGTAGTTGCCTAGCAAGGTCATCAGTTCGCTCCTTTGACAAAATCAGTTCTCTCCTAAGGGCATTGGTTTCTTGACGGGCGGAATGTACTTCAGGCCTCAGTTCCCCTAGTAATTGGGTCAATTGGTCAGTTTCTGTGGTATCCATAACGCCCGGGTGGGAATTTGTGGGTTGGCTTCGCGTTCTGTTACGCTCACCAGGCTCCCACAGGGGCGTCGATCTGAATTGGACAGCTGCGGTCTCCACCAATGTGACGCGCAGTGCCGAGATGACGGACTAGACTGGCCCACCTAGCTTTGTTTGCTTGGTCCGTAGGAATATTCTTCTGCAAATGGAGAAAGGGAATTAACCACCCGTAGAGTTGAGCGTTAACCCCCCCCCTCCCGCTGTTCTCCCCACTGATCTCCTTTGATGTCCCCTCTTAAAGTCTCACCTGATGGTTTGGAAAGATGAGCTCTCCATCCTGCATTGAGCGCAGGGGCACGTAGATAACCAGTTGCTTCACTGGCTCGAAGGAATTGGTGAGTTCCAGAACAATATTGACTCTGAGATTCCCGGCAAGACGCCGTAAGTATGTAGTTCATAAGAGTTCAAATGTCTGACTTTCACTCTTGTCAGATTCCTTGCAGGTTGCAGCTTGACCCTAGCGAAGAGTTCCTCGTGGCAACCTGTAATATTCAGGTAAGGATTTGTATTATCCTACACAGTTCGATAAAATAATGTCAATATGTAACCTGTTGCTTTCTCCCTTATTCAGGCGCTGAGAGAAAGTATGAAGTCTCGGGGAATAATGCCTCCGGCGGTAAAATCAGGTAAGTCTATTGTGGTGAGGAGGTTTCCCCTTGTTTGTCCCTTTGTTTCCCCTTGCTGTCCTTTTGTTTCCCCTTAGGGGCCGGGGTTCGGCGAGGATGCAGTGGAAGCTGCGCCGACCCGTGAAGAGGAATAGTACCCCTGGTGGTAAAATCAAGTAAGTCTATGGGGGGTAACTAATATTGCCTCTGTGTATTCCCTTGGCTCACCTTGCTGTTCTTGTCTTCCCCTTAGGTGCCGGAGTGCGGCGGGAACATGCAGAAGGATGCGGTGGAATGTGAAGATGCTGCGAAGGCCGGTGAGTTCAGCGCGGCGCTGCAGCAGGCGAGGCGACGCACATAAAATAACTTCTTTCTTCCAGCTCGAAGGTGCGATGGATCGGGAATTCAGGTAAGGATCAAAGGTATTGCTCTTGTTCTAACCTTTTCTCCTTCTTTCTCCCTTTTTCTAGGAGATCCAGACTCGAGGCGGGCGTGGCAGAAGACTGGATGCAGACTTGCAGGCATGGTGAGCGTTACGCTGCTGGATGCAGAATAACGCGAAGCGTGTGCTGCTCTTCGTGCGTGGTTTAAATAGCCTCTAAAGTAGTCCCAGGTAAGTATTCCTCCCCAGCCCCACCCGAGTAAAAAATAGTCCCTAGGTAAAGGAGTCCCTTCCAAGCCTCTTTTGGCTTGGAGCTCTTGCAGCATGGTCTGCATCAGGTGAGTTTGCAGCATGGTCTGCATCAGGTAAGTTTTAATCTATGAGCCTGGCGCCTATGGCGCCAGGACTGACTCTCCATATGAGCCTGGCGCCATAGGCGCCAGGACTGCACCCAAATAGCCCCGAGCAGGGGTTGTTGGGCTTGCTTAGAATAACCTGATGCCTGCTTCTGGGGTTGCTGGACTTGGTCTGGGTCCCCGGGGGTAGGGATCATGACAGTCCAAAGAGTAACTCAAAGGGACTGAAACCAACACCCTGGGCCTCATTAGGCCAGCCGTTAAAGTAGGAACCCGCAAAGAGACCTTGGTGCAAAGTACGGTACCGCAATTTGCGGTACCGTACTTGGCGCTTTCCCCATTCCCATAGAGCCCTATGGGGCGAAAATGGGAATGGGGAAGGGCCATGGTTCAACCTTGGAATGGGGTGGTAATTCCCCATTGAACCATGGCGGACCCGTTACAACACCGGCACCAACCATGGTGCTAATAGCGCCATGGTTTAGCGCCGGTGTTGTAATGAGGGCCCCTGTCACACTTCGATCGAATCTCACCTGTTTATCCTTTGAAGTCTTGTTCTGAGGTTTTTCCTTCTTTCTGATGACTCGAGATTTGTAGTGTCCTCTGTCGCCAGTGTACAGGTAGGTGTCTGTCTCGTAGAGATGCAGGCGTTCAGAACTCCCGGGAGGATCAGGTAAGGGTAGGCGGAGTCCCGGAAGAGTAAGGAAACCAGGAAGGATCTGGAACTTGTACCGCACAACAGGTAGAGTATGAATGCACAATAGGTCCGGCAAGGACCCCAAGGAAGAAAAGGAAAGAATGGTTCACAAGCGGTAAGCGCAAGTGGAACCAATATTTACCAGGAAGGATTAATAACCGCAAACAAGAGTAATAGCACGGAGAAGAGGAAAGTTAGACGTACACTTGCCGAAACTTCGGAAAGGTAGCGTTGAGACGCGCAGAGCCGCGGGGGCGCGTCTGTTTTCTAGGAAATGGCAAGTCAGTTGAAACACTAGACCGGTAACCTTGCAATGCCGTCGGCCATGTTGGGAATATGCTCGAAATGATGTTGCAGTGTCTGATGGACCACGTAGTCCAGAAAGGGCGAGAATAGCGAGTCATGACAGCATGCCCCTCTTAAACTGTGATCCACCTGGTTTACCTCGATGGATTAAATGGAACCTCCGTAGCAAACGGGGGGAATTCATGTAGGACACTGGTTCCTAAGTACATTTGCTGGGTGGATAACCTTTCCATTCCATTAAATATTGCAGTCGACCTCTTCTATATCTGGAAACGCATATCCTGGAAACTTCAAATTCGATTTGATCATTGTTAAGTACAGGGGTAGGTCGTAGAGTTGTCCTGGTGGTTTGGGAGTAAGGCTTAAGCAAGGATGTGTGAAAAACAGGATGAATCTTCTTCCATGAATCTGGTAATTGTAGTCGAAAGGCTACAGGGTTAATGATCTCTTTTATCGTAAAGGGCCCATTGAAACGTGGAGCCAACTTGTTGGGTCTTAGGTGTTGAGGCAAAAATCTAGAGGAAAGCCAGACTTTGTCACCGATGGCATACATCGGACCAGGTCTCCACCTGGTATCAGCATATCGTTTGACATCCATCCTGGCCTTTTCTAAATGTCCTTTCACATCCATGTGTACAGTGACCAAATGCTCTATCCAGGAATCAACCGATGGAACTGGGGTGGAGTGAGGCAGGAGTGTTGGCAGAACAGATGGATGGAATGCTTGAGTGCAAAAGAAAGGACTTGTCTTAATGGCAGAATGGTCAGAGTTGTTATATGCAAATTCTGCCACCGGAATCAAAACAGACCAATCATCCTGGACCTTGGACGCAAAGCATCAAAGGTATTGTTCTAGGGTCTTATTTACTCATTCAGTTATCCCGTTGGTCTGAGGATGGTATCCTGAAGATAAGGCATGTTGAATACCCAACATCTTGCACAAGTACTTCCAGAACTGAGAAATATATTGAGGTCCGTGGTCAGAAATGATTTTGGAAGGGAGGCCATGAAAATTCCTGCCATTTCTTGTGCCGATCGTAGCCTATCCAAGGGAATGTAATGGGCTATATGGGAGAACAGGTCGATGGTAACCATGATGGTTGTGAAGCCCTAGGACGGAGGTAATTCCACAATGAAATCGGTGCAATTATCTCCCAAGGTCGATCCGGTAATGCAGGTTGATGGAGTAAACCAGCTGGTCTTTTATTGTCACACAGCACAGGCTTGGATGTAGGGTTTATATCGGTCATTCTAGGCCACCAAAAGTTCCTCTGGACGAGTCGAAGAATAGCCGAAATGCCCCGATGCCCGGAATGAAAGGTATCATGACAGAGGTTTGTTATCTTGTTTCTCAAATTTGGTGTAGGTATAACCAGACACTTGTCCTTGAAAAGGTAAACGTCCTTAGCAGTGAGAACCCATCTGTTTGATCTTTGGAAGGAATACACTATGACAGAGAGTTGAGTCTCAGTGTGGATGTTATCCAATAGAGAATTGGCCTGTGCAATAAACAGACTCGGGAAACATCTTAGGAAGGGCACAGGTTTCATCAGGTTCGTAATCAGGACATCTGGATAATGCGTCAGCTATTATGTTGGTTGTTCGGGGTATATGGAGTATGCAAAACAGGTATTGGGCGAAAAAAATGGCCCAGCGAGCCTGACAGTTTCTACACTCCAGGGACTGAAGGACCTGTAAATTCTGATGATCAGTTCGAACCTGTACAGGAAGTTTGGCACGCAAGAGCAGATGACGCCATTCAGTAAAGGCCTGCCGGATAGCAAGCAATTCCTTCTCCAGTACTGAATAATGAGTTTCACTAGGATTCAAGGTACGACATAAATATGCAATTAGATGTTCTTCCTTGCCCTAAGATTCTTGTTTTAGAACTGCCCCTATGGCGTAATCCGAGGCATCAGTTTCCACCATGAAGGGTTTATTGATGTCAGGTTGAGCCAGGATGGGTCTTTGAGTAAATCTTCATTTGAGTTCTTGAAAGGCGGACTCTTGGTTTGTCGACCAGTTGAAGGGAATGTCTTACTTCAGCAAAGCAACTATAGGCTGTACTGTGGCAGAAAATGTAGGGATGAATTTCCTATAGAAGTTTGCAAGTCCCAGGAAGGATTGTATTTGTTTTACTGATGTAGGAGCCGGCCATGAAAAGATAGTCAACTTTGGCAGGATCCTTTTCTATTCCTTGAGGACCTAAGACGAAACCCAGATAATGAACAGTAGGGACATGGAAAATACACTTCTCAGGCTTAGCCAGCAGTTTATTCTCTCACAAGCGTTGTTAGACCAGAGACACATGTTCTTGATGTAGTATGGGATCATTGGAATAAATCAAAATGTCGTCCAGATAAACAATAACAAAAAGGAATAGCATGTCTGAGAAAACTCTGTCCATAAAGCACTGGAAAACAGTTGGAGCATTGGCTAGACCGAATGGCATCACTAAATACTCGAAATGTCCGAAGGGTGTCCTGAAGGCAGTCTTCCACTCATCGCCTTCCTTTATACTGATCAAATGGTTCGCGCCCCGTAGATCAAGTTTGGTAAAGATGACGGCTCTGCGTACCACTACCAGGATATCCGAAATGAGCGGCAATGGATAACGGTCCTTACAAGTGCACTGATTAAGACCCCGGTAGTCCAGGCAGGGTCGGAGTTCCTTGGTATCCTTCTTAGGTACAACAAATAAGGATGCCCCTGCAGGGGACTTAGAAGGACGAATGGTTCCATTGGCGAGATTGGTGTCCAAGTATTCACGTAGAGCTCTTTTCTGAGGTTCAGAAAGTATAAACATACTTCCAAATGGTATAACTGCAGAATCGTCAGTGTTGATAGCACAGTCTTCAGGACGATGGGGAGGTAGTGATTGAACAATAGCTGATGAGAATACATCTGAGAATTGTTGGTATTTCTCAGGCACCTGGGTAATATTAGACACACTAATGGATGATTTCTTGGAAGCCTGGGTTTCTGTGGAAATGGGTTGGATATTCTGTGATACAGTGTAATAGACAATATTCTGAGCCTAGAAACAAGGAACCTGCTGCCCAGTTGATATATCGGTTGTGTTTTTGTAGCCAAGGCATGCCTAAAACCATCAGGTAATGGGCTGCTTTTATTATGTCAAAACGTAGTGTCTCCTGGTGGTTGTTCATTTTTTTTTTTTTTTTAAAACTTCTTTTTATTATTCAGCGTGGCAGCAAAACAAAGGCGAAGAGCGTCAGGCAATTACAGTGTACATAATGTAGGTGCGCAGAGGTTACTACACATGATAGCACAATCAATGGGCACAGTCACAGCATGGAGAGGGCAACATAAAGCTATGATAGGGGTGAGGATCCAAGCTGGTGGGGGGAAGTGGGTGGGGGGGAGGCATCCGGTGTCGCGATAAGATCGGACATGTAGGAGCGGAACCTGAGCCAGATATTCCTAGGCCTGGAGTGGGTGGGTTGCATATGGGACCAGGCTTCCTCAGAGTCCGAGGCCCACGTGACCGCTCTCAGCCATTGGGCGTGTGTGGGAGGTGAGGGGCGAAGCCAGCAGAGCAGGATGGAGCGCACCGCGAGAAGCAGGCAGAGGCCAGCTAGTTTTTTGGAATCACGGGAGAGGCCTGGGAGGTCGTGAAAGAGGCATAACACCGGGGAAGGAACAATGGGATGGTCGAGCACAGCAGACACTGTCGAGCAAACTGCTTCCCAAAACTGTGAGAGGCGGGGACAGGACCAAATCATGTGGATGTAGTCGGCATCGTCCTGGCCGCATCTGGGGCAGCTGGCAGGGTGATCACTGGACATGCGATGTAGTCTGATCGGGGTGTAGTGAAACCTATGTAGTACTTTGAACTGAATGAGTTTAAGCCCAGCGCTCATCCGACATTTCAACACCAAGGTCTGCCTCCCAAGCACGCTTCAGTTTGGCAAAGTCTGGGACAGATCTGGATTGTAACATAGTATATAACCTGGAAATTTTACCCCTCGTGGGCCCGGGGGAGGAGAGCTCCTCAATGGCAGGGTCGTCCGGTGGCAACGTGGGGAACGTTTGGTAATTACGCTTGAGGGTATATTGGAGCCATACACTCTGGCCGCTCCTCAAGGGCAAGGGGAGATCGGGCCATTCAACAAATATACCCTGGTCAAACACATCACGTAACAACTCGTAGCCCGCGTCCGCCCAGCGACGAACTGTGCCTGGTGGAACCCGCGGGACCCCCGGGAGGAAATTCCAAAGAGTGAGGTTGCCGTGGAAGGCGTAAGCAGTTCCGGCCAGCTTCCACATTTTCGCTAATGCGATGGATGTGCAGGCGACCGGGCTCTGTGAGTCCAGTACCAAGGGAGCGGGTTGTAACACCAAGGAGCGGATGTCCCGGTCACAGACCGCAAGCTTCTCAAGTCGGACATGCGGGGGAGGGTCCGTTGTATTAAACCACTAAGAAGTATATTGGATTTGGGACACCAGCCAGTATTTAAGAAAGTCAGGGGCACCGAAGCCCCCGTTAGACATGGGGGTAGACAGGGTATCGATTTTTAGGCGGACCGCACCCGAGTGCCAAAGAAAGGAATTCACAGTACGGGTCAAATCACGAAAGAAGCCCCCCCCCTGGCCACAAGGGTACGTTAGTGAACCTTTAAAGCAACTGGGGCAACACCACCATCTTCAACAACCCTATCCTGCCTGCCAGGGAAATCGGGAGTTTGTCCCGGACCTTAGCCGTCAGGTGTGTGAGATACTTCTGATAGTTTTCCTGGAAGGTCAGCGCCCGCTGGCGCGTTACCACTATCCCCAAGTAGGTAAATGTGGATTGAGCCCATGTGAAACCAAGGGTGTCAGGAGGAGGGAGAGTGCATTCCGTGAGTGGGAAAAGAGTGGATTTCGAGCAATTCACTTTAAGGCCCGAGATTCGACCAAACTGAATGATGTCCTCCAGTATTGGGGGTAAGTTGATGGAGGGGGAACGCACAAACAACAATGCGTCGTCCGCATATAGGGACACTATGTCCGTCTGGCCCGCAGTGCGGAGGCCTCTATGAGCGTGGAATTGGCGGAGCATATCGGCGAAGGGCTCAATTGCTATAGCGAAGATCAAGGGAGAGAAGGGGCACCCCTGTCTCGTCCCCCTGGCGATCTCAAAGAGGGGGGAGCAACGGTCGTCGGTGCAGACCCTGGCCACACGGGTAGAGTAAAGCAATCTGACCCAGGAGAGAAAGGAGGGGCCGAATTTGCAACTCTTGAGAACCCGCCATAGATAGCTCCACGAAACTGAGTCAAACACCTTTTGCATGTCAAGTGTGACAGCCACTGCGTGTGTCTCGGGACTGATTCTGTTAATTATGTTAAATAGACGCCTCAGGTTCAGGGAGGTAGAGCGACCTGGGATGAAACCCGCCTGGTCCGGATGGATGATAGATGGCAGGAAGGGAGCTAACCGGAGCGCCAGAGCCTTGGCGTATATTTAGACATCACAATTTATAAGTGAGAGCGGGCGATATGAACCACATTGCGAAGGGGATTTACCAGGTTTAAGTAGTACTGTGATTGTGGCCTCACGGAGTGAAGGGGGGAATACACCGGCCTCCACAGACTCCTCCCAAAGGGCCAGCAAGTGAGGGAGCAGCTGTGACTTAAAATGCTTGTAAAATTCGACTGGGATACCGTCCGAGCCAGGGGCACGTCCCGAGGATAAGGAGTCAATAGCGTCCGACAGCTCCTCTAGTGTGAGTGGGGAGTCAAGGGGACCCGCGGTCTCCGGAGACAGGGTTGACAGAGGAAGGGCATCGAGAAAGGAGTCAATCTCCGCCACCGACACCTCATCTGAGTTAGAATATAGGGTTCCTAGAATGTGAAAAATTCCCTGTTGACGTCTTGCGAAGAGACAGCCATGGAGCCGTCAGGCCTCTCAATACCAAGCAAGCGATCGGAACGTGTTCAATTCCATCCCGATGTTAGCCAGGTTGCCCGGGGCAGAGTGAAGTAAGCATGTAGCTTCCAGGGTTGAGAGTCTGGATTCACTAGCGGCAAGATCTGTCCGGATCGTCTTAAGGACCCCATTCTCCTTGGACAACGCGATCCCTCTAATATAAACCTTAAAGGACTCCCATAGAGGGGCCTGAGACGTTACCAAGCCCGTGTTAGTCTCGAAGAACTCTTCAATCGACAGTTCGAGCTCGGAACAGAACTCCGGGTCCAGTAAGGAGAGGGGTTTCAACCTCCAGTTGCGAGTCCGGCCGGGATCAGGACCCCAGCCGACTGTAACAGTGACTGGAGAATGGTCAGACAGGGTTCTGGGAAGGATCATTAACTGTATAACATTCTTAACCAATTCGTTGGAGATCACCCATCTGTCAATGCGGGAATAGGAATGGTGGACTGAGGAGTAGAAGGAGTAGATGCGGGAATCCGGGTAGAAGAACCTCCATGCATCCACCATGGCCAGACGGGGTAGGGATGATAGTGCAGCGTAAGCTGCCCTGGAGAGGTGACGGGGCTTGGAGCCAGATCTATCGAGAGCTACATCAAAGATTGTGTTGAAGTCACCCCCCCAGAGGATCGGAACAAGGGGGAAGCCATCGAGGAGGGAGGTGACCTGCACATAAAAATCCGGGTCATCTAGATTAGGGCCATAGATGTTAAGCAGAACCACTTCCTTGTGGTAAAGCATGGCATGGAGCAGTACATATCTGCCTTGGGGGTCAATTAACGAGGAAATGAGGGTGAACTTGAGACTCTTATGGATGAGGGTCATGACCCCACGGCTTTGATTGGAGAAGTCAGTGAAAAACCTATGGGGGCCCTAGGTCTTGGCGAAACGCATGCACTGTTCCGAGCGGGCATGTGTCTCTTGTAAAAAGAGAATCTTGGATCCGTGGCGCTCGGCCTGCAACTGGAGCTGGCTCATCTTTTTATAATTACCCAACCCCCGTACGTTCCAGCTCATAAAGGTCAGGTCACTCTCGATCACAGATGCGGTGGCGTTTGAAACAGAGAAAATGTCAATAACCAATGGGTCAGATTCACGGCCCTGCAAAACCCCAAACATGTCCCACCCCCACCCACATCCCCCCCCAAACAGAGGGATGACAATCCCAACCCCCCTCAGCCAAAACCAAACCAGAGGCATCAGCGCCTGGGGGCCTGTAGGCCGGACTGGCCGCGTCGCTCCGGGCTGCAGCAGATCCAGTAGAGCAAAAGACGCCCACAATAGGAGTCGCATGTAGCTTGGGCAAAGTACTTGTACATGGTGATCTGGTACGTCTATGTAAGTTGAACAGAACAAGCAGATTACGGGATAGAGGATCAGCGTGGCCCCGATGCGGGAAGGCGGCAGGGCCTGGCCACTCCCCGTCGGGAACCTAGGGTAACTGCAGAACCGTGGTCAGAGGAGGGGGATCAGCCAGGAAAGTGTTCGTCAATGAACTTGGAGGCCTCCTCTGGGATCGTAAAGAACACCTGGTTAGCGTGTTCTCTGCGGAGTTTGACGGGATAGAGCATAGCATATTTGATTGAGTGGTCTCGCAGCCTTCGTTTCACCGCTTGGAAAGTCTTGCGTTCCCGTTGGACGGCAGTTGAAAAGTCCGGGTAAAGGTGAATCCTTGCACCGCCCAGTAGTAGCTCACCTTTGAGCCTTGCGGCCCTGAGGAGGGCGTCACGGTCACAATAGTTCAGCACACGAGCTATGATGGGCCGAGGCGGAGCGCCGGGCCTAGGTTTAGCCGCCAGAGCGCGGTGTGCCCGCTCAATAGTGAAGTGTGGAGAAAGCTTGGGCTCGTCGAGGAGCGACAGCAGTGTGCGCTGAACAAAATCTTCCATTGGCTCGTGGACTTCATCCTCGGGGACCCCGATGATGCAGAGGTTGTTGTGCCTTGAGCGGGATTCCAAGTCCTCGTTTTTCTTTTCCACCTCGAGGACTCGGTTGGAGAGGGCGACGACCTCAGAATGCAGGGCACCCAGCGCATCCTCAGCGGAGCCGACCCGCGTCTCGACCTCCGACACCCGGCCATCAATCCTCTCAATGTGGGCCTTAATAGAGGATATAGTGCCGTTCATGTCGTCTAATTTTGAGTGAAGTGCGGTGAAGCCCTCCTGAATAAAGTCCATCATATTTTGGGATTCCGGAGCTGCATCAGACGAGGCGACAGGGGCCTGCTCGGCAGCCTCCTCCGACGATCTCACCGCAGCCTTCGCGAACATGTTGATGGAGCTGTGTTTCCTCGTGCCCCCCTTGGTCATCCTGGCAATATCGGAGGTCTAGGAGAAGGCAGGGGGGGCACGGACCCCGCACCTCGTAACACAGTGTACAAAATATGGTTAGAAACAGGAAGCAACCAGAGGCCGTGGATCAATGAGTATAAGATATTGCGGCAGCCAGGGCAAAATGTGGAAGCTTGATATTAGCGCAGGGCCCACTCCCCAGATCGTAAGGTCCGATGTATGTGCAGAGTCAGTGCAGGCATGGGGTAGCTGTTGGGCCCACAGATAGCCCGAGTAGTGAGGAGTTAATGAGACTGTAGCACCTTAGGGGTTGACGAGCAGGCGTCGCTGAAGTGGTTGGCAAGGGGTGGCCAGCAGGGGGGGGGGACTGGTGGAACGCCCATGTGAGGCCAAGCGTAACCAGGCAATGAATGTCACAGCGGTAGGCACGGTCCTCCAATTGAACCCATAGGCGCGTTAGTGCAAACCAGAAGGAGCGTAGTGACAGGCCCCAGCCGCACTGGGATGAGGACAACAGCAGGGTATGTTGCAGTGGGGGACCTAAATTTGCATCGTGGACCGGTGGGTCTTAGTGTTCGGGTCCCCCAGCCAGCATCAGGTGGGAGCAATGATGTTGTGCGGGTAAGCGGGAGCCAGGCAGGCGGGGGGGGGCAGCGTCCGTGTATGCCGGATCAGCAGGGAGACCACCCCCGAGACAGAAGAGAGAGGTAGTGGGCCTCCGGTCCGCGGGAGGGCAGCCGCAGGGGCCGCAGGAGCCAGGCACACCCTCCCTCCTCACGCCCCCTACCTTGCTGCACTCTGATGCTGTTGTTCGTGTGGAGGAGCGGTGAGGGGGGAAGGAGAAGCGGGAGCCGGGCCTGTTGTTGGAGTGCCGCAGGACACGGCGAAGGGGTGCGGATCCAGAAGCGCCGCCAGAGCTGAGGGGCCACCGGAAGAAGTGGAGGGGCCGGCGGCCACCGACGTCTTGAGATGGATCGTGAAGTAAATGGGGAGCAGCCTGGCCAGCCGCGATGGTCCGGTGCGCCTCGCGGGTTTGGCGCCTCTCCCCCACGGCGGCCCGCAGCGCCGCGTCTTCAGGTGGGTGGGCGAGCCGGCATCACCGGAGCTGCGGGGCGGGGAGAGCAGGAGGCCACAGCCGCAGTCAGGGGAGAGAGGCGTAGTCCGGTCCTCGGGGCGCGTACGGGTTCCAAACTTCGCACGCTTGCAGCAGGAAGGCTCCCGAAGGATCGTAGGTAGCCCTGCAGGGTTATATGCAGCGTTGAGTGGAGGAAATAAGGATCGATTGCTCTGCCAGTCCGGAGCGTAACGCTTAAGCGGCCATCTTGCTTCAGCGCAACAGCGACCTCTGGTGGTTGTTCATCGACGGTAGTAATTCCGTAGTTTGCTGAGTTATGGGTCCCGAAGTTAATGGTTTCCCGTCAATTCCTTAGACTGCCTGTATGATGTCCCTGGATTCTCGGGGAATATGGTGTTTCATAGCCCGCTCATGGTCCAGAAAAATACCCATTGCTCCACAATCTACCAGGGCCAGGACAGAGTGCTTCTCCTTATTGGTGGTTGACAGGTACACCCGAAGTATCACCAAGCTATTTGAATGTTGATTGTTTTCGCATGGAGAAGATTCAGAGCATGTACCTTTCTCCCGAAGATGGGCTCCGTTCAAAATCGGGAGCTGGCGTTTCCCGAACGCCGAGGTGGGGCTATTAGGCAATTTCTTACAAGGTGTTTGTCAGAAGCACAATACATACAAAGTCCAGTGTTGATCCGACAAGTTCTTTTCTGTAGAGAAATGGGTCCCCGTAAAGAACCAAGCTGCATAGGTTCAGGAAGGCATCCACAAATCCATCATAAATGTCCAGGAGTGGGTCTCCTGAATTCACTAAAGGAGTTGCCCAGGCCAAGGCATTTCCAGAAAGGTGAGAGAATATGAATCCCACTTTAGCCCTGGGTGTAGAGAAATAGTATGGTTTGAAGGTAAAATGGACTAGACATGAATCAAGGAAGGAATGTAGTGCCTTAGTGGTTCCATCGTATTTGTCCACTATTCCCCCCCAACCATGGCACTTTCTTGAAAAGCGGAATCTCTGGATAGCACAAGCTGTTTCAATGCTGCATTTTCGGCTTTAAGATTCTGTAAATCAATTGTTAACTCGTGCATTCCTCTCATGAGATCCTGAACAGCGGCCTCCATATTTGTATCAATATCGAATCCTTGGCGTCTCAAACGGTCACACTTCGCCTCGAATCTCACCCGTTTATCCTTTGAATTCTTGTTCGGAGGTTTTTCCTTCTTTCTGATGACTCGGGATTTGTATAAACACGGGTGATTGTCCTCTGTCGCCAGTGTGCAGGTAGGTGTCTGTCTCGTAGAGATGCAGGCGTTCAGAACTCCCGGGAGGATCAGGTAAGGGTAGGCGGAGTCCCAGAAGGGTAAGGAAACCAGGAAGGATCTGGAACTCGTACCGCACAACAGGTAGAGTACGAATGCACAATGGGTCCGGGCAAGGACCCCAAGGAAGAAAAGGAAAGAATGGTTCACAAGCGGGAAGCGTGAGTGGAAACAATATTTACCAGGAAGGATTAATGACCGCAAACAAGGGTGATAGCACGGAGAAGAGGAAAGTTAGACATACACTTGCCGGAACTTCCGAAAGGTAGCATTGAGACGCGCAGAGCCGCAGAGGCGCGTCTGTTTTCTAAGAAATGGCAAGTCAGTTGAAACACTAGACCGGTAACCTTGCAATGGCGTCAGCCATGTTGGGAATATGCTCGAAATTATGTTGCGGTGTCTGATGGACCACGTAGTCCAGAAAGGGTGAGTATAGCGAGTCATGACACACCCTCTTTAGGTACCTCTCTGTAAGCAAACTGCAGGCATGGCAGGAGGAGATCCCATTTCCTCCGTGGGGCTCTTCCAAAGCACCTAGCATGCCCTTGAGAGTTTTATTAAATCTCTCAACTAGACCATTGGTCTGGGGATGGTAAGAGGTGGAGAACTTGTAGGTTACCCTGCATTCTTTCCACATGTTCTTCATGCAACTAGACATGAAGTTGGATCCTCTGTCAGAGACAACCTCCTTAGGGAATTCAACCCGGGTGAAAAGGCCCAGGAGAGCCCTGGCAACCACCTTGGCAGTAACGGTCCGAAGGGGTATAGCCTCAGGGTACCTGGTGGAATGATCACCCAAGACCAGGATGAACCGATGTCCACCTGAAGTGGGAGGGTCAAGGGGACCGACAATGTCGATGCCCACCCTCGCAAACGGTGTGCCAACCACTGGCAACGGCTGCAGTGGGGCAATGACACTGCCTCCAGTCTTGCCAAACAACTGACAAGTTGGGCAGGTCCTGCAGTGCGACTCCACTTCTACTCCCATCCGAGGCCAGTAGAAATGGGCAGAGAGCCTCTGCTTAGTCTTCTTGGTACCAAGATGACCAGCCAAGGGCACCTTATGCGCCAACTGCAGCAGGAAGGGCCTGTAAACCTGGGGTTACCACCAACCTCTTCAAGGCACCAGGTTCAGGCTTAGTGGGCTCACCCTCCCAATAGATCCAGTATGTCCTATGCACTTCTCCTTGTGCCTGGGACAGGGCCTGTTTTCTCAGACCCTTGAGAGAGTGGCACTCTATCTGACCCTTACAGAAGTCTGCCCGGGAGCGTCCCCCTTCAGCCAACAGGCATTGAAGGTTGGGGTGGTCCTCAGGGTTGAGCACCTCTCCCGCAGGAGGGTCTCTGCCTCTGCTCCCTCAGGAGTTGAGTTTGGGTTTTCCACTGGACCCAGCCCGTCCGGAGCATGGATCCCAATGGGTGCTGTAGGAACAGCAGGCAAAGAAGCGGCCCCCTTTGCAGAGGTGGCCTTCTTGTTCTTCCGTCTTCTAGCCCTTGGCTCAGGAACCTGACTCACAGCAAGGCCCTGTGTCACCTGTGACCTAGTGACTGCAGCAGCAGTCATTGGGAGACCATCAGAGATCAACCCCAACTCTACTAGATCGTTTCCTAACAGAATGTTAGCAGGGACATTGTCCTGAACCAGGTCAGGAAGCTTTGCGGTCTTGTCTCCAATCATGAGTGTGTCGAAGTGCTACATGCGATAATTTGGGAGGCCCACCAGCTAACCTGGTGGTTTTTAAAGGAGCACCTACATAGTCCTCTGACTTGTGCAGGGTCCTGTCCACCACTGTCATGCTTGTCTCAGTGTCTCTCAAACCAGTAGAAGGCTGGCCATTCAAGAGGACACTTCTCAAAGACCAATGGGTGTTCTGTGGGATTGTCGCCAGTACTTTGGCGTACTGGTCCCAGGCCCCAAGGGACACTGGGGAAATCTCTACAGGAGCACCGAATGTGATCCCTGTAGAGGAGGGGAGGAGGGTGGCCTCCTCCTCAGACATGGGGTAAGGGTAGGTCAGGCTGACAGCCTGGACTCCAAGTGCATTACCTTTACACTTCTTGTGATCCAGAGCCCCACAGTCCAAACAAGTGCCAGGAGTGCAGGGTACGGTACTGGAACCACTTGAGCCTGCTTTGCAGCAGGTGGACCACTACTCTTATTCCCACCTACAGAGGACTTATCCCGACTAGATTTTTGGGTCTTGGGAGAGAAAGATTTTGGTTTACCCGACTGTGATTGCTTTTGAGACACCTCAGCTTTCTGAGAGGTCCCCTTTTCTTTGTCCTTCCCACTGGAGTCCTTAGGGGATACCCGGTGGGAGACCCACTTGGCAGGCAGCCTGGCCAGCTTAAAGGGATCCAAAATGTTCTGGTCAGCAACATACTGACGCAGCTCTGGTGAACAGGCTTCAGAAAAATGCTCAAAAAACAAAAGGTGGGACAACTGAACAAAAGTTTTCACCTTGTATCCATTAATCCACCCCATCATGTTCATATGTGCAGCACTCACCCAGTCAACCCAAGACACATGCTCTATTTTCTTGAAATCCCAGAACCTTTAAGGCATTGGATAGTTGTCTTTCCAAACTTGCCAATCAAAGCAGACTTCATGCACTTATACTGACCCCTTTCTTCCTTACTCCGCTTCAGAAAACAGTCATACCCAGTCTGAGGCACTCTGCTTAACAAACACTTAGACCAGTCTCTCCGATCAACATCATGAATTGCACACGCCGTTTCAAACGCTTCAATCCACTGGAGGATATCAGAACTCTCCACATTCACACCAACCAAATCTTTCATAAACTTGGTGGCTGACCTGACACTCTCAACTTGTTTAGCTGAAGTCTCCACTCTACCTTTCTCTAGCTGGAATTTCTGACATTCAGTGTCCTTGGACTTAAAATCAAGGTCCTTATCATTGAGTTCAAGATCCCTATTCTTGAGCTCCACTTGTTGTGCCAACTCTTTCTTAAGCTCAGCTTCTATTTCCTACTTGCGGTATTCAAAGGCCAATTTCATCCTTAATAACTCAAGTTCCAAGGCATTCCCTGAAGAAACATTGCTGGAGTTCGGAACAGAGGCAGCAGGAGTGGTGACATTACCACAATCGGATTCAATGGCAACCCCAGGGGCCTCACAATGGTTGCATCCCCCCCTTCAAGAGCTTCACAATCAATCTGGTAGTCCACCAGGGAAGCTATCAGCTCAGCCCTAGACTTATCCACAAAGTCTAACTCCCTGGCTTCACAAGCACCCTGGAGAGCCTCTAAGCTCATCCTAGTCAATTTACCATTCACAATAGATTCCATTGCTTGTAATGCAGTTATCTAGTACACAACTAAACCTCAATTTAACAATGTGTAGATATTTTGTAAGCGGCAAGGTGTCATGATCTCTGCTTCCAAAAGGTCAGGGTTTTCCCAACTCCCTTGGAAGCAGATCCATAACCCAGGTTCCGAGTGCCAACCAGTCCCAATTGGGACCTTTTGGACCCAGTCCTGGCGCCAGTGGCACCAGGCTCATAAATATGCCCAGTCCCAGCGCTGGAAGCGCCGGGCTCATAATGCTTGGGTGGACTTACCTGCAGCAGACCATGCTGCTTACTTGCCTGCCAGTTGAGCCTCTGATCCTCTTCTGTTTGGAACTACTTTTCCTGTTGGGTGGGGCAGGAGCCACTCCCTAGATTCAGAACACTGGAACTCTTCTGGAAGGCAGGAACTCTTTTCTTACCTAGGCGTGGCTGTGGAAGGAGACACCTAAGCACTACAGGAGGCTATTTAAACCACACCCGATGGATGAATCTTGCTTTGCGTTATTCTGCATTCTCTGCAGCAGAACGCTCATCGTGTCTTCTGCATCTGATCCTGGGCCTAAGGAAAAAGGCTTACCATCCTGAATCCAGTCTTCAGCAACACCTATAAAGACAAGAAAGAACAGGTTAGCATTACGGTCTTCCGTGACAGCTCTTCACTTACCTGGTCCATCGGCTGTCACCAACGCCTCGCGCTGCATTCCGGCATCTGAAAGACAAAGGCTTACCTACTCTTCGTGCGCTCCGGAGGTCTTCACACTGCATTCCGGCATCTGAAAGACAAAACAAGGTGCGTTTAAAGACATTGGGGAACTTTAATACTCACGTGCCATTACTCCTTTCCACATCTAACCCAGTGGGTATTCCGGCACCCTGCAGCCGCTCCGAACTTGTACCTGCAAAATAAAAAGACAGTTAGAGCGCATCGTGAAGCAGGCAACAAGCGCTTACTTACGTGCTTCCAGGCGCTTCTATTCATCACACGGGCTCCATCTTCAACTCACTTCAGCCCGTCATCCGCCATCGCCGGAACCCTGCAAAACAAGAAACATCATTACTAAAGACTTTAAAGACATTAGAATTACTCGAAACTTACCGTTCGTGCAGTAAACGACGGACAGCAGTCCTCTGAAGTCAAGAGGCCTGCTCCCCTTATCCAGTGAAGAAACTGGTTACAGCACCCTGCCCCGAGGCAGATGGAGAGCACGGCATTCACTTACCTAAGGTGAGAGCGTTTACCTTTGGGGTTCTACAGGAGAAGAGAAAGGGAAGAAGAGAGAGACATTCAATAACCCAGTTCCTTCATCCCATATTTTCTATCTGCAGACATCTTACCCGTCGAGTCAGACATACAGTGCACAGAGGTCCAGCCCAAAGAGCCAGCCGTGTGTTACACATCACCTTTGAAGATACGGTATACGCCCAGTCAAGACCGGCGCCTCTACGGGAATCAGGTGAGCGTTACACAAGGTTACACACTGATTCTTAAAACCATAAGCGTCCCACCGCTGCCATCAGTGTAAAGACTGGAGGCGTGTGTCTGTACTGCTGCTCGCTATATGGCAGAGTAGCGGCACAGAGGACCCCAGCCAAGATTCTCTATTTGGTAAACGTTGGCGAGCAATCAAGGCCTAGCTTCTCAGGAGGTGATGCAGGCTGGTTCTTAGGTACAGTGTAGTCCCCGAGCTCCCACAAAGGAATGTCCACACACTGTATTAGTGAAAACACAGTCTTTATATAATTAAGGTTCAAGGTTATATACACAATCACAATAACTCACTTTGTGCTCAGTTAATCTGCAATGGCAAATATATACAGTTCTAAGTGGTACCATAATTATTATCAGATTTCATTAAAGTGCATCAACTGTACTCTGGTCAAATGTCACACAAATCAATGAATAAAGGTAAACAACAATAGACATAGGAGGGATAGCAGTTGGTTAGAACAATTGGCAGAATACTGGCCCCTACCACTAGACACAGTTCTGTGTGGAGATCCCCCTCCCTCCCCCACCTGGGCAACCTGTAAAATAAAGATATACTACAAGCCCAGTCCATATATTGTTCAATGAGTCTTATTCCCTTCTAAAATGGTTCTACCACCCCAATGTACCTGGAATAGCAGAATTCCATGAGGAGATGTCGATGGATCCTTCTGGAGTGACGCCTTTTAAAGCAGGAGCCACGGATCGTCGATGGCCCTCGAAGAAGGTGAACTTGGCGTCAAAGATCCTCGATGAAAAGTTTGATGGCGTTGAGGCAGCAGCTTCGGTCCTGGCTGTGCTTGTCGACGACAAGTCGAAGACGTCCTGCAAGGATGAGGCATGCGGGGCACCTCAATGTTGATCGTTAGGGACTGCAAAGGATCTATGAAGAACTTTGTCCCAGCAAGGGCGTCGAGCCGTCTGGCGTCTCTGTGGTCTTCGGGTGGCTCGAAACCCACCAGCGGATTCTCCTCAGCGTGTCGGCGGCCTTGACTTTCTCCATTGAGACAATGCAGTGGCGGTGCTGTCGAGAGGTTCGTTTGATTCAAATGTTTTAATCAAGGGAGCGTTGCAGCACCGGTCGTCGACGGCACAGTGTCAAGCGGTCCCCGCTTCTGTGCAACACGGCTTCGACAGGCCTCCAGCAGTTACAGTGAACCTGCTAACCCTGGTCAACGACGGTGGACGGAATGTCCGGTGCTTCTCTTTGTTCTCCTCGGCGGTCCCCGTCTCCGGTCGGCAGCCTGTCGAGGGTCTGATGTCCAGGGAGCTTCGGCAAAGGTTAGCAGTGCTCGATGGTCCCTTGGAGCTCGGGAAGAGGGCACCTAACCAGGTCCTCTCTCGGATCAGTCTCGATTTCACAGCCACTTTCCGATTGTGATGAAGGTAACAGCAGTCAACCTTCTTCTTAGGGCTCGACTTCAAGATCAAGCATTAGTTTCGACTTCAGCTTCTGAACGAATTCTAGCAGTGAGAGGCCCCCAGATATACAGTTGATCTCCCATTCATTCTGCTGGGTCACACTCGGGCAACCAATCACTCAGCAGGGCATTCAGCAATCAGTCAGCCAATCAGGCATACAGTGCATTCAGGCCATTCTCCTCCCTCTCAGACACTCACAACAAGGAATGTGTATTGGGACAAGTACCCAGCCATTCAACACTACACACTGCATTCATACCAGTTTCGGGCAAGGCTGTCTCAGTCCTTGTGTTTCATACCAGAAACCAGACATCCACAACAAGAAGTGCATATTGGTCACACACTGCATTCACCCAGGTCCCACCCACAGGGTGTACCCACAACATACAGCCACTGGGAAGGCTCCAGCCAGTCTGGCCTGGACTTCACTACAATACGATATATGGAACTTCCACCCAACAGCCAGTCGGGGGGAAGGGACAGTGTCAGGGCTTCCCAGGTCTTTGGGAAAACAAGGTAACCGGCAATAGAAAGCAAGAGGCCACAGGGGCCATCTTGTTTCCTATCAGGAATCGACTGATTCCACGGGCAGGGCTTGGGTATCCTAAAATGGAGGATACTCGGAGCACCTGTCAAATTCAGCATGGAGCTGCCACCAGCCCCTACCCTGCTCTGTGGTCCACACACAGGTGCCCAAAAACATGCACTAGGGGCATAGGGATGCACCCCCACCCATGGGTTCCACAAGGGTATCCCATGGGGTCCGTACACCAAACCAAAAACAGGAAGAGCTGCACTGTCAGGAGTCCCTCATGGACTCCTGGGTAGAAAACAATACAGAACACAAATGAAAAAGGACTACAGGACAAGGACAGGGAGGCCCTGTCCCTCCAATGCATTTCCAGCATCACACTCGGCCAACTGGAGGAGGGAGACTTTCTGTCGTCGTTGGATCTAGAGGACGTTCCCATTCACGACAAACATCGCAAGTTCCTGTGCTTCGTCGTACAAGGAAAGCACTAACAGTTCAAGGCGCTCCCATTCGGACTGAAGTCGGCGCCCAGGGTCTTCACTAAGGGCCGAGCTCTGGCGGCCCATCTGCGACTACAGGGAATTCATGTGTACCCATACCTCGACGACTGGCTCATCTGGTCCAAGTCAGCAGAGATTGCTGTCGATCACACAGAGAGGACCATCCGGCTGCTGACAGATCTGGGGTTCTCGGTAAACTATGCAAAATCCTCCTTGACTCTATCTCGGAACACGCTGTTCCTGAGGTCCAGACTCAACACGATATCCTGCCTGGCGGCTCCGTCGGAGGAGAGGATATCAACCATTTTGGGCAAGGTGCGACGGCTGTTTCCGCTGAGGATCACCACAGTGAAGACAATAAGTCGCTGCTCAGCATGATCTCGTCCTGTGTCTACCTGATCCGACTCTGCAGGTTGAGGATTGGGCCGCTTCAGGAATTCCTGAACAGCTGTTTCAAGGACAGGATCGTGCTCGACGAGTTCCGTTGAGCAATAAGGTGGTGGGGCTTGCGCTCCAACATCGCCGGGGGCACGGAGTTCCAGAGTATTTTAAAACAGGAGACTGTCATGATGGACGCTTCCCTGGAGGGGGGGTGGGGAGCACACACCGGACGTCTCCACACCAGAGGCCTCTGGCTGTCGGAAGAGAAGCTACACATCAACGTCCTTGAACTACGGGCTGTGTTCTGGGCCCTCAAGTCGTTATATCCGTCCCTCAAGGGCAAAGTGGTGAGGGTGTTCACTGACAATACCACCACACTGTTTTACATCCGGAAGGAGGGGGGGGCACCAGATCCCCGGCTCTTTCCAGAGAGGCGCAGGAATTGCACTGGGCCATCTCCCAGGGGATGTTTCTCATCCCTTTTCACCTGGCGGGAGTCAAAAACACCATCGCCGGCTCTCTCAGCAGGGAGTTGCGCTATTGCCACGACTGGGAGCTTTGGCAGGATCAAGTAGACAATCTCTTCCTCAGGTGCAGCAGTCCCCAGATCGATCTGTTTGCAACCAACTACAAGTGCCGTAGGTTCGCATGCAGGTTCTCCCAGCCGGGGAGCATGGGGAACGCATTCTCCTTCCCTTGGGAAGGCCTGGTCCTGTACTCATTGCCTCTGTTACCGGTGCTACTACCAGTCATCGGTCAACTCAGACGGTACCGGTGCAGGATAATCCTTGTTGCGCCAGCGTGGCCGAGGCAAATCTGGTACCCAGACCTTCTCAGCATGTCAGTGTCCCCGCCGGTCAAACTGCCAGTGGTCACGGATCTTCTCGCCAGGGAAGGAGGCGCAATCCTTCACCACGACCCAGGATCGCTGAACCTGAAGGCCTGGCTCCTGCAGCATTTGCGTTCTGTCGTTACAAGTTGCCTGCGGACTGCAGGGAGGTCCTCACCAAGGTCAGGGCGTTGTCGACCCTGAAGTGTTACGGACACAAATGGAAGTGTTTTGAGACTTAGTGCAGGTTGCAGAAGATTAACCCTCGAAGGGTCATGGCTCCACAAGTCCTACCGTACTTGTCTTTGGCTAAGTTGGGACTGGCGCACGCCTCCATCAAGGTACATCTGGCGGCTATCTCCTGCTACACCAGGTCTCCGGGACGGTTTTCTCTTTGGTCGCACTGGCTAGTGAAGGAGTCCATCAAAGTACTGTCCCATTCGTTCCTGCCGGTGAAGGCGCCTGCCCCGGTGTGGGAACTCAACGTCGTGCTGACTAGACTCGTGGGGGCCCCATTTGAGCCGATGCATCAAGCTCCGCTTAGGTTACTGTCTTGGAAAACAACTTTCCTCGTGGCCATCAACTCTGCCAGGAGAATAGGTGAGATCCAGGCTCTGTCCTGCAAGTGGCCTTGCTTGACTTTCCACGAGACGAGGGTGGTGCTGCGGATGCACCAATCCTTCATGCCCAAGGTTCTGTCGGAATTTCATCTTAACAAACCCTTGGTGTTACCTGTGTTTTTTCCGACACCTTCGTCGTTGGCTGAAAGGACTTTGCACTCGCTGATGTGGCCCAAACGCTGAAGTTTTATGTGGCCCGCACTAAGTGTTTCCGGAAAACTTTGGTCCTGTGAACCATGGGAAGGCCTTGTCCAAGGCTTCCATTTCCAGGTGACTCTCCAGCTGCATCACTCATCGTCACCGGTTGGCAAACCGACCGCTGCCTGGCCGTCCGGGAGCCCATTCTACGAGAGCGATTGCTGCGACGACAGCGTTCCTGTGGCGTGCTCCTGCTGGACATCTGCAGGGCTGCTACGTGGAGGTCTACACACACCTTCACGAAATTCTACTGCGTCGACAGGGATTCCAGGGAGGAGTCCAGAGTCGGCCAAGCAATGCTACGCAACCTGTTCGCTTGAAGGTGAGCCTGGTTAGGAGGTAAGAGTAATTGCTTCTATTAAGTCTTGCTGCCTCCCGTGGTTGTGTATGTATGTACTGCTGTGTATTCTTTATTCATGAGCATGGGAATCCATGCCAGACGCCATGCTGGAGAAGGAACAAGTTACTTATCTGTAACTGTTGTTCTCCAGCACGGGTCTGACATGGATTCACATACGAACCCTCCCTACTTCCCCTCTGCGACTCTTCTTGGTCATCATGCCACTTTACATGCTACCAAATCTGAAGATGGCTGCCAGAGGAGGGTGTTCGGGAGAGGGCAGTGGTTGGCTGGGGCAGTATGACCCAAAGCTCAGTGATTCGTTTATAAACTTTCTTTCCCCTCTAAACCAAAGTGAAACTGTTTTTTCTTTTACCAAGGTTTTCCAGCTTGACAGCAGGGAATATTCATAAGCATGTGAATCCATGCCAGACCCATGCTGGAGAACAACAGTTACAGGTAAGTAACTTGTTACTTCTGCCCTCCTCCATTATTCTAACTCCTTGGGCAGTCTATCATGATGAGGAATCTGCGGGAGAAAAGCAATCCATTGAAGGAGAAATTGACCATGATGATCTTTCTATGGATTCTTTTACCTCAGATGCCTCATAGACCCTCACATCCATCCCTGCTCAGAAAGTTATCTGGATTGTCGCTTCTGTCCAAACGAGAAGGCAGCTGGTGATGGCTCTTGGATGATCACTTCTATCTCATTCTTAAAAAAATATATATATATAAAGATATATATTTTTTTTTTATTTCATCCCTGCTGGGATTTATCCTTGTTGTTTACCGGCTGATTAGCCTCCTCCTGTGGTTTTTCCTTTTGCAGCGTTGAAACACGGGGGAAAAAGCAGGAACTGAAGCATGGGGCATAGTGACGTGCTATATATACAACGCCTGACGTCACTTCCGGAGCCAATAATCGAGAGACTGACCAGACGGATCGACGGCCGAGTCGAGGTCCAACACCCCCCTGTCGAAAAATTTCCAAACGGAGCTGGAGAATCCATACAAAGATCATTATGGTGTGTAATTTCTCCTTCTCCTCTAGACCAATCACTGTCCTCTGGGTCATACTGCCCCTATCCAATGACAGTCCTCTCCCTAAGTTGGTGGGCCATCTTCAGATTTTTACCGCACGCTTCAGTGTTGGGAGTCCTCGAGTTGCTCTCTGAGCTAATTTCATGTTTTTTAAAATTTTGTCCAAAATAGGTACACATTTTAACCGATTTTTGCTTGATTGTCTTCGACGAAGGACAGAGATCAGCAGTGGGGATCTGCTACCGGTGAAGATCTTCATACCGCCGGATCGTCATAGAAGTTTGGAGAAGGCCTGGCCTTGGAGCCTACTTCGTGCCTTTCAGCCATGGCTGTAGAGAAGAAGGAAAGTTGAAGCCTCTTCAAACTCTGCACGATGTGTGGATTAAAAAACGTCTTTGTGGAAGGTCGGCACCATAAATGCTTCTATTGCCTGAATCTGGACCACAATGAGAAGGGATGCGAGGTGTGCTGTGGTTTCTCGTAGAAAACCAAAAAATACTGCTACAGCAGACTGTCAGCATAGCTCAAGTCGGCCAAGGCCACTTGGTCTCAGAGCAGGGTTAAGCCTCATCCAGGACCGGCCGGTCCGACGAGCAAACTCTCTCCGGGAGGAGTTTGGGATCCTTTGAGGACACCCAGCACACAGGGGTGCAAGAGAATGCCAAGCTCTGCGATGCTAGCTCTGCTGGGTTCACCTCTTAAGCGGGTGCCGAGTCAGACAAAAGGCGATCGCCATCACCGTCAGCCTCCACAGTGAGCCTGTCAATTTAAGGAACATCTTCAAAGAGAAAGTCGCTAACCCCGTCCAAACTCTGTGTGTCCGCGATAAATTGATGAGGAACAAGTCCGGAGAGGACTCACTGAAGTTTGCTAAGACTTTGCAGCATGCCAGTTCAACTGAGTCAATGAAGGAGCGATGAGAACTTTGTTGACTAAGTTAACGACGTCCACTGCAGCAGCGCTGAAGGAGAGTGGGACCACAAAAGAAGTGACGGCCACTTCACGGGTGTCTTTACCCCCAAGGCGAGATACAGCTGGCAGAAAAAGACCAGGCGGCTGCGCCGGCCCAGCAACCTCCTGAGAAGGAGAGGGAGACGGTCCCTCCGGTGGAACTTCCCCTAGTACGTGGACCAGCGGGCTGCTCCTGATAGGCCGGAGCAGATCCTCTCAAGTACCGATGAGGAGAATGATCTGAACAACGGTTATTGCACAGATCAAGATGGGGAGGATCTGGGGGCGGTGGACCAGAGTCCCTGGCTCGCAAGAGAAGATGCATCTGCCCAGACCCCACTACGCTGGCTCCTTGCACCCCTAGCCTTAGGGACAAAATCCAGCAGAGGATGCCTCCACCGAGACCTACACCTTAGTGGGAGACGCCAGAGTCTCCGAGGTTGCACTCTCCCCCGCCGAAGAGAAAGTCCAAAGGGGGCACTGACCGACGGCATCATTCGACTCGTCCACCACCTTGTTGTGAGAAGACCCCAACCGGAACCCCTGATCCACACATGGACACGGCTACGGGCACCGACGGGGACGATGATTTCATCACGGCTGACGGAGAGACAACACAAATGCGGACGAGCCCCATAGGGCCTCTCCGCCGGACGAAGTTGGATCTTTTCCTTCTGTCTTGTCAAGGGCCTCTGAACTGTTTCAGTGGTCCCCGAAGAGACTAAGAATGAGGGTTTCCTGTACCAGCGGCGTGATTCGAGAAGAAAGACCATGTCCATCTCCTTCCTGAACGACATCTGGAAGGAAGGCCTAGCTCTAATGAAAAATCCAAGTACGGCCCAACCAAGAGGGACAAATATGAGAAAAAGTACAGGGTACCAGATTCAGCTCTCAGGTGCTCAAGGTCTAGTACTTGCCTGATTCGGTGGTCTCAGCCGCAGAAAGGAAACGCTCTGCGAACCTGTCATTGGCAGCCATGGTGCCTCCGGACCAGGAGGGGGAAGAAACTGGATGCAATAGGCAAGAGGATAATTTATACAGCAGCTTCTCCATAAAAGCAGCTAACACACTAGCCATTTTGTCCCTATATGACCGGGAACTATGGTTCAAACTGGGTCCTTTTCTGGACTTCCTGCCCGAAGACAAGAAGATTGAGATGCTATAACTCTTTCAGGATGGGGAAGTGGACATCCCGGACATAGGTTTCCACCTGATGGGGAACGGGGTGTCCCAGCATCGTCAAGGTTGGTTGAAGGCAACAAACCTCTGCCACAACGTTCAGGATATGCTGTTTGACGGGGAGAATCTCTTCGGAAAGGCAGTCGATGAGTCTTTGGAAGCGATAAAGACCGTCACAGAGATGGCACGCTCCCTGGGAACTTTGCAGCATGCAACGATAGTTGTTCTTTTGCTCTTCCAGAGGAAAGCCAGGAAGATCTTCCAAGGGTTACAATACCCCATACCGGCAGCCTTCATGCTCTTCCATTCAAGAAGCATACAGGGAGCTCTCTCAGGGCAGAAGAGGACAGCGGCGACTCTGCCAGCAGGGCAGAGCTCTGACCTCCAAGCAGGCCTTAACTGGACGTGCCATCAGGCCCGCACCTACGCACCCCAGTGGGAGACCACCTGGCGAAGTTTGTCAGCACGTGGGAAAAGATCACCATGGGCAGATGGGTGCTGGACGCTTTCGGAAAGGGGCACACCTTGGCATTTCAACGCAGGTGTCCTCATATCCTTCCAATTCTACGACAGGAACAACACAGCCACAATTTCTGCAAGAGGTGGGGGCCATGTTACAGAAGGGGGCAATAGAACCCGTCTCCCAGTGTCTCTGGGGCTCTGCAGTATATTCTAGATACTGGTTCGAAAGAAAACAGGGGGTTGGAGGCCGATCCTGGATCTACGTTGTCTCAACAAGTACGTAGTTCAAGGTCGGCATTACCAGTTCAAGGCTCTGCCTTTCGGCCTGAAGTCGACCCAAGGGTTTTTACAAAGTGCCTGGCCCCGGTGGTGGCACATCTTAGTCTTAAAGGCATCCATGTCTACCCCTACCTGGACAACTGGCTGGTGCATTCCCGGTCACACTCTGGCAAGCAAGCACACATCGACGACTCTGTGTGCTGGCAGAGTTGGCGTTCTCTATAAACTATCCAAAGTCTTGCTTGACGCCATCTCAGGACGTGCTGCTCCTAGGTGCCCAACTCAACACGGTGACGTGTTTGGCGTCTCCCTCGGAGGAGAGAGTGAGAGCCATACAAGGCAACGTGCAGCGTTTGTCGTCAGCTCAAACGGCGACTGTTTGGTCCAGCAAGTCACTGCTGGGGATGATGTCCTCCTGCATCAGCCTCGTTCGCCTCTGCAGACTTCACGTGAGACCTCTCCAGGAGTTCTTGGATGCGAGGTGGATGCAAGTGTCGGGGAACTTTGCGGACAAGAGTGTATGGCTGCATCGCCTCCAGGGAACTTCATTTCAGGTTCCTCCTTACCAGGAGACGGTCATCATGGACCCCTCTCTAGAATGGGGATCCTACACCAGACAGTTGCAGACCAGAGGCCTCTGGCAACCGAAAGAAAAGGACCTCCACATCAGTGTCCTGGAACTTTTGGCCGTATTCTGGGCCCTCATGTCTTTTCTGCTGTTGTTGAAGGACAAGGTGGTGAGGATCTTCACAGACAAAACCAACACCGTGCTCTACATCGTGAAACAAGGTGCGACCCGCTTACCGGCACTCTCCAAGAAGAGACCCAGGACTTGTGGTGCTGGACTATTTGTAAAGGCATGGTCCTCGTCCCGTTTCACCTAGTGGGAGTTAAGAACACCATCGCAGACTTGCTCAGAAGTGAACTGCGTTCTTGCCACAAGTGGAACTTTGCCAGGACCAGGTTGTTCGGTAAGTGGGGGTAGCCCCAGATCGATCTCTTCACGGCGGCAGCGGTGAACGTCATGTGCCAGAGGGTCATCAGCAGGTTCCCTCAACCGTGGAGCATGGGGTACGCATTTACATTCACGTGGGAGGGACATTTCCTGTACGCTTTTCCATCATTTCCCCTCCTCTCACGTGTGATCAACACACTTAGACAATGCCACTGCTGGATGATACTTGTCGCCCTGGCATGGCCAAGACAAATCTGGAATCCAGACCTGCTGCCACTGTCCCCGGACCTTCTCACCAGGGAGGGCAAATCACGACCCAGAGTCTCTGAGCATGAGGGCATGGCTTCTACAGACTTAGAGGTTGGGGGTTATGCTTTACCCATAGAATGCAAGGACATCCTTGCCAGTGCCTCGTTAACCTTGAAGTGCTACGGGAGTAAATGTAAACGCTTCTCTGTGCGGTGCCGGACTCGGAATATTTCCCTGCTGCTTGTCACGGCTCCACAACTTCTACCATACTTAATTTCTTTGGCCAAATCGGGACTGGCCCATGCCTCTATCAAAGTGCATCTCGCCACCATATCCAAGTACACCAGGTCTCCTGGCAGACCTTCGCTGTGGTTACAGACTCGTCAAGGAGTACCTGAAGGGACTCTTCAGGACTTTCCCGCCGGTCAAGGCTCCTGCCCCGGCGTGGGAGCTCAATGTGGTGCTAATGCTCATGGGAGCTCCCTTCGAACCTATGCACCAGTTCCTGCTCAATTTTCTCTCATGGAAGACCACTTTCCTCGTGGCTATCCCCTCAGCCAGGCGAGTCTGGGAGATTCATGCCCTGTCTTGTAAGCAGCCTTACTTGTCTTTCCACGCTTAAAGGGTAGTGCTGCGTACACACCCTATGTTTATGCCAAAGGTACTGTCGGAATTCCACCTCAATGAACCTTTGGTGTTACCCGTCTTCTTCCCGAATCCATCGTCGCCAGCGTAAAGGGCCTTGCATTCGCTGGATGTTGCTTGTGCCTTGAAGTTCTATGTGGCACGCACAAAGAATTTTAGGAAGACTTCTCAGTAGTTTGTCACCTTTGGACGTGTAAGTCAAGAAAAGGCTTTATCGAAGGCTTCCATCTCCAGGTGGTTCACCGGCTGCATCATGATCTGTCATCGACTGGTGGGCAGGCTGCTGCCAGGCCGGCCGAGAGCCAGCTCCACCAGAGCCATTGCAGCAACAACAGTGTTTCTCTCTGGTGTGCCCCTGCTCGACATCTGCAGGGATACTATGTGGAGGTCCACGCACACCAAGTTCTATTACATCGACAGGGATTCCAGGGTGGAGTCCCGAATCGGCCAACTGTGCTACGCAAACTGTTTGTTTGAGGTGAGTCTGTTCCAGAGGTGAGTGTTATTGCTTCTGTTGAGCTTTGCCACCTCCCGTGTTTGTTTATATGTACTGCTGTGTTTTTGTTATTCATGAGCATGTGAATCCCATGCCAGACCCCATGCTGGAGAAGGTTGAAGTTACTTATCTGTAACGATTGTTCTCCAGCATGGGTCTGGCATGGATTCACATGCAAACCCTCCCTCCGCCCCCTCTGTGGCTCTGCTTGGTTCATACTGCCACTTACGTGCTTAACATATCAGAAGGTGGTGGACTGTCATTGGATGGGGGCAGTATGACCCAGAGGACAGTGATTGGTTTAAAGGAGAAAAACTGTTTTAAAGTGAAACTTTTTTTCTTTTTTTTAACCGAGGATTACCAGCGTGACGGAATATTCATGAGCATGTTAATCCATGCCAGACCCATGCTGGAGAACCATAGTTACAGGTAAGTAACATTTTCCTTTGTAGGGGTCCACGTTGGTAACAATTTCATAGCTAATTCAATAAGTACCTGAGGCTCAGGATCAAATGGCATACCTTCTACTGTGTTTAATTAGCCTGGTGTCTTTAGTTTATTACTTCATCAATGGTAAATATTTCAAATTTTCTGAAGACTTCCCTTATGGCATTGTTGATACACAAATTGTTCAGTGTTCGTTTGCGCATTGTTGTACTCAAATATCCTAATTGTTGCTGATTGTGTTATAAAAAGAAAAATGGTGCCTTGATGATTGATGTATAATGTTAAACCTATCCTCATCCCCAAAGTGAATATGTATGATGACTGCTGGAGTGCTGGCCCATATCACTTGCACTTCTTGGCATTCTGGCGACAGTGACTTAACTGTTAATTTACTGTGGATCTGTTTTGTTTATTGCATTTTCCCAATAGACTCACGCCAGTTGTTGCACAAAACAATATTTTAAATTGGCTGTGTAGTTTAGATTTATGTTGTAACCAGTAATACGCATTAGTAAATATCTCAACAGGTAAGGGGATACAAGTAAAGATTGCAGAGAGACTTGCCCTTTTAGTTCAGAGATGTTTTTTCCAATATATCTGATAGTATTCCTCTAAATTACTGTAAGGTGGAGATCTGTTACTCTATTTAGAAGATTAAAACTATCCTTATAATAAATGGATTAAAAAGGAACAAATGCTGCTCAGCGGGTTCTAACCTTCCTGCCTTGATATCATACTGTGTGTTTGTGATAGGTAAGTAACATGGATAAAGGACTTGCTGTTTAATGGACATTAAAGTATATGGATAAAAAGCTGTAAAGTTTGGCAAGTTTAACAATATAGACACAGGAAGTTAGCAAGATTTCCTCCAGAGAGACGCACAAGATGTATAAATAACAGCATTTACACATGATCAGGTGAAAAGGTAGGAGTAATTAAACGTAGCTCTGTTCCAGGCTCTAGGGAACAAAAATGCAACAGATGGGCAAGAACACACATATTTCACAAAGACTCCCCTCAATTCAATGTTCTGGTAACATTGGATTAGAGGGAAAGAGGAGGTGTGGGCAATCCTTTTCACTGTCAGAGCCCGAGTCTGTAGGCCAGAGATGACTACCCTGACACAGGCTGCCTTACAAATATACAATAAAGAAATAGTCCGGAGGGGCCTGACCTGGATGGCACAATGGCTGAAAACTGCAGGCAGTCATTGGGAAAAGTTCCAATCCAGAGACTCTAACAATGCCTGAAGAGGGAAGAAAAAATAAATCTAAAGTGCACAACAAGTGCAGAAACACAAGTTCCAGAACTGCCACCAGCTGCTGGATCCCAACCAAAATAAAGGAAGTGGTCATGGACAAAGAATCATAAATATAAAGCCACATCCAGTTAATTCAGTTAATTAGACTGAGGGGAACAAAGCTATCATGCTTGGGCCACGAAGTAGGAATACACGATAATACAGAGAACTGAGGGCGTGGGGGGGACAGAGCGCAAGAAAACCCGAGAATCCCTTTCAGCTGCGCTAATGAGAAAAGCAGGTTCAGGTTTCTGTGCACCCAAGCAAAAGGGCACTCCAAGTCCATCGAGTAAACAGGCTGGAGGGCTCACAGCTTAACATACCTACATCAGCAAATCTAAAATTAACATTTAGAAGAAACTGTGCCAGAGTACAAGGTCCAAAGAATAACCACATAACATTGCAGGATGTTCTCTATTCGAGATGGAGACAATCCACTTTGAGAAGAAGCTTGGTTCTGGGAGGGCACTTTTATTTTCACATTTAGCCGGAAGCAGACATCTAGGGGCACACCTTGGTCAATGCAGTGCCCAACATGTTGATGATATAATGTTCCCAGGAGTTTGGAATGTACTCTGTAAAGTGGGGTAGCTTCCACTGGGCATACAATGAATGCAGAAAGTTACCCGTGGAAGATTGGCAGGTACTGACAAAAGCACATTGATGAGATGAAACCTATAAATGCCGGCCCCCTCTGGGTCACTAAAATCACCTTTGCATATATGTATACACGGTGCATGCTCCTGTAGGTTATTCAGATCTAAATCTGAAATGAAGGAAAATCTGCGCAGGTGTGTTTTATTACTTGTCCTATAATACCTGACTAAATAGAAATTAAGTAGAGATTTACAGCATTTACTGTTTTTCTTTTTGTTACCATAGAAGGAATTTTAATCAACCTAATCAAAAATAAGAACGGCCCATGTAGTATCTGCCACTTCTCAAGCTGTATTACTCTGGCTGTAGAAAATGTCTCTTAATTTCGATCATATGAATTTTGGGATTAAATAAGTTATGGCAAGTCTTTGTAAGATATAGTACCGCCATCCTTTTGACACTTTAATTCGCCTGAATGAGAGGAGTCCAAAAAGTGAGTTTCAAGAATGGTTGTTAACCTCTAACACTTTGAGAGACAGTTGAATTTAAGGAAATAGTAAGCAGTTAAACAGGATAAACATGATTATGAACATGGCAAAGTCCTTGGTGTAGATGTTTGACTCATAATCTAGAGAACAGGCTGTCATCACAAGAAACGGTTGTCCCACTACAAGAACCTGCCTCTACATCTTTGTTGTTGTCTGAAGTTGAATCATCAGATCCAGGTAGGAGACCAATCCTTTTAAACTTCTTGGAGGAGTTCAAGCTTCTCTATATGGATATCAGACGAGCACCCAAACCAAGGGAAAAACAGAAGGGAGGAGAAGAATTAGGAGGGGGGAAACTTGCAAAGAAAGCACACTCCACAGGACTGTCTGACTCACTCTGGCAGATCTCCGAGCACGGGAGGGAAAGCCTTGCAGAAGAAATAACCAAACTGGTTGTCTTTAATATTATTGATAAAGTACTCATTTAAGATCAAATATCAGTCTTTGAACTTGGTTTACCATCCTCTCCAGATGCTCCTTTGACTTTGTTACGACATGTACAACAGGTATAGATTAATTAAACTATGTGAAGAAAATAGTTATCAGAGCATGTTGCCACTAAATGGGAGACAAAGCATGGCAATAAATTAACCTTGCCTTTCTATAAATTAGCCCCTTCACTTTCAGAGACATTCCAGCATTACATTCTTTATATGAATTACAACTGTTGAGATGAGAATGTGTTAGAACATCAACAAACATCACAACAACGTTTGGCGTATACACTGGAGTAACACTGAATAGTGTCTTCACGTATAGTACATCACAAAATAAGTTTATATTGGAATTAACATTCAAAAAAAGTACATAAAAACAGTAAAATGTCATACAATGTGCAATATGGAAACACACATGCACTATATATGAATATAGTTATATAGATCAATTTCTGTTCTCATTTATACAATGCTCTTTCGTTGTAACCAGTATGTTCCTTCATTTTGCCTGTAACTTACGCTGTGATACCGTCGGGTTTGGGCGTACAAACAAATACAATAAATAAATAAATACAAATTAAATTTCGATATCATAGAATTAGTTTCTCGTGACATCAGCAATAAATGTGTAACCATTAGCTACCCTCGTAATAATTGCAGATAAGTGCTTCTGTGCTTCAGTGCAGAACGTAAATAAGTTAAGAGTCCATCCTATTACATGGAAAGAAGTGTTTGGCAGAAAATATATAGCTATTCGACACAGAGCAAAGTGTAACTCCTTAAGTATTGGTAACAAAGTTCTTTTGGATTCATTTTTTTCACCTGTTAAGAGTGTGAGCCTATTTCCCACTATTACATGTGTGTTTCTGTGTGTGTTTTCACTTTTTGTGTGCTCTTGAGCACTGGAACCTCACCTACTCCATGGCCTTTTTATGTGTGTTTTTATGTGTGTTACACAGCACCTTCAATGCAGTGACACAGGGTTGTCTTTGAGACTTCCCACCGACTCCATTTTGTGGGGCTGACTACTGTCCCCCAGAAAAAGGGTAAAGTTGCCATTAACTTAAAAAAAGCAGGTCTTTGGGACTTGAAAGGCAAGCGTCTCCACTGGAACGAAAGAACCAACGAGGAACTGGCAGAAGAGGACCCCTAAAACGACTGAACCGCCCGGTGAAGCCCTGCTGCAGGTCCGAATCGCCTGAATCCGATGACAGAGAAGATCCTCCAGGAAACTTCTTCCCTTGAGCTGGTGGGACCAACAAGTTTGCCCAAACTGAAAGCCAGGACCCCTCCTCTGGTCGAATTCGTTGTACAGAGCTACAGTGGGCCGGATAGTCAGGAAGGTCGGACCCTGCTTGGGTTTTAAGGAGCGCACCTTTTATTTGTTGCTTTGCTCTGCTGCTGGTTTCTTCCCTGGGTAGTGCAAGACCCTCCAGTCTTCCTACTTCTTGTCAGTCCGACAGTCGCTTCAGGAACCGTGAGCCTGCAGGAACTACCAGCTCCCTCTCCGTTTTAAGGTCCGTTTCGTTCAACCGCAGTGAAAGTGTTTGAAATCTTTCTCCAATCCGAGGGATTGTCCTTCTCTTCTCTTTGAACAAATTATTGTATCAACCAACTTCGTCCGGAAACTGTGCCACAAACTTTACCGCAAACTACCCTGAACTGTGTGATCTTGAGCAAAAGACTTTTGACCCATTGACTTTGGCCCTAAGCCTTTTCTACCTGATTCTATCTCTGTAGTTCCTCTTGTTCAATTGCCCTGAGTACTTACCTGTTGGTTTGACCTAATTTCTAATAACTTTGTTTTTCCCTCCCTTTTAAATTGCTGGAGTGCCATTTTGCTCCCACTTTATTTTGTGAGCGTAACTTGTCTGGAATTTAAGGGACATGGTGTGGTGTTTTAAGAGTGTGATTTTTTAGACTGCTTATAATAGTGTACTGTTATACAACTGAAGAGTGAAATAAATATATATTGTTTTACTTGAAAACTTTGAGTCAGCGTTTGCCTGAATCATAGTAATTGCTGTCCTTTGTGTAACTATTTGATACTGCTCACTTACTCTTGAGATACGTCTGGCTGCTCCACTACTGCTACCACTATAACTGTCTAGTACAGGCTTGTACCAAAGGTGGAATTGTACTGTCACTTGTAGTCTTAATTGTGTGTGGTGTTCCCAAACGGTACTGCATATAATTCTGCCTAACACTTGTTGCTTCCAAGGCGAGCATGTTGCCCCTGAGCTATCCTCCCAAGACGATGTACAGCAGATATCAGTGTAGATATAGGTAAGCCAAAAAAGCTTCTACATAAATCACTTTCCTTAATTTGGAACATTATAGCTCTAAGTGAGCCCCAAATTCCAGCCCCCTATTTGACCATTTCCTTCACTTTAGCTTCATAGACTATCATCACATATGTATAAGAATGTACCTTATATATTTTGAAAAAACAGGGCAACCCACGACCGGTCTCATTCTAGTCTTTTGTTTGTTCACATTGGAATCGCCATTAATCCTAGATGCCAAGAATATCCGAAGATGGACAAATTCAAGTACAACCGTGATTACCGAGTTGTGAGTTAAGAAAGTTGTTTTACCTGGTTTGCACAGCAAAAATATCAGATTTAAAGATATTGACTCTCAGATTGAGTTTATGCATAAAGGCTGTATAAGTATTTATCAAACAATGGCGTGACGGAGGAGTCCTTGTCACTAGCACAGTATCATTTGCATAGGCTAGGACAGAAACTGTAATACCTCTTGTTCTTGGTACATCAGCCCTGATGCACACTAACTCTATAAATGCCATTTATATATTTGTTTTGTTTGTTTATTTTATTTAGTATAGCGCTCCAGACCCATGGGTAAATGGGCGCTTAAGGACAAGTTACAAGGAATACAGTAGAAAAACAGTTATACAATTATGGTGGAGAAATGCCATATATGGTGTGTACAGGCAGGAAGTAGGAAACATATCAAAGTATGTACAATATATACAAAAAGTACTGAGCATAGTCTATCTGAGGTTTACCCTCTCCAGGAGCCAACTAATGACTAGTTTTCTGAACAATTGGAAGGATTGTGCCAGTTTAATATTCGGTGGTAGGGTGTTCCAGAGTTGAGGGGCGAGAACCGTGAAGCTCGAGCCTCCCGCTCTTTTGGCTGTGAATCTGGCCACGATGAGGCTGAGAGTATTGGATGATCTAGTGACTCTTATGTTAGGTTTGAGAGTAAGTTTGTTGGTCAGGTACTGTTGGGGCTAGGTGGTTTAAGGCTTTGTAGGTGAGGCAGTGGGTTTTTATGTCAATTTTTTGCTGAATGGATAACCATTTACAAGATATTCTTGTGTGGGAGATATGCTCACTCTTGGGAATATTTAGTGCTGCTCTCAACGCGTTATTTTGGAGGATCTGGAGTTTCTTGATTATAGCTAGGTTGGCACCAAGATAAAGGCTATTACAGTAGTCAAGCTTTGATTGTATGAGGGCCCTCGCCAGAATGAGGCAGCTGTTTGTAGATATAAAGGGTCTACAGGCCCTGATTAGTTTTCCCGTGTATGCGGTGGCTGAGGCAGTCATATTGACTTGTTTGGCAAGGTTGGTATTGGCATCGAGGTAGAAGCCTAACGTTTTCACATTTTTCACAACTGGGATGATGTTGCCATCTATGGTGAAATTCGAGTATTCAGGGCTGAGTTTCTGTAGATTATTAGGGGACCCGACCAGGAGGAGTTCGGTCTTCTCATCATTCAGGCAGAGGCCGTGTGAGGCCATCCATGCCTGAATGATGGAGAAAATTTTGTTAATCCTGGTGGTGCCAGTGTTGTAGTTACCAGAGATGGTGAGGAGTATCTGGGTGTCATCTGCGTAATTGGTGTAGGTGACACCCAGATGGTCCAGTTTATCAAAAAGGGGCTTCGTGAAGATGTTATAGAGGGTAGGGGAGACGCAGGAACCTTGTGGGACACCACAGGTAATGGGGATGGGGTCTGCTGCAGCCACAGATGAAAAGACCCTCATGGTTCTGTTGGCTAGGAAGGATTGTATCCATATGACAGCAGAGGGGGAGAAGTGGGCTGCAGAAGAGAGGTGGTTGCAGAGTATTTTGTGGTCAACCAGGTCGAAGGCTGCTGAGAGGTCTAGAAGGAGTAGGATGGCTGCTTTGTTTTTGTCCTTGATGTCATCAATCTGGCTTTTAAGGTCAACAAGGGCAGTTTCCGTTCCATGTTGGGGGCGGAAGCCAGATTGACGCAGGCCTAGCAGTTGATTGGACTCCAAGTAATCCTGGATTTGCAGATAGGCAACTCTGTCGAGGATTTTTAGCAGGAAGGGGACCGTGGTGATGGGCCTGTAATTGGTGGGAATGGCCGGATCGAGAGATTGTTTTTTTAGAAGAGGGAGAACCCAAGACTGTTTTAGGTTGTTAGGTACAGAATTGGTGGAGAAGGATAAGTTTACTAGTTTGGAGATGAAGGGGGCAAGGTCTCGCGCCGCGTCTTTGATGATCTGAGCGGGGCAGCTGTCCCCTTTACAATTAGAAGGTTTAAGGGATGCTATGATTTTTTGAATTTCGGGTATAGTAACTGGTTTGAATGTAAAGCCGGAAGTATTGCTAGTAGGGGTAGGTATGCTGGGTGTGAAGGCGTTGCTGTTTGAGAGTTGTAATCTTTTGGATTCGATTTTGTTTTGAAGACCAGTGATTTTGTTAGCTAGGGCATTTTGGATGCTGGTACACCATGCCTTGTCCTTCACGCAGGTATCTGTTGGAGGATTCGGATTTTCTAATTCCTTCAGAATGGTGAACAGTTCTTTAGTAGAAGATTGGGCATTATTTATACTGACATTATAGGCTTCTTTTTTAGTCCGGATTATCTCTTTCTTGTAGTGGGAGGAAATGGTCGTGAGATTAGTTTTGTTTTCTGCAGAGGGGTTGGTTTTCCATAGGGTTTCCATCTTGGCTTTCTTTTTTCTAATAATTTTGAGTTCCGGTGTGTACCAAGGGTTCAAGTGAGCTATGGGCTTGCATTTGCGTTGCTTTAGTGGGGCAACGGCATCAATGGTGCTAGTTAGGGCATCATTGTAGGTGTCGACTAGAAGGTTAAGGTCGGCAGTAGCTGGGATAGTGTTTAAAAGGGAGAGGATTAGTGGTGTGAGGGTCTCTGCGGTGATGTTGCGCTTGTTTCTGGTCGGGCACGCTGGTGCATAAGGGCGCTGTTTTGGGTTAGGATTGTTATGGTAGATGTCGAATAATATGAGGAAATGGTCAGTCCATACAAGAGGTTGTGGGGCTTTGCAAGTGATATTGCAGTTGTGGGCTGCGACCCAGTCAATAGTTCTGCCCTTCTGGTGGGTAGGTAGTGTAACGACTTGGGTGAAGTCCTGCTCGGATAAGGCGTTAGCCAGGGAGGCAGCAGGAGAGTCGTTAGGGTCATTAAGCCCTAGGTTAAAGTCTCCTAGAATGATATTTTGGGAGTGGGGCTTGGAATTATCTGCAATGAGAGAGGTAATGTCTTCCTCAAAGGAGCTTAAGGGGCCTGGGGGCCTGTATATAAGTTGCAGGGTAATGGTACTCTTAGGCGTAGTTTGTACTTTGATAGTGAGGTGCTCACAGGACTTTAGCGGTAGGGCGGTGATAAGTCTGAAGTCGAGAGAGGACTTGAATATGATTGCTACGCCTCCTCCGCGAGCATTAGGTCTGTCCGCTCTGAGGATGGAGTAGTTATCGGGAATAGCAAGAGTGAGGCAGGGTCCTGCTGCTTCGTGTAGCCATGTTTCAGTGGTAGCAAGGAAGTCAAGGTATCCTGAGAGGATGATGTCGGCAATTTCGGTGGGGTGGGCTACTAGGGATCTAACGTTGAGTAGTGCCCCTTTTAGTGGGGTCGAGTTAGTGGCCTTAATGCTGTCCTTAGTTGAGGTCTTGGTCGCAGGTAAGGTAGCCGGCTTGCCGAATGTGGTAAGGAGTCTGGCGCCGAGTCTGTTATTGCGGTCCTGGCGGGTAGGCTTGCTTGTGGGGCGGTGAGCCAGTGGATTGGGATGGTGAGGGTTGAGGGCAAGTTGGTCAGCTTTAATTATATTAGAGGTGTTGGGTAGGGTAGTAGCTGGTGTGGCATTGATTATAGCAGTAGGGTATTGGAGAGAGGAGTGTGGGAAAGGTGGGAGTGTAGGGAGGAAGGGTGTGGGACAGGGGATGGGGTGGTGTCTAGGGCAGCCTAGTTTAGCTAGACCATTGTTATATGGTATATAACTGTTGCTACTGCATGGAATGCTATTGTTTATGATGCAAAAGGATAGCATAGTGAGCATGAGCCAAGGGAGCATAGTTGGGGTTATGCAGTGAGTGGGCAGTTTGGTTGTTAGCAGAGCAGAATGCATAGGAGGGTAGTTACAGTAATTGCAATGACAGGCGGGCATAGGCTGAAATCGAAATTGCACCTATGGTTACAGAACGGGCGGTTCTAGTAATGCAACAACATGTGGGAGTAGGATCAAAAGGGCAATTCTTGTAGTGCAGCTACCAGTAGGCTTAGGCTAAATTCGGAATAGTTACTATGGTGGAAGAAGGGCAGTTCTAGTAGTGCAACAGCATGTAGGCATAGGCTAAATTTCAAGTTACTACTAAGGTGCAGAAGGCAGTTCTAGTATTGCAACAACATGTAGGCATAGGCTAAATTTCAAGTTACTACTAAGGTGCAAAAGGCAGTTCTGGTATTGCAACAACATGTAGGCATAGGTGAAATTTCAAGTTACTACTAAGGTGCGAAAGGCAGTTCTGGTATTGCAACAACATGTAGGCATAGGCGAAATTTCAAGTTACTGCTATGGTGCAAAAAGGGCAATTCTAGTGATGCAACAATATGTAGGCATAGGCTAAAATCAAATTGCTAATAGGGTGCAGGAGAGGACAATTCTAGTAGTGCAATAGCGGGTGGGCATAGGGTAGGAATCAAAATATATATATATATATATATATTTTTGAGGCTTGTGGAATCTGCTTAGATCACATGCTGTGCATAGGCCGACATCTAGTGGAAGCTGCGGAGTATTACAGTTTGTTTTTCGAAACTCGAAAATGGGCGTCGACACAGGCGTGCCAGTAATACTATCCCTAGTGTGACGTCCACTGTACCCAAGATCCCTCATGCGTCTAGGATCCTCAGATTGTTTTTTTCCGCCATACTGGTCGGAAGCATCTTGCGGAGTCCCCTGGCCTTAGCCATACTTTTGCTAATAATTGAAATTTATTATTCTTTATTGACATCCTTCCCCACACCAACGTCGACCCTCGACACTCGACGACGGCTGGAGAAGACATCGACCGTCGGCTGCTGCACGACGGATCTGGGCCTCGGAAGGCCGCTGGCCTCGGCCCGGGCCTAGTAGGCCGCTGGCCTCGGCCCTGCAAGTAGGGAGAGGGGGGGGGTGGTACATACTCTTCACTCTTGGTATATACATACACTTATATATTTCCTACACTTATCAGCCCGCTGCCTCAAGGTGCGTATGGAGGGTACCCCTTTCCAATTCTGCCCCAAGTGCAACCGCAAATACCCTTGGGTCGACAGGCACGCCACGTGCAACCTCTGCTTGCCGAGGGACCACCCCGAATCGAATTGCAGAGCGTGTAGTAGGTTTAAACCTAAGACACTTAAGGACCGTTCGACAAAGCGTTGGGCCCACCACGCCAGGCAGGCGGCCATGGCAGCGGAGGGTGCCTTCAGCGATGGCAGCGACGCCGTACTTTCGGACGGCGAGGGCATTACGGGGTCGAAAGACAGCCGAGCGCAGGTCCCCGACCTCGGAAGGTCGTCCGGCAGGGCGGCTATGGGGAAGACACCCGGCGACGCAAGCGCTACACACCCTACACACACTAAGCACACTAAGTCCAACCGAACCTCGACGACATCGACTTCTCGGAAAGAGGCACAGATAGAACGGTCCGACTCGGTGTCCTCTGGGCGCTCTCGATCGAGATCGCCTCATGACGCAAGGCAATCATCCACTCTTGCCAAGAGTGCCTCGCTCCCTAGACTAATGGAAGTTCGATCGTCGGAAGACGAAGACGACTTTCACCTCCAGGCCGCGCTCCAAGAGACGGAGCCCGCAGTTATCACCAGCGAGGCCCCACGCTCGAAAGACACAGATACCTCTCCCGATCCTCGACGCCAGGCGTCGAAAGTCCACGGGGCCTCCAAGGGACAGGGAAAACATTTTTCCACGCACGAGGAGAGGGGGAAACAGCGGAAAGCACATTCTTCCACTCCTGTAAGACCATCCTTCCCCCCTAAGCAGACAAACAAATACAAGTCTACTGAGAGATCAACTTCCAGCAAGGGTACCCTTGATAAGTCCCCTAAATTGCCTACTAAAGTCATCCCCTGCTCCAAAGAAGGGTCCAGCGAAGACATAGACAGGGTCATTGTTGATTTTTACGACAAGAATCCAGAGCATTTCCTCTCGTATGACCCTCAGGGGGCCACACCCTCAGGTTCCACTGATCCCATCCCCCTAAGTAAAAGGGCCCGGTTCGAAGGACCTGAACCCTTCGAGGTACAGCCTTACTCTACTCCATACTCTACTCCTCACCCCAGGTACCAAGGAGAGCCTTTCCCTGAGGGGGACCAGGAGTTTGGAATTATGGAGGAACAAACCGGGACGGAATACTATGCGGATGATGAGGACCAGGGGGAGGGAGAAGATGAGCAGGAAATTTACAGAGTAGATTCCCCGGTAGAGAACGAAGCCCCAGTTACCGACTCGCCAGTCGATAACCAGCCCCTCCTTAATGAGGTTCTCGCTCGCGCGGCAGAACATTTTCACATCGACACCCACGGTGTACATGAGTAAAGGGACTTCGCAGAAGAGTTGGTGGGAGAGAGGAGGCCGGTCGCTCAGACCATCCCTATCCTTAAATCTATCCAACGTAGAATAGATCCGTCCCTGGTGAACCCAAACCTCACCAGAGCAGTCAACCCCAGGGTCGAAAAACTTTTCCGGGCAGCCCAGTCTGACCCTCTCTATATAAGAGGACATCTTAAACCAGACTCCCTAGTTGTTACCAACACTCGGAAGAGGGCTGGAACACCCTTATCTTCGTCAGAAGCTCCTCCCGACAAGGAGAGCAAGAAACTTTACGGGTTTGGCAGGAAGGTAGCCTCAACGTCCGCCTACCAAGCAAGGATTGCTAACTCCGCCACCCTGTTGGCCAGCTACAACTGCCATCAATGGGAAGAGGTCGCGGCACTCATAGCCTCTGCTCCTGAACCGTTAAAGGGCCAATTGGCTCGGATCTCGGCAGAAGGGAGAGCCGTGTCTGGTTGCATATTGAAAGCAACTTTCGACGCCGCGGACAACGCAGGGAGATTGATAGCAGAAGGTACTGTCATCAAGAGACATGCGTGGTTACGGCAGTCGGGGTTCAAAACAGAAACTCAGGCTTCATTAATAGACAAGCCGGTGGAACCCGATCTATTGTTTGGGAAAGCGGTCGAAGACGCACTGAAAAACGCCAAGGACGAATACGAAACACTTAAATCCCTTGGCCAACTAACCAACAAACCCCCTAACCAGAGGGGGAACAGTAATTTTCGTCGCCCACGCGGCCAAAATTCACAAAGAGGCAACTATGCCCAGGGACAGGGTACACAGTGGAACAGCCAGCAGTCTACCCAAAGTTACGGCAGGGGTAACAAGAGAGGTCGTGGGAGAGGCAGAGGCAGCCCCAACAAGGGAGGTGGCACGCCTCTACCAAAGCAGTGACGCTCAGTTCAGGGTCCCTTCTCACGCAACCCCAGTAGGGGGACGCATTTCCAACTTCACCCAGGCTTGGGAAGGGATCACCTCAGACAGATGGGTGCTGTCAACAGTGTCCACAGGATATTGTATCGAATTACTGCCGCGTCCCCGGAACCATCCTCCACGACAAAAAGTACACTCCCTAGAACATCAGAAAATCCTTCTCGAGGAGATCGCCATTCTGCTAGAAAAGGACGCGATAGAACTCGTCCCAGGACACCAGGTAAACAAGGGTATCTATTCAACTTACTTCCTTGTGCCAAAGAAAGATTTGACAATGCGCCCAGTATTGGACCTACGGCCTGCCAACAAGTATGTCAAGCCCCAAAAATTCCGTATGACCACGCTACAAGAGGTAATCCCCCTCCTAAAAAAGGGGGATTACATGGCAACCTTGGATATGAAAGATGCTTATTTTCATATTTCCATGCTCCCGGCGCACAGAAGGTACTTGCGCTTCAAGGTGGACAGTCGCCACTACCAATTCAAGGTACTGCCCTTCGGGATAGCTTCAGCACCAAGGGTATTTACCAAGGTACTGGCGGTGGCAGCGGCACACCTACGCAGGGAGGCAATCCCAGTGTACCCTTATCTGGACGACTGGCTCATAACGGGGGAAACCCCAGGAATTTGCAGGACAAACATTCAAAGGACTATCGACCTCCTCCACGAATTAGGCTTCTCAATCAACGAGAAGAAGTCAAGCCTGGGGCCAAGCACCTCAAAACAGTTCCTAGGAGCAATCCTAGATACTCAGGAAGGGTTGACCTTCCCTTCGGAAGAGAGAATTCGGAATATACTACTGCAAATTCCACATTATCAGTCCGGTCAACAAATAACGGTACGCAAAGCAATGCGGTTACTGGGCATGATGGCGTCATGCATTTACCTGGTCCCCCACGCACGACTGCGCATGCGTCCCATGCAGGAATGGTTGGCGAAACAGTGGTCTCAGGCAAGTGGTCAGTGGGACGATCTAGTGGTCGTTTCGCCAACACTTGTACAGAGCCTACACTGGTGGACAAGAGAGAATCTCGCAAGGGGAAAACCCTTTTACGATCCCGAAATACAGGCAGTGGTGACTACAGATGCATGCCTGACTGGGTGGGGAGCTCACCATCTCCACCACACAGCTCAGGGTCTCTGGTCTCACTCAGTAGCCAAGAACCACATCAACCTCCTAGAGCTTCTGGCAGTATTCCGAGCGCTTCGGGCGTTCGAGCCCCATCTACTAAACCTGTCGGTGCAGATCCGGACGGACAGCACGACAGCCATGTTCTATCTGAACAAGCAAGGAGGGACTCGTTCGCCAAATCTGTCCAAGCTTGCCCAGAAAATCTGGATATGGGCACTCAGACGGAACATCTTCCTGTCATCGCAACATGTTCCAGGGGAGCTCAATTCCCTAGCGGATGCTCTAAGCAGAGACTCCCTCCCAGAAGAACAGGAATGGGTACTTCACAGAGAGATCGTAGAAGATCTCTTCTCTCGGTGGGGTTTCCACACTATAGACTTATTCGCCACAAGCGAAAACAAACAATGCCCAGGATTTGCATCCAGGTTCCCCCAGCCAGACTCCCAAGGGAACGCCCTGTGGATGAACTGGTCAGGGATGTTTGCGTACGCTTTTCCACCAACTCCTCTCATCAGGAAGGTGGTGTACAAGATGAACAAGGAATCAATGACGCTCATCCTAGTTGCTCCCATGTGGGCGAGACAACCATGGTTTCCACACCTACGCAGGATGGCGGTGTGCGAGCCCATCAAACTTCCAGCCTGGTACAACCTACTGTCCCAGCAACAAGGTCAAACAGTGCACCAGCAACCCAACTCAATGAACCTGGCAGCATGGCTCCTGAGGTCATAGAGTTTGGACATCTCAATTTACCACAAAGGTGTATGGACATCCTAAAAGAATCCAGGAAACCAAACACAAGGCACTGTTACTTTGACAAGTGGAAGAGATTCGTTATTTGGTGCCAGAATAAACAAATCAACCCTGTTGATTGCACTCCTTCCAACGTCGTGACATACATGCTCCACCTGCTCGATGCAGGATTGGTTTTTAACTCTCTGAAAGTACACCTGGCAGCCCTCTCGGCTTACACCACATCCCATAACAAGGTGTCGTGGTGGAAAGTACCAGTAGTTAAAGCCTTCATGGAAGGAGTAAAGAGACTTCACCCTCCTATTTCAAACCCACCGCCAGGATGGGACCTTAATGTGGTGCTAGCTAAGCTCATGGGCCCCCCTTTCGAACCCATGCATAAAAGTAGTCTCAAACACCTGACTTATAAAACGGCCTTCTTAGTAGCCATTACCTCTATAAGAAGGGTCAGTGAAATTCAGGCTCTGTCAGTGCAGGATCCGTTCTTTACTATCCACAAAGACAAACTGGTTTTACGCACACACCCTAGGTTCTCACCTAAATTTATATCAAAGTTCCATGTAAACCAGTCCATCGAGCTTCCGGCTTTCTTCCAGAACCCGCAAAGCTCGGCTGAGGTGAAACTACACACCCTAGATGTGCGTAGGGCGGTCCTCTACTATATAAATAAAACCAGACCGCTAAGGAAAACAGATCAACTGTTTGTCTCCGTAGCTACAGGCAGAGAGGGAGATCGCGTCTCTAAAGGCGCTATCTCGAAGTGGATTATCAACTGTATACAGCTGTGTTACTCTCTTTCTGAAAGAACTCTGCCTTTTACGCCAAGGGCCCACTCTACTAGAGGCATTGGGGCCACTCTGGCTTTCATTGCAAATGTTCCCCTCGACACCATTTGCAAAGCAGCTACTTGGAGCTCTATTCACACTTTTACTCAGCATTACTGCATTGACACTCATTCCAAGACAGATACACAAGTGGGACAAGCGGTTCTAAGACACCTGTTTGCTCATGACCCTTCTCACATCCCACCTCCTTCTTCTGGTACTGCTCGCTAATCTATGCACAGCATGTGATCTAAGCAGATTCCACAAGCCTCAGAAGGGATACATTACTCACCGTAATCGTATTTCTGATGCTTGTATCTGCTTAGATTCACATGCGACCCACCCTTCCTCCCCTCCGAGAGAAGGCGCATGATTACTTGTAGTCTTACCTTTCTGTCTATCTGCTTGGATTATCTGTACTCACGCTACTCCTCATGCTTCCTCATGTCAGAAAAAAAAAATACAATCTGAGGATCCTAGACGCGTGAGGGATCTTGGGTACAGTGGACGTCACACTAGGGATAGTATTACTGGCACGCCTGTGTCGACGCCCATTTTCGAGTTTCGAAAAACAAACTGTAATACTCCGCAGCTTCCACTAGATGTCGGCCTATGCACAGCATGTGAATCTAAGCAGATACAAGCATCAGAAATACGATTACGGTGAGTAATGTATATATATATATATATATGAGAACTGTAACAGAGCCAAGACGCACACCCGGCCTCACTTAAGTATTCACTGAGTATATGCATCTCATGTTCTCTTCTTCTCTCTCTTTGTCACTCTCCCTCTCTCGCCTGAATCACATTGCACAATAAGTCTTCTGGACTGTTCATTATTTTCAAAATTTGCCAAAGTTTGGACCTGTTCACTTTTTTGGATGCTATATTAAGGGCCATAAAAGCTGGATATACCTCTTCTTTCTTGATGGACAGAGGATTTGAGGTTAATAAATATAGAGTTTTAGCACCCGCACGCCAGTCCCCTAAACCTTCACAAACGCCTAATTGTACTTCAGCCAAAATATTATTTTAGCAACATATTGCTCTAATTTAATCAATTATGTTCTACCAACTATTTTAAAATGTGAGTCTAGTAGAAAAATTGATCTATGTGCAGTTGTGTTTTGTTTAGAGCCTTTTTAAAGAATTGGACATATTACTGTACAGTTCCCTGAATCCAGAATACTCCCTTTCTGTAATATATTAAAATATTAGTAAATATTGAGTAAACCATGAGCTCTCTTGACTTCAAAAAAGATCTATTAGAATTAAGTCAAGGCCATGACAATGGTTCAACACTTCTTTACCCAGAACTTTGGTTACCTCCTCTATGCTAAACCTTATTTTAGTTCCCACTTTATCAATTAAAGTAATCTTCAACAGATCTTAATTCAAAAGCTTCCATCTTTTGAGTTTGTACCCTGATATAAAGTCAAGAAGTGAATTCATCTTCCATATTTGTTTGATTCTAGAGTGTTTCTTTATGTATATTTTGGACCTGGTTTACCAGTTCCCAAACACTTCTCAAGTTACTGTTGCTGGATGCCTCCACTAGTTCTTCCCAAGCTTTTGTTTCTCACTCTGCTTTACATCTGGAAATAGCCTGCTTAAAATTAGAATGCGCGGTTTGTGATCTTACTATTGCAGGATCTTTTAACAAAGATAATCAATTAAGTGTTTTTTGCTATTTTTCAGTCTTTGTCAAACTTGCTTCTATCACTGTTGCATGTTTTATTCAACCATGATTTAAAAAATAAAGATGAAATTTGTTCCGTTAACAGATCATAACCTAACAAAGCTGCTCCAGAGTCTATTTCTGGGAACAACAATCTATTCAGCCTGGTGTTCATTTTGATAATTTGTTTTTGGACTTAGAAGTCTTCTACCAGGTGCCACTTCACCAATGAACTACAAAAGTAATCAATTGAGTTAGATCCTTGATAACCCCTAAAAGTATATTGGCCGGTTAAACTGTTAAGATAGTTTTCTAGAATCTGGCCAGGTGGACAGTTTTAGGAGGTCACCCTAGTTATAGTGTACAGGGTAACTTTGAGAGGTTAGTCAAAACCCAATCAAGGTATCAATGGAGAGCAGTTAAGGCTATGTTCAGGAGAGTGTGAGTGGGATCAGGGGTCCCCAATGAGTCCACACAGTGAAGCTCACAATAATTACATTTTGTCAAGAATGTGCAGAAATACTATATTTTGTCTAGGCCCAAAACAGACACAAAAAAATTAAACAAGCAGGTGATATTGCATAACACTTAATACTAAACATATATACCGTCACCATAGTTTCTAAAATTCATTCATTGACTTAAATTAATCAAATAAGCTAAGTGATGCAGTAAGATGGGAACAAGTCACAAGAAATATACCCTGCCTTCAGAAGTCCAATCCCTATGAAAATTGGGAGCTTGTGCCCAAAACTCAAAATGCTTCTCTCCAGAATGTATCTGATGCAGGTAAAGTATTTGTGTTGGCGAAATTCACAGGAGAAGAGATACAACTAAGTTACTTGTAAGTAGAAATGTGTTCTTATTGTTCAGGTGTCACTGCCCAGGTCCGATGACCAAAAAGCAGTAGAATAGAAGGCTACAAAGAGACTTGTTCTCAATGTTATCCTATGGAGGACAGGGCGGGGGGTAGCAAATGCTTTGTGTTTACTTACCTCCCGGACTAAGATTTTCCCTGAGGACTGGATGGGTCTACTGGGGAGTTGCTGGAGGTTGGATTTCCCGCTGTTGGTTCCGGCATGAGTTGCTCAGGTGCTGCAGGTGCAAGGATTTTTCCGGTCGGATCCAGGATTAGAGTGCAACACTTGGCGCTGGAGAAATGCTGAAAGCACTGAGGCAGACCTCTCCAGGATACTTCACAGGATGGGGGATGGCAAGTTCCTGCGATGGCAACAGCAGGCGTCCTTTTAGTCGTGGTTGAAGATGACCTTCCAGAGCAGGATTCCTTGAAATTCAGCAGGAAGGTGACTTAAGATGGCAACCACCAAAATTCCGGTTTCAAACATGGAACAGCATTGTTTCTAGCAGTGTCGGCCGCTGGGGAGGTGATCAGTCCACCGGATGGTCCCGAGACATTTCTGAAGGCTCAGGACAGCTGTATCCTCAAACATGTCGAGACTGGTTGGTCCCAGCAGTCCAGGGGATGAAGCACTGCAAAGGGCCTTCGCAGATCAGTTAGTCCAACAGGGCTTCACTAGGCCAGACACCGGAAAGGATGCTGGGCTTCTTCAGGAGTCTTCTTTGGATCTTCTGTCGGATTCTTGGCTCCAACGCCGATCAGATAAAATGGCTGCAGAAGTCCTCTTCTTATCCAAAATTCTGGCTGGAAGCAAGTTCAAGGCCACCAATGGTAAGGATCTGCACCATTCAAACAACCAGCACTGGTCCAATCAATGACCACTTTTGGTTTCACTCATGCTCCACACCTAGACTCACTGGCACCACAGGTGTGTTGTGATGAATCCTGCAGAGTCATCACTAAACCCCACCCTAAAGTCTCCTCCCATGTGGCCACGGGAAGGCAACCGGTACCGGATCCTCACTCTGGGGGTGTTAACATGAGGGAGGATCACATGGGAGGAGACGGCTGTCAAGGGGAAGTGGTGTCTCCACTAGGAGACGTGCAGTATTCATCCTATTCTGAGAATGAGATTCCCGTAATACGTAAATATCTAAAGGCATGCTCTCAATGTAAACCTTCCTCTTCTAGAACTACCCAAGCACAATATATGAAAATTCTGTCAACCAGAATAAAAGTGGTTCCTTGGGGGGGGGTGCAAGAAGTTAATATAACAACTTCAATGGATTGCTTTTCTCCCACAGATTCCTCATTTGATAGATATTCCCTCCAGATTTGCTGCTTCGGAAATATTTTCAAAAAGGGATGTAGTGGGCCTCGACTCGGCCGTCGACCATTGTTCCGTCTTGATCAGCGTCTGGTTGTCAGCTCAGGACGTGACTTCAGGCGTCGTATAAGTAGCATGTCACTATGCCCCGCCCTCAGTTGGTTTTTCTGCGCGATAACGTGCTGCTTTAGGAACACAGAACATCGTCTCTTCGACATTTTCATCAGAAAAATTAACTTTTTTCTAAAATCCTCGATGCAAGATGTCGGTCGCATGAGTGTCCTGTTTCAAGCAGTGTTCCAATTGTGGCGCCAAGATGTCCCTTACCAACCCAAACGAGTTGTGTCTCTGGTGCCTCAGCACGGGACATGGGACTGATGGTTGTCCATCGTGCACCAAGATGCAGCCGAAATCACTTTGTGGCCTAGCTGCAAAACTCGCTCTGGGTCGACCGCCTTGAAATCTCTGACGCAGTCGGTTCGGTCTTCAGAGGCTGAAACCGAGGGGCATACTGCCGAAAAACACCAGTGGAAGAAGAAAAGGTCTCACTTGTGGAGCCACTCTTCCTCATCCCGAAAAAAGAAAAGGCACCATCGTCGAGATTCTGAGTCATCGGAAGACGATAAGCCGTCGGCTGGGTCTATCACCTGCCAGGAGTGGGAGGATTTTAAATCGTCGATGCTGCAGTCGACGCAGCTCCCACCCCCACGCAGCACGCCTCGGAGCCAAGAGCGGTGCTCAGTGTCACTGACCCCTCTACTGCCCCGGTACCCACTATGTCGGCGACGATTAATCTTTCGACGTCGAAAGAAGTACTATGGATGCCGGACTACTCCCCTGCATCCAAGGATGTCAATGCTACAGCGTCTCAAACTCGGTTGACATTGACATCCACCATCACAGCGCCAACTAGCAAACCCTCGATGTCGACGATTGTCGACAAGATCGTTACACCGAAGCCCTGGTCCGAATTCTTTGAGACCATGACCGGTTTCTTCGGCGATAACAATGCTGATGACCAAGATGTCGACCCAATATTCTTGGGTTCAGGTGGGTTCGACTATTTGGATGACCAAGGTAGGCTTCTACAACTGGCCCAAGGCCTCTAAGAGGGCCATTGGTCTGGACACTTCGCCTGACCTAGAGTTTCAGCAGTCCCAGCCCTATCTTCACAGTGTGACTAAATATAGGGCTCTGGTAGAGTGGGTTATTGACACCCTTGGCCTTGAACAAGTTCTTGTGGAAAGACAAATTCAGGATGGTGACGTTGAGAGAGATTCTCCACGCTCTCGAACTCCAGGACTGGCTGGTGTCCATTGGACCCACTGGACGCCTGTTTCCATGTGCCTATTCATCGAAAGCACAGGAAGTTCCTAAGGTTCACCATAGGATAGATGCACTATCAGTTCAAGGTGCTTCCCATTGATCTTACCTCCGCCCCAAGGGTCTTCACCAAGCTCATGGCGGTAGTTGCGGCTCACCTCAGGAGCTCCAGAGTCCACATATTTTTATATCTGGACAATGGGCTGATCCGAGGGAAGTCTGTAGTGCAGGTCTTGTCCCATCTGCAGGACACCTGCTTACTGCTGCACAGGCTAGGCTTCTCCCTGAGCTTAAAGAAGTCCCACATGGCACCAGTCCATCGGTGCAGTCCTAGATACCCGAGTGGGGAAGGCTTTCCCTTCCCAGGCGAGAGTAGTAGTCGGCTTGACACAGATGGTGGACTTAATTCTCAAACAATGCCACTCTACCAGTGGCTTCCTCTGCCTTCTAGGCCTCATCTATTCCTGCATTTCTCTAGTGCCAGAGGCCAGGTTGCGCATGAGATCGCTGCAATGGTTACTGAGAGATCAGTGGTCTCAGTACCTCGGCACACTCTCGGATCTTCTCAAAGTTTCTGCATCAGTGGTTAACGACCTGTCCTGGTGGGCAGACCTTTTGGGTGGGGGAACCCTTCTGCCCTCTTTGGCCTCAGACCCGAGTGGTGACGGATGCAGCCTTGAAGGGTTGGGGCACTCACTGCGAGGATCTGCAGGTGAGTGGCCTCTGGTCAATAATGGAAGCCAGATGGCATATCAACAGGCTGGAGTTACGAGCTATCAGGCCAGCCCTGAAATTATTTGCCCCGTCCTTGTCTCAATGAACAATACAGTGGTGATGCACTACCTCAACAAGCAAGGTGGTGTACACTCTCTCCCTCTGCACGGAGGCGATTCTGCTTTCGTTCTGGTTGCTGAAGAACAGGATCTCGGTCTCAGCAGTTCACCTGGCGAGCACAGAGATCAACTTGGCGGATGCTCTGAGCAGGCAGAGCACGGTCTCACACGAGTGGCATGTGTGCCAGGAAGTCCTAGAGGAGGTCTTCTCTCTCTGGGGTACCCCAGTAGTAGATCTGTTCGCAATAGAGTACAACAGGAAATGCAAACTGTTCTGCTAGAGGGAATTCCCAGCGACAAGTGCACTGAGGAATGCGTTTCTTGTGGATTGGACCTTCCCTCTCCTTTGTGTTCCCTCCAATTCCCATCATTCTATGGGTTTTCCGGAGGTTGAAGAGTTTTCGATCGACCATTATCTTGAAAGCCCTAGACTGGGCGAGGGAGAACGCGGTACTCCGACTTCTTGGATCTGTCCACCTCAATGGTTGCCTCGGCGCCCGGATCTCCTAACCGAGTCGGAAGACAGGATACTCCACCCGACCCTGGAATCCCTCAACCTACATCCGTGGCTCTTGAGAAGATGAGATATGATGACTGGGACCTCTCTGAGGAAGTACTTGAATTGTTGCTGGCTGCACATAGACCATGTACAAGATCTTTGTATGCGTACGGATGGAAAAGATTTGAGGCATGGTCAGGGAATGAAAGACTGACCCCATCTCTTCCCTCACCACTACAGTGATGGAGTTCCTCCTGTCACTGGCCTCTGTGGGCCTTCAGGTCAACACAGTCAAAGGATATTTGGCGGCCTTGTCTGTGTTCAAGAGATCCCCGGATCAAGGTGTGTTCTTTACGATCCCGGTAATGGCACAATTCCCGAAGGAGTTCCTGCCAACTCCCTTTGCTGTCCCAGAATGGGATCTTAATCTAATTTCTAATGGCGGCTCCTTTTGAGCCTATGCACTCTTGTCCTTTACGGCTTCTCTCATTGAAAACACCCTTCTTGGTGGCTATTACATCCGTTAGGCTGGTGTGTGAGCTACAGGCCTAATGCTGTAAGCCACCCTTTTTGCCCTTTTTCCGGGAGAAAGTTTCACTCAGGGTAAGGCCTAGTTTTCTTCCCAAAGTTGTATCGGAATTTCACTTGTCACAGTCCATCGACCTTCCGGTCTTCTATCCTCCCCCTCACGCTTCTAAACAAGAGGAACAGTTCCACCATCTTGACCCTAAGAGGGGACTGAGTTACTATCTAGCCAGGACAGCTGATTTTAGGAGAGCTGACCAGCTCTTTGTGGCTTTTTCTTTAGCCCCTAAGGGCATGGCCATAACAAAGCAGACTTTATCCAGTTGGATAATTCTCTGCATAGATGAGTGTTACCTGGCCGCTGGGAAAGAATTACCAGTAGGCGGTAGGGCCCATTCCACAAGGAGGGTCTCTGCATCCGCTGCATTGCAGGGGGGGGGGTCCCCGGTCCGGGAGATTTGTCGACATGGTCATCTTTGCACACCTTTGCAAAACATTATAGCCTGGATGTGGCTCGTACTTCTGGTGCTCGTTTTGGCAGGGCAGTGCTGCATGTTAGGGAGAATTCACTCTTTAGGCTGAATTTCCTAACCTAGTGAGTTCCCCAGCAGCTTTGCTGGATTTCTGGAGTTTCATTCTCTCCTGCCAAGAGTGAGACTCTTTTTCTCCCACTCTTGGACATGAATTATGGTGTTCCTTTGACTGTTAATGTGTTTTATGGGCTATGGGGTCCTTTACTCCATAGGGTCTCATGTGTTTTTACTATGTGTGTTACACAGCACCCTCCGTGCAGTGACACAGGGGTGTCATAGTGACACCCCACCATAGACTCCATATCCTGGGACTGACTACTGTCTCCCAGTGCATGTAAAGTCACCATTGGCTTTACTAGTCCCAAATTATTAACAGAAACCGGTACAAACCATCATATTGTAGACGTACTGGTCGGGGCAATTCGATTGCCCCGGGGTCTGTTAGTCGAGGGGGCACGTCTCCGTCCCCCCTGATCGAGTTTTGGCTGGTGGCAGTGGATACTACTTTTTATATTCGACCGTGAATATATCCCTATGGGATTTTCCCATTGTTCGAGGCTACCAACTTTGATGAATTAATTCTCATAGCCTCGAACATACCGCCGGTTTATTTATTTAATATTAATCCGCCGGTTGGTATTTTTTGCCAGGACTCGATTCTAAAATGGCGTTTGTGTTCTCTTCTGTGACTCCAACCCAAGTCGAGCCCTTTGTTCCACTTTTTGGTGGGCTTCTCCACAGAAGCCTCCAAAAGTGGTGCTACTCTGTCTGGGTACCACAGGGGGTGTGGGACGGGGTTTAGGCACCCTGGACTGAGTTACCTTCGTAACTCAAGTCGCACTCTTGTGTGATTGGCCCAATTGGCCGGCCGGCTCACCACTTAGCATGTTTGATTGACAGCTAGGCTGAGTGAATGGGGGTGTGCTGCATAAAAGCAGGGCTTTGGGGACTGGAACTTCAGAAGTCGCCACAGGACCTGAGAATCCGACGAGGGAGAAACTGAGCCGACCTACCACGACGACATCACCGGTGGAGCCCTGCGGAACCGACTCACCACTTCCCAACGACAGAGAAGATCTCCCGGCTGGAGAGGCTTCTTCCCCTGACTGGTGGGCACAACCAGTTTACCTTCATTTCCTTGCATTCCCAGGACGTCTAGTGGTCGAATTGCCCGTGCCCAGCACCCCGGCAACCGGATAGCCACTTACCACTGGACCTCGAATAAAAGGACCACTCCTTTTACCTGAGAACTCCGCGGCTGGTTTCTTCCCTGGCAGTGCAACGGACTCCTGTCTTCCTCCCTGACGAGATCCTCTCTTCCCATAGACGAAGCACTGACTTGCATCCGCTGCCAGGAACAACTGCCCCCGCTGGAGTATTCTCACCACTTAAAGGTACCATGTCCGCCAGGCCTCCCTTTCTAAAGATTGCTACAAGGTAATAATAATCCCTTAACCTTCTGGACTGGGCTGGCCGCCTTGACCTTCTAACTGGTTTATTTCTTTTGGTCCAACTCTTTTTGAACCTTTACAAGAATCTTGTGCACTTCAACCGTGTGACCTTGGACACATTTTGTTCTGATCCTCTTAAAGTGGATCCGGCCTACTGAACTCTAACTTCACGGTTTTACTTGCCTTCCTCTCTTGTTTTGTTCTTGTGAAAGTGTTGGGATCTGTTTCAATTTATACTCTGCTTTTCTCTCCTGTTTAAAACGAATTATTAGAGTGCCATCTGCGTTAAGCGCTCACAGCTGTCTGAAAATAAGTGGGGCTTTACTTAAGACTTGTCTAATATTCGTCTAAGGGAGTGTATATCTTTTAGTGACCGTGTTTTTTAACTGCTTAACATTAGTGCCTGTGTGTTTTTCTAGATGTGGTTTTTAAATAAATAATTATATCTCTTTTACACCAAGCTCTGGTCAGTGTTTACTTGTTCTACAGTGTTCATCTGACCTATTGTGAATACTCTGTATACTGCCTAACTCTTCTTGAGGGAAGTCTGACTGCTCAGCCACAGCTACCAAGTGAATCTGTGTGGTACAGACAGCTACCAAGTGGGTTTACTGCCAAACACCTGTAGTCTTAAATATTTTGCAGTGGTCCCAGAGGGAACTGCACAGGTTTCTGCCTAACACTGCAAAACCTTTTAATATGACTTTCTTCCCGCCTCAAGTTGTTACTGCTTTGGGAGTCTTAGCAGATGCGGAATCTGTGGGAGAAAAGCAATCCATTGAAGGAGAAATTACCTTACCATAATGTTCTTTCTATGGATTTTTCTCCCGCAGATTCCTCCTCTCCCATACCATCCATCCCCGCTCAGAAAGTAGGTGGTTGGTGCGCATCTTTCTATTTCACGTTGACTTGGTGATGGTGCTCTGCGTTCGTTTTCTGTCTTCCTGCCACAGTCATAAATCAAACATTTTTCTAACACTACTTTAGTCTTCTTTTTCAATTGTTTCTCCTTCAGAGGTCTATATTACTTCTTTTTTTAAAGGGCTCATTATCCCGTTTGTTCTCTCTGTCTGCCTATGCAGTTTGTGGTGCTCTGGAAAAAAGGGGAACTGAGGTCGAGGCGTAGTGACACAAGACTTATACAACGCCTGACGTCATGTCCGGAGCCGACGACCAGACGCTGAGCAAGATGGATAGATGGTAGACGGCCGAGTCGAGGTGCACTACACCCATTTTCAACAAAAATTCAGAAGCAGCAAAGCCAGAGGGAACATCTATCACATGAGGAATTTGTGGGAGAAGAATCCATAGAAAGAACATTACTGCAAGGTAATTTCTCCTTCTAATTGTTACGATTCTGCCCTATATAGAGGTCCAAACCACAATGGTAAAATACCAACTCTTTTAGTGAACTCCATTAAACTTGACAAATCTCAGTTAACTAATCCTAAAAAGAACAAAAAAACATTACGGACTTTTAAGTCCGATAATGCTTGTGGTACTGGAATGAGGAAGAGGGCTTCACAGGCATAATGAGTGGTCTAGTTCTTGTGGCAGAAAGCACTTAAGCTGGAACTTTAAATGTATGAATGAGTTTAAGGTGCAGGTAGAGAAAGAAGGAGAAGCTGATTGTGTAGTGGTAGTGGCACCCGGACTACGTGTGAAAGACACTGTGCAAGCAGAGGAATCTTGGTCGTGCTGAGAATGCGCAGCTGGAAGCAACTCTGAAGAAAGCTACGCCATGTGGGAGACAAGCCCCCAACATGCTGTGAAGTACTCAAAACAGAGATCGCATGGAGCTGTCTGAGCTCCTTTAAAGGACTGCGCATACCGCAGCAGTCGGACAGGAGCGGACAGGAACATAGAAGGAACCGAGGAGCTCTCCAACAGTACCCTCGAGTCAGAAGGAGACGCCAAGGCATACCAGTGAGTTGCCCTGAAGCATGTGACCCTGGGGCACTCCCAAAGAGACTGCTTGGTGAATATAATGATTTGGAATACCGAAAGCACATTAAATAACGCAGACTGGGTGCAACTCTCCTAATTAGGGATACCAATTTGGGGACAATTGTAACCCGTATTGCCAAAGCCGAAGAAGAAAGATAATAAACCATTGTAACCTGCATTGCCCAGACCCTCCAGCTTATAGCGATTTTGCGATACCGCTAAATGCCCCGAAAATGTTAGTCTTGCACAAAAACGTCCGTTTTTGCAAAAACATCCACAAAAACGACAGTTTAAAACAAGTTTTAAACAAATAAAATACGCAAGCACATCTCATCACTTGCACCAAAAAAAAGCAGCCAAATCCACAAAGGACACCAGAATGGGCACATTTTATATGAGCGCCCATTCAGATGGCTTTTTTATACCTCCTTACGCAAATCAGGGGGCATTTCTGCCAATTTAAAAGTGCTTCCCAAGGTTCCAAGCAAGATGCACTTTTAAATGTGCAGAAATTGCAGGCAACCCTGCGTGCAAGGGGGGGTGGAGGTGCCACTGCATGACAGGGTCTTTCCTAGCCCTGTCATGCATTTATTATTTTTAAGGTATGAACCGCTGCTGTGTCACTTGCATTTCTGTTCCTCAAACAGGAGAGAAATGCATTTTTTGGGTCGCATTTTACAGTAGTTGGCCCGTGAAGGGCCTGTCACAGTGAAATTCGCTGCAAGCCTGCAGAACATTGTCGGGAGAGTGCTTCTATTCAAGGAAGCTGGCCAGCGCACAATTTGCGTTACAGCTCAGCCCTGTGGAAATGCGCAGGTCACCTTTTGAGAATAAAATGACCAATTAATTTCCAATTATGGGTTATCTAAAAATAGCATATACTCGGCTCTATTTTTAAATGCACCATTTTTTGAGGATCTGGGTCAAAATCTAAATTTTAAAGAAATAAAAAAAATGGTCACACTATGAGAGGGAAAGGAGAGAGCTGGGGAGTGATGGGTGGGATGTGAAGTGATAGGCAAGAAAGCAGATGGAGAGCATTGGGTCATAGGAGGACGCGGTGCACAAAAGAGCAGAGGAAGCGGTGAGGCGGTGGGCCAGAAATCTGAGAGCGAGTGAAGGTACAGAAAGTAGAAGGAGCATGTGCTCAGGGGGAGTGGTGGGTCAGAAAGCAGAGTGGAAACGGTTGGCCGGAAAAAGGCAGTGAGCTGCAGATTGGGAAAAAGGATGTGGGAAGAGTGCAATAGAATGGGAGAAAGGATGCAAGATGAATAAGCAGCACAAACGAATGAAGGACAGTATACTGCAGGAGGAATTGGAGAGCGTAAAGGTGTGAGTTGGGAGTATGTTTTGGAGTGTGGCAGGGGCTAGGGAGTGCAAATTGTGACTTGGCAGTATGACATAGCACGTGAGTATGTGTATGACAGAGTGAGAGGTTCAGGAATGAAAGTTGTGATGGGGAGTTGGTGAGATGTGTGTTGGTGAGAGATGTGTGTGGATGTTTGGGATATTGGAGAACACAGAAGGGGAATATTTTCAGCATTACAACTGATAATGATCAGTTTAGTTAAAACGATTAAATAGGCATGCACATTAAACCAAACATTTAGCCAAAACAAACACTGTTCTGCCAAGATTGATACATCCGGGACTCTTCCTATTAAATTAAAACAAATGATACATAATAATGACACCCTGGCTCTCTTGTAGCCTTGCACTCTGCCTCTTTCCTGCAATGTGGCAATCTTACACCCTGCAGTTAATGCAAAATGTCCCGCAAAAATGCAGCAATAAATAAAGGTTTGTGCCACAATATTTGCCATTTCATGCCGCAACATTTGGCATTTCATGCCGCAGTATCCTGGAGGGTCTGATTGCCAGCAGCCATGTGGATGCAAAAGTATAGAACAAAGGCTGAATGAGAAAAACCCTCCTTGTATGAGAAATGAAGTGGGAGAGAACTGTAATCCGTATTTCCTACAGCCAAAAGGCAATACAAGAATATTACAGAGGCAGCAAGGAAGCAACTTCCCTTTTATGGAATGCCAATTTGGGAAGAACTGCAACTCACTTTTTTGAAAGTCAAGAGAATGTATGGAGAAGCGGTTGTTATTTCAAACCTCCTTGCTCAGAATCCAGGTGTGGAGAGTTTTGTAACAAGTATTACCACAGAGTACAATAGAAGTAGTAGGTGTTTTATCCTGGCAGGCGAGTGAACCAGGAAAGGCACCACTATTAGTTAGTCCTAGCAGGCGAGTATACCAGTAAAGATTAAAGTACTGTGCTTGTGGTAAAAAGGTGTGTTGGAAAAGAAGTGTTTACTCTTTCACCTTGTCTTGATGCACTGTTGTATTGCAGAACATATTTCTTTTCAAGAAGAAGTATGATGTGCTTATAATTGCTTGTTCTTTGAGAAAAGAACAATTGTCCTGAATTATGAAGTTGGGGTTTGAGGAAAAGACTTTTGGTTTGTCAAGCAAGAGACGGTGGAAAAATAACCATTGCTTTGATATGTGAACAAACCATGAGGAAGAGAGATATTCAAATTGAAAGGATGTATTGAATTGAAACTACCTTTTGTGCTACATTGAATGAAACTTTGTTATTGCACAGATCTTTCTTGAATCTGAACTTCGGTCAAGGTATTCCTGCATTGGCCCAGGGGAAGGGAGTCCAATCCTGGTCACAAGGAGTACTTTCTACAGCTTTTGAGTATTAATCAATATTATTTTGTGGAACTTAAGACAGCCAAACAAGCCTTGCATCATTTTGTTGTGTATATTAGTGTGGGGGTCAGATAACTTTTGGACACTAGGTCATTTTTCTTTAGTCTTTGTTCGTTAGGCAGGGATATCCGTATTAGGCTAGGGAAAGATAGGCATTTGTCTCACCCCTTTTTATTTAATAAAATGGCTTCTTGTGAGAAACCCTTACCTTTGTGTATGTTTCGCATTTCTGCCTCCTCACAGTGGAGTGGTAACAAACTGACTCACCCCCTTCCTTAGCCACACAGACACAAAAGGCATCACTAACCCACGAAAGCTGGGGCTTTTCCTGGCAAGTGCATGCCCTTTTATGGGATTTGTTGACCGGGCAGATAGGCCAAACAACAATATGGCCAAAGAACAAGCGAACCTCTCGTGGCATGGCCATTGTAGGGCACTAGCCACGTTTAGTAGCCATACACAGTAAACACAATGTGCACACTAGAAATAACACACACACTTTAAAATCTAATTGCTGCCACCAGCTTGTCTTTAGGCACATATAAAAGTAACCACAAATCCCAATTATAAAAGACTAAGGTGATACAAAGGTATCCCTGTTACACTGCATTGTAAGATGCTCTGCGCAAGGTTACAAAGTGACGGGGGCTTGAGGGCAAAGACGTGCCCACAAAGCAGAGGAGAGAACAGTGCACAAGAGACAGGAGTGTAAGGAACCCTGCAAACAAGAAAGGACAGGCAACAAAGGCAGAGAACAGAAAGGGGCAGGGAGTACAAGTAAGACTAACACATTAGGCTCCCAAATGTGGTGTTCACAGAATGGGGGGGGGGGTGTTTCCCACAAGGTCATGGAAAACTCTAGCCTTCTGAGCTGGTTACTATTACAGGGGTGCACTCTGAATGCTCATGGAAAGGAGCAGCAGGAGTGGGTGTCTGTGCCTGGACCCTAAGGCACACACAAGGAAACAGTACTTGCAAGACTGAAGTCTGTACTGGTCCAAGAGGAACTGAACAGTGACTGCCTCTTGAAACAGAAACCAGAACACTCTTAACAATATGGCACAAGGTACAATAATGAAATGTGACAAAGGAAAGGGGCAGCGATTGCTTGCTGGGAAACCCAGCAGCCAAACTCTGAACAAAGGAATTACATAAGCACAAGTGAGGACAAGAACAGTAACAGAAATATCCAAGAAAAGAATAGCAAGTCAAAATGAGCAAGGTGTTTAGGACAGAGAAGAGGAAGGAAGAGGAAAAGCAAGAAGAGAAAAATCTAAATGCAATGGTACAGGAAACTGGAACTGCAGATTAGAAAATAAGGACCAAAATCGAGGAACTGCGGACTACACTATAGACTAGGAACAAGAAAACTCAAGACCGAAACTCTGGACTAGGATAACAAAGACTGAACTGCAGATTGGTAACAAGGTACTGTTACTATGGACTGAAATAACAAGGGCAAGACTGCAGACAGATAACATGGAAACTCAGGACTGGAATCTAGGAAGCTAAAGCCAGGTAACACGCACTATGGGCAAAGAACAAAGAATTGCATGCCGGGAATAATATAATTTTATTAGAGAACAAGGGGCTGTAGACAGGGAACAGGACTGCAGGCAGGGGATCAGGGCTGCAGTGCAGGAAGTACAGAGGTGCAGGGCAGATGGCAGAGGAGTGCAGACTGAGTAGCAGGATTGCAAGGCAGCGAGCAAAGGGAACTGGAACAGGAGCAGATTCTGGAAGCAGCAGCAACAAGACACAGCAGAAATCCAAGGATCAAAGCACAAGGGGCTGGGAGCAAACTCAATGCAAGAGCCAGTAGATATGAAGAAACTTTTGAGTTAATATCCCTTGGTTCCCCCGCGACCTATTCAATAGCAAAAATTTGCGCTGTCGCAATGGTGAGTCATAGGACGGAGACTTTGAGTTCCTCAACTCCGTTTGTAAAAACTAGAAAGGCAAGCTGCTATGACCATACCATATTACTGCGCCAGAAAAGATATTAAAGAAAAAATGCTGGATCAGAATGAAGTTGTGTAATGGGGAAGTTTAATTAACATTGCCCTCTGGATAACACGTGTTTCGGCATGGTGCCTTTATCAAATCACGGCATATCTAGGTATAAAAAGTCATGAGTGAAAACAAAATATATACGTGATCAGGTTGTCATGTCCCATAACAAATTACAGCATTCACAATGGGAAAAACCAAATTATAAAAAACATTGAATCAAACATACAATATGTAAATCATGTTTTGGGTTCCAAATACACAGAGAATGAGGGAGGGGGAATGGGGAGGATTGGAAGATGTGGAAAAGAAACAGCACATAATGCAAAAGAGAAAAAGAAAAATGAGTGATTGTGTTTATTCATTCTGGTGCTAAGTGTACAGTGAAACATAGATGCTTGCTTACCCAGTGATATTTCGCATGAGCATGACTGGGTAGGTAATAACTGGGGTCAATCCCAATGCTGTGAGGTTGAGGGATGGAGGAGTCTCTATAGATGTCAGTACTGGTTGTTGCATATCTGCAATATGGTCATGTATAAAGGTCCCGACATTTGATCCACATGTCGGGACCTTTATACATGACCATCCTTCCATTATTTACAGAACACTTCGCACAAATCTAAGTCCATCATTACTACCTGAAAAAACTAAAGCAAAAGCTCAGACCTGGCTTGATGACCCGAGACTAGGCTTCAGAAAATGTGGCACCTGCACTATGTGCAGATATGCAACAACCAGTACTGACATCTATAGAGACTCTAATGGCATACAAGCAAGAATAAAGGAACAAATCAATTGTCGGACAAAATACGTGGTCTATGCCATCATATGTATCTGCAAAAAAACTTACATCGGAAGCACAATTAGAGAGCTACGGACAAGGATCAGGGAACACCTCTCAACAATTGATAGCCAAGATATAAAACTTACCCCTGGCCGGCCATTGGCAGAAAGTACATCAATTGCAAGACAAAAGAGACATTAGATTTATCAGTTTAAAGAAGATAGTACTGGGACAAGAGGCGGCAACCATGAACTGCTCCTACGACGACGTGAAGAGGCCAGATATATCTGTCGTTTCAGAAGTGTGAATAACGGCCTCAACACGGACAATGAGATGTCATACTTTCTATAATTTCAAATCGCTCTAACACTCTATTGTGCTGTCTATCCAAGATGCAATTAAGATCTAACACTTAATGATGCACGCACAACAATTCTCCAGGTTGACTGCATCTGATTTTCATGCAAATCCAAATTTCCCCTGATAAATTACCTACATATTATCACAACACATTTTAGAATGATATGGAAATAACTGACCAGACGCCACTCGCAGTTTTAGTACAATCAGGCCCCCATTTGGCATCCTAACCTTCGTGTGACTTAACCAGGACTCACAAGAAACTCCAGAACCGCGTTAATTACTGTAAGATGCATTGTTTTCATTTATTCTCACACATTGCTTTCATGATTCGCAGGCTTACACAAACTTCGCTTGTAATAGAATTTATATTTGACTACAACTCCCATAATACACAATTTCGTAGTCATTCGCAGGCTTACACAAACTTCGCTTGTAATAGAACTTATATTGGACTACGACTCCCATAATACACCATTTCGTAAACACATGGGAATTATTGATAGCTTTGCAACTAGACGCTATTTTCAGTCTCAATATAACTCATGCCACAGTTTGACAACTTGATATATAAATCCGTGACCAAACCGGGACCGTAAGACACTCCAAAAGCCACGTGCATGTGAGCAAGACTAGAAACACAGGTCATACACTTTGCGCTCTTCAAGCATGCAACTTATCCCCAAGCATATACATGTTCCTGAAACAGATGGAAAAAAGATTACATGAGCGCTTATTTATTATCTATTATTTTATTAATTAAACTAAATATTATGTTGTCACATTCACTATTCTGGGGATCCGAAATAATGCACCGGTGAGTGACACTCTGTTATGGCCGACGTGTATACACACACACTTACATTCAGTCCTCACACACACAAACAAGGGACTTAGTAGCCAGGATGTTTTTTTTGTTTTTTTTTTTTTTCCTTGCATGGCCACTAGCAAGGTTCTGAGCACCATTTCGGTAGGACGCGGGATGCGGCAAGGCTATTTTCAGGTAAACCGTGGGGTCTACAACAGCCCACCCACTTGCAGGACCAATCGCATCTAGATGCGACCTGCAGCACACGAACGTATACTTTAATCACTGAAATAGCAGTGCGCTCGCTATTAATTGTGCTTTATTTGCACACGTGCGATTGCCATTTAACTAGCCCAATAATGTTACAAATGGGCTTTAAACACGCTAACATTGGTTGACACCCCAACCACATGGAACAGTGAGATTTTTGATACAGTATCACAGCTGCACACGTTTTATTAAATAAACAAAGGCAACGCGAGTACTGCCGCATAACGCTACCTTAAATAGCAACATAAGTTTACCAAAGTTGCACGAGCTTATAGTCATTTTCTTTAGGGAACCGAGTTTGAATCCTTATGCTTAGCAACTACATGTAGCAACTAGAGCCTTGGCAAATGTTGGGTAACAGTAGCATTGCCATCCGAACGGGGTTCATTTTGGAAACTATAGAGTTCATCTAATAATGAATGGAATGAGTGGACCCACTGTAATGATTCCATTCCGTCATTTTTCAACCCTCCTCCATCCCTCAACCTCACAGCATTGGGATTGACCCCAGTTATTACCTACCCAGTCATGCTCATGAGAAACATCACTGGGTAAGCACGCATCTATATTTCACTGTACACTTAGCACCAGAATGAATAAACACAATCACTCATTATTTTTCTTTTTTGCATTATGTGCTGTTTCTTTTCCACACCTTCCAACCCTCCCCATTCCCCCTCCCTCATTATCTGTGTATTTGGAACCCAAAACATGATTTACATATTGTATGTTTGATTCAATGTTTTTTATAATTTGGTTTTTCCCATTGTGAATGCTGTAAGTTTGTTATGGGACATGACAACCTGATCACGTATATTTTGTTTTCACTCATGACTTTTTATACCTAGATATGCCCTGATTTGATAAAGGCACCATGCCGAAACACGTGTTATCCAGAGGGCAATGTTAATTAAACTTCCCCATTACACAACTTCATTCTGATCCAGCATTTTTTCTTTAATATCTTTTCTGGCGCAGTAATATGGTATGGTCATAGCAGCTTGCCTTTCAATGCAAGTGCCCTTTGCTCCTGCAGGCAGCTGCTTAAATACTGACCTGCCCTGTTCTGGAGCAGGCTCATTAGCAGCACCTGGCGCACCACCCCTGAAGGTAATCTGCTTCCTCCCCCTCTGGTCCTGGAAAAGTGCACTCTCAACACCTAGGCCATCACATCTCCCCTCCCGCCACCTGATTCGCTAGACTCCTCCCGCCCCTCTCCTCCACGCTACCCGGTACAGCTGTACCCCTCCTCTATGTCCCTCTGTATCCTATCCCCTGCTGTATATCTGTTCTGTTGTTACCTCTGAAAGTGCTGTGTTATGCATCTGTACTGTTGTATACGTCTGTAAAGCTCTCCATTGCTTCTCGAAGCTAGATCTGTGCTCAATAAATACCATAATAATAATAATCTCTAAGGCTTCTGGGGATTTCAGTTCTAAGACTGCTGAATTGGAATAGCCAAGGTAATGAGAACTGGCATGGGATATGTACTTTGTGAAATTAAAGAAGTACCAAGTATCGCAAACGGAAAGTAAAGGCAAGATTATGAATAGGTACTGTCTGGGGAGGATTATGGTTATGAATGAATCCCAAATAATCCGCAATGGGTACCAATTGGTGCTCCAATGGCATAGTCGTGACAAAAAATTACAAAGTGTTAAAAAGACAAAAGGGAAACCGAGTTAACCGGTACTGATAGTTTCCCTGTGACAAAATGAGCAAAAGGACATGGGAGTGAAGCTGAAGACTTTACTTCCGTGTAAAAAATTACAAAGTGTTAAAAAGACAAAAGGGAAACCTAGTTAACCGGTACTGATAGTTTCCCTGTGACAAAATGAGCAAAAGGACATGAGAGTGAAGCTGAAGACTTTACTTCCGTGTAAAAAAACAGTACAAGTTCAAAACAAAAGCAAAACATCATTCCTAACATAAACCATGTGCAAAGTGCCCATTAACACTAGGGTCTCCCAGCAGGAATACAATTTTAAACCCTGTGTCTAACATAATTTGTGTAACATTTCTGGATGTGGGATATTATGTACTGTGTCTTAATCATCAAAGAGATTAGGACTGGGGCTATTCACAATTTTTAAGTTAAAGCCCCCACCCCCATTATCCGCCATGCTGTATTTCTTGAAAGAGTTGACCCTTTCTCGCTTTGAATTCATTTAAAATACTGGTTCCATTTACCTTTTTGTACTATTAATAAAATGTATCAAATAAAATGTATCCCCTACCCAGCTGCTAATAAAAGAAATTTTAGGATTTGCGAATCAATGCCAACACACTCTAAAGACTTAGAGAGAAGATTTAATAAGAGATACCAGTCCTCCTGTGTGCCTCCTACGATGTTGCTTAAAAGCTGTGGCCTGCTACGATGTATAGCCATCAAGATAAATATCATCTACAACCTAAGCTTCCTGTAACAAAATATTCCTACGTCCCGTCCCCTTTCCTCCATCCTTGTGGGTGTCCTCCAACATGGGGACAGTTTCGGAACCTTTGGCAGTGAAAAATGTAGCTTTCCCTTTAAATTTAGTATAGAGCGCAGAGCCGCGGCCTCGGACGTGGGACATCCCGCCCTCCGGCACGTCACCTCGGTCCCTTTTTCCACATGAATGGTGTCAGACCTGGCAGCCAGCGCAGAGACTTTTTTAGCTTTTTGCTTGCTCCCTGTTTTGTTTTTTCAATCTTATCTAACCTCTCTTTGGTGCCTTGCCTCCTCGGCACATGTCGGCCACTAGAGGATTCACGAGATGTGCCTCGTGCGAGTGCTCGTTCTCGGCCTTGGACCCCCATGCACTCTGTCTTGAGTATATGGGGCCTGATCACCGGTGGGATGCATGTTCTGCTTGCGGTGGAGGGAGATCTTTCACACTTCTCCTCCGCCCCAACTTAAGGTCTCCAGGAAATCTCATAAAGACAAGGTAGGCCCTCTGTTCAGTATGGCTCTGCAGCGCGGCCACTCCTTCCCCGGGGTTCCCACAAACAGGGATTCCTCGGATTCCGGTTCTGGCAGGCCCACGGCCTCTAAGGCTACCGGCTCTGAAGCTGAGGGGCCCGGGGCTATTCTGGGCGCTCTGGGGGCAGACTTGGGGCCGTCCAGGCTAGCAGCTCCCAAGTTGAGGTCTCAGGGGCCCTACCGGGATGTCTTCGTAAAGGTGATCCAGTTCATCCTCTTCTTCAACCCCAAGGGGTGAGGGATCATCCGGTGCCACCTGCAAGAGTCAGTCCTCGGCACGATCCAGCATGGCTACCGGCACAGGTGTCGAGGGGGTCCAGCCTACCGGAGCTTGCTCTGGGGTCGAAAGTCAGGGTGTTATGACTTCTGGCCAGCTGGCTGAAGGCTCAGAGCGCCTTCGGGTGCAAGGCCTGAGCTGTAATCTCCCATGTCTGAGGCCTCTCGTGGCTCGGGGCCTTCGCACCCTCCCGCCCAGGGCGTGGCACAAAGCTTCAAAATGGCATAGAGGCATGTGGCGCAGCCTGCTAGGCTGGTGACCATCTTGGATCCAACTCTGGACCCGCCCATCCTCTCGCCAACTGAATGGGCTTTGCAGGAAGAAGGGAAGATCCCAGCCCCCTTCCCTCTGGGAGCGACAGCGGATTGCACAGTACAGGCATCTGGTCTCCTCATGGGTACATCTACCCATCACAGCCTTGCAGCTGTACTCCTCAGTGCTTTGACCAGGAATGGGGACCCAGCGCCTCAGAGGGCCGCCCCTAGAGACCCGGCGGCTTGCGAGGACCGCTTCTCCAAACGCTTCCTCTTCCTCATGTGCTACCCTCAGATGAAGGGGCTCCTGAAGGATATTGTGAAGGTCATCCTGCAGGTGGCGCCTCCCCAGCCCCTCGCCCCTCTGGGCACTACTCCCATTCCTCCAGTGCTTCCGGTTCCAGTGCCTGTCCCACCCTCGGCGCTAGACCCCTCTACCTGTACCACCAATGCCTCCCCCTCAATAGCCGCTGGACTTGTCCTCGGCTCTGGATTTAGGGGGGACCCCGCCGGCACCTGTGTCCCCGGACTCAGACTCCCCTCGGTCTATAAAAAAGGGGGGTTGACAATGACAGTAATGACGCCCGGGATGATGAACCCTTGTTATCCACTATGGCCTTTCATGACAGCATTCAGGGCCTGGTAGAGTTCTTGGGGGTCCCTCTGCCTGAGGAAGCCCCCCCAGTAGTCTGGAGGGCTAGCAGAGATTTTGTACAAGTTCACCACGATCCGGTCTGGCATCCCTCGGCAGAAGGATGTACTGCAGGTGGCGAGAAAGGTCTGGGAGAAGCCCAGGGTCAACACCAAGCTGAACAAGAAGCTGGGCAGCAGGTTTAGGCTGATGGACAGGTGGCTAATCGTCCTGGCCTTCCACCTGCAGCCTTATTCTTCAGTGGTCACTGTGGCCTCATTATATTCTAAACCATAGTCTTTGTCAGCTTCCTCCATGAGAGCCAGCTCCAGTTGTCTTTCCAAGGAGTATAAGGTCCTCGAGTCTTTGGGAAAACGCTGTTAAGCCATTTCAGGACTGAATCTATGGCAAGCCAACGCTGATGCCCTCTCGGCCACGGCTAACCAGAAGCTGTGGCGGGAGATTGGGAAATTTCTCACAGACCTCCCTTTGGAAAGGCAAGCATCCTTCAAGGCCGGTCTGGCAGATGCCCAGGCCATTGAGGAGGACCTCATGGAGTCTTTGGTCTCCCACATCGACACAGCCAGCAGAGGGCTGGGCCTTGGTGTCGAGATGAGAAGGACTGCGTGGATAGATGGCATCAGACGTGCTGGAGTGGATCCTGGATCTGCCCTTCAAGGGTGTGGACCTCTTTCATTCGTCAACCAAGGACGAGTTGACAAAGAAGAAAACCTCCACTCAAACCGCCAAGTCCTTGGCCATTCTGCCAAAGCTAGGGCATAAGTTCTACCTCAGTCTCAGGGCAGGACCAAATTCAAACTCTTGCATTTTCTCTGGCTTCAAGAGGTTCCGGGACCGCGTTACGCTGAGGCCTGACAGGTCGAACAATGACAACAGGAGGAAGCAGCAGAGGACTTTGTGCGGGTTTATCTGCACTCCCTCGTCTGTCTCTGACGCCAAGAAGCAGTGACGTCAAGGTTGGGTAACACAGCTTGCCTATGCGGGGCTGTTCCGCCCTGTTCCAGGTCACCTGGAAGCCTTCTTTTTAAAAACCTGTGGATCCTATCTGTAGTCTCCACGAGCTTCAATCTTCCTCTTCCTTTCCCTCTACCATCCTTTACTCCACTTCGTCACATGAGGCCCTTTCGCTCATGGAGATGCAGGCGCTAGAACTGGTTCCTTAATCAGATAGGGGCTGCAGGTTCTAGTCCAGGATTTTTGCGCTACCCAAGAAGAACCAGGCTGGCCCGAGGGTTGTCCTGGACCTGCCATTTCTAAATCTATCTTTACCGCTAGACAGCTTAAGATGATTACTCCCGCACACATAACAGAGCCTCTGTGTGCAGGGGACTGGATGTGTTCCCTGGACCTGAAGGATGCATACCTCCATGCACCCATCTACCAACTGCATCAGAGGTTTCTGCTGTTCACAATTATGTCATACCATTTTCAGTACTATGTGCTGCCTTTCGTCCTAAACTCAGCCCTTTGTGTCTTCATGAAGTTGATGAAGGCAGTGGCGGGTGTTCTCTGCTTGGAGGGCCGTCATCTATACCCTTATTTAGACAACTGGCTGGTGAGGGTGGGGTCACCTGAGGGGGTGGTGCACTCCTGCCAGAGATTGGTGGATATCCTTCATCAACTGGGGTTCTCTCTCACAGTTGTGCCCCTCTCAGGAGCTGGTCTTCCTAGGGGTGCGCTGGAACACGGCCGGTCAGCAGGTGTTCCATATGCTGAGAGGATCCTCTCCCTCCGTAAGGCACTGGGCCACTTTCTGACCAACTCAACCACCTCAGCATGGTGGTTCCAGCACCTTCTGGCCTGATGGCCATCTGTGTGCTCACTGTGCAGCACACTTGCCTCAGGATGAGGCACCTCCAGCTCCACCTAGCGGCCAATTGGGATTAGGAGACGGGGGTCTCAGTCAGACAGTACCCAATACCTCCTGCCCGATCTTCGCTGGTGGATGATGGATGGCAATGTTTCAGTGGGAGCCCCCTTCACCCGGCTGGAGCCTACCCTGGTGGTGTCGACTGACTTCTGTCTTTCGGGCTGGGGGGCTACCCTGCATTCACGGCGCATGGTCCAGGATGGAAGCCATCCTGCATATCAATCTGCTCGAGCTCAGGGCAGTGGGCCTGGCCCTCAAGGTGTTTCGGCCCCTCATCAGAGGCAGTCCTTAAGGGGTTGTCTAGGCTTTTTCCTCCGGTGCATAGGCTGCGCCCGGTCTGGAACCTCCGTGTGGTTCTTGCAGCTTTGCAGCGCAGGCTTTGAGCCCATGGCCTCTGTGGCCATCCGCTTGGTAACACTAATGACAGTTTTACTGGTAGCTCTCATCTCTGCACTCCAACTTTTTGCCCAAGGTGAGCTCTCCATTTCATCTGAATCAGGAGATCTGCTTGCCGGTGTTCTTCCTGAAACCTCAGTCAGAGACAGAGACAGAGAGGGCCCTACATTCCTTGGACCTCAAGACGGACCTCAAGTTTTACCTCTCAGACAAAATCCTTCAGGAAGTCTGAGGCATTGTTTATGACTTTTGGGTGCTCCTCCCCCGTCTCTCAGGCTTCCAAAGCTTCAATTGCTCGTTGGATGTTTCAAGCCATTTATTTCGGAGGTGTACACAGCCATGGTCAAACCAGTTCCTGAGGGGATTCATACCCATGCGGTCAGATCTAAGGCCACAGCCGCTGCGTTTCAGAGACATGTTTCTTGGGATGCCATCAGCAAGGCGGCTAATTGGGCCACTCTGTCAGCCTTCTGTAAGCACTACTCCCTGGATACCAGCTTCACGTGCGATGCAGAATTTGGTCAGGCGGTTCTGAAGAACCGTTTTGCTTCCTTCTAGGTTTGAGGCAGATTGTCACAGCTCCACCCTGTGCTCTTTTCTGTGAACTGTAATCCGTATTTCCTACAGCCAAAAGGCAATACAAGAATATTACAGAGGCAGCAAGGAAGCAACTTCCCTTTTATGGAATGCCAATTTGGGAAGAACTGCAACTCACTTTTTTGAAAGTCAAGAGAATGTATGGAGAAGCGGTTGTTATTTCAAACCTCCTTGCTCAGAATCCAGGTGTGGAGAGTTTTGTAACAAGTATTACCACAGAGTACAATAGAAGTAGTAGGTGTTTTATCCTGGCAGGCGAGTGAACCAGGAAAGGCACCACTATTAGTTAGTCCTAGCAGGCGAGTATACCAGTAAAGATTAAAGTACTGTGCTTGTGGTAAAAAGGTGTGTTGGAAAAGAAGTGTTTACTCTTTCACCTTGTCTTGATGCACTGTTGTATTGCAGAACATATTTCTTTTCAAGAAGAAGTATGATGTGCTTATAATTGCTTGTTCTTTGAGAAAAGAACAATTGTCCTGAATTATGAAGTTGGGGTTTGAGGAAAAGACTTTTGGTTTGTCAAGCAAGAGACGGTGGAAAAATAACCATTGCTTTGATATGTGAACAAACCATGAGGAAGAGAGATATTCAAATTGAAAGGATGTATTGAATTGAAACTACCTTTTGTGCTACATTGAATGAAACTTTGTTATTGCACAGATCTTTCTTGAATCTGAACTTCGGTCAAGGTATTCCTGCATTGGCCCAGGGGAAGGGAGTCCAATCCTGGTCACAAGGAGTACTTTCTACAGCTTTTGAGTATTAATCAATATTATTTTGTGGAACTTAAGACAGCCAAACAAGCCTTGCATCATTTTGTTGTGTATATTAGTGTGGGGGTCAGATAACTTTTGGACACTAGGTCATTTTTCTTTAGTCTTTGTTCGTTAGGCAGGGATATCCGTATTAGGCTAGGGAAAGATAGGCATTTGTCTCACCCCTTTTTATTTAATAAAATGGCTTCTTGTGAGAAACCCTTACCTTTGTGTATGTTTCGCATTTCTGCCTCCTCACAGTGGAGTGGTAACAAACTGACTCACCCCCTTCCTTAGCCACACAGACACAAAAGGCATCACTAACCCACGAAAGCTGGGGCTTTTCCTGGCAAGTGCATGCCCTTTTATGGGATTTGTTGACCGGGCAGATAGGCCAAACAACAATATGGCCAAAGAACAAGCGAACCTCTCGTGGCATGGCCATTGTAGGGCACTAGCCACGTTTAGTAGCCATACACAGTAAACACAATGTGCACACTAGAAATAACACACACACTTTAAAATCTAATTGCTGCCACCAGCTTGTCTTTAGGCACATATAAAAGTAACCACAAATCCCAATTATAAAAGACTAAGGTGATACAAAGGTATCCCTGTTACACTGCATTGTAAGATGCTCTGCGCAAGGTTACAAAGTGATGGGGGCTTGAGGGCAAAGACGTGCCCACAAAGCAGAGGAGAGAACAGTGCACAAGAGACAGGAGTGTAAGGAACCCTGCAAACAAGAAAGGACAGGCAACAAAGGCAGAGAACAGAAAGGGGCAGGGAGTACAAGTAAGACTAACACATTAGGCTCCCAAATGTGGTGTTCACAGAATGGGGGGGGGGGTGTTTCCCACAAGGTTATGGAAAACTCTAGCCTTCTGAGCTGGTTACTATTACAGGGGTGCACTCTGAATGCTCATGGAAAGGAGCAGCAGGAGTGGGTGTCTGTGCCTGGACCCTAAGGCACACACAAGGAAACAGTACTTGCAAGACTGAAGTCTGTACTGGTCCAAGAGGAACTGAACAGTGACTGCCTCTTGAAACAGAAACCAGAACACTCTTAACAATATGGCACAAGGTACAATAATGAAATGTGACAAAGGAAAGGGGCAGCGATTGCTTGCTGGGAAACCCAGCAGCCAAACTCTGAACAAAGGAATTACATAAGCACAAGTGAGGACAAGAACAGTAACAGAAATATCCAAGAAAAGAATAGCAAGTCAAAATGAGCAAGGTGTTTAGGACAGAGAAGAGGAAGGAAGAGGAAAAGCAAGAAGAGAAAAATCTAAATGCAATGGTACAGGAAACTGGAACTGCAGATTAGAAAATAAGGACCAAAATCGAGGAACTGCGGACTACACTATAGACTAGGAACAAGAAAACTCAAGACCGAAACTCTGGACTAGGATAACAAAGACTGAACTGCAGATTGGTAACAAGGTACTGTTACTATGGACTGAAATAACAAGGGCAAGACTGCAGACAGATAACATGGAAACTCAGGACTGGAATCTAGGAAGCTAAAGCCAGGTAACACGCACTATGGGCAAAGAACAAAGAATTGCATGCCGGGAATAATATAATTTTATTAGAGAACAAGGGGCTGTAGACAGGGAACAGGACTGCAGGCAGGGGATCAGGGCTGCAGTGCAGGAAGTACAGAGGTGCAGGGCAGATGGCAGAGGAGTGCAGACTGAGTAGCAGGATTGCAAGGCAGCGAGCAAAGGGAACTGGAACAGGAGCAGATTCTGGAAGCAGCAGCAACAAGACACAGCAGAAATCCAAGGATCAAAGCACAAGGGGCTGGGAGCAAACTCAATGCAAGAGCCAGTAGATATGAAGAAACTTTTGAGTTAATATCCCTTGGTTCCCCCGCGACCTATTCAATAGCAAAAATTTGCGCTGTCGCAATGGTGAGTCATAGGACGGAGACTTTGAGTTCCTCAACTCCGTTTGTAAAAACTAGAAAGGCAAGCTGCTATGACCATACCATATTACTGCGCCAGAAAAGATATTAAAGAAAAAATGCTGGATCAGAATGAAGTTGTGTAATGGGGAAGTTTAATTAACATTGCCCTCTGGATAACACGTGTTTCGGCATGGTGCCTTTATCAAATCACGGCATATCTAGGTATAAAAAGTCATGAGTGAAAACAAAATATATACGTGATCAGGTTGTCATGTCCCATAACAAATTACAGCATTCACAATGGGAAAAACCAAATTATAAAAAACATTGAATCAAACATACAATATGTAAATCATGTTTTGGGTTCCAAATACACAGAGAATGAGGGAGGGGGAATGGGGAGGATTGGAAGATGTGGAAAAGAAACAGCACATAATGCAAAAGAGAAAAAGAAAAATGAGTGATTGTGTTTATTCATTCTGGTGCTAAGTGTACAGTGAAACATAGATGCTTGCTTACCCAGTGATATTTCGCATGAGCATGACTGGGTAGGTAATAACTGGGGTCAATCCCAATGCTGTGAGGTTGAGGGATGGAGGAGTCTCTATAGATGTCAGTACTGGTTGTTGCATATCTGCAATATGGTCATGTATAAAGGTCCCGACATTTGATCCACATGTCGGGACCTTTATACATGACCATCCTTCCATTATTTACAGAACACTTCGCACAAATCTAAGTCCATCATTACTACCTGAAAAAACTAAAGCAAAAGCTCAGACCTGGCTTGATGACCCGAGACTAGGCTTCAGAAAATGTGGCACCTGCACTATGTGCAGATATGCAACAACCAGTACTGACATCTATAGAGACTCTAATGGCATACAAGCAAGAATAAAGGAACAAATCAATTGTCGGACAAAATACGTGGTCTATGCCATCATATGTATCTGCAAAAAAACTTACATCGGAAGCACAATTAGAGAGCTACGGACAAGGATCAGGGAACACCTCTCAACAATTGATAGCCAAGATATAAAACTTACCCCTGGCCGGCCATTGGCAGAAAGTACATCAATTGCAAGACAAAAGAGACATTAGATTTATCAGTTTAAAGAAGATAGTACTGGGACAAGAGGCGGCAACCATGAACTGCTCCTACGACGACGTGAAGAGGCCAGATATATCTGTCGTTTCAGAAGTGTGAATAACGGCCTCAACACGGACAATGAGATGTCATACTTTCTATAATTTCAAATCGCTCTAACACTCTATTGTGCTGTCTATCCAAGATGCAATTAAGATCTAACACTTAATGATGCACGCACAACAATTCTCCAGGTTGACTGCATCTGATTTTCATGCAAATCCAAATTTCCCCTGATAAATTACCTACATATTATCACAACACATTTTAGAATGATATGGAAATAACTGACCAGACGCCACTCGCAGTTTTAGTACAATCAGGCCCCCATTTGGCATCCTAACCTTCGTGTGACTTAACCAGGACTCACAAGAAACTCCAGAACCGCGTTAATTACTGTAAGATGCATTGTTTTCATTTATTCTCACACATTGCTTTCATGATTCGCAGGCTTACACAAACTTCGCTTGTAATAGAATTTATATTTGACTACAACTCCCATAATACACAATTTCGTAGTCATTCGCAGGCTTACACAAACTTCGCTTGTAATAGAACTTATATTGGACTACGACTCCCATAATACACCATTTCGTAAACACATGGGAATTATTGATAGCTTTGCAACTAGACGCTATTTTCAGTCTCAATATAACTCATGCCACAGTTTGACAACTTGATATATAAATCCGTGACCAAACCGGGACCGTAAGACACTCCAAAAGCCACGTGCATGTGAGCAAGACTAGAAACACAGGTCATACACTTTGCGCTCTTCAAGCATGCAACTTATCCCCAAGCATATACATGTTCCTGAAACAGATGGAAAAAAGATTACATGAGCGCTTATTTATTATCTATTATTTTATTAATTAAACTAAATATTATGTTGTCACATTCACTATTCTGGGGATCCGAAATAATGCACCGGTGAGTGACACTCTGTTATGGCCGACGTGTATACACACACACTTACATTCAGTCCTCACACACACAAACAAGGGACTTAGTAGCCAGGATGTTTTTTTTGTTTTTTTTTTTTTTCCTTGCATGGCCACTAGCAAGGTTCTGAGCACCATTTCGGTAGGACGCGGGATGCGGCAAGGCTATTTTCAGGTAAACCGTGGGGTCTACAACAGCCCACCCACTTGCAGGACCAATCGCATCTAGATGCGACCTGCAGCACACGAACGTATACTTTAATCACTGAAATAGCAGTGCGCTCGCTATTAATTGTGCTTTATTTGCACACGTGCGATTGCCATTTAACTAGCCCAATAATGTTACAAATGGGCTTTAAACACGCTAACATTGGTTGACACCCCAACCACATGGAACAGTGAGATTTTTGATACAGTATCACAGCTGCACACGTTTTATTAAATAAACAAAGGCAACGCGAGTACTGCCGCATAACGCTACCTTAAATAGCAACATAAGTTTACCAAAGTTGCACGAGCTTATAGTCATTTTCTTTAGGGAACCGAGTTTGAATCCTTATGCTTAGCAACTACATGTAGCAACTAGAGCCTTGGCAAATGTTGGGTAACAGTAGCATTGCCATCCGAACGGGGTTCATTTTGGAAACTATAGAGTTCATCTAATAATGAATGGAATGAGTGGACCCACTGTAATGATTCCATTCCGTCATTTTTCAACCCTCCTCCATCCCTCAACCTCACAGCATTGGGATTGACCCCAGTTATTACCTACCCAGTCATGCTCATGAGAAACATCACTGGGTAAGCACGCATCTATGTTTCACTGTACACTTAGCACCAGAATGAATAAACACAATCACTCATTATTTTTCTTTTTTGCATTATGTGCTGTTTCTTTTCCACACCTTCCAACCCTCCCCATTCCCCCTCCCTCATTCTCTGTGTATTTGGAACCCAAAACATGATTTACATATTGTATGTTTGATTCAATGTTTTTTATAATTTGGTTTTTCCCATTGTGAATGCTGTAAGTTTGTTATGGGACATGACAACCTGATCACGTATATTTTGTTTTCACTCATGACTTTTTATACCTAGATATGCCCTGATTTGATAAAGGCACCATGCCGAAACACGTGTTATCCAGAGGGCAATGTTAATTAAACTTCCCCATTACACAACTTCATTCTGATCCAGCATTTTTTCTTTAATATCTTTTCTGGCGCAGTAATATGGTATGGTCATAGCAGCTTGCCTTTCAATGCAAGTGCCCTTTGCTCCTGCAGGCAGCTGCTTAAATACTGACCTGCCCTGTTCTGGAGCAGGCTCATTAGCAGCACCTGGCGCACCACCCCTGAAGGTAATCTGCTTCCTCCCCCTCTGGTCCTGGAAAAGTGCACTCTCAACACCTAGGCCATCACATCTCCCCTCCCGCCACCTGATTCGCTAGACTCCTCCCGCCCCTCTCCTCCACGCTACCCGGTACAGCTGTACCCCTCCTCTATGTCCCTCTGTATCCTATCCCCTGCTGTATATCTGTTCTGTTGTTACCTCTGAAAGTGCTGTGTTATGCATCTGTACTGTTGTATACGTCTGTAAAGCTCTCCATTGCTTCTCGAAGCTAGATCTGTGCTCAATAAATACCATAATAATAATAATCTCTAAGGCTTCTGGGGATTTCAGTTCTAAGACTGCTGAATTGGAATAGCCAAGGTAATGAGAACTGGCATGGGATATGTACTTTGTGAAATTAAAGAAGTACCAAGTATCGCAAACGGAAAGTAAAGGCAAGATTATGAATAGGTACTGTCTGGGGAGGATTATGGTTATGAATGAATCCCAAATAATCCGCAATGGGTACCAATTGGTGCTCCAATGGCATAGTCGTGACAAAAAATTACAAAGTGTTAAAAAGACAAAAGGGAAACCGAGTTAACCGGTACTGATAGTTTCCCTGTGACAAAATGAGCAAAAGGACATGGGAGTGAAGCTGAAGACTTTACTTCCGTGTAAAAAATTACAAAGTGTTAAAAAGACAAAAGGGAAACCTAGTTAACCGGTACTGATAGTTTCCCTGTGACAAAATGAGCAAAAGGACATGAGTGAAGCTGAAGACTTTACTTCCGTGCAAAAAAACAGTACAAGTTCAAAACAAAAGCAAAACATCATTCCTAACATAAACCATGTGCAAAGTGCCCATTAACACTAGGGTCTCCCAGCAGGAATACAATTTTAAACCCTGTGTCTAACATAATTTGTGTAACATTTCTGGATGTGGGATATTATGTACTGTGTCTTAATCATCAAAGAGATTAGGACTGGGGCTATTCACAATTTTTAAGTTAAAGCCCCCACCCCCATTATCCGCCATGCTGTATTTCTTGAAAGAGTTGACCCTTTCTCGCTTTGAATTCATTTAAAATACTGGTTCCATTTACCTTTTTGTACTATTAATAAAATGTATCAAATAAAATGTATCCCCTACCCAGCTGCTAATAAAAGAAATTTTAGGATTTGCGAATCAATGCCAACACACTCTAAAGACTTAGAGAGAAGATTTAATAAGAGATACCAGTCCTCCTGTGTGCCTCCTACGATGTTGCTTAAAAGCTGTGGCCTGCTACGATGTATAGCCATCAAGATAAATATCATCTACAACCTAAGCTTCCTGTAACAAAATATTCCTACGTCCCGTCCCCTTTCCTCCATCCTTGTGGGTGTCCTCCAACATGGGGACAGTTTCGGAACCTTTGGCAGTGAAAAATGTAGCTTTCCCTTTAAATTTAGTATAGAGCGCAGAGCCGCGGCCTCGGACGTGGGACATCCCGCCCTCCGGCACGTCACCTCGGTCCCTTTTTCCACATGAATGGTGTCAGACCTGGCAGCCAGCGCAGAGACTTTTTTAGCTTTTTGCTTGCTCCCTGTTTTGTTTTTTCAATCTTATCTAACCTCTCTTTGGTGCCTTGCCTCCTCGGCACATGTCGGCCACTAGAGGATTCACGAGATGTGCCTCGTGCGAGTGCTCGTTCTCGGCCTTGGACCCCCATGCACTCTGTCTTGAGTATATGGGGCCTGATCACCGGTGGGATGCATGTTCTGCTTGCGGTGGAGGGAGATCTTTCACACTTCTCCTCCGCCCCAACTTAAGGTCTCCAGGAAATCTCATAAAGACAAGGTAGGCCCTCTGTTCAGTATGGCTCTGCAGCGCGGCCACTCCTTCCCCGGGGTTCCCACAAACAGGGATTCCTCGGATTCCGGTTCTGGCAGGCCCACGGCCTCTAAGGCTACCGGCTCTGAAGCTGAGGGGCCCGGGGCTATTCTGGGCGCTCTGGGGGCAGACTTGGGGCCGTCCAGGCTAGCAGCTCCCAAGTTGAGGTCTCAGGGGCCCTACCGGGATGTCTTCGTAAAGGTGATCCAGTTCATCCTCTTCTTCAACCCCAAGGGGTGAGGGATCATCCGGTGCCACCTGCAAGAGTCAGTCCTCGGCACGATCCAGCATGGCTACCGGCACAGGTGTCGAGGGGGTCCAGCCTACCGGAGCTTGCTCTGGGGTCGAAAGTCAGGGTGTTATGACTTCTGGCCAGCTGGCTGAAGGCTCAGAGCGCCTTCGGGTGCAAGGCCTGAGCTGTAATCTCCCATGTCTGAGGCCTCTCGTGGCTCGGGGCCTTCGCACCCTCCCGCCCAGGGCGTGGCACAAAGCTTCAAAATGGCATAGAGGCATGTGGCGCAGCCTGCTAGGCTGGTGACCATCTTGGATCCAACTCTGGACCCGCCCATCCTCTCGCCAACTGAATGGGCTTTGCAGGAAGAAGGGAAGATCCCAGCCCCCTTCCCTCTGGGAGCGACAGCGGATTGCACAGTACAGGCATCTGGTCTCCTCATGGGTACATCTACCCATCACAGCCTTGCAGCTGTACTCCTCAGTGCTTTGACCAGGAATGGGGACCCAGCGCCTCAGAGGGCCACCCCTAGAGACCCGGCGGCTTGCGAGGACCGCTTCTCCAAACGCTTCCTCTTCCTCATGTGCTACCCTCAGATGAAGGGGCTCCTGAAGGATATTGTGAAGGTCATCCTGCAGGTGGCGCCTCCCCAGCCCCTCGCCCCTCTGGGCACTACTCCCATTCCTCCAGTGCTTCCGGTTCCAGTGCCTGTCCCACCCTCGGCGCTAGACCCCTCTACCTGTACCACCAATGCCTCCCCCTCAATAGCCGCTGGACTTGTCCTCGGCTCTGGATTTAGGGGGGACCCCGCCGGCACCTGTGTCCCCGGACTCAGACTCCCCTCGGTCTATAAAAAAGGGGGGTTGACAATGACAGTAATGACGCCCGGGATGATGAACCCTTGTTATCCACTATGGCCTTTCATGACAGCATTCAGGGCCTGGTAGAGTTCTTGGGGGTCCCTCTGCCTGAGGAAGCCCCCCCAGTAGTCTGGAGGGCTAGCAGAGATTTTGTACAAGTTCACCACGATCCGGTCTGGCATCCCTCGGCAGAAGGATGTACTGCAGGTGGCGAGAAAGGTCTGGGAGAAGCCCAGGGTCAACACCAAGCTGAACAAGAAGCTGGGCAGCAGGTTTAGGCTGATGGACAGGTGGCTAATCGTCCTGGCCTTCCACCTGCAGCCTTATTCTTCAGTGGTCACTGTGGCCTCATTATATTCTAAACCATAGTCTTTGTCAGCTTCCTCCATGAGAGCCAGCTCCAGTTGTCTTTCCAAGGAGTATAAGGTCCTCGAGTCTTTGGGAAAACGCTGTTAAGCCATTTCAGGACTGAATCTATGGCAAGCCAACGCTGATGCCCTCTCGGCCACGGCTAACCAGAAGCTGTGGCGGGAGATTGGGAAATTTCTCACAGACCTCCCTTTGGAAAGGCAAGCATCCTTCAAGGCCGGTCTGGCAGATGCCCAGGCCATTGAGGAGGACCTCATGGAGTCTTTGGTCTCCCACATCGACACAGCCAGCAGAGGGCTGGGCCTTGGTGTCGAGATGAGAAGGACTGCGTGGATAGATGGCATCAGACGTGCTGGAGTGGATCCTGGATCTGCCCTTCAAGGGTGTGGACCTCTTTCATTCGTCAACCAAGGACGAGTTGACAAAGAAGAAAACCTCCACTCAAACCGCCAAGTCCTTGGCCATCCTGCCAAAGCTAGGGCATAAGTTCTACCTCAGTCTCAGGGCAGGACCAAATTCAAACTCTTGCATTTTCTCTGGCTTCAAGAGGTTCCGGCACCGCGTTACGCTGAGGCCTGACAGGTCGAACAATGACAACAGGAGGAAGCAGCAGAGGACTTTGTGCGGGTTTATCTGCACTCCCTCGCCTGTCTCTGACGCCAAGAAGCAGTGACGTCAAGGTTGGGTAACACAGCTTGCCTATGCGGGGCTGTTCCGCCCTGTTCCAGGTCACCTGGAAGCCTTCTTTTTAAAAACCTGTGGATCCTATCTGTAGTCTCCACGAGCTTCAATCTTCCTCTTCCTTTCCCTCTACCATCCTTTACTCCACTTCGTCACATGAGGCCCTTTCGCTCATGGAGATGCAGGCGCTAGAACTGGTTCCTTAATCAGATAGGGGCTGCAGGTTCTAGTCCAGGATTTTTGCGCTACCCAAGAAGAACCAGGCTGGCCCGAGGGTTGTCCTGGACCTGCCATTTCTAAATCTATCTTTACCGCTAGACAGCTTAAGATGATTACTCCCGCACACATAACAGAGCCTCTGTGTGCAGGGGACTGGATGTGTTCCCTGGACCTGAAGGATGCATACCTCCATGCACCCATCTACCAACTGCATCAGAGGTTTCTGCTGTTCACAATTATGTCATACCATTTTCAGTACTATGCGCTGCCTTTCGTCCTAAACTCAGCCCTTTGTGTCTTCATGAAGTTGATGAAGGCAGTGGCGGGTGTTCTCTGCTTGGAGGGCCGTCATCTATACCCTTATTTAGACAACTGGCTGGTGAGGGTGGGGTCACCTGAGGGGGTGGTGCACTCCTGCCAGAGATTGGTGGATATCCTTCATCAACTGGGGTTCTCTCTCACAGTTGTGCCCCTCTCAGGAGCTGGTCTTCCTAGGGGTGCGCTGGAACACGGCCGGTCAGCAGGTGTTCCATATGCTGAGAGGATCCTCTCCCTCCGTAAGGCACTGGGCCACTTTCTGACCAACTCAACCACCTCAGCATGGTGGTTCCAGCACCTTCTGGCCTGATGGCCATCTGTGTGCTCACTGTGCAGCACACTTGCCTCAGGATGAGGCACCTCCAGCTCCACCTAGCGGCCAATTGGGATTAGGAGACGGGGGTCTCAGTCAGACAGTACCCAATACCTCCTGCCCGATCTTCGCTGGTGGATGATGGATGGCAATGTTTCAGTGGGAGCCCCCTTCACCCGGCTGGAGCCTACCCTGGTGGTGTCGACTGACTTCTGTCTTTCGGGCTGGGGGGCTACCCTGCATTCACGGCGCATGGTCCAGGATGGAAGCCATCCTGCATATCAATCTGCTCGAGCTCAGGGCAGTGGGCCTGGCCCTCAAGGTGTTTCGGCCCCTCATCAGAGGCAGTCCTTAAGGGGTTGTCTAGGCTTTTTCCTCCGGTGCATAGGCTGCGCCCGGTCTGGAACCTCCGTGTGGTTCTTGCAGCTTTGCAGCGCAGGCTTTGAGCCCATGGCCTCTGTGGCCATCCGCTTGGTAACACTAATGACAGTTTTACTGGTAGCTCTCATCTCTGCACTCCAACTTTTTGCCCAAGGTGAGCTCTCCATTTCATCTGAATCAGGAGATCTGCTTGCCGGTGTTCTTCCTGAAACCTCAGTCAGAGACAGAGACAGAGAGGGCCCTACATTCCTTGGACCTCAAGACGGACCTCAAGTTTTACCTCTCAGACAAAATCCTTCAGGAAGTCTGAGGCATTGTTTATGACTTTTGGGTGCTCCTCCCCCGTCTCTCAGGCTTCCAAAGCTTCAATTGCTCGTTGGATGTTTCAAGCCATTTATTTCGGAGGTGTACACAGCCATGGTCAAACCAGTTCCTGAGGGGATTCATACCCATGCGGTCAGATATAAGGCTCAGCCGCTGCGTTTCAGAGACATGTTTCTTGGGATGCCATCAGCAAGGCGGCTAATTGGGCCACTCTGTCAGCCTTCTGTAAGCACTACTCCCTGGATACCAGCTTCACGTGCGATGCAGAATTTGGTCAGGCGGTTCTGAAGAACCGTTTTGCTTCCTTCTAGGTTTGAGGCAGATTGTCACAGCTCCACCCTGTGCTCTTTTTCGGGTGGAATCACAAGGATGCAGGAAAGGAGACGGGAAAGTTACTCACCATAGTGACTAGGGTGCTCCTAGTCCCCTTTCATCCATACGTCCCACCCACCTTCCACCGCTAGTTTGCCAAGGGCTAATGTGTACTAAGAGTAGGTGGGTATCTAAGCGTACAATGTGTTCAATGGGGGCTGAGGTGAGGCTCCAGAGGGCGGGTTCTCGGCGGGAGTTTCCACGGCCAAAGCCGCATCACCCTGCACGCTATACTAAATTTAAAGGGAAAGCTCAGTTTTTCACTGCCAAAGGTTCCGGTACTATCCCTATGTTGGGGGACGCCCACAATGATGGAAGAAAGGGGACTGAGTACTCCAGTCACTACAGTGAGTAACTGTAATATTCTACCTTTTGTAAATAAGCTAATATTTCAGGGATTTCGGATTTAACATTTCAACCAGGACTATTCTATGATAATAATAAAAGCGGGGTATCATCTCTTTAGTCAGGTAGTGTAACGCTCACCTGATTCCCGTAGAGGCGCCGGTCTTGACTGGGCGTATACCGTATCTTCAAAGGTGATGTGTAACACACGGCTGGCTCTTTGGGCTGGACCTCTGTGCACTGTATGTCTGACTCGAAGGGTAAGATGTCTGCAGATAGAAAATATGGGATTAAGGAACTGGGTTATTGAATGTCTCTCTCTTCTTCCCTTTCTCTTCTCCTGTAGAACCCCAAAGGTTAACGCTCTCACCTTAGGTAAGTGAACGCTGTGCTCTCCATCTGCCTCGGGGCAGGGTGCTGTAACCAGTTTCTTCACTGGATAAGGGGAGCAGGCCTCTTGACTTCAGAGGACTGCTGTCCGTCGTTTACTGCACGAACGGTAAGTTTGGAGTAATTCTAATGTCTTTAAAGTCTTTAGTAATGATGTCTCTTGTTTTGCAGGGTTCCGGCGATGGCGGATGACGGGCTGAAGTGAGTTGAAGATGGAGCCCGTGTGATGAATTGAAGCGCCTGGAAGCACGTAAGTAAGCGCTTGTTGCCTGCTTCACGATGCGCTCTAACTGTCTTTTTATTTTGCAGGTACAAGTTCGGAGCGGCTGCAGGGTGCCGGAATACCCACTGGGTTAGATGTGGAAAGGAGTAATGGCACGTGAGTATTAAAGTTCCCCAATGTCTTTAAACGCACCTTGTTTTGTCTTTCAGATGCGGGATGCAGCGCCGAAGGCCTCCGGAGCGTGCGAAGAGTTGGTAAGCTTTTGTCTTTCAGATGCCGGAATGCAGTGTGAAGACCTCCGGAGCGCACGAAGAGTAGGTAAGCCTTTGTCTTTCAGATGCCGGAATGCAGCGCGAGGCGTTGGTGACAGCCGATGGACCAGGTAAGTGAAGAGCTGTCACTGAAGACCGTAATGCTAACCTGTTCTTTCTTGTCTTTATAGGTGTTGCTGAAGACTGGATTCAGGATGGTAAGCCTTTTTCCTTAGGCCCAGGATCAGATGCAGAAGACACGATGAGCGTTCTGCTGCAGAGGATGCAGAATAACGCAAAGCAAGATTCATCCATCGGGTGTGGTTTAAATAGCCTCCTGTAGTGCTTAGGTGTCTCCTTCCACAGCCACGCCTAGGTAAGAAAATAGTTCCTGCTTTCCAGAAGAGTTCCAGTGTTCTGAATCTAGGGAGTGGCTCCTGCCCCACCCAACAGGAAAAGTAGTTCCAAACAGAAGAGGATCAGAGGCTCAACTGGCAGGCAAGTAAGCAGCATGGTCTGCTGCAGGTAAGTCCACCCAAGCATTATGAGCCCGGCGCTTCCAGCGCTGGGACTGGGCATATTTATGAGCCTGGTGCCACTGGCGCCAGGACTGGGTCCAAAAGATCCCAATTGGGACTGGTTGGCACTCGGAACCTGGGTTATGGATCTGCTTCCAAGGGAGTTGGGAAAACCCTGACCTTTTGGAAGCAGAGATCATGACAGGTAGTTGGTTCTATAGTGTTCTAGATCTTCCATTATCCTGATTTTATCAGTCAATTTCTCATTGAACATGTCCTTTTTTTGAAGTGTTGACCTTGGATTATCCTGTTTCTATCCAAAGCCAAACCTGGATGTCAGTCGGTGTTACGCTCACCTGGTTCCCACAGAGGCGTCGATCTGAACTGGACAGCTGCGGTCTCCACCAATGTGACGCGTAGGGCCGAGATGACGGACTGGACTGGCCCACCTAGCTTTGTTTGCTTGACCCGTAGGAATATTCTTCTGTAAATGGAGAAAGGGAATGAACCACCCGTGGGGTGGAGCGTAAATCCCCCCACCTCCGCTGTTCTCCCCACAGATCACCTTTGATGTCCCCTCGTATATAGTCTCACCTGATGGTTTGAAAAGATGAGCTCTCCATCCTGCATTGAGCGCAGGGGCGCGTTGATAACCAGTTGCTTCACTGGCTCGAAGGAATTGGTGAGTTCCAGAACAATATTGACTCCGAAAAGTATGTAGTTCGTAAGAGTTCACATGTCTGACTTTCACTCTTGTCCGATTCCTTGCAGTTTGCAGCTTGACCCCAGCAAAGAGTTCCTCGTGGTAGCTGACGAAGTTCAGGTAAGGATTTGGCTTATCCTGCACAGTTCAATAAAATAAGGCCAGAATGTAACCTGTGGCTTGCTCCTTTATTCAGGTGCGGAGAGAAAATATGAAGTTTGGGGAATAATGCCTCCGGCCGTAAAACTAGGTAAGTCTATTGTGGTGAGAAGAGTTCCACTTGTTTGTCCCTTCGTCTCACCTTGTTGTCCTTTTGTTCCCCTTAGGGGCCGGGGTACGGCGAGGATGCAATGGAGACTGTGCCGACCCGTGACGAGGAATAGTACACCCGGTGGTAATCGGGTAAGTCTATGGGGGTAGTTACTATTGCCTCTGTTTATTCCCTTGGCTCACCTTTGCTGTTCTTGTGTTCCCCTTAGGTGCCAGAGTGCGGCGGGAACGTGCAGAAGGATGCGGTGGATCGTGAGGATGCTGTGAAGGCCGGTGAGTTCAGCGCAGCGCTGCAGCAGGCGAGGTGGCGCGCGTAAAATGCTTCTTTCTTCCAGCTCGAAGGCGCGGTGGATCGAGAATTCAGGTAAGGATCGAAGGTTTTGCTCTTATTCCAACCTCTTCTCTTTCTGTTCCTCCCTTTTTCTAGGAGCTACAGACTCGAGGCGGCGTGGCAGAAGACTGGATGCGGGCTTGCAGACACGGTGAGCGTTACGCTGCTGGATGCAGAATAACGCGAAGCGTGTGCTGCTCTTCGGGCGTGGTTTAAATAGCCCCCAAAGTAGTCCCAGGTAAGTATTCCTCCCCAGCTCCACCCGAGTAAAAAAATAGTCCATAGGTAAAATAGTCCCTTCCAAGCCTCATTTGGCTTGGAGCTTTGCAGCATGGTCTGCATCAGTAAGTTCTACTTTATGAGCCTGGCGCCATAGGCACCAGAACCGCACCCAAACAGCCCCTAGCAGGGGTTTTTGGGCTTGCTCAAAATAACTTGGTGCCTGCTTCCGGGGTTGCTGGACTTGGTCTGGTTCCCCGGGGGTAGGCATCATGACAGTCGGTTTCCTCCAATGTATATAGGACTTTGCATCTACCTTTGTTTCAAATACATCCAGAAAGGCCTTTGTCCATGATGTGTGTAATTCAAGATTTTGTCTACTTCTTGTCGGCAATCACTTTGAAATATCGTAACAGTTGGTTATTGATGATTCAAGATGTAATGCCTAACAAATCTAAAGGCAGTTTAACCAACAGTCAAAGAACAACATTAAAGAGCTTACAGAATGATTCAACAGTTGTAATTAAATTAACAGACAGGGATGGGGGAGTGGTTGTACATAGTATAACAATATTCATGGAGAATACATGTAGACAGTTGCAAGATGCGACATGTTATCAACCATTGATCACCAACCTGAGTTCATAAAATCACAATATGAAACATTGTTGGACATATGAAAATCTTGAGGAATACTTGATGTGAAAGAAGCTAGGTCCTTGGGCCTCATTACGACCCAGGCAGTAAGTTACCGCCTGGGTCGTACCTTCACCACCATGGCGTAAACTACGTTTACGCCATGGTGGTTGGCGGACTTACCGCCCCATTCCGAGGTTGGCGGGGCGGTAAGTCCCCATTAACCCATTTACCCTTCCCCATTCCCATTTTTGCCCCATAGGGCATAATGGGAGTGGGGAAGGCGTTAATTACGCCACCGTAAATTACGGTGGCGTAATTAACAACAAGGTCCCCTAGCGCCATGGATTTTAACACCTGCTAAAAGCAGGTGTTAAATCCTCCATGGCGCTAAGGGACCTTGGAATCAGGCGGTAAGGGTCGGCGCTGTTTACGCCGCCGTAAACCCCTTACCGCCTGGGTCCTAATGAGGCCCCTTGTATTGTAGTAGCCCAAATGCCCCAACGTAATATCTACCTAAAATGCATACAGCTCCATTGAAGCAACTTGGGAGAACAATTGTCTTCATGAAGAGCCTTAGTAGAATACATTTCTACATGTTATCAATCAGCTTGTTCAGCCTTTGGTCCTGGGATTAAAGTCGTATGTAAAAAACTTTATGGGCCTTCTAAGATAACTATAAATCATATCTACATACTAGTGACACTATATTGTGACACTATATGCAGTGTGGCTTTAAATCAGTACCATGGATGAAATTGGTTTACCAGATTGTCAATATTGCCCAGATACAAGATCTGTTCGTTTGAAAAGTGATACTGTGATGCAACTAACAGTTGGAGTTCTGTTTAAACTAGAACCGCCTTCTGTTTGAAAACAAATATAACATCAAAATGGAAACAACTATGGGTCCAGTCTTCGACCCGATTTATGGTGGGAGCAGAAATGTTCTTGGGTTACACAGTGATAAATACACAGATCAAATGGTTATTGGCATAGACTGACATTTTGAATAACAAGGTCAATTTGTGATTTACATCCAATATAAGTAATTCAGGGAAAGAGTTTTGGATTGGGAGGTGTGAGAGACCTGAGGGTATTCTCATTCCTACTCCCCTTGGATTCTCTGCGCAGGTGGCCAGCGAAAGGCCATCGCTCTTGGATCCTGACCTGTGGGTGGAGAAGAGAGCGAAGTATCACCTGGGTGGAGGGTCCTTGAGGATTTGACGTGGGGTACCCTTGGGCGAGACATGGTATCCCCCTTATTCTTGTGACAGTCAACCTAACCTTCCCCCAACCTTTATGGGCTACTACAAGCCAGTATCCCCCATGTTTCCACATACAGCATCTGACGGTACTGAGACAAAGAAGAGGCAATGGAGAGTGATGAAGATTACCTCTTTTCACCACTTTGGTACTGCGACGAAGAATATGCCTACAAGGAACTGTGATGGTCCAGCATGTCCCTCTAATCATGGTCGGGCAGGGCCAATCAGGTTTTTACACCTGCAGCCTGTGAAGTGGCTGCAGCTGTACACATGGAGACTTATTTCAGCAGCTAACTGAGGAGGAGCAACAGGGAGACCTGAGTGTGAAGGAGCAGCAGGAGACCCATGTGAGGAGGCAGCCGTGGTGGTCCAGCAGGAAGAACCAGAATGCTGGCTAAAGACCCAGAGGACTTGTGGGACCCTAGGTGAATGGGCTTTGTAATTGCCACGAGCCTGGGAGCCTCCAAAGCTCGACACAAGCAGCAGGAGCTGCTGGAGAGCACGGAATACCGTCTGAAAACAAGCTTCAGAGGTGCCGGCGCGGAGGAGAAACTATGCAGCGAGCAAGTGAAGCTCGCACCGGCGGGGTTCCTGGCTTCTGGAGCTGAAAGGAAGCCGCGGGAACCATCGGACGAACACAAAGGAGGCTGGTGAGTGTCAGAGAGATGCTCCAGTGCCGGGAAGCTGCTAAAAGGACCTCTGGAGAGTAACGGTCTGTGTACTTTAACAATAGAGTGCATAACGAATACCGAACTATATGAACATTTTACATTGAACGAAAACCAATATATATTGAATGCCAAACTACGTGAAAACTTAACATTGAGGCAAACAAACACTTTGAATATCGAACTCACTAATAGTTTGGCTTTGAAGCAAATAGGTGTGCGGTTCAAACCGAATAGAACTAAGCAACATAAAACCACTTTTGAACTCTGAACTGAAATTCAACCGTATTTAATCTTATGTTGCACACCGAGTTACATTTAATCTGAAAGTTGAATATGTTAAAGGCTGAAGGACGCCTAAACAGTGAACTGTAATGACTGAGTGCAGTGTGGCAAAGCTACAACTTGACAAGGGGTGCGTCATACATAGTTGCAGAGCCACGAGGCAACCAAGGAGAAGCCAGAGGAATAAAAGAGTACGCCCTAAAGCCAAGGGACAATAAAAGGAGTCGAGTGAAGGTGACGTGGTGCACAGGAGCCAGTCCTGAGAAACCTGCATGTGGGGCTAAGGAGCCCAGGAATCTTGGTTGCACCACCTCTGATGGGTGGACCGTGCATTCTGATAACTCTGCCTAGACTAGAGAGCCCCGAATGGTGAAAACTAAAGGACACCACAAAGCAAGCCCAACAAAACCACTTCAATGCTTTGAAAAGACTGAAGCAAGTGAAGTCTTGGGGTAGGGAATCCTAAGGCTTGAGGTATTACACTTGTTCTCTTGGGAACAAAGACCTGAGACCCTTTTTGTTTGGATTGTGCAACTTAAAGCTTGGGGAATGGAACCCTGAGGCTTGGTTTTGAACTATACAACTTTGTTGGAAAAGGTCAACTTTGAACATTTTCGTGAATGGAACGTTCATATGTTTGGGGAGAACTTTTGCATGCTTTGGGAAGGGGAGCTGAAAGAAAGCTGTGAGCTGGAAGAAGCGCAGAACATTGTGATAAACACTGTTTCTTTCGAGTTTGATATCCCCACACATTTATTGATTCCATTTGTGAAGGCAACGATAGGTTTTGGACACAGACTATTAAGTTGTGCTCTTTGACTCACTTTCCTTAGTTTGTTCAGTTAGAGAAATCCCACCATATCATAGGGCAAGTTAGGCTTTCAAACATCCTGACATGTAAGTAGATAAATATCTTTTGTTTGAATGTTAAGTTTGTTGTCTGTGTCCTTCTTCATGATGCCTTCAGAGGTTAGAGGTGCTTGACAGGAATAAACTATCTCAGTGCTACATATAGCATGTATTCAGCAACGCCCTGTGTGTTTGAGAAGCTGGATTATCCCAGGTGTTAGGTAAGAATTGGTGTAGTCACACTGTGTGAGACTACCCAACACTTATCTGCTTGGTATTAGGTAACCCACCATTTGGTATAGGTCTGTACTACGCAAGTTGGTAGTGTGACTGAGCAGCCAAGCATATCTCAAGAGGGGTAAATGTGAGCTGTAGAGCTGTAGCAATGAAATTCGCAAATGCAAGTAACCAAGTAACACTTACACTCAAGGTTTCAGTTATAAATAGTTATTTATTTAACATCAATATTTAAATATGCGTTCTTAAATAAGGGCAAGATATGTAACAATCAAACCTACTTTAAAATACTTTTCAGAATCAGCATAAGTTAGTGGATACTATTTGGATATGCTCGGCATCTGAGTATACTTAAATCTTCCAATAAAGTCTAGACAAGCCTTTTCCAGCAATAACAGTCTAAAGCAAGTTACCACCTATGAGGAACAGAAATATCAAAGTCAATGGACACAGTCTGCAGGGAGCCAGGACAGGCGAAATCAATTGGGACACAGTCTAGAGCTGAGGCACTTCTTAGATAATAAAAGTCTTGCACAAATTTAGAGAGTTTTCTAGAAATCACTTGTAGGGTCACTGAAAAGCAGAGTTGCAGCCAACTCCAACAAAAGTAAGCCAATGCAAGTCTCAACTGAGAAGAGCACAGCTAAAGAGACAATGAGTTAAGTACCCCAAGCCTCAACAGTACCTCTGGTTTGAAGAAGAGTGGTCCAGCTGGATTCTGTCCTGTTGTAGCAGTGCAGACCCTGGGTTCCTGAGCCTCAGTCGTGGTGACAACAGGGAGGACGTCTGGAGGGTTCCTGCTGCAGCGATTTTGAGGTCTTCGGTAGCTACAGGCTCTTTTCGGTTCTGCAGCACTTCACGGTTTCAGCACACGGTAAACAGCACCACTGCAGATCTCGGATACCGGTTAGGCTTCCTTCACTGCTTGAGTCCTGCACTCTGCGCTCGGATACTTCCCAGTGCACCTCCGGCACCAATACCTTTGGATACGCCCCTGGTGCCAATACCTTTTTGACGCGCCCCTGGCGCAAAGGCCTCTTTCGGCGCTGATTGGAAAACCGTTGACGCCCATCAAGTGTTTCTCGGCTCCATGGCCGATATATTCAGCACCACTGATGACGACGACCAAAGTGGTTTTGATCCTACATATTCATGTGCTGGAGGGGCAGATTTCTTCATCGCCCAAGCAGATGTGGCCACACTGGCTGAGGGACTTATTGATGCCAGTGGACTGGACATGTCCCCAGATGTGGAAACACAGCAGGCCCATCCTAATGCCAAATATCGAGCTTTAGTAGACAGGGTGGTGGATGCTCTGGAATGGAATGCTCCAGCCAAGCCTTTGTCAGGCTATGACCCGACTGATATACTTGATGAAGGTCATTCTAAAGATTGGGCCATGCCCTTCAATGCTGACCCTATCACCACCTTGTGGCAGAGGCCTTGCACCATGCCCACAGTTCACTCTAACTTCACCAAGAAGTACAGGCCGACAAGGGTAGACCCGTCATATCTCTCCACTCACCTAACACCGGAGGGATAAGTGGAGCAGACGGCCACAGTATCTACCAGGCCAGCCACGCAAATTCTCCTGACCGTTAGGGAAGGGAAGAAAGTTGACGCTTTGGCTAAGAAAATCTTCTCATTTGGCAGAATGGGCCTGAAAGCAGTCAACGCCTCTTGTGGGTTTACCAAGTACTCTTTTGGCCTGTGGACAGCTAGTAGTGAAGCTGCCCAGTATATCCCCTAAGGGGAGATGCATGAGGGCTTCCAAAGGCTGGTATTCGACGGCAAGGTGGTGGCCCGGCAGTCTTTGCAGACGGGCCTGGATATCACACACCACGTTGGCAGATCCATGGGGTCAGCCACGATGTTAACAAGGCAGGTATACCTGCACACATCTGGATTCTCACAGAATGTTCAGAATAATCTCCCGGACATTGCGTTCTACAGCGAAAACCTCTTTGGCCCAAGTCCGACGACTTGTTGGAGAAATTCAAGGAGACCAAGCTAGCCACAAAGTTGCTGTGCCTAGCTGTCCAACAGCTGGCCAAGCCTGCTTTTAGCTTCCCCTGAAGGGGTAGAGGCTACCAACTCTGACCCATATGGCAGGAAGGTTCAGTTCCCACAATCCCAGCAGGTGCAGAGGCATTTCTCCTGTGCTCTGGCAGTGGCACCTCTAGAGGCTAGAAAACAGCAGCAGCTCCACCCTTGAAGCTGCTTTGATTTCTCCCCCCACGATTCCCTGGTTGGAGGAAGGCTAACCGAGCACTGGGTCCAGTGTCAGGAGATTATCTCTGACGCCTGGGCTCTTCAACTCATACAGTGGGGTTACTGTCTGCCTTTCTTAAAAAGGCTGCCGACAGACCACCACCACCACCTCCTCAGCAACCGGAACAAGAGCACCAGGAAGCAAGCCCTGGATTTGAGGGGTGCATTGGAAGAAGTAACTTCTCAGCATAGAGGGTCGGGCTGGTATTCCTGGGATTTCCTGGTACCCAAGAAAGGGGGAGGGCACCGTCCCTTCTTGGACCTCCAGGTCCTTGAACAAGTTCCTGAGGAAACACAAGTTCAAGATGGTGACGTTGAGAGAAATTCTTCATGCTCTCAAGCTTCAGGACTGGCTGGTGTCGATAGATCTCCAGGACTCATATTTCCATGTGCCTATCCACCAGCAGCACAGGAAATATCTGAGATTCCTCATAGGGAACAAACACTACCAATTTAAAGTCCTCCCCTTTTCGCTAAACTCCCCTCCGAGGGTCTTCACTGAGGTCATGGCGGTAATCACATCTCGCCTCAGGAGATCCGGCGTCCATGTGTTCCCAATGCCTGGACGACTGGCTGATCCATGTGAAGTCTGTAGAGGAGCAGCTGCATGCCTCTGCATGAAATTCCTCCCTCCTGCCTCCTATATGTTGGAAGCCTGAGACTGCGCCATGCTTAACACCAGCTGTTATGACCATACCACGGCGAGTATTTGAAAGAAGGTACCCACTGAGAAAACCCTATCAAATGTATTCTCGAAGAGACAACAATTTGAGGGAGGAACTCCCTGAAGGAAAATGAAAAAGAGTGAAAGAGACGAGCGTGACGCCCTCAGAATACTGGCTGAAGAGAATGCATGGAGTTCACAGAAACTGATGACGAAGTTAAGAATTGAACAAACCGTATTATGCGAGAAGAAGATTGCATACGTGCAAAGTATTGCAGAATTTGCAAGCCGTTCAATAACTGTACAGAAGCTGCAACGCAAAAAGACTAAGTGATCATAGAAGCTGGCTATATGTAGGGAATAGACTGCAGGCGAAGCCGCCATTTTATAGGAACTGGATATCAGTGTCATGAATTTAGTAAGCCAGAACCCATAGAAGGGAAATGCTGAGAACTGTGTTGAAGCAAAAATAAGCTGAGATCGTGGAACCGAATGGCGAGGCTGTCTGTCCTGGTATTAAAGCTGAAGCAGCCAAGTTCTGTTATCTATTCTTGAAGCCGTCGAGCGTGTGAAGCTGAATCATCCCTTGTTAAGTTGCAAAGAATGAACACCCAAGTGTGCCAAGCTTTATTAATTTAAGACATTTAAATGCTGCAAAATGGACCAAATCGTGGTCTCCTGTCACGTGAGCCAAGGATGGAAATAGAGTTGAGCGTGGATTCCTAAAACAACCATATGTATACTCCCACAGACAAGGATACTTTGCAAGGTCAAGTTCAAAGACCATCTTCATGGCCGAAGGCATGGGTGATGAGAGAGGTTCGACTAATTGGGTGGGGAGGTAAAGTCAAGTCCACTCCTGGCACCTGGGTATGAGCTTACGTGCTGCTAAGTGAACCGAATGTGCCAACCAATTATAGAGGGCCGTATAATGTAGGTCCTTATAGTTTGAGAGCCAATAATATACTGTGTACTTAATAGTGTTTAGGATGACATTTTTCAGAGGTAGGCATAAATTGTCCACCTCACAGTGGGCAGCCAATCATAATGCCACCCCTTATTGAAAGTATACTTAGATGCTCCCCTTGAATGTATCGCAATCCCTCGTAGGTATTTCTTATTTGGCACGTAGCATGACGTCACATTTGACATATTTTTTGTATATAAGGCTATTTTTATGTGAAATGCATTGAGAGCTTGGGCGAACGCCTGTTGATGTCTGTTGTTACTCCCTCTTTTAGATAATTGTTAATAAAACAGCTACCTCTCCGGCTGCCTCGTTGGCCAGATCTCCTATCCCAGTCAGAAGATCAGGTGCTCCTCCTGAACCCGGAATCCCTCAACCTACATGCATGGCTCTTGAGAGGATGAGATATGACTGGGATCTCTCTGAGGAGGTGCTTGAGGTGCTGCTGGATGCACACAGACCATCAACAAGATTTCTGTACGTGTGCGGGTGGAGAAGATTTGAGGTGTGGTACAGGAAATGCAAGATTGACCTCATCTCATGCCCCACCACTACAGTGATGGAGTTCCTTCTGTCACTGGACTCTTCAGGCTTTCAGGTTACCACAGTTAAAGGATACTTGGCAGCTTTGTCTGTGTTCAAGAGATCCCCAGATCAAGGCTCTTTCTTTACAATCCTGGAGATGGTCCAATTCCTGAAGGGCCTTGTGAGTATGTTTTTGCCTGTCTCCTTTGTTCCAGACTGGAACCTTAATTTGGTTCTCACCTTCCTCATGGCATCTCCTTTTGAGCCTTTACACTCATGTTCTTTGCGTTTGCTTACCTTGAAGATCGCATTCTTAGTGGCCATCATAACGGCGAGCTGCAGCCTTCGTCTTACAAGCTGCTTTTCCTTCGCTTTTTTTGGGAGAAGTTTTCCTTGATGGTGTAACCCAGATTTCTGCCTACAGTGGTATCAGAATTTCACCTGTACCCAGGCCAGTGATCTTCCTGTCTTTTACCGCCTCTGCACCCCTCCAAGGAGAAAGAGCGGTTCCACAGGCTGGACCTGAAAAAGGGCACTACGTCTTTACGTTGCCAGAACTGCTGAGTTCAGAAAGGTGATCAGCTGTTTGTGGGCTGCTCCGTGGCTAGGAAGTGTTTAGCTGTTTCAAACCATATAATCTTGTGGTGGATCACGCTTTACATTTCTGAATATAACCACAATGCGGGGAAAGAACTTCCCTTGGGCATCAGAGCCCACTCCACATCCTGCCTCCTTCACAAGTACTGCTTGGGGCGTTTATCTGATGAGGAATCTGCGGGAGAAAGGTAATCCATTGAAGGAGAAATTACTTACTGTAATGTCCTTTCTATGGATTCTTCTCCCACAGATTCCTCGTCACCCCTCACATCCATCCCGCCCTGAAAGTACCTGCAGTCAGTAGCTGCCTTTCTCTTGGGAGGGAAGAGGTGAGCTCTTGTTTCATGGACTGCGATCCATTTCTGGTTTGATGCCGCACTCCTTCTGCGATCTCTATTTTTACACACAAAAAAACCCTAGTTGGGTTTTCTTTTTTCTCTTCACTTTTAGCTTTTTGGCAGTGTCGCCTAGTTTTCCTCTGCATTGGCTGAGAGCTCGGGAACTGAGGGGAGGGGAGGAGGGGAACTGAGGTACAGGGGCATAGTGACGCAGTAGATGTATAATGACTGATGTCACATCCGGAGTAGACGACCGGCGCATCGAGTCAAGACTGATAGAAGGCTGTGTAGAGGTGCGCTATGCCCCCTGTTGAAAGGTTTTCCGAGCAGCTGACGCTGGAATGGATATTTATTTGATGAGAAATCTGCTGAAGAAGAATCCATAGAAAGAATATTATGGTAAGTAATTTCTCCATCTGTAAACAATGCAAGTTGGGGGTTTTCATTGACCAAAGAAGAAATGTAAAGTCAGCAAAAATGTAAGCGCCATTTGAACTGTGCAAAGGCAAAGTACTTTTTTGTGAGTACATGTGTTAAATTAAACCAAAGGGATACAGAAAAGCCTAATGGTGCAAGACTCCCCTCTCTTAAGTGAAGACATGGTGATGGCTTCACAGTTTACTGCCAGCATTCAGACTCCTATGGTTTGCACTGATTTTTTACTGTAATTGGATTTTTTGATTTTGAGAAAGTTTGTTTTTCTTGTAGCTGAACATTCAACGTGACTTGAAGAATGTTTTCTCAGATTTCATTGAAGGAAACATTACCTTTAAGCCCACCTACAAGTACGACCCTAAAACTGACCGTTGGGATTCTAGGTAAATACAGTTTTCCAGATTTGTTACCACCACTAAATCGCACTTAATCAAATGGTTTTTACTCCTACTCTAGAATGAAGATGGCAGGCGTTTCAAGGTAAGGCAAAAGTAAGAAAAAAGCACATTGAACAAACTTTAACCTGTGCAAATACTTTCACATGGATATTGCTATTATGTATCAACCTTTAAAATTGTTCAGTCGCAAAAAAACAGAACAAGTAGGACTACTTGCCATAGTCGTTTTCGGATTGAATTAGTGTGCTGCAGAAATCCTTTTAAATACACTGCATTCTTTTTGTATGTTTGTTTTATTGATGACTTGTAAGCACGCACAATTGTAGAAGAGAAATGTTGTGGTGAGGCAAGGTATAAAAGTGAATGGGTAAATGGAAGGAGATGTGGGGGGTGTAAGGATGTCATGGTATCAAGGTAAGACGGACAAAATTGACCACAGTTCAAGGGTGTTTATTGAACTCTCACAAGGGTATGATAAACACCTATCTAAACCTAAATCTTAAGATGGGAGCAAGCTACTTCCATCAAAATAATAAAGAAGTTTGTTCTAGTGTAGTCTTGTCAACATAAAAAGTGCCTATACTAAGAAAAACCTATTGTTAATCCTTACTGCTAATTACAAAATAGTGTGGGATAATGTTCATGAAAAATAAAGAAGTGTTCACAAAATGATAAGTCGGGATGTTCAGGTCGATGGCCTCCCTTCCCCATATTTTCAGCACGGGGCAAGGAGATTCACTCGAGCATAGCACACTCTCGGGCTTCTTCTGCATGAGGATACTGTTCCATTACCAACATCAGTGCCTTCTGTGCCCAAGTCTCTTATGTTATCACAGTCTCTTGATTTAGAGGGCCTGATGTGCGAAAACAAATGAAAAGTTCCTTTACAAATATTCGTCAGGTGAGTCACTCTTCACCTTGGATCCCCCTCAGCCGGGCTCAGATCCTCTTCTCCATTGGTTATAGAATATCTTCTCTCGGGTGATTCACAGTTCACCCCGGAATTCCACTCAGCCGTTCTCAGATCCCTTTTTCACAACTAGCCTCCATCAGCCGGGCTCGGAACAATTTCAGTTCAAATTAGCCATCAAAGACTTTCGAATGTGCACAGGGTTTAGCTTGAGCCGTTGCAGGACCACTTCGACATCACAGTTCAACAATTTCACACGCTAAGCTTGACACCTAACGGAGACTTTCAAATGAGCACCCACGTGGTGCCAGACCACTCTGTACATGGTATCTATCTTGGTTTCAAAGGTTCAGTCACTCCTTGAATATTCAATTATGTTTGCGTTGTTCATCACATAAGCCTCATATTCTTCTTGATAGTTCCTCATACAATGGTGCTGCTCGCAACCTTGGTTCTAACACAGACTGGTCTGCTATCGGTCTCCCCGACTCTCCGGCTGTGCTGACTTTACTGGTACTGCTTTGTTGTGGGAGCCAAGGACAGTACCACAGCGACAATCGCTCCTCCCCGCAGTGGCTTTCAGTGCAGGAGTGCCCGGTGTACCTTTGATAGACACTGCACCGTTCATCAGCTTTAATTCCTGCTATTATGTTTCTTTTCCTCGAGGGCTCTTGAAAGTTGCGGCTCTTCTCCCAAAAAGTCAAGGGTAGTTCCCTCCTTGCAACCTGCTCTGGTCTTGCTGTCTTTCTCCTCGTATTAAACTACCATCTCGGAACTGCTGCTTCCTCATGAGTTTTGCCTTCTGGAGAGTGTGCTTTCTTGCTCCTCCTTTTATCCGTGTGGGGAAGTGTGATGGAAGTCAGGTGTGTGTAATTATCAGTAATTCCCTGACCATTGGGTTGGGACATGTCAGGTATAAGTATCCTACCTGGTAGGATGGGGAAAAGGTGTTAGAGGAAAGGGGATACCGCGTCTCACTTTCCGGTGTCCCACTCCCGAAGACCCCTCATGCAGGTGATCCCCCGGCACTGGTCCACCCCCAGGAACTGGATCCAAAAGCGATGGCTGTTTCCTGGCGACCTGGGAGATAGATCCCTGGGGACTAGCGGGTGAGACAACTTCTGGTTTCTCACAGGGGTTACAGAGCACAGTTCACCGCTGTTTAGAACTGCAGTATTCCAGTAAATATAGGTGTTATGAGACCGGGCATAGTACATAAACTGTGGAAACAAGTAACAAAATGTCAATTGTAGAACCAACAGCAGCGTTGAAGGCCCAGAATCTTTCAACATCATCAAAGAGTAGAGCAGGGCCCAAGGATTTCTTGTTTTTGTCTGCACAACAGTTTTCTTTTTAAAGCCCTGAAAAGACTGACATTAGAGCAATAAAATCAATAAAATGCTTACCAACTAAACGTTTCATCACTTTCCACAGGACCAGAAATAACATTACATTCAGTATTGCCAAAAATGTCCGAATCTCGCCCCAGTCCCTGGCAAATTTCCCCAGGTTGTTGTTACTTGCATATGTTGTCCATTCCAGCACCACCAGTTCCCATACCTTACGGATCCAATCTTGAATTGTGGGGGTGGTTGCTCACTTCCACCTTTGGGCAATAAGGGTCATTCCCGACCCGTGCTTTCCCCTTCATCCCCCCCTCTCTCAGGCCCAGCAGGGCTCGTTCCGGGGGTCTACCTGCTGCTTCCCCGAAATCTTGGGTTTGCGCCTGTGTCACCTCCCGCCAGAAGGGCTCGATTTTGAGACAATTCCACCATATATGAGAGGCCGTGGCCTCTTCCCAGCACCCCCTCCAACAGTCTCTGGAGACGTCCGGATTTATGCTATGTAGTCTGGCGGGGGTATAATGCCATTGGTACAGGATCTTATACCATGCTTCTTGGAGTTGTGCTGCCCTCGCCACTTTGGGTATTCGTCTCCAGAGTCATTCCCACTCTTCTCTGCTAATTCCCTGTTCCATCAGATGTGCCCACCTTGCCATACACGGCCACATGGCCTGGGGGAGGCGTTGTTCAATATTCTATTTAGCTTGGATATTAACCCCTTAGATCTATCCTGTGTTAACGAGAACTTCTCGAAGGGGGTGACCTGTCGGGTGGCTGCTGTCCTAATGTCTCCATTTATCAGCCAGTGTCTTAGTTGGAAATACCCATGTCTCTCCCCCTCCTCCAACCCAAACTCCTGTTTACACCCTATGAAGGAGCGGTCCCTCCAGTCCTGGAACGTATCCCAAATTGACTTACAGCCACCCGCCCCCCCCACCATTTCTCAAAGGCCCCCTGTTCCATTCCCGGGGTGAAATGCCCATTATTAAAAATCAGTGCAAATGGGGACGGGAAGGTCGTACGTAATTCCTTGTTTCCTCACCACTTTGTCCCAGGTGTCTGACATCAATTTGGTTATGGCGCTTAAGTACAGGTGTTTCGGCCTGAGTTTTTTCGGCAACCACAGCACATCCCTCCAATCGGGATGCGCTATGACTATGTCCATCCTGACCCATTGCTTCTCTTCAGTCCCTGTGAACCATTCTCTTATTACCCGGAGTTGGACCGTCTCGTAATACTGTTGGAAGTTGGGGAGAGCCAACCATCCTTCCCTCCTAGGGTCCATCAATAATAATAATAATAATAATAATGGCGGTTGATTTGCGGCTTCTTCCCCTCCCATAAGAATTACCTTGTTACTTTCCCCAATTCCCTGAAGAAGTTAGAATGGTATTGCTAGCGGGATTGCCTGAAACAGGTACAGCAGCCGTGGGAGTGTAACCATTTTGATTGCTGCAATCCTGCCCATCCATGAGACACTAAGTTTCCTCCACCTTTGAAAATCCATCTTAATCGCCTTTAATATAGGAGGTTAGTTGGCTGTGTATCACCCAGATAGCACAGGAGTTATTTTGACCCCCAGATATTTGTTCCCACCTGGACTATGCATCAACTTCCGTTCATCTCCAGCTGTCCCCTCCTCTCATTCCTTGGCTACCTTGCCCACTCTTCCTTCCTCCTCTGCCCCTCTTCAGGGTACTTCCACAACTCCGCAGGGCGTACCTCTGATTTGTACCCCTACCCGGAAGGTCTTTAAGGCCCGCAACCTTCTTCATCTTGCCACTCTCAACTCTCACTCTGCTGCCAGACACTCCTCTGACAGCTGACACATCCTAGAAGAACTGGACCTTGATGTCCTTGGTTTTACGGAGACATGGTTCACAGACAGCTCTGTCACAAGTTTTGACACTCTCCTCCCTGATGGCTACAAGATCCTCTCCGCACCCAGATCCCCTCGGCCTGGAGGTGGCGTAGCCGTAATCTTTCCTGAGTGGATTCCTGCCACTATCATTCCCACTCAGATGTATCCCTCTTTCGAAAGCCTTGTCTGCAAGCTCTCCATTTCTCCTAGCCACTCTTACTGTTGCCACACTCTACCGGCCACCTGGGCAAATCACCTCTTTTCTTTCTGAGTGGGCTGACCTCTCCTCCTCCCTCCTGACCTCAACCACTCAACTCCTCCACCTCGATTCTTCCTGTCTCTCATCTCTGCTCTTTCGTGACCTTTGCGATTCCCTCTCTGCAGGACACACACTTGATGTCCTGATCTCCTCTGGCCTTCCCCTCTCTATCCCTCTGACCACTCCTCTCTCCTGGAGTGACCACTGCCTTCTCTCCTCTCATCTCCCACTCTCTTCCCCCCAAGCCAAGCTCACCCCAACACTGCCACCTACCTTCTCAGACATCCGACCTATGAAGCGTATGTCAGTTGAGGCTTTCGCTGCCACCTTCCCCTCCTCCTCTGGCTGACTCACACCCAGACACAACCCTGTCCCTTCTCTACTCTTCTATTTCTGATAATCTCAATGCTATTGCCCCCGTCATGAGGATCCACTTGACGTCCAAAGCCAAGTATAATTCCTGGTATGACTCCGAACTAGCTACACTTAAACGTAAGTGTAGGGCGGCTGACAGGAAATGGAGGGCCTCTTGTTCATCCTCTGACAAACTGGCCTGTCGCCTGCTCCAAAGGCAATACCGACTATCTGTCCACACCAAGAAGAGAGTCCACATTCAAGCCTGTGTCTCTGCGGCATCTAACAACTCGGCTGAACTCTTTAAAATCTGCAAGGAGCTTGCCAACCCTGCTGCAGTCTCCACCCCTCCTTCTGCCTCCCAGGCTCTTTGCAATGCCCTTGCCTCTCACTTTATCTCAAAAACCCAGGACATCCTGTCTACCCTCTCCTCCCCCTCCTATTCCCTCTCAGTCTTTGCTTGCTAAACCCCCTTTAACCACCCCCCAACCTCCTTCTCTACCTTTCCTCTCCTTCCCCCAGAAGCTCACTGTCTCCCAAGCTCTGGTTCTCTCTAGGTTGGACTATTGTAACAGCCTCTTTCTAAATCTACCTGCATCTACTCTCCGCCCTCTGCAACTAATCCAGAACAGGACTGCAAGACTTGTCCTTAGCCTCAAGCCCTGGGATCGTATCTCTCCAGCTCTGAAATTTCTCCATTGGCTCCCAGTGGATGCAAGGATTAAATTCAAAACCCTCTGCATTGTCCACAAGGCTTTCTGGGCCTGGGTCCAAAATACCTTCAGCTATCCCTCCGCAAATACCTCCCCTCTCGAGCTCTTCGCTCCTCTACCTCCAACTCCCTCAGGGTCAGTCGTTTTTCAAAGAAAGGAGCTAGGGGTCGATCTGTCTTCGGCTGGGGCCTCCCTCTGGAACAGCCTCCCTGCCACTCTAAACTTGAGGAGAACCATCTCCAGTTCCAGAAGCACCTCAAGACCTTCCTCTTTGCTTCTGCCTTTGCTCCCCCTCTCCCCTGCTGATCTGCTATCTCTTGGCACTGTGCACCTGGCCAACCTCTGTCCCCTGGGCCCAGGTACCTGCTCACCCTGCCACCCTCCAGCACTGCCTCCTGGCCACCCCTTGCACTGGGGACTGTATCTGTACTCATACAGACCCCCTCCCCTTTTTGTGCACTTTTCAGACTTACTCAGTTCTGCTGCCGTAAACACAGCACTTGCCACTTGTTGGCTGCACTATCACTGTTTATTGCCTCCATTATCTATTTATTTGTATTTGTTATTATTTATCTGGTCTCTTCTGCTCTGCACTTTCCCCCTTCCATGCACTTTGCCCCTTTCCTTTTCCCATGCAGTTGCGCGTTCTGAATGTTACTGGTCCTAGTAAGATCGTTGTTGCGTTCTCCCCTGTTCCCCTCCCTTGCCTTGTCTCGCTCTGGAACGCTTGTGTAAGAGCGCGATACAAATAAACTATCATATCATATCATAAAGCCTTTAACTCCGCTATTTCCTCCCTGCCCATCGTCAAGTTTAGGAGTTTGGATTTGTTGAGGTTAACCCGTAAGCCTGACACCTCCCCAAATCTTCCCATTAGTGCCCAACAAGGTTTCAGCGAGTCTCTAGGTCTGGTAAGTGTCAGGAGCATGTAATCGGCAAAAGTTGTCACTTTATGTTGCTTCCCCCAAAAGGCATCCCTAGGATCTCATCTGCCTCCCTTATGGATTGCAGAAGGGGTTCCAGGTAAATTGCGTACAGCGATGGGGAGAGCGGACCCCCGCCCCCCCTGCTTAGTTCCCCTTCCCAAAGTGATGGGGCGTGACATGGAACCATTCACCATTAGTCTTGTTACCGGAGTGTTGTAATTAGCCTGGACCATTTTTACAAAGTCTCCCCCAAACCCATTTTCTCCATAACCTTGAAAAAGAAGGACCACTCCAACCGGTCAAAGGCCTTATCTGCATCTAATGATAGAAAGACAGATGGAGTGGCCGTCCTGTGAACTTTCTCCACTAGGTGCGCTACCCTCCTAATATTGTCCGCTGTCTGTCTTCCCAGGACAAACCCTGATTGATCTTGGTGGATCAGAGACGGAAGATAGCCCTCTAGCCTATTCGCCAATATTTTTGTATAAATCTTAACATCTACATTTTTTTAAAAAAAATTGTTTGATTGGTTTTTTACAACAAACAAAAACATAACTTACACTCCCGACATATTCAGTTTGAAGTGTCATAGTTTACAATATATGTTATACTGCCATGTCTTCATGTCTTCCCCCCTCCTGTCCCCTAAAGCTCGAGCACTACCCTCTATACCTCTGTCTCCCGTTATTCGGGTTTGGTTCACTTCCTGGTTCTCGGGCAAGTCATCATCCCTGGGGTCTCCTTGGGTGGGCTCATACAGCGAGGCTTTCATTTGCCTCCATTCCACTAGTGGGCCCACTTCTTCCCCTTCCCCTCTGTTCGCCGCCTCATATCATGCCACTGTCTCTGCGTCTGCCCATTTTACACGATCCTTCCACCATGTCTCTACTCTGGGTCTATGGGCTGCTTTCCAATTTATGGAAATTCTCTGTTTGGCCAAGATATATGCTAGGTCTTTAAGTTTGCATATGTATCTCAAGTTGCGCAGCCTAGTAAATCCCCCCCCCCAACATGCATACCCATATAGATTCCACGTCTAGTTTGATTCCCTTTTCAGATAGCTTGTGCTTAATTTCCCCCCAAAATTTCCCCACCTCCGGGCATGCCCAGAACATGTGGATCATCCCTGCTCCCACCACTCTGCACTTGGGGCATTTTTGTGCTTCTGCGTTTCCGAATTTTGCTATCATTTGGGGGTCATGTATGCTCTATATGTAACGTATAGTTGGATCTGTTGTAGCCTCGCGTTTCTAGACACTCTTTGGGCTCTCTCCCATTGCCCATCTTGCATGGTCTCTCCCGCCTCTTCCTCCCAGTCCCGCCGCAGTTTGAGCGGCTCTTTTCCAACTTTTGACATAATTAGTTTGTATATTCTGGATATTTCATGCCCTCCTTCCGATATGTCATACATCATTTCAATGGCTATATCTGGTTGTTTTGCTATCGCCATCTCCGACCACGTTTCTTTCACCCTTTTAATTATTCTGTTATATGTGATATGCTGTCCCGCATGTACCCCGGTTCCGTCCATTATCGTTTGGAAATCCAGGGCCTCCCCCTCTTGCAGATATCCCCTAGGGTGGCCAGACCCACTGGCTCCCAATATTTCCGGATTCCTCTTCTTAGTTGGTCATCTGCTCCGCATAGCGCCACGAGTGGCGCCTGCGGGTTGCATGGGGTCGGGGCTCCCGTGGCCCGGCACGCTTTGTGCCAGATCTCCCAGCCCAGCTTTAGCAATCGCGATCTGCCCAGCATCTCTGATTTGGGTAGCCATATTAGTTCTCATAGGAAATATGGGGAGCTCTCATCCCTTAGCAGCCTATATTCTGCTGTCTCGTCTTCCGCCAGCCACCTGGCTACGTATTGTAATTGCGCCGCTAAGTGGTATATCTCAAAGTTCGGTAGGTTCATCCCCCCTTTATCGTACACGTTCTGTAGTTTCCACAGGGCCACTCTGTTTCTTGCATTGTGCCACAAAAAACCTCTGCACAGACTATGAAGTTTGGTGAAAAAGCGCCTGGGCACCATATGTGGGATGTTTGTGAAAAAATGCAATAGCCTGGGCAAAACCACCATTTTCAGCAGGGCTGCCCTCCCCACCATGGCCAGGGGGAGCCTTGCCCAAAACTGCATGCTATTCTTAACACCCTCCACCTCTTTCTGTGTTGTACTTATGTGCCATCTGCCACCGTATGGTAAATATTGATCCCCAGGTATCTAAATGTCTTGGTCTGCCAAGCTATCTGCAGAATGGGTAGGTTTTCCCATGGTATGCCTTTGTATCTACCCAATGGGGGAACATGCTCGATTTTTTTGGGGTTGACCGCTTCCCCGATAGAGCCGCATAGCGCTCCATCACTTCTAGGATGTATTGCAGGTTCTCCTCAGGGTAACGCAGGTACAGGAGCATGTCATCTGCATACAATGATATCAAGTGCTGTCCCCCTCTGGTGCACACGCCCACCTCGCTGTATTACTGTCTCAGATAAATCGCCAGCGGCTCTAGCGCAAGGATCCACAGCATCGGGGACCATGGGCAGCCCTGTCTCGTGCCTCTGCTCAGTTGCCATCTGTCCGAGATTATCGCTCCAGTTTTTACCCTGGCTATGGGGGAGCTATACAACATTTTTACCCACTGCATGTACCCAGGTCCCATCCCGTATTCTTTTAAGGCCGGCATCAGCCATGGCCACCGAACCGAGTCAAAGGCCTTGACTGCATCTAACGAGACCACTGCTATTTCGTTTTGGTCGCCCTCTGTCTGCTCTATAATGTAGTGGAGCCGCCTGTGGTTGTCAGATATGCTTCTACCTGGGACGTACCCGGTTTGGTCCGGGTGTATTAGTTTGTTTATCACCAGCTTAAGTCTATTCGCTAGTACAGATGTAAGGATTTTGCTGTCTTGGTTTAACATAGATAGTGGTCTGTATGACCCGCAATCTATGCTTGGCTTATCTGGTTTAAGGAGCGGGATGATTACCGCCTCCCTCAAGGATTCCAGCAGTCTCCCCTTCTCGCATGCCTCGTTCAGCATTGCCAGTAGCGGGGGAAGAATCTCTTGCCTGTATGTTTTATAAAACTCGCTAGGGAGCCCATCCGTGCCTGGGGCTTTGCATGTGGGTAGTTGCGTCACCACAGCTTCTAGTTCCTCCAGTGTAACTGGGGCGTCTAGCCTCTCTCTATCTTCTGTGCTTAATTTGGGCAATCCTATGTCCTCCAGCACCTCCTGCGTCTCTCTCTCCGTGTTCTCCCCCATATCTGCATAGAGGCGTTTATAAAATCTGAGGGAACTCTCATTCACCATCGCTTGGGTGTTCCAGACTTGCCCCGGTTCTCCCACTATCTCTCTGATTGCAGATCTTGGTGCCTCATTTTTTTAGAGCCATGCGAGCAGCCTCCTAGGTTTGTCCCCTCCATCATGTTGTCTTTCAATATATTTCTTATAATTCAGGTTGCTTAGCCTCTCTCATAGTTCCCCGCCTGCCAATTGCAACTGGTTTACACGTTCTGCCTGTTCCTGTGAGGTTCCCTCTTTGTTCATTGTTGTTTCCAGCTTCTTCTCTATCTCTTGCAGCTCTCGCTCTATACCTCCCTGAAGCCCTTTGGATTTGGAAATGGCCGCCCCCATTATTACCACCTTAAAGGCCTCCCACAGAGTTCCCTCCAATGCTACGCTGCCAGTATTGTTCTCAAAATAGTTAATTATCTCTTCTCGTAGGTCTTCTCTGAATGTGGTATCCCTCAGTGCCTCAGCCCTAAGCCTCCATGTTGGGATTCTGGCTCTTGGGGGCTGATGTCTCCACCCCAGGACCAGAGGGGAGTGGTCTGATAGTATTCTTGCTTTATATTCCGAGCCTACCACTTCCTCCGCTACTCTGGGGGTGGCAAACACGTAGTCCAGCCTCGTGTACAGTTTATGTAGGGCCGTGTAGTATGAGTAGTGTCTTACTGTCAGATGTTGCCGCCTCCAAATGTCCTCTAGCCCAAAGTCTCTCAGCAGGGCTAGTAACGCTCTTGCTGCGGGGGTGGGTTTCTCTAGTTTCGTATCAGATCTGTCTAGTTTAGGGTCTAGCGTACAGTTCTAGACCACCCCCCATATGATCGCTATTTTTTGCCGTCTCAAGTACATCATCACCTTATTTCTCTCCAGGTAGGTGTTCAGCCACCTGACGTTCCAGGTTATTATTCTGAGGTCACCCATTACCCTTCAGGTCCCTTTCCCCCTCCCTCCCTCCATGTCCTTTAACCCGAGAACGCTTAGCGTGCGTTATGCGCAGAGGAGCGCGGGTGCATACTCGTTCCCTAACAACTATCACTACAAACTCCCCAACTCCCTTCCCTCCTCCCCCCCGTTCCAACCCCAACTGTTGCCCAGCTCCATCCCTGGATCTCAGGCGATCCCGCATTTGGTCCCGTCCAACTAAACTGGGAACTCAACTAACCTATCTAAGGGTTTGTGAGGTCAAGTGCTCTGTATCTCCCTGGTGTATGCCACATTTCGCTTGCCTTCCCTTTGTGTAACGTGGCTATAATCAAGTCCCATTTTCACATTTTATATAGCACCTCGCGCTCTGCAGTCTCTGCATCACTTCTCCTCACTGCTTCCCTTCTCGTCATCCTTCCCTGCCGGGCAATTTTGTGCATCTAGCCAATCTGATGCCTCCTCTGGGGTGTCAAAAAATAGTGTCCTGTACTTGTGGAACACCTTCAGCCTTGCCGGATACATCAGCATGTATCTGTAGCCCACCTCCAGTAGCCTCCTCTTTACTGCTCTGAAATTGAGTCGCGTCCGTTGCACCTGGAGTGTATAGTCAGGGTATGCTGTGATTGTGGCGGACGCCCTCCGGATCGTGTCTCCCTTGCGAAAGTATTCCAGGATCCTTTCCCTGTCGCAGTAGTTTCATATTTTGGCTATGATGGGTCTTGGGGCGGCTCCCAGGGGGGTTTCCGTATCAGAGCTCTATGTGCTCTTTCCACTGCGAATCCCTGGGTAAGTGTTCCCCCTTCTATTTCTTGCAGCAACAGGGATTCATTGTACTCCGTGGGGTTCGAGCCCTCTTCTCCCTCAGGAAGCCCCACAACGCGTATGATGTTCCTTCGCACTCGTCCCTGTGCTTCCTTGGCCCTGCTCTCCACGTTGCCCACCTGCTGGCGTAGCATGTGGATCTCTGATGCATGCGAGGCGCAGGCTGCTGTGTTGGCCTCCACTTCTTTCTCTAATTCTCCTGTGCGGTCCGCTATTGCTCTTACGTCCTGTCTCAGGAGGTTTAGGTCCATTTGTACTGCATCTATTTTAGTTTCCAGTGCCACTTTCAGTGTGGTCATGGCAGCTTCCAATTTCGTTTCCCACGCCGCTTTCAGGTCTGCAATAGCTTCCAGGATCTGCTTGTCTTCTCGCGCTGGGGACATATCCCGCTGGGCGCTTCTGTCCTTACTTCTGGCGTCTTCTGTTGTTTGCAGGGTCTTAGTGTAGTCCTCCATCATGGATTGTTTCCCTTTTGTTTTGTTCTGCTTGGTTGCCATGTCTTTAGCCCTTAAGCGGGCAGGCCCCCTAATCCGTATGTTGCGGTCTTATGTCGCTATCTGGGACTTTGCTTTGCATGTGTGGGCTTATTGCTATCCCCTTCAGACCTTTCAGTTCCGTTGTCTGTGTTTCGGGCTTTAGCAGTATTAAGGCCCCTCCTCTTTGTAACCCTTGCTCCCCTAGCGTTGCTGGCTGTTCTGCTCTTAAGAGTGGTGGGTCACTGATTGTTCGGGGCGTTACCTTTGTGTGGTCTTCCCAAGTGTTATTCTGGTTCTGATGTGCCCCTTGTTGCTCAATTGCTGTTTTCCCCCGGCCTGGACCCCTGACTGCGGGGGCCGCAAGCTGTGTCTTGTCTGAGTGAGATTGCACCTGCCTCTTCCCATGTGGTGTCTTTTGCAGGTGCCCTGACACAGGCCACGTATAGTTCGGCTCACCTTCCCATGGGGTCAGGCCGTGGCCCTACACGTTCATCTGTGACTGGGTTGTCTTGCGTCTGTAGGGGCCACACCGGGCGTCGTGCCCTATATTGCTGCTGCACCACTTTCTTTTTACAGTGCTTTGCTTGGCGGGCTTATGCAGTGATTCTGTTCCTGATATCAAGGCATGGGTTATCAGGATAAGTGTTTCTGGTGCTGCATCTGCTCACCGCCGGCCGCTAGGGGCGCCGCCTCTAGAGCCGTATTTTGTCCAAGTTCTCCTGCCCCGTGGGACCCCCTCCTACGCGCCGCAGCACGTTCCCAGCCACCAGGGGGGTGCTTCCCACGCAGCGGGCACAGCCGGTGCTGTTCACAGCGCTTATTTATAGTGCCCTCCGTGCCAAAGGGGGGGGAGACTGGGGGCGTCCAGGCACTGTGCGTCTAGTCACTGCCCTCAATGTCACCTCTGCAGCACGGCGGTTCTCCTGATGGTTGGGGGTGGATGCCCAGACACGGAACCTCCGCATCTGGGGCTTCAGTCCGCACGTCCCCGGGGGTCAGCACCCCACAGATCGATGGGGGCCGCGTTCCCCGGCGTTGGTCCGTGCCTTGCCTCGCAGATCCCACGGGGTCCCTTTTTATTTGCTGCAGTTCAGTGGGGCACACTCGCAGCATGTGCTGTCAGGTCTTTCACCGACTCTGCCTATCTCCTTCTGCAGCAGGAGGGGCCGTCATGTCCTCCCGCAGTGGGTCGCCTCATTGCGTACCCCCGCTCTGGCGTCACGGCTCCTATGTTGAGGGCCAGGCACTCCGGGCGGGACTCTGATATGTGTAGCCCCAGTCTGTCCGAACGAGGGACAGGCGTCCTCTGTTTGCTCGCGCCCCCCGTCTCGCACCGCCTGTACTTCCTTTCACAGAGAGCGGTCTGTGGCAGCTCTTTCATGAGTTGGCGACCGCCTCATATCTTGGGTTGCAGCCCCTCGGTTCCTTTGTTGTCCCTGGCAGCCATTTTGTTGCTATATTCTGTTACAGTCCACTCACTTCGGTGTTCGCAGCTCCGTGTGTGTTACACTGTTGCTGCCGTCTCGCACATCATTCTATGCCGTGTCCTTTCTCATCCATTTGCCTGGGTTTTGGTCCGTTTTCAGTGAATTAGGAGACAAGCTTTGTCAGGATTTTGATCGGATCGCCAGGAGCACCAGGTCCGCTCTGCCTCCTACATGGCCTGCTAGCCACGCCCCCCTCTTAGCATCTACATTTATAAGGGCTATGGGCCTCTACGAGGTGCATTGCGTGGGGTCCTTATTAAGTGTAGCTATGAGAGTGATCTTAGCTTCTCCCATGGACGGTGCAATATGTCCTGTTCTCTTAAGTGTTGAATAGCTGTGTCACACACGAGACTAAGGATGAGGAGAATTCAGCTGCAATTCGCGGCCTCATGGAACCAGGAGCCGGGCTCTCAATCCGAGATGATCAACGTTCCTCCGCCTCTCCACCCGGACCTCACATGGTGGTCCAGAGACTGCAACCTGCGGAGGGGCAAGCCCTTCCGGCCACCCACTCCTCAGGCCACCATCACCACAGACTCTCCCTCGAGAGCTGGGGAGACACCCTGAACGGTCTCTCGGTCCACGGTACCTGGACTCGACAAGAACAGGAATACCACATCAATTGGCTAGAGCTGAACGCCATCTGGCTGGCGCTCAGGGCATTCCTACCACTTCTCAGGGGCAATATTGTCCTCATACAGACGGACAACTCAACCTGCATGTACTACGTCAACAAGCAGGGAGGCACCAGATCCCCTCCTCTGTGCATACTGGCGATCAGCATGTGTGAGTGGGCCCTAGAAAATGACATTTTCCTCACGGCAGTCCACCTCCCGGAGGAATCCAACCTGGAAGCGGACAGGCTCAGCAGGCTGGGAGCGGACAATTACGAGTGGCAGCTAAACAACCTGGTTATTCAGGAGATCTTCAACAGGTGGAGACACCCCAGGTGGATCGCTTTGCCACCTGGCACAACAAGAAGTGTCCCCAGTTTACATCCTGGCAAGGTCAGGGCCCCAGTTCTCTGGGAGACGCATTTCACCTCCGGTGGACCGGCATGAAAGCCTACGCCTTTCCTCCCACTCCCCTAATTCACAGGGTAATTTGCAAAATCAAGGAGTCTTGCCAACTCCTCATCATCCTAATAGCTCCTTGGTGGCCGGCCAGGCCATTGTTTTCGGAGCTGCTCAGTCTCTCAGAAGTGCCCCTGATTCACCTCCCGACAAGCCCAGCACATCTTCTGGCACAGTAGCGGGGCAGAGTCATCCACCCTGTGCCAGGGAAGCTAGCCCTCACAGCGTGGTACCTGAGTAGGTAATGCTTTGGCAGCCTCTCACAGGCCAATCTGGAGATCATACAAGGCACCAGCAGCAAAGCTACCAGGGCCCAGTACAAAAGCAAATGGACCAGATTCTGCCACTGGGCAGACTCCAAGGGAATCGACCCCCTGGCGTGCACCTTGGATGACGTGCTCTCCTTTTTCGGCGCACCTCACCCATTCAGGCGGGCAGGTGGACACCTGCCGCACATACCTCGCAGCCATTGGGGCTTAGAGGAACTCGGAGGAGGGCACTTTTTCTTCCTCCAACCCTATTGTCAAGAAACATCTGACGGGACTCGCAAGGCTCTACCTGCCTGTCAAGAGACCGCACACGGTGTGGGACCTTAACATAGTCTTGGGCACCCTGGCGCACAAACCGTTCGAGCCAATGGCGCTGTGGACATCAGGCTGGTCACCATCAAGACGGCCCTACTAGTCGGCCTTACTTCGGCTCGTATAGTCAGCGAAATCCGGGCTCTGGTCACCTCTGAATCATATACCACTTTTCACAAGGACAAGGTAGTCCTGCCGACGCATTTGGCATTTCTGCCCAAGGTTCCATCTGCTTTCCACTTGAACGAGGAAATAGTCCTTCCGACGTTTTTTCCCGATCCCAAGGACGAAGCACAGAGAGTGCTGCACTGCCTGGATGTCAGGCGTGCCCTAAAATTCTACTTGGACAGGACCAAAGGCTTCTGCAAATCAGACGCTCGGTTTGTCACTTTCGGAGGCTCAAGACCAGGCTATCGGTCCTCTAAGGCTTCCATATCCCGCTCGATGGTCTCTGCCATCAAAGAAGCATATGAGGGCCAGCACTAGCCGCTCCCGGCCAACATGCCTGCCCACGCAGTCAGGGCCAAGCCAACGGCCATCGCATTCCAGCACCATGTCCCTTGGCAAGTCATAAGCAGGGCGGCCATGTGTGCCTCTCCCTCGGCTTTCGGCAAGCATTACTGTTTGGATGCCAGCTCTAGATCTGATGCGTCTTTCGGACAGGCGGTTCTCAGGAACCTATTTGCTTAAGGAGGGTCTCCTCTCCACCCTGGGGCTACAATCCGTTGTAATCGCCAATACAGTACGGAGGAAAGGGGACGGGATGTAAGAGCAATTATAATTTACTCACCGTAGTGACTAACATCTTAGTCCAGAGTCCCCTTTCCTCCATACGTCCCACCAACCTCCCCCCTAATAATACAGGTGTCATTAGGCAATGTTAAATCTATTCTTGACGTGTCAATGGGGACTGAGGTGTGGCGCCGGAGGGCGGTGTCGGGGCAGCGCATGCTCCCTGGGCCGCACCCCCGCATGCCTCTAAATTTAAAGGGGAAGAAGATTTTTTCTGGTAAAAAAGGTTCTGTCTCCCGTTCCTTGGAAGGTACGCCCATACAGTATGGAGGAAAGGGGACTATGGACTAAGAGTATGTTAGTCACTACGGTGAGTAACTTATAATTTCTCTTAAGTGTTGAATAGCTGTGGCCATATAGCTGTCCGGATCCAGGGCCTTATTCGCCGGCAATTTTGCTTAGTTCTCATCACCTCCTCTTCCGTTATCTCCTGGCCTAGTAAGTCTTGTATGCCCGGGTCCTTTTTGAGAAGCTGGATCTTGCTCAAGAAGTCTTCCTGCAGCTGGGGCTGTGGGTTTTGGGATGAGTATAGGGAGTCATAATACTTGGCTAGGCAGTTCTGTATCTCCTCAGTCCTTGAATCCCTATTCATCATTTATCGCAATGATTGGGTTCTGACCCCCTACCCCCCTTAATAGGCGTGCCAACAGCCCATCGGCATTATTGGCCTTAGCGTAATATTTTTGGCTAACAAACAGCACAGCCCCTTCGCTTTCTTTCTTCCAAGTACTCCTAGTTGTCCTACTACTCGCCTATATGCATTAAGTGTATTTCTGGTGGGTGTATCACCTGCCCTTTTCCTCGCCTCTTTCACTTCCCTCTCCAGATGGGTCACTAACGCCTTCATCTGTTTCGCCCTTTGTGCCTTTGACGCTATGAATTCTACCCTGATAGTTGCTTTGAAAGCATCCCACCTAATTCTCTCACCCGTGTCTGAGCTTTTGTTGAGCTCAAAGAAGGCCCTAATCTTTCTCCCGAGCCCATCCCGAATCTCTGGGTCCCTGAGCAATTCCCTCGGAAACGTCCAAGTCCATATGCCCGGAGGTCGTCCCTGAAGGTCCATTTTCATTGACACTATCTTATGGACGGCTATCCCCTATGGGCCTACCTCCACTTCCTCCACTCTCCCCAATATATTTGCTGAGACCCATATATAGTATATTCTTAATTGCGACCCGTGGTCCCCCAGAGGAATGTGAATCCCTCCTGTCCCCTTTCAGTGCCCTCAAGACATCCCTCAGTCCTGCGCTCTCAAATCTTTCCTGCAGTTTGGTCGACGCTACTGCTCCCCCTTCCTGTCCTCCGAGCTGTCCTGTCCCGAGTCCTATTCCATGTCCTGTTTAGATCCCCATCAGGACTATGGGCCTCATTATAAGTTTGCCGGTCTGGTAACAACGGTACTGCTAAGCGGACCGGCAAAGTATGAGTTCTGCTTGCGGGTGCCTTCCCGCCTGTCAGGTCTGACCTGGCGGGCGTACCGGCACCCGCGAGCAGACACTGCCGCTAGCACTGGCACCATTCTGAATGGTGGCAGTGCTACCGACCTCCCCATTCCCATTGAGCCCTAAGGAGCTCAAATGGGGAATGGGGGGTAAAAGTTTCCGGCCCCTGGCAATTGGGAAATACAGGGTCCGCCAGAGTTGTAATGGCCCTGTATTTCCCCATTGCCAGGGGCCGGAATAATGTGCAAGTTTGGCGGCAGCCTGCCGGTTATACCAGCAAGGCTACCGCCAAACTTGTAATGAGACCCTATGGTGCCCTTTGCGAATACCTCCACTACCTCAATGAGACCCCTAAGGAAAGCCTCCTGCCCTGTGTTGGGGGCGTAACTGGTGCAATGGTGTATGCTAATCCCTTATATTCACCCCGTATTAATAGATATCTCCTGCCTTTATCGCTTCTGATTTCTGAGACTCTAAAGTCCATGCTTGCATTTTCGTCTGGCCGAATACAAAGAATACCTGGGAGAAGCCTCTCAGTTTAAGTTGGACTTGGTTCTTTTTTAGGAGGTGGGTTTCCTGTAGGGCCAAAATATCCGGTCCTGCCTTCCTAATGAATCTCTCCAACTTCTTCCTTTTAAGGCGGATATTGAACCCCCTCACATTATGGGTTAGACTTTTGAATTTTCAAGTAGTCTGTTCTTGCTCATAATCACCTCCCTTTTATCCCCCTCCCTCTGTCCATGTCCCTGTTTCCTCCCCTCTCCAGTGGTGCCTGCCCTATGGCACCCCCAATTTAGTCCTCTGTGAGGTACTGTTGCTGTTCCCCCTGTGTCCTCCCTCCGCTACACCCTCCCTCCTGCTGCTTAACCACGTTGCCCCCCCCCGGCCCTTCCCCACTTCCCCTTTCCCCCTCCTTCCCAGTCCCCAACTTCAGGATACACCCTACTCCACTTTCCCCCTTCCCCTGAACCCTCACCCCCCCCCCCAGATTTGTCTGCCCTTACTGATTCCAATATGTTTGTACTACTTGTGCCCCTATGCCATTAGTCAAACCTGTTTATCCACCACCCCCTTCACTATTGAAGTTTGTGAGCCTGTCACCACCTCCTTCATCCATTGCCCCCCCCATATCGCCTTTAGACTCTTCTCCCCCTTTCAGGTGCGGGCCTCTTAGTTTCGCTCTCCTCCTGCACCTTTCCCCACCGTCATCCACTCCCACGGTCTGGACCTGATTCTGCTCTCTGATGGGGAGGGCCCTTGTCCCATCTGGTCCTGTCCCATATCCAAGTGCATTAAGTCTGCTGCCTCTTGAGGGGAGACTACGCTTTTGTATCCCTTCACACTCGAACACCAGTCTAAAAGGGAATGTCCAATGGTTCCTTATTCCTCTTTTGCTCAGCTCTCTGACATTTGTGCCCATTTGGCGGTGCTTGATTAGTGTACTGTTCGCCAGGCCTCGGTAAAGCGAAACCTGGTGGCCCTTGTATAGCACCGACTCCCGCCGTCAAGCAGCCCTCAAGACCGCTTCTTTCTGGCCATACCTTGTTAATGCCGCTAGGACATCCCGTGGTCTTGCATTAGGGCCCTTATTTTGTCGGCCCACCCTGTGGACCCGATCCATCTCGACTGTCCCTGGGTCTACTGCTCCTAACAGGTCTGCAAAGAGCCTCTATGCTTCCTCTTTCAGTTCTCCATCTTGCACTGAATCCGGGAGCAGTTTTAATCTGATGTTAATTCTCCTCAACCTGTTTTCCATATCCTCCATTTGTATTTAGAGATTCTGTGTTGCAGCGTTTAGGCGTTCTATGGCATCGCTGTTTGAAGTGACCCCTTTGTCTATCTCCTGCAGTCCTCCTTCAAGCAGGTCTGTCCTTTCCCCTAATTGTCCCACTTCTTGCCTCATGTCTGCCAATGCTAAATTGAGGTCTGATCGCAGTAGCTAGAACTCCTGAAACGTCTTGGTCAAGGTCCCCTGGAGGGTCTGCATTTCTCCATGGAAGTCCTTTCTGGTAATTGGCGCTGATGACTCTCCTGTTAGGTCCTTTCGCTCCGGCGCACGATCCTGGTTGTTCTTTCCTGAGTCTCTTGTCTCCAGGGCCAGCCACATAGTGAGGAGAGTGCCCAGTGTTTCCCCCATTGAGAGAGCCTCTTTTGTGACCCTGTATTTGGCTTTGGATGACATTTGTGCTCTTGGGCCCATCCCCTTCCTTCTTTTCCTTTTGAGTCAGCCGTGGGCCTTGACAACTATAATGCTGACAAGGGGTGTGAGGGTCTTCTCCCCCTCTTATGGGTGAGTCCCTGCCTTCCACCCCTTCACCGGACCACCTCTGGTGCTGATCCTGGTTGTCCCCGCCTTGAGGGTATTGTGCTCTGGCCCCTGCTGGTCCCAGGGAACCTATGCGCTCACCACTGACCTGGGACTATCCCGCTTCTCTTGGGCCCTGGTGGACTCCTGTCCTCTCTCCTGCACCTCTCACTTGGGATTGAGGGCCGGGCCGTGGGCTCCTGTGCACTCCCCCACTTCTTTTCCGGGCTCTGTGCCCTAATCCAAATGGACGAGGGCCGTCCCCAATCCACTCCGCCGGAAATGGCCTCCGTAATTGGAATCTAGGCCTGGCTCGGTCCCAGAGCCCTAAAATCTTCACCTCCCCTTCTCTGGGTCTCTCCCCTGTGCTAGAGCTGTTTGGGGGTCGGATCTAGGGTCCCTGTGCACTTGTACGCCCCTTCTGCGGGGCTGAGTGCTGCTCGGCCATCCTGCGGGCCTGGGCTGGGGTTCGATCCCCTTGGACTCATCTCCTTAATGTACTTCTCTTGGCCCCTTCTACTACAGGCCGGGTCTGCACCCTAAAAAATAATTTTACCCCAACTTTAAAAAATAGGGAGTAGAGTATACCCAATTCCAAATCTTAGCTGCAGCACTGATTACACTACCAATTAACAGATCCCCCCCTTGCAGTTTTCTGCTTTCGAAAGCTGAAAACTGATATCATGCTTATCTCTGTGAACTGGGGATTCGCAAAAATGGGTGTAAAAGCAGAGGCAAATTAAGTAACTTCTGGAGTGTTTGTCACTTCTTTCTACACTGAATTCAGGTTGGTAATGTGTTTTTATTCAGCATGAATGTTGCTCTTTAGAGAGATGGTGACCATGGCTGTCTCGTAATAGGCACACTAACTGCCTGGGTTATTAGGATTCCCTCTGTGTCCCATCTCCTAACACCCACAGTTGCAAAGCTTCATAGTTTCATTCAATGTCACGACAACCCAGCCCCCCTCATCCGCCATTGCCCTTGGTTTCAAAAGCACACTTCTGAGAAGCCTAGATTTGTTTTCTCTATGCAAAGTTAACAATAATTTTCAGGAGTGTATCATGCTTAGGAACCAGAATGTGAAGAGCTTGAAAGAGGTAGAGGAGCCTGGGAAGAATATTAGTTTTAACTATTGCTGTCCCTCTCTTCCTCCACCCTCTCATCCAGGTGCTATAGACCCTCTTCCACCTCTACAAATCCTGCTATGATTTTTTAAGTCAACAAAGGGAAATTTTCTTGAAATAATTAGAGTATTTTGACTGTCAGGAGCACTCAAATCTGTTATTTGCCCCAATGAAAGGGGAATTGCAATGGATTCCTCATCTTAATATATCATCACCTTAGCGTCTGCTGCTTGTAAAAAGCATTGACAGGGGGCGTAGTGTGGATCGATGTCTCCTGAACTCCTTCATACCACAACAGCGCCACTCCTAGACTCTGGACGTGATGTCAGTGATTGTACAAAGGGCATGCATATCTCAGTTCCTTTTTTCTGCTCGCTCCGCGTACTGTTCGGGACACAGCTCGTTGCAAATCTCTTTTTTCTGCATCAATATGTCTTTGCCCAAGCCTTCAGGTTTTCTTCGCCGCTGGGATTGCAGCTCTAAGATGTCCATCACAAATCCACAGAATATCCTGTGTGGCCTCAAGGGTGGAATATGATATGGAGCAATACGGCTCTTGTCAGTCCATGAACCCAAAGGTTCTGAGACAACACTCTGCCAAAGTGGCTCTGAGAAGGTCCCCTTGGAAGTTGCTGCCGAGGTCAGCCACTAAATCCTGGGAGATGGTACATAGGGGCCCACCCCTGAGATGACAAGGAAGGCATAGGCACGATTCAGACTCTGCAGAGGGGAGGCTCCTTAGAGAAGAGGAGTAGGAGGATTTGAAGCAGGAGATACTGCAGCTTTTTGAGAAGGCTGCGGCAGGCACGGTTTCAGCCTCAATGCTGTCATTGGAGCTGATATTGACTGTGCCTGTAGTCTCCTGCACAAGGATGTCAAAAAAAGGTCCTAAGGCCCTCGAGCTTGACCAAACTGAAGAAGACTTTGCTGTCGCACACAGTTGAGGAGCTGAGTGCGTAAGCTGAGCTTCTCTCGTCGATAACGGTTCCCACGTAAGACAGGATTAAGCATCCAGGTCGGACTTCTTCACATCCATATGGACAAAAGGGGGACCAATCCCCTTTGAGATTGAGCCTTTGTTGGGTGCTTGGCTTGACCAAGAACCCAACTTTTTTTCCAACCAAGCAGAGCTCATTGAGATGGCTGTGGGGCGTGCATGATGTGAGTGAGCTGGATGCATTCCCTGATGTTGAGATACAGCGGGCTCTGCCATACGCACACTCAAATGCCCAGTGCTGGAGGGCGGTCAAGACAGTGGTCTGTACCCTGGTAAGGCCATTACAACAGTACAAACTAATGGATATTTTGGACAAGGGACCCCAGTCGGAGAGGACCCTGCCCCTGGGCGCGGTAATAGCAAATGCTATCACAATGTTGTGGCAACATCTGTGATCGACACCAGCGGTAGACTGTGAACGCACCAAAAATATAAACTGGCTAGAGGTGAACTAACTTTCCTCTCTGCGCATCTGACCCCTGAATGGTTGGTGGCCCATCCTGGACCAAAGGGCCTTGAACATGCTGCTGAGGATGGAAACGTTTAGGATGGTGACGCTTTGAGAGATTCTCCAGGCTCTACAATCTCATGATTGGTTTGTGTTGCTAGACCTTCAGGATCCCTATTTTCACGTGCCAATCCATCGGTAGCAAAGGTGTTTCCTGAGGTTTGTTATAGGGGACACTTATTACCTATTGAAGGTGTTCCCTTTTGGCCTGACCTCTGCACCTACGGTGGTTACCAAGCTGATGGCAGTGATGAACGCTGTGAAGGCATCATGAAGCAAGACACAGACAATGGATTCAAAGTTCAATCAAAATACCTTTATTAACTTAAATGTCAGGATGGTGGAAGGCATAACTTGCCCTATGCTAAGGTGGGATTTCCCTACCTAAACAAACTAAGGATAGTCTGAGTAAATAAGTTCAACTTAAATGTATGCCTGTGTCCAAAACCTATACTTGCCCTCACAACTAAAGCTGAACAAGTTGTAGGGAGGTTGAGGTCAACAACAAATCAAATAGTGTTTTAAAAAAGAACTTCTTCCAGCTCTTGGCTTGTTTTCCAGCTCCCCTTCCCCATGTTCAAAGCAGTTCCACAAAATCTCGTGGTTCCCTTCCTCAAGAAGACAACACAGTTCCAAAAAGGCCTCACGGTTCCCTTCCCCAAGGCAACAACAAAGTTCACAAGGTCTTAGGTTTCCTTGGCCTACAACATCAATTTATCCAGCTTGTCAACTCACACTTACTTTGTCTCTTAATACTCAAAACCAATTCCAGGTCAACGTTACACTCCTTCTGATTCCTTAATAGTTTACACAGATGCTTTCTTCTGCTTTCACTTCAACAATCCTCTTCATATGTGAATATTTGTTATATATATATGTTTCCTTGGATTTCACAAACAGGGTATCCACGGTCTAGGCGCAGTTGTCAGACCACACGGTCCACCCATTACAGGTCACTCAACTGATAACCCTAGGCTTTCTTGCCCACACAGGTTTTTCTGTCATTGCCCCTGTGTTTTGGTTCACATTCACTTTAGTTTCTCCTTGCCAGTCTCTGGGCTTTGCCACTGTGTGTTCTTTCATGCAGTTCACTCTGTGGTGCTCACTTTCCTTCACTGCATTACTTTCACGTTCATTACTTGCTTTTCACCTTTGTTTCATAAGATTCGTTCTTTGCCTTTAAGTATTTGTTATGTGTGCTTTACACATGAAGGCATTCCATTCATAGGTTTATCAAAGGTTTCCTTCAGTTCGGCATTCAATAATTCTTAATTCCCGTTCTTTCACTTACAGTTCAAATTGCTCATATTGTTCAAAACAACCCCTCACTTTGGGTTCACTTTTGCTTGCGCATCTAATTTCGTTCATCCAGCAATTACATTTGCCCTGTAGTAGCCTCAGGAGCGCCCAAGTACGAGTGCTCCCTGTGATACTCACCGTTCCTTGGCGGTTCCTCTGAGTGTCTTCATACCTCGCTCTCTGCATCACGTACACTTTGTAGCATTGCGAGCCACGCTTGCACTGTGTAAATCTCTGTGTTGGTTGCCGGCAGCTCCTCTCACCTCTCGCGGATGCTGCCGGTAGCTTGCAGCACTGGGGTCTCTTTTGTGCCCCACCGCACCGGCTGTGGGCACCTGACCGAGGAGGCCCAAACAGTTGTGACCCTCTCACAAGCCCGTTCGGGCCTCTGCGTCGCAGCCTCTCCTGGTAATATGCCGGCGTCCTGGCCTCCAGGCACGACTCTCCTTGGCAGCCTCCTTGACAGGATTTCTCACCTAGCAGGCCCGACACGCTTGGCCCGGCTTCTCTCCTGCTGGCCTCTCCGTCCTGATTGTCGGCTCCACCTTTTATGCACTTGCAACCACTTAACAGGTTGCAGATCTGAGTCCTTAAGTCTGTTTGCCTGACTGTTAGGTAGGAATTGATGTAGTAACACTGTGTGAGACTACACAACACTTATCTGCTTGGTTTTAGGTAACCCACCTTTTGGTATAGGTCTGTACTGCACAAGTTGGTAGTGTTGACTGAGCAACCAGGCCCATCTCAAGAGGGGTAAAAGTGGGCTGTTGAAATGAAATTTGTAAATACAAGTAACCAAGTAACACTTACACTCAAGGTTTCGGTTATAAATAGTTATTTATTTAACATCAATTTGTAAATAAGCGTTCTTTAAAAAGGGCAAGATATGTAGCACTGTAAATGTACTTTAAAATACTTTTCAGAATCAAAACAAGTTAGTGGATACTCTTTGGATATGCCTTTTACACAGTTCCTACACCCTGAGGAGGCTTAATTCACAAGGATAGTAATGGCATTTATATATCACACTAGCTATGCTTTTTAGATTCTGAAGTTGCAAAAAGGAGAGCTTTTAAGGAAGGAAAGGGCTAAACAGGTTCTCAGTATATGTGAGGACAATTACATTTTCCAATGAAATCTAGACGAGCCTTTCCCAGCAGTAAGTCTAAAGCAAACCTGTGAGGGACAAACAATATCAAAGTCAATGGGCTTAAAGAGTCTGCAGGGACCCAGGACAGCCAAAGTCAATTGTAACAGTCTATGGGGCTGAGGCACTTCTTAGATAAAAAGTCTTGCACAAAGTTAGAGAGTTTGTAGAAAGATCACGTGTAGGGTCATAAGCTGTTAAGCCTGTGAAAAGCAGAGTTGGAATCAACTCTAAAGGTAAGCCACTGCAAGTCTCAACTGAGAAAGGTACAGCTCAAAGACACTGAGGTAAGTACCCCAAGTCTAAACAGTACCTCTGGTTTGAAGAAGAGTGGTTCAGCTGGATTCTGTCCGGTTGCAGCGATGCAGACCCTGGGTTCCTGAGCCTCAGTCGTGGGGACAAGAGGAAGGACGTCTGGACGGCTCCTGCGGCAGCACTTTGGAGGCTGCCTACGGGCTCTTTTCAGTTCAGGGGCACTTTGCGGTTTTAGCACTTGGTAAACAGCACTGTTGCGTATACCGTTTCGGCTTCCTTCACTCCTTGGATCCTGCACAATGGTGAGGGGACTCGAGCTGCGGTTGTCTTGGTTCGGGAGAGTCCTTGGTAGACTCCTGGAGCTTCTGGCCAAATTTCAGACGTTGTACTCGACTACAGAATTCTCGACCTCTGGCACTTGGTTCTTGCAGCAGCGAAGAAGTACAGCCAGTCCGGGAGGATGGTCCAGTGGATTTCGTCTCGGGGTTAGTCGGTCCCACTAACCCAAGGAAAGAAGTCGTCCCTTCCGGAGCTTCTCTGTCGAATTGAGAAAGGAGTTTCAGCAGAGCAGTAGGGCTTAATTGGGCAATTCATAGGTCCCGGAGGATGCAGCAAGCTGTGTTCATGGTTTCTTCGTCGGGTGTTTCTCCCAGTGGTCGACTCTGCCTCTAGTCCCAAAACCCTCGCCTTTTAAGCAGGGTTGTCCCATTAATGCACCGCCTAGGATGTCGATCACACAGCAGGGTGGCTGTCCTGAAAAGACAGCCAGCCAGCCAGCCAATCTGGACTGGTTGAATTCAGGCATTCCTAGAGACAAAGGACAGGGGTGTTTCTGGAACCTCCTTCACATACTGCCTTTCCAGACACACTGGAGCCAGAGGCGGTTTTAAGGCTGAAGCCCGCCAAAGACAAAATGAACAAAGGGCTCAATCCTGCCTCAATGCATGGAGTAAAACCCAAGAAAGAACTCGCAAACAGAAAATGGCGATAAAAGACGACCAGGGCCATTTTGACAAAATGGTAACCCATGTGTGCTGTACTGCAGCTGAGGGTTCAGCCTGCGGTAGAAAAGCACAATGGTAGGAACATTTAAACCACTGCCATCAGCCATTAAAAGTAGTGAGGGTAACATCAAATGTTACACGAGAGTGTAGGATAAGTGGCTACTAAGTAACCCCCCAGCACTCCACATAAGATTGGGTGTGCTGGACCTACAAAGAGAAAAAGGTAAGTAAAGTCAGTTTCACTTTACTATTCTTGGCATCGGTAGTTCACACAAGAAAAAGTATTTAAACCTTGTGGGAAATCTAAAAGGATTTCTCTGTGACACTGCACTGAAGGTCCTGTGTGTCACCATACAAAAAGTAGATGCCTATGGAGTTTGTCAGACTCATAAAACTGTGAAAACACATAATCCAGATCAGTGGGAAAAAAAAAGGTCTCACTCCAGGGTTAAAAGTCCTAAAGTCCAGCAAAAGAGCTGGGGTCTCTAGGGTGGGAGGAATTAAGCACTTAAATTAAAATTCTCCCTAACGCTGACCATAGTGACTGGTGTTCTCTGGACGTGCCTGAGCCTCACAACCATCTTCAGGCCTCTTCCTCTCTTCCTCGTCTCAGTACCAGAGTGGTATGAATGAGGGAAATTAAAAAAAGTGATAAAGGTGGGGGGGCGGGGTAAGGTTGGTTATCACAAGTAAAAGGGGGATACCATGTCTTACCTGCGGACAGCCTCTCCCCAGTCACCCTCCACCCATGTGATCCTCCCTCCCATCTCCACCCCCAGGGTCTGGATACAAAATAGATGGCCTTTCCCTGGCCACCTGAGAAGAGGATCCAAGGGGAGTAGGTGTGAGGATGCCCACAGGTTTCTCACAACGCACACCCCAGGAGGTCTAGAGCCTTTGTATACCCGTACCTAGACGACTGACTGACACAAAGACGGTTTCGAGGCATCTCACAGACACTTGATTGCTGGTGCACAGCCTGGGCTTCTTGAATCGGCAGAAGAAACACAAAACACCTGCTCAGAGGCTCCAGTTTATCAGAGCAGTCCTGGACACCTGCACTGGAAAGGGCCTCCACCCCATGAGGAGAGAATCTCGAGCATCGGTCAGTTGGTTACACGTTTCCAGAACTACAACAGTCTTCCAACATCAGCCTTCCTCTGCCTTCAGGGCCTCATGGCTTCCTGCATTTCCTTGGTGCCAGGAGCCAGACTTCAGATGCGCTCCCTTCTGTGGCTCCTCAGGAGACTGTGGTCTCAATATTCATGCGACATGATGGATGCCGCCTAATTTCGAGGGCCGTTGCCAATGATTTCTCGTGGTGGGCCGACAGGGAGAAAATGATGGCGGGGTAACCGTTCTGGGTATGTTGGTCGAGGCTGAAGTGGTCAAGGGCGCTTTTCTGAAAGGCTTGGGTGCTCACTGTGGGGATCTGCAGGTGAGCGACCTATGGTCCCAAATTTAATATCATTAACACATCAATCTACTGGAGCCCGGAGAGGTAGTGCTAGCCATCACCGCTTTTGCGCCTTTTCTCTAGGGATACCTGCATATATATCTTGTACAAATGTAACTGGAATAATGCGCCCAAATACCTGAGGGTTTGACGTGCTATACAAATAAACATACATACATTTTCTGATTCTGACTGACAATACGGTGACCATGCACTACCTCAACAAGCAAAGGGCTGTGTGGTCACTGCCTCTGTGCAGGGAAGCTATGCGACTTTGGTTCTGGTTACTGGAGAACAAGATCTCGATCTCTGCAGCCCATCTACCAGGGATGAAGAATGAGTTGGTGGATGCTCTGAGCAGGCAGAGCATGGTCTCTCATGAGTGGGAGATCTGCCTCAAGGTCATTTCAGAGCAATTCTCCCTTTGAGGATCCCAGTCAGTGGACCTGCTTGCTACGAAGGACAACACAAAACACAAGCAAGTCTGCTTGAGGGAATTTCCTCAAACAGGGGTGTTGGGGGACGCATTCTTGGTGTAGTGGGACTCCAAACTTTACTATGCATTACCAAGGTTTCTCGAGAGGTTGAAGAGGTGCTGGGTCAGACCGATATTAATCGGCCAGGATTAGGCGAGAAGGGGGACGTGTACCTGGACTTTCTGGAGTTGCCTGCTTGTTACCCTCGCCGGCTGGACCTCTTGTACTAGACGGAAGGTCAGATGCTCCATCTGACCCGAGGGTCTCTCAACCTACATGTGTGTCTTTTGAGAGGTTAAGTTATGAAGATTGGGACCTGAGGAATGGGGGTTTGGAGGTTCTGCTGGCTGCGTGCAGACCTTAAACTAGTTCTATTTATGCATGCAGATGCCGAAAGTTTGAAGTATGGTGCAGACCCTTTGTCATGCTCCATCTCAACGGCCATTGCATTTCTTTTTCACTTTGGCTAAGTTGGGGTTCAAATAGGCATGATAAAGGGTTATCTGGTGGCCTTACCTCTCCAAGAGATCACCGGAGCAAGGCTCTTTTTGATCAATTCTAATTGTGGCACAGTTCTTGAAGGGCCTTGTAAATACATTCCATACTCCCACCCCCCAACACCTTTTATTGTTCCGGCTTGGCAGTTTAACTTAGTTATTTCCTTATTAATGGCTATTAAAATGGATTTCTAGAATCTGGCCTGGGGGACAGATTTTAGGAGGCCACTCTAGTTATAGTGAACAGGGAACTCTGAGAGGTTACCCAAAACCCAATTTAGGTATGTGAATGAGCAGTCAAGGCTTATTCTCAGGAGAGTGTGAGTGGAGTCAGGGGCCCTCAATGAGGCCACCCAGTAAGGCACACAATAATTCAATTTAGACAGTATGTATAACATTATTTATTATAGACGTTTGGACACACTGAAAATTGAATCTAACAGTATTATCGCACAATACTCTGATATAAATGTATACATTCACCATAGGTTCATAAATGCATTAAAAGCCACTTATTCAACAAGTAGCTCATTAGTTTAAATGCAGTGTATGATGGAACCAAGTCACCAGTTAATTCCCTAACTTAAGCAGTCCAAACCCTAGGAACAGTGGGGGGGGGGGGCCATGTGCCCAAACGTCACAATAGCCACAATGTTTCTCCCCTGAAAGGAGTCGCTGCAGGTAAATTGCAATTCACTTGTGCTGGTGATTGTTCAACAAAGTTATTCAACTATTTTACTAAGGTAAGTAAATATTTTCTTTAATTTCAGGTTACTCTACCCAGATTCCATGACCAAAAGGTGAGTGGAATGGGATGCAGGAGACACTGGGACTTTGTTCCAAATGTTATCCTATGGAGAACAGAGAGAGGCCCAATACACTGTGTTTACTTACCCACCTGAATCCCATTTTCCGAGATGTATTGAGGGATCATCTGGGGTCTCTGCGGGCTCGTTGTTCTGCTATTGGTTCAGGTGAGTGATGCACATGAGTTAGGGATTTGAGAATTCGTCCGGTTTGGTGCAAATGCAAGATGCAACCTCTGGCGATGAAGGAATGCAATGCAGTTGTCTTCAGGATACTTCACAGATTGAAGAAAGGTGAGTTTTAGTGACCGCCTCCGCACACAGGCGACGACAGCCATCCTTCCAGTCGCAGTCACAGAAGCTGCTCCAGGACAGAATCCCTTGATGCTGGAATGCTGAGATTCAGGGAGAAAGCGACGTGTGACACACGCTGGCTATCGCCAAATTTCCAGGCTTGAACGCATAACAGCAACACTTCAGGCAAGGTCGCCCATGGGAGAGCTGGTCCGTCCACCAGGCAGTGCAGGGACACTTATGAAGTCTCAGAATGGCAGGATCCCAGAGAAGGCATCAAGACTATTTTGCCTCACTAGTCCAGGGGTTGAAGCACCTCACGGGGGCCGCCAGTGATCAGATAGTCACACATGGCTTCACTGGGTCGGACACACAAAGGGATGCTGGGCCATTTCGGAAGTCGTCTTTGGATCTTCTGCAGGCTGTGCATCTTCGAGGGATTCTTGGCTCCAACAATGATCTAAAGAAATGGCTGCAGAGGTCCTCTTAAGTAAAATATGAGCTGGAAGCAAGTCCAAGCTCACCAATGGTAAGGATCTACACAATCGAACAGCCAGTGGCCAATCAATTGTTTTCTTTTTTTAATGTATTAATGTTTTATTGTGTTTCTGGTTAATATCAAACCTTATACATTTACACATATAAAATTAATAAAAATAATGCAACAATCTTCATCCCTATTCATAAATCGCCCTTATAAGTAATATCAAATACTCTCCCAGTTAAAACTCTTTAAAAAAAAATAGGTTTAGCACGTCCACATTACTACAAAAAGTAAAATGCACTTGTACTTTATCCCACAATTTCAAAGAAATCCTTTAAAAAGTCCACTACTGCAATAATCATTATGATAGCAATATCTTGCTATCATACTTCCTTCAGTTACTCTTGTCCATACATTAAGAGGTATTGCAGCTGAAACAGAGTGCACACATGTTCCCAAGTACAGAATTCTCCTCTACGTAAGTATGGGGCATTCCATAACCAAATGATAGTGATTCCATAGAATTGGGTTTTGCGCACCCTACATATACGTTCATATCTGTAGGCTGATTCAAGGCCCAATAAACCCCCAAGGCATGGAACAATTGAGATGAAACTTCAAATACCACGTACATACATTTTCCAAAGGGGATTTCATGAGGTAAGGCCTTGTTGATCTGACTCATACTCTATTCTATCCCAAACCTTCCACCTAGATTAAATCACAGCCATTGACAAATCAATTGTGATATTTGCTTCCAACAAAGAACCTTTGCAAGCCCTCATAAAGCCCATCAACTACTTCTCTGATTTGTTCGAAACCTATCCCCTAGATTGGAAACTAGTCCCCCAACCCATCTCTTATTTTAAAATAGAGCCCCAATCTCTTCCACTTATATTGTGACCACCACGATTGTAGCCTCAATTCCAACCTAAGAACACTAATGGGCACAGAGGGGTGGGGGTTTGATGCTGGAAATGCTTTTGAAGTGTCAGGGCCTCCTTGTCCTTGTCCTACAAATTCTCTGCACCAGAGTCAAGTTGGACCCCTTGCAGTGCAGTTCTTCACCTTTTCCTTTTTGGTGAACCATACCCATGGGATACCCTTATGGCACTCATGGGTCGGGCTACACCCTGGTGCCCCTAGTGTATGTTTTTGGTCACCTATGTGTTGCCCATAGAGCAGGTATGGGCTGGTGGCAGCTACAAGCTGACTTGACAGTGGCTGTGAGTGTCCTACATGTTTGGGTACACCCAGGCCCAGCCATAGAAATCTATGGATTTCTGAACAAGGCAAGAGGGCCACTGTAGCCTCTTGGTTTATTTTACCTTTACCCCTTGTTTCCCAAAGTCCCGAGAAGACCTGGCTCTGTTCCCTTCCCCTGAATAGCTGTTGGGTGGAAGGAGCATTTATGGCTCTGGGGGCTACCCATGCCAGACTGGCTGGATCCTTCCCAAGGTCTGCTTATCTTAGGTACACCCCAGGGTTGGGACCTTAATGAATGGAGAGAGGAGTCAAATCACATTCTCTGTTATGGGTATCTGGTTTTGGTTGTGTCACAATGCCTGTGGTCTGCCTGAGCCAGCCCTGACTGAAACTGGAATGAATGCACTGTGTGCTCTGAAAGGCTGGGAGTTGCCTCCAATACACATTCACTGTTTTGGGTGCCTTCTTTTGGGTGAATGGCCTGGGTGCCTCTGAGCCTGGTTGAATGCAGCCTGATGAATGCACTAGTGTCCTATGGACTCTAAAAATGGGGATTAACACTGCCCTACCACCACTTCTAATCTCACAGTAAATCTGTGTGACCAAGTGGCGGTAATGGCAGTTGAGTTTGGCAGTAATTTTGGCAGATTTACTTTGGCACAAAGGTCGGAGCTTTGTCTCATCGCATCAGCAAAGGAAGGCAGGGTTACCCCGAGAGCACCGCATGCCTGAGAGATCGACTCTCACTCCAACCTCAATGCTCAGACATCAATAGCCTCGATAAGAAGGGAGCTAAGTTTGGTCTCACTCAAGGGGATAGTCGATTTAAATGGCTTGATGCTATTCAGAAAAATTTGAATTTGAATAGCCTCCCGGACAAAAATCTTAGAACTCATCTACAGCGAAATGGAAGGAGGCAAAAACACAATGTTATCAGATTGGTCAAAGAAGAATCTGGCGATACTTTATGAGATTGGAAGTACAGAGGAGGAATTGGAGAATAATCCACAAAAAAAGTCTCAAAGAATTGGACTGGATTCAAACTTTGGCGGCAGCATCAAATGACAAATTAAAATCACATTTTCCAATGAATACTCAAAAAGTGAACAAACAGATGGGATACCTGACAAAATTTCCAGACAGAAAGCAGCGATCAATGTTCTTAAGAGCACGTTTCAATTTACTAAAAACAAACAAGATCCTAGCTATCAGGAGACAGTCAACCTCCAACCCTGTCGTTTTTGCAACAACACGGAAAAACTCAAACGATCCGCCATCTATTGCTGTCTTGTCTTGGCACAACTACAATAAGAGACAGATACCTGGGCCATCATTTGAAAGCACTATTAGTCTACAAAGAGGAGGTTTGGTGGCACCGCCTGATAAGTGGCCAAAATACAATACTAGTGATTGCAGTAGCTTCTTTTTTCCAAACTCTTGGCCTGGAGGCGGCACAGGACTTGAATTCCAAATGAAGACAAACTATGCCTGGACCGCAGCTCCAATTGAGACAGCGCAAGGCTGAGCTTGATCGGCGATGATTTTATCCCTTGGAGAACTGAATATAAAGTGATCCTCTTGCAAAAATTGTAATACAATTAAGTCAAGTAATAAAAAAATTAAAAAATGCTCAGGTATACCATAGGCACCAGTGTAAGAAGATGGGGCCTCTGTGTTGGAGGTCTTGTCTCTGAAGGCACGCCCCTCCACGGGGGCCCCATTAGAGCAGATGATGCTTTAAAACATGCACTCGAGTCTAGGACAAAAATGTTTACACTCCATCCATTCATTCGAGGGGATTGGGTCCTCCGACGTATCTATGACATGTAATCATCACAGCTGTGATGCTTCAGAAAATCTTCAGCGTCTGAGTCCTGCGTCGATGACATCAATACACCGCCCCCGAGGACCTCCTCCAACGGCCCGTAAGTAGGACGAACGATGCCCGTAGCCTCAGTTCCGTTTTTTCCGCGAATGTGTTCGCCTTGGAGATCTCGGCATGCCTCAACTCTTTGGAGTTTCTGTTCTTTCTCGGTTCTTCAAACCTGTTCGTATTGTGAATTATATTCTTCGTGAAGATGTCTACCTCGTCTTCCACCCCGTGTCCGGGCTTTAAGAAGTGCGGGGACTGTGGGTCCAAGATGTCAGTGACGGACTCGCACAACGCCTGCCCCTCGGGGAGGCCCATGACACAGATGATTGTGTCGACTGCCAGTCGCTCACGTCCAAAGCCTTGCGGGAGCGCAAGAGGAAGTTGTCAGTAGGTAAGGTGTTCAAGCCACGGAAGTCGAGGTCTGCGGGGCTTTCAACGGATGATTCGAGGGGCGACTCTCTGCATCGTCGTTGGAAGTCCAGTGGGTCTCGTTCCCGGAGTCGGTCCCGCCACTACTCTGCCTCTTCGAGGCACTCCCGGAAGCGCCGTCATTGGTCTCCTTCCCCGTCCTCTTCGGAGGATTCCGCCCGTCGGCGGGTCGCTTACCCCACCAAGCATGCGACGCCGGAGGAATGGGCTTCCTTCGGGAAGAAAATGTTAGCGATTCTCGAATCGCAGGGCACTGGTCCGTCCGCGCCTCCGAGTGGGGTCGTCGTGATCGGCCGAGAGACACTGCTCGCAAGCCTTCGGGCTTGGGTGGTCGGCACGATTTGCGGGAGACGCCCCGCTCGTAGAAGGGGAATCGTTCTCGTCATGCCCGATCCAGGTCCCGGTACTCGACGCGCTCGAGACCGTGTGCACCTGTGGTGTCTTCGAGGAAGACGTCGACGCTGGTGGAGCTGAGGTCGTCGACGGACTCTTTCAAGGCCCCGCCTCCGAAGAAGTCGCCGATGCCATCGGCGCCCAGGCTGTCGAGGGACACGCTCGGGGCTCCGGCCTCGAGGCCTGTGTCGATGCCATCGATGCTGTCGGCATTGTGTTTGGCGTCAACGCCGATTCACTCGACGCCTTGCGAGGCTGTTTCGATGGGGGTACCCCGGGGCTCGGTGGAACCCCCTAGAAAGGCTCTGGCCAAGGTCAAGCATGGCTTTGTTCCACATTCTGTGACTTCTTACTGCCATCTTGAGTTTATTTCAGAGGTGGATGAGGGCTCCGATGATGGCATGGTTCCTGATACGGTGCCAGACTGGATTCTCTCTGGCCATAGCCAGATTGAGGACCTGCGGCAGTCCCTGCACGATGCCAGTGGGCTGGACACCTCTCCGGAGGTGGAGTTTTGTAGGCCTGAGCTTGACACTCATGCCGACTCCTTGTACCGGCGCCTTATGTCTAGGGTCACCGAGTACTTGGAATGGTCTGCTCCCCAGGGGATTTTCTTCAGGATGACCTTACGGATATCCTCGACCAAGGTCCACCAACTGACCCGGTACTGCCGTTCCATATGGCTCTACAGATGAGGGTGGCGGCGGCTTGGACTTCTCCGGAGAGTCTCCCGGCAGTGGGCAAGTCTTTGCCGCGAAAATACCGCCCAGCCAGTAGCGACCCCTGCTACTTGACCAAGCACCCCACTCTGGAGAGTTTGGTGGTGCAGGCGGCTACGGCCCCAGCGAAGCAGGCGTCGTATCCTACCATCCCTCCTGATAGGGACGACAAGCGTTTTGACGGCTGGGCGAAGGTGTTTTCTTCAGGGGGTATGACGCTTCAGGTTGCCAACTCCGTATGTTCCGTGTCACGCACACTCTGTGGAACTGTTTCCTTAGCGACTGAACATATTCCCGAAGGGGACAAATGGGATGGTTTCCTTGCTATGGTTCAGGATGGCAAGGATGCCATGTGTGAGGCCGTTCAGTCGGGTTTGGCCATGGCAGATTGCGTCAGCCGGTCCATGGCGGCGAGCACCTTGATACGCAGGTTTGCGTGGTTGCGGAAGTCGGGGTTTGCTCCTGATGTGCAGGCCTGGCTCCTCAACATGCCCTTTGACAGGGAACATCTTTTTGGCAGCAAGGCTGACGAGAGCCTTGAGAGGTTGCAGACCTCCAAAGCTGCAGCGAAGTCGTTGGGCGCTGCAGTTCGCCAACCTCCGCCTTTTCGTCCTATGGGACAGCAATGGAGGGAAGGTTCCTTTCGTTATTATTCATCCTTTGGTAAAGCAAGAGGAGCTGCCAGTCAAAGGGGCCACCGTAGGAGTGCCAGAGGTGGAAAACAAGGTACTCGAGGTGCCAAGGCCGCTCGGGCTGTTGCCTCTTTGCCCTCAGGCAACGCTGCAGCCGCTTCAGCTCAGTCATGAGGCCATGTCCCATGGTTTGCCAGTTGGGGGAAGGCTGGCGCAGCATCTTGCAGAGTGGCGCACCATTACATCAGATATGTGGGTTCTGGAGATCATAACCCACGGCTACTGTCTTCCTTTCCGGCAGAGGCCTCAAGACAATCCACTGGGGAATCTCTCTTTGAAGAGTCCGGATCCGCTCCTTGCGCAGGAAATTCAATCCCTGCTGGAGAAAGGCGCCATATAACTTGTGCCTGTAGCGGAGAGGAAGAAGGGATGGTATTCCCCTTATTTTTTGATTTCCAAGAAAGACAGGGGTTTGTTGAGACCCATCATGGACGTGCGCGGTTTGAACAAACTCCTCAGGAAGGACAAGTTCAAGATGGTTACTCTCTCTCAAGTCCTCCAGGCCCTTCAACTTCAGGACTGGTTGGTGTCTCTCGACCTCAAGGACGCTTATTTTCATGTGCCGATACATCCAAAGCACAAGAAGTACCTGAGGTTCACGGTTGGCGACTCGCACTTTCAGTTTCGGGTCCTGCCGTTTGGCTTGACCTCTGCCCCGAGGGTCTTCACCAAGGTCATGGTAGTGGTGGCAGCGCACCTCAGGAAAGGGGGGATTCACGTCTACCCCTAACTGGATGATTGGTTGATCAGGGCGCGCTCTCCAGAGCAAGTCCTGGATCATCTGTCAGTCACCTGCCACTCCCTCCACAAGCTGGGCTTCTCTCTCAACTTCCAACTTCAATAAGTCCCATTTTGCACCAACTCAGAGGCTCCAGTACATCGGAGCTGTGCTCGACATGTCCCTGGGGCAGTGTTTTCCTCCCTAGGTGAGGGCTCATCACATTCAGCAGATGGTGCACAAGTTTCAGCTTGCCCAGAGTCTCCCAGCGTTCGAGTTCTTGAGATTGCTCGGCCTCATGGCATCCTGCATTTTTCTGGTGCCACAGGCCAGGTTGCGGATGAGATCTTTGCAATGGGCACTCAAGCTCCAGTGGTGTCAGTCCTCTGGCAGGTTGTCGGACCCTGTTCAGGTGCCGTCCTCGGTCGCCCAGGACCTTCTGTGGTGGGCCTTCGAAGACAATCTGATGAAGGGGGCTCCATTTTGGCTACCCTGGCCGGAGGTGACGATCATGACGGAAGCATCCCTCACGGGATGGGGCGCTCATGCCAACGAGTTGACAGTCAGCGGTCGTTGGTCTCCGTCAGAGTCCAGACTCCATTCAATCTGTTGGAGCTGAGGGCCGTCAGGCTAGCCCTGAAGGCTTTTCTGCCGACTGTGCGAGGGAAGAATGTCCTGATCCTGACGGACAACACGGTGGCCATGCACTACCTCAACAAAAAGGGGGGGGGGCAGGGTCACTTCCTCTGTGCAGGGAGGCGATACAGCTCTGGTTCTGGGCAATCCAGCAGGAAGTTTCTATCTCGGCAGTTCATCTGGCCGGAGACGAAAACGAGACAGCAGACGCTCTGAGCAGGCAGAGCGCGATCTCTCACGAGTGGGAGCTGGCTCAGGAGATTCTCCTGGAGATCTTTGCCCTTTGGGGGACCCCTCAAGTGGATCTCTTCGCCTCCAGTGTCAACCGGAAGTGCGAGAGGTTCTGCTTGCGGGAATTTCCTACAAAAGGAGCCTTAGGAGACGTGTTTGTGGCGGAGTAGTCATCCCCTCTGCTGTATGCGTTTCCTCCAGTCCCCGTCATCCCGCAAGTACTGCGGAGGTTCGGTTCCCGGATGATCCTCATTTCTTCGGCGTGGGCCCTGAGGACGTGGTACCCGGACCTTCTCGACTTGTCCATCTGCCCTCCGAGACAATCTGCTCTCACAGGAGGGGGTGCAGGTTCTCCATCCAGAGGTCAGATCCCTCAACCTTCACGCTTGGTTTCTGAAAGCTTGAGGTATAAAGATTGAGACCTCCCTGAAGACGTGATGGAGGTGTTGCTCTTGGCCAGACGGCCCGCAACAAAGTCCCTGTAACGTTGCCGTTGGTGTAAGTTCTGCGACTGGTGCAGGGCTAAGAATGTGGATCCTTTTGCAAGTGACTTTCCCATGGTTCTCTCTTTTTTGCTTTCTTTGGCCCACAGGGGCTTGCAAGTGGTTACCGTTAAAGGTTACCTGGCGGTGCTGTCCATATTTAAGCGCTTGTCTGAAGAGTGTTGCTATTTTAAAATTCCTTTAATTTCTCAGTTTCTGAAAGAGCTCACTAATGTGTTCCCTCCGTCACCTTTCCAGGTGCCCGGTTGGGATTTGAACCTTGTTCTCAAGTTTCTGATGGGTGCTCCGTTTGAGCCTTTGCATCCATGCCCTTTGAGACTGTTAACTCTTAAAACTGTATTTTTGGTTGCAGTCACTTCCGCTCGCAGAGTGAGTGAGTCACAGGCACTTTCAGTTAAGCCACCCTTCACTGTGTTTCACAAGGACAGGGTTGTCCTTAGAGTTCGTCCTTCCTTTCTTCCGAAGGTGGTGTCGGAATTTCATTTAGGCCAGAAGGTTGTTCTTCCGGCGTTATATCCTCCTCCACATCCTGGTAAGGAAGAGGAGAGGCTCCACAGGCTCGATCCTAGAAGAGCATTAAGCTTTTATATTTCACGCATGTCCCGGGTGAGAGTGGATGATCAACTCTTCATTGGTTACGCTGGAAAGCGTTTGGGACAAGCTGTGACGAAACAGACTTTGTCTCGCTGGATTATTTTGGCTATCTCTGAGTGTTACCGCTTGGCGGGTAAGGACCCACCGGTCGGCTTGCGGGCCCATGCTACCAGGAGTATGGCTGCCTCTACTGCCCTACAGAGGGGTGTTCCTATTCGTAACCTCTGTGATGCAGCCACCTGGGCTTCAGTACATACTTTTGTATGTCACTACTCCCTCGATTCCATTCGTGGGCAGGATCTGGCCTTTGGGAAGGCGGTCTTTTACTCCGCAATTTGATTGGGCATTCTAAATTTTTGTTTTCTAAATTCTTTTCCCACCTCCTTGCATTGGTACTGCTTTGGGAGTCTGTCATAGATGTGGAATACGTCAGAGGACCCAAACCCCTCGAAGAACAAGTTAATCTCTTACCTGGTAACGTTCTTTTGATGGGATGGTCTGACGACGTATTCCATATCGCCCCTCCCTTCCCTCCCCGCTACAGAATTTCTTATGCGATTGCAGCTTATGTTTCCGCAAGGCTTTGTGTGTCAGACTGGCAGAAGACTGGTGCCACACGTTCTGGGAAAAAACTACAACTGAGGCTATGGGCGTCGTGCGTCCTACTTATAACGTCAACCGTCGGAGGAGGTCCTCAGGGGCGGCGTATCGACGTCATCGACGCAGGACGCAGACGCTGAAGATTTTCCGAAGCAGCACAGCTGTGGTGATTACATGTCATAGATATGGAATACATCGTCGGACCATCCCATCGAAAGAATGTTACCAGGTAAGACAGTAACTTGTTCTTCTTCAACCATGAAAGGTGTTCTTATCCCATATGGAATGGAGTCATTGACTGGACAGCAGGAAGACTTTCCTGTGAAGTTGCTGACAGAGGCTGCCCTTATTGCCGACCTAGTGATTACTCCTAGGGGGATGCCAGTGGGCACCATACCCCACCAGATCTTATGATGCAGCCTCCCTAACGTTATCCCTATGCCACTTTTCAGCATACTATGACTAAAGTGGTGGAATCCCTAGGACTGGGTGCCCCGTTGAGACAGGTTACTCAATACATTAGCACCTATATTTTGGTCAGGACCCCACCCCTATGAGACCTTTGTGCCTTTCAATTCGCTATTAAAGCGTGTGTTAGCGCTGTGGCGCATAGCTTGTGCTCCTTTCCATCTGTGGATAAGGAGCTAGTTCTCAAGTGCAAGCTGGCACCATCAGATCCGGCATTCTTGTCAAAGTATCCCACACCTGAAAGTTTAGTGGTCCGAGCAGTGACGGCATGCACACAACGACATAAGGTCAGGCCGGTTCGAGGTGGTGCATCATAACTCAATAGGGTGCACACAAGTAAAGCTTTAGCTTTGTGAGCAGGGCATTAAAGGCAATGAATGAATAGTAGCAAATGTATATTGTCCGCCACAATTCCCTCCTCCACGCGAGTTCCATCCATTTGCTGATTTAGGGGTTGCAGCACCAACTTCCATTGGTGCATTCGGATGTAGATCAAATCATTGAGTTGTAGTGAGTCTCAGGTTTCGGTAGCTGGTTCTGGTAGGGCAGCCTTGACCATAGCGTGGAGAAAGCAAACAGTCTTTACAAGAGCTACACAGTAATTCCAGACCATCTCCTCTTCCAGATGCAAGTTCAGATAACGAGGAGATGATGGGGGTGAGGTACCCATAAGTATCAGGTTCTGTGTCGGCATGGAATGAAGAGTCTGACCAAACAATGGCATGGTGATTGCTATAAACTCAACAACAGCAAAAAAAACATATATCCATAACTAGAGGTCGTTTCTGTACCTCAACAAACTAAAATTCAGGAAGTTGTGTAGTCCAAATCAAACGTTCACCTTCCAAGTCGAAACTCCCATTCTGTCTCTACCATTTAACATAAATGCTAATCTAATGAAAATTCTCTCTACAGCCCAGGAGAATGACACTCTTCTCCTGGGTATGAGTCTTTCAGGGTGCAGCATTCTCAACTTCTAGAAATGTTCCAAAGTTCACACTCCAAGAAGCCAATGTTTCACAACACTCCTGTGGGGCTATGCAACTGACTCCCTGCTCCTACCTTGTTCCTCATTCTTTTTAAGCCTCTTGCGGGTTATCTTAATTCTAACTTCAACAGTTCTTGTAGTTCCTTCCTTGACTTCCCAACACCCCACTCTTGTGTCCAGGGAATTGCCTTACAATGTGTTCCACTACTTTCTCTTCTACTTCACGATTCACAGTCTCAAACTTTCCTGGCCCCCTCCTGGATTTATTCTTATTCCTGTTACCTTCTCTCAGGGAATGCTTCACAGGTTTCACCAGGGGCCACTGGATTGTTGTGCTGTGTACTTCTCTTCGTAGTCCCGCTTGTCTTCGCAGGAAGGTACTTTAGGTGATCTCGGCACACGTTTCCAACCTGGACGGTTCACCCGTTACAGGTCACGCACCACCACAATCTCTCATGCTCCCCATACATTTGCCTATACAGCTCTGCGGTAGGCCAGAGTAGGCGGTCTTGGCGTAGTTCTCAGACTGCACGGTCCACCCACGACAGGTCGCTCCTACACCTCTCGGTTTCTCCACTTTAAGGCTGCCGGCTCCCAGCCGGCTCGCAAGACGTTTCTCTGGAATCTTGCTTCTCATCTCTGCTACTCTGGAGAGCTACCTCGCAGCAGTCTCCCGAGGCCCAATTCCAATCCAATGCTTGTGGAGCGGGTGATTGCGTATGTGGAGCAGGGCAGGGGGCAATGCCTGGGGCTATTTTAATCCTGCTTCGTGATAGAATTTGGAGAGTCTAGTTTCCAAATCACCATTTCAGCTTTCCACTGCTCAGCTAGACTGGGCATCATAGGCGCAGTGAAACTGCTGGGGAATATTCAGTGCCTTCTACACTTCTCTGATGAGATCATCAGAGATTGCCAGATGAAGTGGCTGCCTTGATCACTGTCCATGAGGAATGGGAGCCCATACTGGTGAATTAAGTCCAACATACATTTCTTGGTAACAGTAATGGCATCGGCTTTCTGTAAGGTACATGTTTCCAACCACCCAGAGAAAATGTCGTACCACAGTGAGGCAGAATTCATATCCCACTTAATCACATTTCGAGCTGCTTCATCAGCTGGAGTGTTGCCTGCAGCAGTAAAGGATTAAGAGAAGTTGTGTCAACAAGACTTGGCAATGTCTAGGGCAAAATGAATCGTATAATATCACAGTAATCAGGGTGAGAGAAAAACATACACTTTGCTCAGTTTAATTCTACGTGCAAGAAAGACATTGCTTCTCAGACAGTTGTGGCAGTCGCTTGAGTTTTCACCTCAAGTGTTTTAATGCACATGTGTGAGTCACAGTGTAACACAAAGGACACTATACACTTTGAGTACAACATATATACAAATACAGTCCAGTCAAATTGACTGGAGTTAATGACATGTTCTTTCCTTTTTACACATTTTTGCAGAATTTAATCAGCAGATAACATGTCAACACTACACATATTCATAGTGCACAGGTAACAGTGTTGATGATGGACACTGGTGTCAAAAAAGAAGGTTGTCGACACTACTGTGTTTCGGCCAAATATAAGCTGTAGAGTGAAGCTTGCATGTGGTTATCCTTCATCAGGACGATAGAGCAAGTTGAATATAAGGAGTATCCTTGTGGCCTCTGTCAAGAAAATGACAAGAAAGAAGTGGTTCAGAAAGTGTGTGGTCTCAAAAAGAAATTATTATTTAAAGAGGCTATAAATGCTGTTTTTAGAGAAGAGAGGTAGTGATGGTGTTTGGATAACACCTCACTTGACTTACCGTGTGAGGGAATATGCTACGGTAGGCTTGTGAGCCGGTCTCCTGTTCCAAATGTAGGCGATTGGTACTGCCAGTATGCTTAGTGAATTCTGATATGCCTGGATGGGTCTCTAAATAGGTGTCTTGAATGACACCGAGAAGTGGTGCACCTCTGTGCAGTGGTTATAATATATATAAGAACATATGTATCTTACCGGGATCCCGTTTTTGCTGCTGGAAAATATATACGGCTTCGAAATCGGCCGATATATTGAGTAAAAATTCAGGGTGCGTTGCCGATAGCACTAGGGAAGCAGAAAATGAAATCTTGTTTGTGTAAATCAAATGCGCGTGGAAGTACCCGTATCGGACTGTGAGAACTAAAGCAGTCAAGTGAGGATGTGGTTGGTGTGTACGGTATACGTATCAGACCGTGGGGACAAATACAGATAAGTGAGCGACCGTGGTTGGTGTGCACGGAAGAAGGCAATGCTGAATCTTGTATAATGGCTGGATTGGAGCTTCTCCAACCTCGTGGCTCTGTACAAAATCGACTCCAGCAGCTAGGAGTGTGTGTGGTGATTTTGGGTACCGGCAACGATCAGTTTAACAGGATATTGTGCAGTGAACAGGATTTTTACGTGTGAATACCACAGGGTGTTGCATGTGTACTTTTTACCTCTACAGAGTGAACTAGTCGTGAGAGGACTGGACGTCAAATCCCGGGAAAGGCCAGCTCACGTTGGGGGAAGCAGCCACACAATTTTTGTGAAATACTCATGTTGACAACCATGTTCTAACAAAATAAACAAACGCATTTTTTCATAAAACCAAAAGTTCAGATTTATTCAAAACTAATAAGAGCTGGCGCGAAGGGAGTGCTTTGCTGGCTGCAACCTTCTCTTATTTCATGTTGGGGGAGCAGCCTGCTCGCTTTGAAAACAATGAGTGGGCACCCATCAAGAGTGAACGTACTCTGTGGATCGCATAATAATGTGCATGACAACTATATCAGATACTACGCATATTATAACCACTGCACAGATGTGCACCACAGTGGGAAGAAGGACCACCGCAACCCTGCCCCCACAAAGGCCTGGGTTAAGAATGTGTATATGTTTGCCCACTTTTTATAGGCGACCCCTCATTCCGGTATGTGTTTTATCCCCTGCATTACTGTTTGTTTGCTTGCCAATAATTATTGTGTAGTTTAGATTAGCTAGAACATTTGCATCTTGTGGATCCAGCCTGACCATTTATACTGTATGTCATGACGTGTTTTTGCTTTATAACATACTGTTCATGTATCATTTGGCAGAGCGCTCTCAGAGCAGCAGAGTCCTCTGCATGCATCATTTATCTGATCTAAACTTGGTTTAACTTGCAATCTTTCTCCTGATCTCATTCCCTACTTGGGTGTGTCCATTTATTCTGAGGTTGGGATCTGCGTTTTGGGGAATGACCACCTTCATTTGGTGACCCCTTAGACATGATTGATCCGGGAAGACCCCTGTACTCTACGGCGAGATCCGGGGCGCCACCATCAAGGACACTGCCACCTACGGCCGACCGGTTCTGAGGGTCCCGGCTTTGCAAATACCCAACTGCTCGCCGGGGCGGGCGACGGCTTGGTTGGGGGGAGTCACCCCGATTGTGGATAGACCGCGAACAGAGACTCTCAGATCACCACGGGACAGAGAGGGGGCTATGGAGGACAAGGGCCCAGAGCAGGGGGGCAAGGAGCATCTTGGTCATGTGGAGGTGGGGCCATTTTGCCAGGGAAAGCCGCGCTCGTCCCATGGCATATTACCCAAACGCACAAAGGTTCAATAATGAACAGCAATATGGTCATCCCCACCCCGGAAGCCCGTATGGACTGCCCATGGGAGGTTACGGACAGGAAGAAGAAACTGATGCCCAGTTCACACAAGGGCCGAGGGCGCCCCCGCAGGGGACACACCAACGATTAACACATCAAAGTCAACTAGGGAACACATACAGTAATCCTTTCGCCACCTCCGCCAATGGCGCACCAGCACAGTTTCGGGGGAACAGCCATGGTTGGGGAAAACGCCTTTTCTTTCCCGGGGACAAACACACACCCAGACTAGGACAGCCCACAGAGAGCACTAGTGTGTCCAGTCCTATCAACTACCCTACGTCCAGACGAGGAACCACTGGTGGGGGTGGAGATAGAAGACAGACAGTTCATCTTCATGGTGGACTCTGGAGCAGAAAAAACATGCCTAATTAACGGCAGGTTTCCACTGTTGGGCAAAATTTGGAAACGCAGGGATTTTCTGGGGCTGTGATCATGGTTCCATACACTAAGGATTTGGATATACCGGTAGGTAGGAAAACAGTGCAAGCACCCCTATTATATCACGAAGACTCGCCGATAAACCTGCTGGGGAGGGACCTCCTTAGCAAGCTCAATATGACTATTTTCTTCACTGAAAGGGGTATAGTGTGTTCAACACCGGGAATATGCTCTCTGGGCGATGCTGTTGATTAACACAATAGCAAATGAAATAGCCGTCCCAGGGGTGCCCACCAATGCAATGCAGACATGTTTGTGTATGGGGTACAGGTCCTGGTAAGAGTGGTGCCCGAAATAACACGAAAGGAAGGGAGAGTACCTTCTGACTTTGTTTTGTGCCCCATAGCTGCCCCTGAAATATTACCAGGTATCATCCTCTCCTTAGATCTGCAGGGAGTGCAAATATCAGCTAAACGTATTATGGTAATAGGTCTGGACACGCACGGATGCGAGTGGCGAACAGTATTATGCATAGACCCAAACATAGCACTGCACAATCTGACCGACGAAGAGATGTTCACCAACAATGACCATGACGGGGAAATATTAATGGAAATATGTGTACCCTGTGACATAATGGTCCAAAGCAGACGAGTAACAAACCCTCTCATGGCCATTGTCAGTGCACCACCATCATTGTTTGATGAGGACATGCAACAGGTACCCACAAAATTATGGACCACCAACCCCCACGATGTAGGATTGTTGCAAGAGGTGACACCGTTAAGATTAAATTCAAGCCTTGTGCGGTGCTGCCCCGAGTAAAACAATATCCCCTGTCAAGGGAAGCAGAGGAGGGAATAAAATAAACAATACATGCACTACTACAGAAGGGTTTCATTTTGCCATTGAATTCTCCTTGCAATACTGTGATTTATCCGATTAAGAAAGCAAAGGGAGGCGCTTGGAGGATGATAGAGGATTTACGCCCACTTAATGACGTCATACAGAAGGAGTTCCCCCATGTCCCGAATCCCGCATCCATTTTGTGCAGCATTCCCAAATCAGCTACATGTTTCACAGTGGTAGACTTGAAAAATGCTTTTTTCTCGGTGCCACTCGATCCAAGCTCACAATACCTGACTGCATTTACCCTAGGACAGAAAAGATACGAACATTGAAGATTACCACAGGGATACTGCGAAAGCCCAAGTATTTTTAAGAGAATATTACACAAAGATCTTGGCAATATTGATGTCAAAAGCACAGTGATACAATACGTAGACAATCTTTTGGTTTGTGGTGAGAGTGAGGAACAGTGCAGAGCTGACTCGATCACATTACTAAACTTTTTGGCACACAAGGGATACAAGGTGGACAGAGGGAAGTTGCAGTACAGCCTAGCAGATGTACTGTATCTGGGACAACTAATATCAAAGAATGGCAAGTGAATAATCCCAGACAGGGCAGCAGCAGTACGCGTGGCAGCTAGGCCCCACACAGTGAAAGACATGCAGAAGTTTCTTGGCATATGTAATTATTGCCAAGCATGGATACTTGACTACGCAGCATACACGAGGCCCCTACTAAAAACACTAAAGGAAGCACAAAAGGAAAACACAGCTATCACATGGATACAAGAGATGAACACTGCCTTCACAACACTAAAGGAACTTATTTCCACAGCCCCCGTTCTAGCGACCCCAGACTGTGAACAAGAATTCTACTTGTTTTCACACTGAAATGGAAAACACAGAACACATCCTTAGGGCACATTCCATTGGCCTACTACAGTGGCACCCTAGACTCAGTGATGCAAGGACTCTTTGTGTGCGCACAGGCTCTTGCAGCCGCCGCTTTTGCGATTGAAAAGAGCGACACCATAGTGACGGGATGCTCAGTGACACTGTTGAACATTCCTTGTTCGCAATTCTAGAACGGTCTAGAGCCACACTTATGACACAAAGAGCAACATCTTATGAAAGAATACTTTCTGGCTCAAACATTCACATAGTGCGCTGCAAAACAGTAAATCCAGCCATATTTATCACTGAGCCATGCAGGGTAGAAGACATGCAAAATCACGATTGTGCCATATACGAAGGGGTGGATGACGACATTCCCAAAGCAAACAAGAACGCCTTAGAAGAAGGAGAGGTGTATTTTGTGGACGGGTCAGCATCTATTTGCCCAGAGACAGGTGAAAAGCATGTGGGTGCAGCAGTAGTAAGACTGGAAGAAGGAGAGTATGAGATAATTGTACAAAAACGTCTACCAATGCATTACTCAGCACAAGCTTGTAGCACTAATTGAAGCGTTGCACGCAGCAAAGGGATTTGCAGTAACAATTTATTCAGATTCGGCATACGTAACCACAACGGTACATGCTGGACTGTCTAGGTGGAGAAGGAGAGGTTTCAGAAGGGCAGACGAGTCCCCAGTACGACATGCAGAACTTTTAAATGAGCTAATAGAAGCACTAGCAGAACCAGCATTTGTGGCTTTGGTAAAATGCCAAACCGATACGAATAACAGTGACATAATCTCCTTAGTAAACGTGCCAGCAGATGCAGTGGCAAAACATGGAGCATATTTCCAAAAGCCCCAAGCAACAGAATATTTGCTAAAGGGTAACGCACAAGAGAAAAAAGAAGTTGGATATAACTCACTGCCCATCACACAAATAATTGACCTACAAAAGAGGGCCCCAATCGAAGAACAAGAGATGTGGTCAAAGACGGGTTGCACACAGTCACCAACTGATCTCCTTTGGCGTCAAGAAAATACAGAAAAGGTAGTAATGCCTGTGGAATTATTATATCTTGCTTTCCAACAATTACATTTTCCGGCACACACAACAAAACAGCACATAGCAGCGGACATCCATAAAGACTGGTTTGTCCCAAATCTGCAGTAATACCTCACTAAAATGACGATTGAATGTGTCAGACATACAATTCTGGAATGATTCTCAGGACACTACGAGGGACGCTGCCCCGCCCCATTGGACCTTTCTGTGAACTGCACATTGACTATGCAGACATGGGAGAAAGGTGCAATGGAGCAAGATACCTAATAGTGGTGGTATGCCCTTTTCTCACGCTGGGTAGAAGCAGAAGCCTGTGCACACCCATATGCGAAATGCACAGCAACATTTTTGGTGAGGGAAGTGTTTCTGCCTTGGTACATTTGTGATGTCATATGCTCCGACAACAGAACACACTTTGTTAATGATCACTTTAAAGAAGTAACATCCCTACTAGGAATTAATTCCATTAATGGAACTATGTTCCATTTACCACCTGCAGGAAAATGGGATGGTTGACAAAATCAACAGCCTTCTTAAAAGCAGACTGTCAAAGTTATGCCACACCCTCAAAAGGAATTGGGTGTATTGCTTGCCCTTAGCATTATTTCAATTACGCACACAACAAGCAAGGACCACTACAATAGTAACCGGAAGACGTTTGCAAACCCCATTATCTCCAATGAGAAGAGCATCAGATGCTCATAGGACTGCCACAATTCTGGGGCAGGAATTAAGAGTATATGACACAGTTTACATGGGCAGTGAGGAGTATAGCTAAGCAGGTGGCCCCACCCTTCACAAGGGAAAGCAAAACGGACACAAACACTGCAGAAACAGACAACCCCATGACACAATTAATGCCCGGGGAGTTGGTGTATGTTCGAGGTTTTGTGAGGAGATGGAATTCTCCAAGATTTCACAGCCCTTACGAGGTGGTATATTGCCCCCCCTCTGCAGTGAAGGTTAAGGGCCTGAAATATTGGAAACACCTCTCGGATGTTAGAAAAGCACATGGTAGCGTACTGCCAGAAGAGGAACAGCCAAATGAACAAGAAGTGGCTGTACTCTGAGGGGATTCACTGAGTAGAAACAAAATATTTGAAGATATCAGCAATATGTAAAAGTGTAAAACGATGATTAATTGGATATACATGTGTCTCTCTCTCTCTCTCTCTCTCCCTATCTCTCTCTATCTCCATCTCTCTCGCTCTCTCTTTTTTGGAATGAAGTTTGTTTTGTATACCTGAAAGTGCACTTAACCCATTGTATTTCACTCTGTAGGTACAAACATGGCAGAAAGAGGGTCCTCGATGACAACGCTACAAATATAGTTCGCAGTAGGGGAAGTGTTAGTGCTACTAGAGCATATTCGTATGATTGTGGCCTCTACTTCACGGCAATTGTTGTTTCAACTATATTATTGTGCTTAGAACTTTACTGGTCCATATCTTTTATTTTAGAGGGCATAAAAGAAGGGGGGATGGGGCAAAACTGGTGCAAGAGGGAACCCACTTAGTATGGGATGGGATGAAGGTGGTCATTCCCCAAAACGCAGATCCCAAACTCAGAATAAATGGACACACCCCAGTAGGGAATGAGACCAGGAGAAAGATTGCAAGTTGAACAAAGTTTATATCTGGTAAATGATGCACGCAGAGGACTCTGCAGCTCTGAGAGCGCTCTGCCAAATGATACATGAACAGTATGTTATAAAGTAAAAACACGTCATGACATATAGTATAAAATAGCCACGTTCATTGGTTGGCCCCTATCGCCCAGTATGTAACAATAAACAGTGGCAGACTCTTATTGGTTGCTGCAGCTTGGGGGGTCTGTGGGCACGTGGATCAGCTGGGCTCATCTCCGCGTGGTGAAGATCAGACTGGGTCCACAAGATGCAATTGTTGTAGCTAATCTAAACTACACAATAATTATTGGCATGCAAAGAGTAATCCAGGGTATAAAATTTATACCGGAATGAGGAGTCGCCTTTAAATCGTGGGCAAACATATACACATTCTTAACCCAGGCCTTTGTGGGGGCATGGGTGCGGTGGTCCTTCTTCACAGGTGCCTTATCTAGGGGTTTTGATCTGAGATTTATTCTCCCAGGTGCCTCATGGTTCAAACAAATGGATTGATGGGTGTTAGTCCATGGAGAATATATGATCACACAGGATTAGGTATATTGGGGGCAATCTAGGGTGGTCCATGGGGAAGGGTCTCACCAACTGCTACATGAAAGGAGAATAGAGGGTCAAAAGGTTGTGCAGGCAATCATTTCTAAATATGGGGGTCAAATGAGCAGGAGCAGGTTTGTGGAGACGGATGAGCAGTCAAGATTCGCCCGGTCACATGCAGGGCAATGAGCTCAGAGGAAGAGAAAGAATACTGTTTGCAACAATTCGCGCCTGGGCTTCTGTGAGAAAAGAGCTGGTGCGGCGCAGAAAGGGGAGGAGGTGGTGGGGGTGTCAGAGCTGGCTGTGCGCTACACTGGACTAGGGGAGAGAAGGCTTTATCAGTCTAGAAAAATGGATACCTCTACTTTGTGACCACAAACGTATTTTGGTGGCCGTGGGCCAACCGTCTCATGCACAATATGACAGAATATAGGTTTTCGAGTTTGCCAATTGTTAGGGAGAATTCTCTGTTTAGGCTGAATTTCCTAACCTAGTGAGTCCCCCAGCAGCTTTGCTGGATTTTTGGGGTTTATTTTTTTCTCCTGCCAAGAGTGAGACTCTTTTACCCTCACTCTTGGGCATGATTTGAGTGTGTTTCTTTGAATCTAGATGTGTTTAATGGGCTATGGGGTCTTTTACTCCATAGGGCTTCATGTGTTTTTGTGATGTGTGTTACACAGCACCCTCAGTGCAGTAACACAGGGGTGTCATAGTGACCCCCCAGTATAGACTCCATACCCTGGGACTGACTACTGTCTCCCGGGGCATGTAAAGTCACCATTGACTTTACTAGTCTTAAATTCTGAACAGAACCATACAAACCATCATATTGTGGACGTACTGGCTGGGGCAATTCAATTGCCCCGGGGTCTGTTAGTCGAGGGGGCATGTCTCCTTCCCCCCGATCGAGTTTTGGCTGGTGGCAGTGGATACTACTTTTTATATTCAACCGCAAATATTTTCCTATGGGATTTCCCATTGTTTTAGGCTACTATCTTTATTTAATTATTTACGGTAGCCTCGAACATACCGCCGGTTTATTTAATTAATATTAATTCTCCGGTTGGTATTTTTTGCCAAAACTTGATTCTAAAATGGCGTTTGTGTTCTTTTCTGTGACTCCAACCCAAGTCGAGCCCTTTGTTCCACTTTTTGGCGGGCTTCTCCAGAGAAGCCCTCCAAAGTGGTGCCACTCTGTCTGGGGTACTTAGGAGGGGTGGAGGGGGATTAAGGCACCCTGGACTGAGTTGCCTAGGCAACTCAAGTCGCACTCCGTCCTGATTGGCCCAAGTGGTGAGCCGGCCGGCTCACCACTTAGCATGTTTAAGTGACAGCTAGGCTGAGTGAATGGGGGTTTTCTGCATAAAAGCAGGGCTTTGGGGACTGGAACTTCAGAAGTCGCCACAGGACCTAAGAATCCGAAGAGGGAGAAGCTAAGCCGACCTGCCACGACGCCACCACCGGTGGAGCCCTGCTGGACCATCTCACCACTTTTCCAAACGACAGAGGAGATCTCCTGCCGGAGAGTCTTCTTCCTTTGACTGGTGGGGATAACCAGTTTCAACGTCTTTTCGCCTTCCCGACGTACCTCGTGGCCGCCTTGCCTGTGCCAAGCACCCCGGCAACCGGGATACCACGTTTTACCACGACCGCGAAACAAAGGTACCACCTTTAACCGGAAAATGTAACGCTTACCTGACTCCCACGGGGGCGCTGGCCTGGTTCGCGCTGCTGTGACCTCGTCTAAGGCGATGCGCAGGGTTCGGAAGACGGTCTGGACCAGGCCCCAGATCTGGCCTGTCTGACTCGCAGAAGTATCCTTCTGTAGGTGAGAATAGGGGGTTAACTGTCTGCGGGGTAATGCAATCGGCCTCCCACTTCCCCCTCTCACCCTCCTCAAACCCTTCTGTGCTTCCCCGTAGCGTCTCACCTTAGGGTCTGGAAGGACGAGCTCTCCATCCTGCTTCTGATGCAGGGGTGCGTTGGTATCCAGTTACGTCACTGGATTTTCGGATGGGTGAGAACCAAACTTGCTTGGCTTCCAGGTAAGTTTTTCTATAAGTGGTTCCCCTTGTGTCCATGCATTAATGTTCTAATGCTAGTGTCTTTTTCCCCACAGGGGCCGGGGTACGGAATGCCGGGGAATAGGCACCGACCCGAGGTGAGCGGTGAAATCCTTGAGGAAATCAGGTAAGTCTTTAATGAGTGTTTTGGTAATGTCTTTTCATTCACTCATTAACGCTGATGTCTTTTTCCCCTTAGGGGCCGGGGTCCGAAAATGCCTGGATGCGGCGCGGACCCGAAATGAAAAGGGAATGACCCAACAGGTAAGTCTTGACATGGAGTTTTAGCTTCCCTTTTCATTTCTTTCTCTCACCTTTGTTCTTGTCTTTTTCTCCCTAGGCGCGGGGGCGCGACTGCGAATCCGGATGGTCGCTGCTGAACATGGAGGCGCCCTGTAAAGGTGAGTAGAATGCGGCGCTTCAGCGATCGATGCGATGTGCTTTTAAAAATAATTGTTTTATTTTCAGGATTGTCGACGAAATGTCTCTGGGATGCAGATTTAGCAGGTGAGGCCTTTTCCTTCTTCTGTTCTCTTGTTCCCTTCCTTTGCAGGTGATTCAGGATGCTGGCTGGTGTGGCAGAAGTCAAGATGCAGGAGCAGACATGGTGAGCGTCCAGCTGCTAGATGCAGAACAACGCGAAGCACGTGTGGCTGATCGGGTGTGGTTTAAATAGCCTTGGAAGAAGTTCCTAGAATGTGTCCTTCCTCCAATCAGGTATGTATCCTTCCCCGACCACGCCCGGGTGGTAAATGAGTCCCACAGGTAAAGTAGTTCCTTTCAGGCCTCAAGGAGGCCGGGGTTCTGCAGCATGGTCTGCATCAGGTAAGTGCACCCAAACACTTTCATAATGAGCCTGGCGCCTAAGGCGCCAGGACTGACGTTTTCTATGAGCCTGGCGCCATAGGCGCCAGGACGCTGTCCAAAGGGCCCCTATAAGGGGTTGCTGGGACCTTCCCCGGGGACTTGATGTCCGCTTTCGGGGACGCAGGGCCTGAGCCGGCTCCCCGGGAGCGGGCATCGTGACAGCACTCCCTCCCAAGGTTGTTCCCTCCGGGGGTTTTGGTTTGTTTGGGAAGAGTCGGTGGAATTTCCTGACTAATCGAGGTGCATGCACATGTTCACTGGGTTCCCACGACCTCTCCTGAGGTCCGTACCCCTTCCAATCAATTAGGTAGAAAAGCTTTGACCTAAACATTTTTGAATCTAAAATGTTCTTCACTTCGAATTCGGGTTCCCCAACTATTTGAATAGGTTCTGGAGGTTTTAGTAGTCGGGTTCCGGGGACCACTGGTTTCAGAAGTGACACATGAAAAACAGGGTGAATTTGCATATTAGCTGGTAAATCAAGTTTAACCGCTACTGGGTTAATTATTGCCGTAATAGAATAAGGTCCCAGATATTTTGGGTTAAAAGTTCGAGGCCCTTTGAGCGGTAAATATCTGGTAGCTAACCACACTTGATCCCCAATCTGATACGGAGGTGCTTCACTCCGATGTAGGTCAGCATTCTCCTTGTATTTTCTCTTGGCTTGTTGTAAATGCGTGGTTGCCTCTTTGAAGGCTCGGGTAATGGTAGAATGCAGATGTTCTACTGCGGGCACTCCGAGGTTCTGAGGTGAGTCGAGGTTTGAGGTTCGAGGGTGATGTCCAAACAAGGTATAAAAAGGACTATGGCCAGTTCCAGAGTGTACCGAATTATTATATGTGTATTCGGCTATCCAAAGAATGTCTTTCCAGTTGCTTTCATATTGCTGTAACATACACCGTAAGTACTGCTCAAGGGTCTGATTTGTCCTCTCTGTCTGACCATCGGTCTGAGGGTGGTGACTGGTCGATAATCTTAGGTCGATTTGTGCCATTTGACAACATTTGCGCCAGAAGTGGGAAATGAATTGGCTTCCCCGGTCAGAGATTAGTATAGATGGGAATCCATGTAGCCGAACAATATTTTCGAGGAATTCTTTGGCTAGGACAGAAGCTGAAGGTAAACCTTTCAAAGGAATGAAGTGGGCCATTTTGGAAAACAAATCCACAATTACCAGAATGGTATTGTATCCCAAACAAGGAGGCAAGTCCGTAATAAAATCCATTGATAGGGTGTGCCAGGGTGCTGGCGGTATGTCTAGAGGTTGAAGGAGACCGGCTGGTCTTTTCTTTTGACCTTTATTTTGGGCGCAAACACCACAGGACATCACAAAAGATTTAACATCTTTTCGCCAAGAGGGCCACCAGAATTGTCGTTTCACCTTTTCCATTGTCTTGGCAATACCGGGGTGTCCCTCTATTAATGTATCATGATAACCTGAAATAACTAGTTCGTGTAAATCCTTGTGCGGCAGGAATAAGCTTCCTTGGTAATAAGGTAAACCATTATCTATGGTAAAGTCTGATCCCTTTTGTATCCAATCCTGTAGGACTGTAGGGTCCAGGAGTTGTTTCACTCTGACTTGAATGTCTTCAAGCGTCTGTAACGAAGTCATGCCTAGAATTCTCTGTTCGGGAATTATTGGTACTGGTTCTGAGTTTGTATCAGATTCTCCCATTCCAATTCGGGATAAGGCGTCTGCTTTGCCGTTCTTGCAGCCAGGTCGATAGGTAATCACGAAATCAAATTCAGCGAAAAACAAAGCCCATTGGAGCTGCCGTGATGACTGAGCCTTGGCGGTTTTCAAATACTGTAAATTACGGTGATCAGTGATCACCGTGATGGTATGTCGAGCGCCAAGCAGGTAATGCCGCCAGGCTTTAAAAGCAGACTTTATGGCTAACGGTTCTTTGTCAGTGATTGCGTAATTAATCTCTGGTGCCGAGAATGTTCTGGACCAAAATGCTACGGGATGCAGTTGGTTGGTTTCAGGATCTCTTTGAGACAGAACTGCTCCCATGGCTAGGCTGGATGCGTCAGTTTCGACGACATACGGGAGATCTGGACGTGGGTGTTTCAATATAGGTGCAGAGGTAAACTTAGCTTTTAAATCCTGGAAGGCCTGCTTGGCTTCTTCAGACCATTCAAAACGTTTATTTTTCCTCAAGAGTGCAGTAATGGGTTGTACTATGCGTGAAAATCCCGGGATAAACCTGCGATAGAAATTGGCAAAGCCGAGCATGCTTTGAACCCCTTTTACAGAGCTAGGTGATGGCCATTTGAGGATGGCATCCACTTTTCTTGAGTCCATTCGGACTCCTTTGGGTGTCAGGATGAAACCGAGAAACTCAACTTCTGTGGTATGGAAAACACATTTCTCCAGTTTAGCAAATAGTTTGTGTTGGCACAGTTTTTCCAGAACTGCCCTAACGTGTTTACTGTGATCAGATTCCGAAGAGGAGTACACTAGAATGTCATCGATATAGACGACAACACAAACATCGATGAGTTCCCGAAGGACATCATTCATGAAGAATTGGAAGGCAGCAGGCGCATTGCACAACCCGAAAGGCATTACCTGGTATTCGAATAATCCATATTTTGTACGGAAGGCTGTTTTCCATTCGTCGCCTTCTTTTACTCGCACCAGATGAAATGCCCCCCGGAGATCTAACTTGGTGTATATGCAAGCGTCCTTCACCTGGCCAAGGAGTTCAGGAATCAGAGGCAGAGGATAACGGTTTTTAACCGTTATCTGGTTCAATGCGCGGTAATCGATACAAGTTCTAAGGTCGCCTTCTTTTTTAGGCACGAAGAACAAAGCCGAGGATGCCGGGGACTTTGACGGGCGAATAAAACCGTTGGCGAGGTATTGATCCAAATATTGTCTCAAATGCAGGTTCTCAGGTTCGGTAAGGGCATAAATCCTGCTACAAGGGGGTTGTGCACCAGGCACCAGATCGATTTGGCAATCGTACGATCGGTGAGGAGGTAACGTGTTGGCCTGTTCCTTTTGGAAGACGTCCTGAAAGTCCTGGTATTCCGGAGGTAATTGCATGGAGGCAGAGGTTACAGATGCTAGATTAATCTTCAGGTTTTCTGGGTAGCATGTTTGTGCACAATCCGTGAAGGTTATTCTCTTAGCTTGCCAATCAATTCGAGGATTATGTGTCTCTAACCAAGGAATTCCAAGAATAACCTGAAACTGTGGAGCCTTGATTACATCAAACACAACTGCCTCCCGATGGCCGTCAGGACCAATAAGAGTCACCCCAGTAGTGGAATGTGTTACCGGTCCAGAGGCAATTTCAGTTCCATCGACTGTGGTGATGACATCTTTGCTGGTTTTAGGACGGAGAGGGAGGTTAATCCTAGAGGCCAATTCACGATCCACATAGTTTCCAATAGCCCCACTATCGATGTATGCCTTTATTGCATGCAACCGCTTAGGCTTTTCTGGATCTACGAGAACCATTGGCACAATGAAATGCGAGGTCTGAGAGTTAGTTTTCAAGCTCGGCAAGCGGACCCCTACGCTTGTCGGGCTGAGTCGTTTCCCGAAACAGAGTCTTCATGGTTTTTATCAGCGGCTCCTACCGCTTTTCGGGGCGGTTTTGCCGGGCAATCTCGTAGAAAGTGTCCAGAGTTCCCACAATAAAGACATAATTTTAACTGCCGCCTCCTTTCACGTTCCTTTTGAGTTAAGGGTTCTTTAACCCCTCCAATTTGCATAGGCTCAGAGACATCAACTCCCTTGGGGTTAGCGTGGGTCTTGACCAACACCCGGGTCTCAAACCTGGACCGATCTGTTTTTCTGTTTTGAAGTCTGTGATCCAATTGGACCACTAAGTCTATATATTCTGTGCATTCTTGGGGCGGATTTACAACTTGGGCCAAGACATCTTTAAGTTCTCCGCGTAGACCTCGATAAAATAACGTGACTCTTTTATCCTCTGGCCATCCCGTTTCCACAATTAGTCTATTAAAGGTTGCAATATAGGATAGGAGGTCCTGATTGCCCTGTCGCAGGGATAGAAGTTCGTCATCCAGAGCCTGCCACTGAGAGTGTCGAGCAAATAACCTTTCCATGCTTGCTTGAAATCCTTGAAAATCACGGAGAATCGGGTCATCTTGAGTAACCAGTGGAACTGACCAATCGGCAGCGCAGCCGCTGAGATATGACAACACAAAGGCTACTTTGGTCTGATCATTAGGGAAGGCCCCAGGTCTGCATAGGAAGTGCAAACGACACTGATTCATGAATACGGCGAATCGTTTGGGGTCCCCAGCAAAGCGTTCAGGTGGGGCCAGCGGCATGTTTCCAGGTAGATTAATCTGCACAGGGTTACTGGGAACCACAGGAGCGGGGTTCCCTCCGGAACAGGGTAGAGGAGTTTGTCCATCTTGACCTTGCAAAAGCTGTCTGGCCAGGTCATCAGTTCTTTCCTTTGATATTATTAATTCCCTCTTGAGGGCATTAGTCTCTTGACGAGCGGCATGTACTTCGGCCCGTAATGCCCCCAGTAATAGGGCCAACTGATCAGTCTCAGAAGTTTCAATAGCGCCTGGGTGGGAATTCGTAGGGAGGCTTTGCGTTCTGTAACGCTCACCTGACTCCCACGGGGGCGCTGGCCTGGTTCGCGCTGCTGTGACCTTGTCTAAGGTGATGCGCAGGGTTCGGAAGACGGTCTGGACCGGGCCCCAGATCTGGCTTGTCTGACTCGCAGAAGTATCCTTCTGTAGGTGAGAATAGGGGGTTAACTGTCTGCGGGGTAATGCAATCGGCCTCCCACTTCCCCCTCTCACCCTCCTCAAACCCTTCTGTGCTTCCCCGTAGCGTCTCACCTTAGGGTCTGGAAGGACGAGCTCTCCATCCTGCTTCTGATGCAGGGGCGCGTTGGTATCCAGTTACGTCACTGGATTTTCGGATGGTGAGAACGGGTGAGAACCAAACTTGCTTGGCTTCCAGGTAAGTTTTTCTATAAGTGGTTCCCCTTGTGTCCATGCATTAATGTTCTAATGCTAGTGTCTTTTTCCCCATAGGGGCCGGGGTACGGAATGCTGGGGAACAGGCACCGACCCGAGGTGAGCGGTGAAATCCTTGAGGAAATCAGGTAAGTCTTTAATGAGTGTTTTGGTAATGTCTTTTCATTCACTCATTAACGCTGATGTCTTTTTCCCCTTAGGGGCCGGGGTCCGAAAATGCCTGGATGCGGCGCGGACCCGAAATGAAAAGGGAATGACCCAACAGGTAAGTCTTGACATGGAGTTTTAGCTTCCCTTTTCATTTCTTTCTCTCACCTTTGTTCTTGTCTTTTTCTCCCTAGGCGCGGGGGCGCGACTGCGAATCCGGATGGTCGCTGCTGAACATGGAGGCGCCCTGTAAAGGTGAGTAGAATGCGGCGCTGCAGCGATCGATGCGATGTGCTTTTAAAAATAAATGTCTTCCTTTTCAGGATTGTCGGCGAAATGTCTCTGGGATGCAGATTTAGCAGGTGAGGCCTTTTCCTTCTTCTGTTCTCTTGTTCCCTTCCTTTGCAGGTGATTCAGGATGCTGGCTGGTGTGGCAGAAGTCAAGATGCAGGAGCAGACACGGTGAGCGTCCAGCTGCTAGATGCAGAACAACGCGAAGCACGTGTGGCTGATCGGGTGTGGTTTAAATAGCCTTGGAAGAAGTTCCTAGAATGTGTCCTTCCTCCAATCAGGTATGTATCCTTCCCCGACCACGCCCGGGTGGTAAATGAGTCCCACAGGTAAAGTAGTTCCTTTCAGGCCTCAAGGAGGCCGGGGTTCTGCAGCATGGTCTGCATCAGGTAAGTGCACCCAAACACTTTCATAATGAGCCTGGCGCCTAAGGCGCCAGGACTGACGTTTTCTATGAGCCTGGCACCATAGGCGCCAGGACGCTGTCCAAAGGGCCCCTATAAGGGGTTGCTGAGACCTTCCCCGGGGACTTGATGTCCGCTTTCGGGGACGCAGGGCCTGAGCCGGCTCCCCGGGAGCGGGCATCGTGACAGAAAACTCCACGGCTGGTTTCTTCCCTGGTAGTGCAACGACCTTCATCTTTCCTCCAAGTCGAGATCTTCTCTTCCCCTGGACGACGACGCGACTTACACCCACTCCCAGGAACAACCGCAACACCTCTGGAGGATCCTTCCTAGTTAAGGTACTGTGTCCCGCCTGGCTTCCCTTGCTACCGACTGTACGGGGTAGATTTAGCCCCCGGCTTTCGAACCTGGGTTAGCCTGGGACACCCGGCTAAACTTTCCTAAGCCTCTCTAAACTCTTTTTGAACTCTCTGCAAGACTTTCTAAGCCTAGTGTAACTGTGTGATCTTGGGCGCATTTGTGCTCTGCTCTCTCTAAGAGTGGGCCCAGCCTTTGGACTTTGGCTCACCAGTGACTTTTGCTCTTCTGCCTTGCTAACAGTGTTCCTGAATCTTAGAGTGGTGTACCTTTCCATATTCTGTCTTTTTCCCTCCCTTTCTCACAAACTCATTGGAGTGCCATCTAGTTAAGCGCTCACCTCTGTATGAAAATAAGTGGTGTTTTACTGTGACTTATCTGATAAGGAAAAAGGGATGTATATATTACAATAGTAACTGTGTTTAGAATATTTTACAACAAGAGTGCTGGAGTGTTTCAAACAGTGTGTTTTTAAATAAATAATTATATACTTTGATACCAAAGCTCTGGTCAGTGTTTGCTTGTATTGGTGTATCTGAGTGCCTATTGTGTATACTTTGCATACTGCCTAACTCTTCTTGAGAGAAGTCTGACTGCTCAGCCACAGCTACCAGGTAAATCTGGGTGGTACAGACTGCTACCAAGTGGGTTTACTGCTAAGTCACCTGTAGTCCTAAATCTTTTGCAGTGTTCCCTAAGGGAACTGCACCGGTTTCTGCCTAACACCAATGAACGGCCATTTTGATGTAACAAGAATCGCCATTTTGTTTTCTAACCATTGCTCATTGCTTTCTGTTCCTATTGCTTTGCAGTATATTTTCTGCTTACACTGCTAGACTGTAAAACATTGTTGTCTGCACGTAAAAAGGACAAGGCCACAGGGCCTGTGAGTATAACATTAGTTTGTTGAAACACAACGTAGGCAGCGCCAGGAAGAATGCCCGACTCTCTCCCGAATGTATCCTTGAAGCTGAGCGCCAGGGCATTTAATCATTTCGCAGCTGCCAGCCAGTCTCGTTATATGGTAGAATATGTTAGAATAATATAGCTAAAGGCTTGAATTATGCTTTTCTTATGACCCCCCTTTGCTGAGCCCCGCTAGAGCGTGTCGGCTCCCAAGACATGAATAGCACCTAATAGATAGCAAGGTCTGGAATGCAACTCTAGCCCCCATATGTAGCTCGCTTCCAAGAACAGAAGCGCTGTGTTCTATTCAACAACTGAAAGATGCCTCCGCACTCACAAATTGCAAATTGTTACTAGAATAGATGTTTAAAGGTGTAATAATTGTCAGAGATGTCCATCATCACACCAAGTTCATAGAAACCCAATAAAAGGGGGGTGTTAAACATGTCATAGCTGATTGTTTGATATGCATTTTGTATATATGTAACTGATGTACGTAATTCACTCTCTTGCGTCCCTCGAGGTCTAGAGATACACGTCGCGGGGCGTGAGACCGAGTTGGCCAACTGAGACTTTTGCTTTGCAATAAACCCTAGCTTTGGGAATACAACCTCGTGTCTGGCTTATCTATCGTGTGTGGGGACTCGCCTTGTTTCCATAGACGTTAGGGACCGCTAGGGGCCCCTTTCAAGATGGCGCTCGAATAGGGACCCCCCCTCACTTGTTCCATCGCATAACATTGTAATTGAGTAAGGCGAAGAACGGCGAGGACGGGACGATCGAGCCGGGATCAAGAGGTGTTTGGGGCGCCCTGTAGAAGTGATGAGAGACTCCTTTGCAGATCTGCATGCATCTGATCCCTGATCGACGTGCCTGGCTAGAGAACAAGGAGGCGAGGAGTGCGCCAGTATACAGACGACTTGATCTATTAGGTGAGTCATTCCCCGATTCAAAGTAATCCTGATATTGGTTGAGAGTTGACTTTGCAAAATCAAACGCCCTAGGTAAGGTTGATTAACCAGGGGGAAGGTTGGAACATGCCTGGGGTATTGTCCACCTAAGCAGGATTTTTCCGCTGTGATAGACAATCTTTGGAAGATGGCCAAATTGTACCACCTGGGGCAACGCGTATGAGATGTATGTGAAGTATGGAGTGGGTGCGATAATATTCTGTGAGACTTGGCATAGGCAAACCAGAAAGCAACAAGACCATCAGTGGCCGATTAATGTTAGTTTTGAGATGGCGAGAATAGATAACTTGGAAAGGTTGTTGATAAGAAAGAAAGCGCGTCCTGCTGCATTTGAGACTATTAAAGACTGGAGAAAGGAAGCAATGCTCCGATTTAAAAGCAGAGCGAAGCATACGCTCAGGCATAAATCGAAAGGTGAAGTAGCGGAAGATAAAGAAGAGGAGGAGACGACTGAGAGTCTAAGAAGGGCAGGTAGGCGTGACCAATTGAATATAGAAACAATATATCCACAACGTGAATTACACATAGAAGATGAATTGATAGAAAACATATTGACCCATACAAAACAAGGCCCAAGATCAGAAGTGAGGCCAGACACGTCAGTAGCTATTGCCCAAACCCCGCCCGTAGCCTAAGCTCTCCCTCCGGTAGCTCAAGCTCTCCCGCAGCCACAGACCGCGCACGTAGCACTTCCTATTAGCCAACCAGGTCCACAACAGACACTCCCTGTTCCCATTGTCCCATCCGCACTTCCCGCCTCAGACACAGACTCGGTACCGTCCGTTCCTCCCGGGGTTGAAGTTGAAACCACGGCGGCAAGAGGCGGGACTGACAAACGGGGATGTACGAGGGTAACTCGCAGTGCGATCAGCAAAGAAAGGAAGGTGGAATTGCAGCAACAGGCAGAGATGTATATAGACGGGAATGATGGGACGGCAGCATTGGCTTCGATGTATGACTTTCGAAGAAGCAACGAAAGACAGGTAGTGTTGGAATGCATGGGTGAATATTTGGTGGAGAAATGGAAACAGTTAATTGGGAAATTACCACCGCAGCGATTGTTAGATTTGAATGCATTAGCACGCTGTAGGGAGAGGGATGAAGAAGTGAGAGAACATGTATATGGACTTTTTGAACTTAAAGATGAAATAGATAATGATTATGCCGAAATGTTTACTACACCTGGGTACAGGAGTAGGGATATCGGGAGACATCGGAAGGGAAAAAAAGGGTCACATAATAAACGGCAGCAGTTACCATCACCCGGGCTGAAGGAGATGGTGGACGAATTATCGTTGCTAAAACAGATGGGGGCAGACTTGAAAGAATGCCTATTGAGAACACAGGTACTGCAGCAAGTAGTAGGACATAATGTAGGGAGAGGGAACGCACAAGAAAGGAGTAATTCGAATATGCATGGGGGAACAGTGGGATGAAATCAGTGTGCATATTGTAAGGAGGAAGGACATTGGCGAGCGCAATGTCCGCATCTGCAGAATAGAAATGGGTCTGGTCAGAGGAGACAGATAGAGGACACCTAGGAGCGAATGGACCAAATAGGAATAGTATGCAGCAGCATCACAATAACAGAGGTAATCAAAACCAAGGCCAAAACCAAAATGCCCCAAACCAGAGTCAGGGACAGCAAAACCAACAGTATGGAAACCAGAGTGGGGGAAATAGAGGAAAGAGTGGGAACGTTTTCGATACACAGCCAAACACGTATTACAGTAACAGCAATGATTACACATCGGACAATGTGTTATTTCCCCAACAGGACAGCCCAGGACAGGGGTCGGAACCAGTGTCTGTTCCCGTGAATCAGAGAGGACCCTACATAGAAATGAGAGTCGGGAATGAGGAGCACCGCTTTCTTGTAGATACAGGAGCGCAGAAGTATTCAATAGACCACCACTTGGTTCCGGATATCCCACTGTCAGGGCAAAAGAATGTTTCTGTAGGTTTCGCAGGTACACCAGTCATAAACCCAGTGTCCAAACCAGTCCCAGTTACAATAGGACCATTTACTGAACATTTTCCTTTCCTTTTAACAGAAAATTGTGGGGAGAACTTGTTGGGATTAAATTTGTTGAAAAAATTAGGTTCCGTTATACATTGCACGGCAGACGGAGTGTTCCTAACGATTTGGCCACACGATGCCCCTGTGTCAGAATTCGTGTCCGAAACTTTACCAGGGGAACTAAGTAAAGTGCCAACCTGTATATGGGCAATGCATGACAATGATGTAGGATGCTTAAAGATAGAGCCAGTAAAGATCATTTTGAAAGAAGGTGTTACCCTACCGCGAATTCCCCAATACAGAATTTCAGCTGAAGGTGAGAAAGGATTGAAGAATATTGTTACAGATTTGGTGAAACTAGCGGTAATAGAGGAAATTATGGGCAGTACATGCAACAGCCCGATTCTTCCAGTTTATAAAAAAGGAGGCAATGAAGTACCATACCATTTTATAATTGATTTGCGCGCATTAAACAAGGTACTAGATCCACAATTTCCTCTAGTGCCAGATGTCACTACAATATTGACAATGATACCTGTTTCAGCAGAATATTTTAGTGTAGTGGATTTGAAAAACGCGTTCTTCAGCATTCCAGTGGACAAGGACAGCAGGTATTTGTTCGCGTTCAAATTAGGAGGACGATCATTTACATTTACGCGGATTCCGCAAGGTTACAAGGAAAGTCCAAGTATTTACAGTAGAGCATTAAAAGAGCAGCTAGACATGCTAGAATTACCAGTGGGTTGTGTACTCTTGCAATACATAGACGATCTATTGTTAGCTGCAGACACAGAGGAGATTTGTAAATAAAGCACTGTATTACTACTGTCACACCTAGCGGCACATGGCCATAAAGCTAGTTTGAAGAAATTTCAATATAATCGAAAGAAGGTGGCCTATTTAGGCTACCTACTTTCGAAAGAAGGGAGAAGGCTAACACCAGAATGCATAGAAAGTATTTCTTGTATGCCTATTCCAAAGACACAAAAAGGAGTCAGAGCCAAAATAGGGATGGCTTCATATTGCCGACAATGGATTGGTAATTTTGCGTTAATTGTGAAACCGATGGTGAATTTGACCAAGAAAGATGCGCTTATGCCGTTACAGTGGGATGAGGAATGTCAGAAAGCATTTGATGAATTGAAAACTGCATTATGCTCGGCTCCAGTTTTGGGTACGCCGAATTATGAGAAGGTTTTTAGACTGTTTGTGTGTGAAAGTGAAGGATGTGCATTGGTGGTTTTGACGCAGGAACAAGGTGGAAGAAATAGGCAATGCGGCTATTTTTCTTCTGCGCTGGACCCTGTAGCGCGCGCACTACCACGATGTTTGCGATCTGTCGCGGCGGCTGCTGCGTCAGTGAAACAAACGGAAGAGATGGTATTGGGGCACACTTTAATTTTGATGGTGCCACATGCCATAGATGTTCTATTAAATAGGACACAGACGCAACACCTCACCTCTGCTAGACTGACAAGATATGAGATTATCTTGTTCGCGCCCCATATCCAAATTATGAGGTGTAGCTCTTTGAATCCTGCAGAATTAATGCCACTACCCATAAAAGAAATTGGGGAGGATGAATCACCCCCCCACAATTGCATAATGGTCACTGAGGAAGAACCCAAGGGAAGAGTTGATCTAAGTGATACCCCACAGAAAGAGCCAGATGGAGAGTTATTTTGTGACGGCTCATGTTTTAAATTACCAGATGGCACGACAACTGCCGCATATGCTATCACTACCTTAGAGAGCGTTGTAGAGAGCAAAAGAATTCCCTACAATTCGGCACAAGCCGCAGAGATAATAGCATTAACCAGAGCCTGTGAGATTTCTGAAAATGTTAATGTGAATATATATACTGATAGCCAGTATGCTTTTGGGGTGGTTCATAACTTTGGTCGACTCTGGGCTGAGAGAGGGTTTTTGACATCACATGGCGCCAGAATTCAACATGGCCCTTTGATTGTACGATTGCTGTCTGCACTCACGTTTCCAAAGCGCCTAGCAATAGTGAAATGCGAGGCACACAAAAAGGTCACATGCAAAGTAGGAGAGGGAAACGCGTTTGCAGACAGAATTGCGAAACAAACTGCCACTGATTTAAATACCAAAATGATGACGGTTCAGACTGAGGAAGTACCCTGTATGATAGAAAATGGAGTTGCCACTGTCAAAGAAATGCAGGCCGAAGCTACGGCCGATGAAATACAGGGGTGGGCAGAGGGCTCTGCTGAGTTAGATCTGGAAGGTTGTTGGGTGGACAAGGGAACTAGAAACTGGATGTTGCCAAATTCGTATGTGACTGCAATGGTCACAATGGCCCACAGCCCTACTCACATCTGTGCGAAAAAGATAATACAGCACCTTTCTACAGTATGGCAGAATGTAAACATAAAGAAGAATGCAGAGAGGTTGGTGCAGAACTGTATCACGTGTTTGCAACACAATGTAGGAAAGGGAACAGTGACTCCAATAGGCAGTTTTGGCTCGCCCTCTATGCCATTTGAGGTGATCCATTTTGATTTCATAGAGATGGAGAGATGCCAAAACTTAAAATGCGTCTTAGTGGTGATCTGTGCATTCAGTAAGTGGGTGGAGGCATATCCCTTGACGGACTGCACAGCAATGAGCACAGCAAAAATAATGCTTAAGGAATACTTTTCCAGATTTGGCTTGCCCCGTGTCCTATGGTCCGATAATGGACCACATTTTGTGGGCGCAGTGGTGTTAGAGATATGTGCTGGTCTTCAGATTGATAAGAGATTCCATAGTTCAAGGCATCCGAGTTCTGCCGGTCTTGTAGAGAGGCACAACGGGATTCTTAAATCAAAGATTAGCAAGATTTGTGCGTGAAGCAAGTTGAGTTGGATGGATGCATTAACAATAGCACTATTATGCATGCGTACGTCTGTACAGGCTAAAACTGGGCTCTCCCCGTTCGAGATCGTAATGGGGAGGCCGGCAAATGTATGGTGCGCACCACAGCCAAAACGACTTGATGAGGTAGAACATCCTGTGCTTAGTACTTATTGTGGCCTTTTAATGCAGAAATTGCGTTTGATTCATCAGCAGGTGCAGGAGGCATTTCCAGTGAGATACACCGGTCCGGGGCACGTGCTGGAGCCAGGAGACTGGGTGCTCCTAATGAATTTTGAAAGAAAGTCATCGTTAGCACCCAGGTGGCGCGGGCCCTATCAAGTACTCTTGGCAACGCAGACGGCAATACGGGTGGATGGAAGCAAGTCGTGCATCCATGCCACCCATGCCAAGAAGATTCCAACTTCACTGAAAGACTTGCCTGACCCAGATGACCAGAAAGAGACAGCGGTCCCAGAAACAGAAGAAACCGTTGCCAGTAAGCAGTCACCAAATCTGCCAAAACGAGAAGTGAAACTCGAAACAAAGCCTGAGACGATTGCCAAAGAGGGGGAAGGGCAAGGAGTGCCCCAATGTTGCCCAGCAGAATCAACATCACTGCTGGCCGACACGAAATCTGCCTTGCAAATACCAGCAGAAACAAATCGTGTACCCCTTTGGCGCCCACCAGCACTTGCCAGCACGCCAAAGAACGGATCTGCATCATTGGCACGGCACACACCAGCACCTGCAGTAGCGCCACAGGCTGACTTTGAGCCTGAATCTGGAAGTGCACCGGCACTGTTCACGGATCACACGAGATACCAGTGGTAAGGCGATACAACTTGCGGCCTCAAAAGACAAAGTGATCTGCAGTTCTTTTTGGTGTTTATGTCAACCTCTGGTTCAGCTCATGGGTGGAGAAGGAACTAGAGGTGTAGAGGAGAGAAGCGTGAGAATTGTGCAAGTCGGACAATTCAAGACTCGCGGCTCCTCGGTGCGATCATAAAAGTACATGTGTCAGGAACCAGAGCGGACAAGCTGGGTGCACATGGTACTAAGGCAATAAGATAACTGATCAAAGGTCCTCTGAGCAGTATGAGAAAGGACAAGTGATCTTGCCTAAAAACGAATAAACAAATCCAGGCTATTAAGGACTGGCAGAACTGAACTGTGACAATTCCGTTGAACTTATTGACATCAGAGCAAGCGCGACAAAGAGAGATATCCACAACGAACTGTGATAAGGAAGAAGAAGGACGACGAGAAACATGCCGGGACCGGTTCCAGCCTCCTCCTGCACCACCACTGCTGAGAATGAGTCAATTATAAAGACTGTAAGCGTAAGAAAAACGCATGGTAAAACGAATTGTATGCTGGCACTGACAATAATAATGTGCTTTATGAGCGTGGTAGCACCAATATCGACAGCCCTAATATTATGGTATGTGGAAGTGATACACCCATTAGAAATGTTTTTACCAATAGTTAATATATCCACTACTGAAAGCTCGGTTCAGGTGATTACCTATACCCTGCCCCCAATGGAAAAAAGACACAGGGAAGGTTTCGGGAATAATACGTTGCTATTAATCATGAACATGACACATGCAATTCTGAAGAAAACAAATTGCTCGGTATGTGCCCATTTTGCACAGCATGCTGGGAAAGGAATAGGGTGGTATGTACAGCCATTACCATTAAGTTCTGCATGTAGTGCATCTTTTGGTGCAATGTTCTATGGGAAGTGGAACGAGAGTAGTACGGGTCAATTAGACAGAACCAACATGAATGAGTTTGAGGAGATAATAATGAAGCCTGTGGGTTGTTCCGTTTTCCATAAAGCACAAGTAATAGCCCCAAAAGCCCACGAGGGAAAGTACACGAAAGATAACACGACAAAATAGACGAGATAGATTGTCCTTACAGAAAAGACATCTGTAATGACGTTTCGTGTAAGAACAGAAGGGGACAAAGATGCAATCCCCCCATCTTACACAGTGAATTATAGCCCAAGAACTGTCCCTTTTTGCCTAAAAAAGAAAGGATCTTTTTCAGTCGGAACATATACTCGTTGTATGAATACAGTGGTATTAAAATGGGAAATAGAACCAGTATACGTAGGTGATCCAGTTTATTTTATATGTGGAGAGAAAGCATACCCTTGGTTGCCCAGAAACTGGGGAGGTACATGTTACCTCGGGCTATTGTTCCCAGGAGTATTCCTCTTAGAAACAGCAGACATGGCCAGACTATCCAGAACTAGAGTCAAAAGGACTGACGAGGGTGTTTTGATAGCAACTGATGTAGCAAAATCATTCATTCCATTCTTAGGGCAGATAGTGAACTCCTATAATATAAGGCAGCTGTCCAGAATACTAAAAAATACCATAAACACAACAACAGATATACTATTTAACATGACGTTGGAAGAAAGAGGAATCAGGTTAATGACGCTGCAAAATAGAATGGCTCTCGATGTGATCCTGGTTGATCGTGGGGGAATTTGCAAAATAGTGGGATCAGCGTGTTGCGTTTATGTCGATGACTATTCCCCTACGATCTTTGAAGCGATAAAGAAAATGCATGTCCAAAGCTCTGAACTGCCTACTGAAGAAGGGGGCTGGGGAATAGGATCTTGGTTTTGTGGAATACTACGTTCTTGATATGATATGATATGATATGGTATTTGTAACGCGCCTATACACAAGTGTTTCAAGGCGCGACGAGGCAGGGAGGGAGGGAAACAAGGGGAAAACAGACAAACGATCCTACTAGGCCAGGTGTCATTCAGATCGCGCAAGTGCAGAGGTAAGGGGAAAAGGAGGAAGTGCAGGGGGGAGGAGGTGGGGGGGAAGTGCAGTACAAGGTAAGTAGCGTAAAAAAAAAAAAAAATAAAATAAAATAATAATAAATAATAAATAGAAAGGGCCAGCTGGTGGCAAGTAAGTGCAGAGCAAGTGCTGGGAAAGGGGCTGTAGGGATACAGTGACAGTCCCACAGTGCAGGGGGAGCCGGGGAGGCAGTGCAGGTGGAGAGTAGCTGGGCCCTGGACCGAGGTTGCTGAGAGTGGCCCAGATGCAGGTTTGAGCTGAGTTCAGTGGGGAGTTAAGCAGGATTAGCAGGGGAGAGGGAGAGAGAAGGCAGAAGCGAAGAGGAAGGTTTTGAGGTGCTTCCGGAACCGGAGATGGTTCTCCTCAAGTTTCAGGGAGGCAGGAAGGCTGTTCCAGAGGGAGGCCCCTGCTGCGGAGAGAGATCTACCCCCAGCTCGTTGCTTCGAGAAACGGCTGACCATGAGGGAGTTGGAGACGGATGAGCGAAGGGCTCGTGAAGGAAGATATTTAGGAAGAGAGAGTTGGAGGTATTTTGGTCCCAGGCCCCAGAAGGCCTTGTGGACAATGCAGAGGGTTTTGAACTTGATCCTCGCGGCCACTGGGAGCCAGTGAAGAGATTTCAGTCCTGGAGAGATACGGTCCTAACGTGCTGTTGTTGCATACATTGCTTACCAATGGCTTGTTCTGAGGTAACTGAGGGATGTACGGAAGGATGTATGCATATGATGACGAAGATAAAACAACCTCATGGTCGAGCTGACCAAGACCCAAATGAAATGAAAACAGTAAAAGAGTTGATGGCAATAGATATTGATGAAGACGATGATGTTTACGATAGCATGATAAATTCAGACATAAGTACTTCAGACTCATCATCACTAGAGGAGGTTTGTCAGTCTAGAAAAATGGATACCTCTACTTTGTGACCACAAATGTATTTTGGTGGCCGTGGGCCAACCGTCTCATGCACGATATGACAGAATATAGGTTTTCGAGTTTGCCAATGAGCGGCCAATTTCATGTAACAAGAATCGCCATTTTGTTTTTGAACCATTGCTCATTGCTTTCTGTTCCTATTGCTTTGCAGTATATTTTCTGCTTACACTGCTCGACTGTAAAACATTGGTGTCTGCACGTAAAAAGGACAAGGCCACAGGGCCTATTAGGATAACAAGAGTTTGTTGAAACACAACGTAGTCAGCGCCAGGAAGAATGCCCGGTTCCTTCCCGAATTTAGCCTTGAAGCTGAGCGCCAGGGCATTAAATCAGTTCCCAGCTGCCAGCCAGTCTCGTTAAATGGTAGAATATGTTAGAATAATACAGCTAAAGGCTTGAATTGTGCTTTTCTTACGGCCTCCCTTTGCTGAGCCCCGCTAGAGCGCGTCGGCTCTCAGGACACGAATAGCACCTAATAGATAGCAAGGTCTGGAATGCAACTCTACCCTCGTATGTAGCTCGCTTCCAAGAACAGAAGCGCTGTGTTGTATTCAACAACTGAAATATGCCTCCGCACTCACAAATTACAAATTGTTACTAGAATAGATGTTTAAAAGTGTCATAGTTGTCGGAGATGTCCATCGTCACACCAAGTTCAAAGAAACCCAATAAAAGGGGGGTGTTAAACATGTCATAGCTGATTGTTTGATATGCATTTTGTATATATGTAACTGATGTACGTAATTCACTCTCTTGCGTCCCTCGAGGTCTAGAGATACAGGTCGCGGGGCGTGAGACTTTTGCTTTGCAATAACCCTAGCTTTGGGAATACGACCTCGTGTCTGGTGTATCTATCGTGTGTGGTGACTCGCCTTGTTTCCATAGATGTTAGGGACCCCTAGGGGCCCCTTTCAGCTTCTTAGGGATCATAGTGCGTCCTAGTAAAAAGATGAGTCTGAGGTGGCACAAAATGGAGTCTGAGTGTATCATCCAATGGCTTCCTTCCACTGTCGTCGGAGGAAAGACAAGGGGGACGTCTACCCGCAATGGGATGAGCAATAGACTTCTTTCATGTGGAATGTACCGGCGGGGCAAAAAGACCCTTCCTCCCTTACATTCCCCCCTTTCGTTACTCCTAAAGTAACAGATCACCTTGGTTGTTGTACCTATATTCATCTGCCTCTATTACTGCTTCATCCCTAGCTGGAGTTCCTTTTATTTGCTTCCAAGCCCTGCACACAGATCTCAGGCTTTGACCCTTTCTTGCGTATTCATCAGGAGTGCAGGTCATATAGATACACCCACCACCCCCCGCTAAATCTACCCACACCTCCTTATACCTTTCTAGTTCATGTGGCTCTTTGATGGTTCTATGCCACAAATTATCCACTCTGTCCCCTGTGTTGTACATTGCTGTCATGAGGTATTTAGGCTCCTGGTTGTCCCCTGTTTGCACTTGTATGTCTTTCACATCATGAGGTACCTTTGTTGGGCTGCCCATTGTCACCATCACCATTGCACTACTAGGCATGGATTTTGTACAGCATCGAACCCCTACCTGGCACACACAAAAAATCAGCAGCAAAAATACTATGATGGGTACCAGTAGCTTCATTGCAGTCCCGAACCAGGATGGTGCCCAGTCAAAAACTGTGTCAAACCAGTCACTTTGCTGCACAACACCTTCCTTCTTCATTCTTTCTCCGAGGTTGTGTACTGCAGTTATTCCGTGTGATGATGTCCCATTTTCGGCGTCTGCAGAAGGCTCGAATGTGCAACATGCACTCCCGATTTCTCGGCAAACAACGCCTTCCATTACTGTGAGGAGGTCCAAGACATAACGGTTTTGCATGGTCATCAACCGCAGGCCTCTGAGTTCTACCTTGATGACATTGAACCCTTCTTCAGTGTCGTTTGCTAACTGGATCAGCTACCACCTCACTATTTGTAACCGTTTGCTCGTGCCTGGATGATTGGTATGAGTGATGCAAAAAATGTCTCTGCTGAGTTGAACAGCTTAAACTGGGCCGGTATCTGTGCCAAAAGTTCAGAGGAGTCTTCAAAGAGGTAATTTGATGCCCTTCTTTTATGTGACACTCTTATCTTGTAGCTTATCCTCCGACAGCACATTGTATGTGAGGCGTTCTTAGGTTGTTGACTGGGGTGCTGGAGGCATTCTGGCGGGCACCCTCTCCCTGGCCATGACTCTCTGGAATCACCATCAGGGCTGAATGCAGCGTGGCCAGGGCACAAGTACCTCTTCATGACGTTGGGAGATGGAAGTACGCCCGTTTGCTGCATACCCAGTAATTGTCCATTAAAGCAGCTGTTCCTTTCTTCATGTTGGGGAGGATAAGTGTTTTGTTGCAACTTTTGTTTGACCCCATGGGCACCTTCCCTTCTCCGTGGAAACAAATTTCGTGTTGCGCTTCACGTTGGATCTTGATCGGCTTTTCGAGAGCGGTTACCCATGTCAGTTTGGCAATGTGCTGAGACCAAACCTGAGTGCATGTTTTCTTGCCCCATTGAAATTTTTCTTCTGACAGTCCTCGTAGTGCTTCCACCTTGCACATCACTGTGTCCTCTTGCCATTTGTTTTCCGCAAACATTGTCCCTTTTATGACAAAAATGGTTCTTTTACGCACAGTACTCCTTGAGGCTTGCTGTGGCAGGTTTTCTCATTCTGGAGCAGTTGTAATGCTACTGTGTGTGCTTGGAAGGTACTTTAGAATTCTTCAAAGTGCAAGATAAATGAAACACTGGGCATCCGCTATGGGGGTTTCCTGGGGTATTAGAAACATATGTGTTCCTGATGCGTGAGGTATCAGGGAACACACATAGCAACTCTCATTAGTTGCTTGTTTACCTATGATCCTCATGTCAGAGTAGCACTTGTTAGACTGATCTGGGTGCAGTGGTTAAAGTGAGCGGGAGCATTTGGGAGCGGTGCTCCTCTACTTTTTTAAATTAAGTCTTACTGTTCCTATACTTTTATTATGAAAAGAAACTGTTCCGGAAAGGTTTCATTTTAAAATAAAAGTGTAGGCAGAGGCTGCAACTTGCACTTTGAATGCACTACACTGAACGTTCCCTTAAAAAGCAGGTGCATGTGTTTTGTGGTTTGTATTGTGCTTTGGGGGGGGCGTGGTGATAGGGTTTGTGGGGAGCAGCGCAGGCCAGCAGGGAACATAGTTCAACTACTTATTTTCATACACTTCTACCACTGTCTGGGTGACGGGGGTCTTGCATCCAACCCCAGGCCATGGTATGCATCCTACCTTTTCTGCTCTGCCTCCCTTTTCCTTCTGTTACTCCCCCCTACTCTCCCCTAGACCATTATGTAGCTTCATAATTCTTTGATAACGAATAGGAAAAATTCCTAAATTCATCTTTTCATTTTGACCATGATTATGTTGCCAATACTGTGTGGTAAGATTGGTGTTCGGGGTGGGTATTTGGGATCTAAAGTGCATGTAATCGCTGCTTGAGGTAGGTTCAAAGGTTGTTAGTGGGTGAGCATATGACAGCATTAATACATCAGAAATTAGATTATCTTCATTGTAAGCATTAAGTATGTTTTCATCAGTATTCATTATTGAGTATTCAACCTGTGGGGCTTTTATTGTACGATTATTGTGCAGAGGTTAGGTTCGTGGAGACTTTGTGGGCCCACATCAATTTCAACCCATCCCATACTAAGTGGGTTCCCTCTTGCACCACTTTTGCCCCCCCTTCTTTTATGCCCAAACCAAATAACTACTAAAGCCACACATTTATTTATACTATTCGTTATTTGTAATGCGCCTATACTTCACATGGTGTTTTAAGGGGCAACCAGACAAAAAAGGGAGGGGAGAAACAAACATTCCTACTACGACTTGAGTCATTTGGATCGTGCAAGTGCTGTAACAAGAAGGCATCAGGACAAAATGCGGGGGAATAAGGATGAGGAGAACAGACAAAAATGTTTCTACTAGGCCAAGAGCCATTTGGAGTGTGAGAGTGCTATAACAAGAAATCAGGGGAGAAGGTGAGGGAGGGGGAAGTGCAGGGGCAGTAGTAAAATGCAGCATTGGAATGCCTCACCTCCTAGTGAAGGGGGCTACATCAATATGCAGGTACAATTCGGTAGAAATGCAACATTGGAATGACAATATAGGTAAAATGCACTTAGGAAAGCCAGACAAGCAATGTGACAAAGTAGGCAAGATTGAATGCAACCTGGAAAAGCTTCACCTCATTACAACAGGGGCTAAATCAGGCATGCAAACAAGCGATGTGACAAGTAGAATGAGGGAATGCAGACTGAAAAAACCTCGCCTCAAAGCATGAGGGGATACATAAGGCATGCAGACGGCAGGTGCAGGAAGGTAAGTGATGTAATATGTTATACACAGAGGTAGCATGCAGCAAGGGAAGAGTCAAAGATTAGAATTAACAAGCAGATAAAGAGCGAGCATACGGTACAGGTAGGTAAAAAAGCAATTTCTGAATTCCACACTACATGGTGTAGGGTGCTACATGACATAGGCAGGTACTAGTGGGTAAGATGAAGGTAGAAGCAGCATAGGGATGCAATTCCTCATGGCAGGGGTCTAAGACAGAAGTAAAGTAGGCTTATCTAACTAATCGCACATTTGATCTCCTGAGCCGGCAACACATCTCCTTCCTTCTCTCTCGCTCATGGTGTTACTCAAGGGTCAGTTCTTGGTCCATTTCTCTTTTCCTTATATACTTCCTTTCTTGCCCCAATCATCTCATCCTTTGGAGTATCACATCACTTCTATGCTGACTATACTCAACTTTTTCTTTCCTTCTCATCTTTCACGCCTGACAATCAACACACTGTCACATCCTGTCTCGCTGCTAATAAAACTTGGATGACTTCCCATTTTCTTACTTTAAATGCTGGAAAGACCAAAGTCTTATTCTTTCCCGCAAAAACACTCTCTTGTCACTATCTTTCCCTTCTTCTCTCTCTAGTCCCCCCTCTAGTCTTTCTATTTCTCCCACTGCCCGTAATCTTGGTCTTTACTTTGACTCCAATCTTTCCTTCGCTTATCACATCTCTCTCTTACATCGCGTGCTTGTCGATTTCACCTTTACAATATCCGCAAAATGTGTTCACTTCTTACCTTTCACGCTGCAAAACGTCTGGTTTCCTCGCTAGTTTTCTACTGTTCTGTTTTATTCTTTTGTCTTCCTTGTTCACGTCTTGCTCCTCTTAAATCAGTCTGTCATTCTTCTATCCGCCTACTTCTTTTCCTTTCTTACCGTGACTCAATTTTCTGACTCTCTAGCCTCACTTGGATGGCTGTCCTTCTACTCTCAGCTCAAATATAATTTTCTTTGCCTAGTTTTCAAATCTCTCTGTGGTCTTGCTCCTGACTAGCTTGCTTCCCTTCTCTCGTTCTATTCTCCTTCTCGTTCTCTTTGCTCTGCCTGTCTTTTTAAACTCAATGTTCCCCGTCCCACCTGTGCTCAATCCCACTTTCGCTCCTTCTAGCTTCCAGCTCCTCTTCACTAAATCTCCTTCCTATTTCTCTCTGTTCTATCACTTCTTTCCCTCTGTTCCGCTCTTCATTGAAAACCCACTTGCTTCAATTGCCTGATTGATCAATACTGGTTGACTTTGAATATTGTTTCTTATTGCTGTTTTTAATGTACCGTTACTGACCTATGTAAAGCGCTTTGGTGAAAGGCGCTATATAAAGTAATATAAAAATAAAAATATACAAATAAAGGTGTACACGTACACAGAGGAGATTGGTAGGAGCAAAGAACAGAAAGCGCAACGGTACTAGGCTATAGTGAGGTCGGGAAGGATTAAGGGCGGGCAGAAGGCCATAGTGCAGGGGGCTAGCTAGAGCTGCATATGAAATACCCATTTCGTGGTGAAGGTGGGGTGCAAAGGGTGGACTGTAAGGAGAGTCTACAAGGCGGAATATAGCTGAGAGGTCATGAGGAGAAGTACAGGGCACAAATTACTTTACAGCAATTTACTGAGTCATGTGTTGCCATGCAGTGTTACGGTCGCGTTCAGTGAGGAAAGTCCAAGTGATGCAGAGAGACAGGAGGCAATCTAGAAACGTTACTGTGCTTAGTGTGGGGGCATACAATAGACAAAAAATTTGGTGGTAGTAGTAGAGTGTGGAAATCAGCGGTGAGTTAACTAAAAAGCCAGGGGCACCATGCAGTCGGGTCAACAGTTTCAAAAAAGTAAACTGTAGCATCGGCTGGATAGCAGTGACCCAACACAAAGGGTGTCATCTGCAGACGAGGTCTGTTGGCCGTAGCGAAAGCCCTTGAGCGGGCAAATATTGGCCCCATCCCATTGCGGGCATGACAGAAAGGAGTGGGGTGGGATGAAGGAACGCTCAGCAAGAAGATTGAGAACGCTGAGATGAATGGGGTAAGTTAAAGAGCATAGGAGGGTCATAAAGGCCAGAAGGCATGCGGGACAGGTCACTGCCCAAACGTGAGGGTGAAATTGAGGAGCTGGGGTGCCTCTTACCTGTGAAGTTGAACAGGTGGACTGGGTGAACCGGGGCAGTCTTGTTTGAGGGCAGGAACGGCAAGGAGCAACATCCCAAAGATGTAGGCAGCAGGAAGAGCAGCGGGCCGGCATTCATGTACAGAGGGCGCAAATGTCAGGGCTGCAGCCTTAGAGCTGGCCACGGCTGTGCCTCCCAGCTTGTAGGTGAGCTGTAATTAGTCGCGGGCATTACCCAATCGGGTCTCTGGACAGTATGCAGTGCAGGTCTTCATGCACATGATGGTACCTGGATGTTCACAGGCACATCTTCTTCGGTCACAGCATGACACTTACACTGGTGGTTGTCACCATACTTCTGTGGAAACCAAAAACACTGATATCAAGAAGTCATCACCCAGTGATGAGTCTGCAGTGTCCCCTGCACCAAAATCACTCAAAACACATTCCCCAAAACTCAATAGAAAACAATAGTTCTGGACCCACACTGGCCGTGGCCAAACAATGGCTACCTGAATAATAGTGAATCAGCAACGTATGACCAATCTTCCTTTCTAACATATGACGACTCAATCTTTTCCAAACCTTTCCGACAGCATAATCAGACATATACATAAAAGAGACAGAAGTCAAACCAAAAATAATTCAAATCAACAGTGGATTACCGTCAGGACACCATAATACAAGAAGACCAACAACTAAGGGAAAACAAACAACCACAAAGATTTGCTTGCTATCAAAACTCCAAACTTTGACCTGCACACCCAAACCACCATGTAGCACCCTAGAAACTTCCCACCAATGTACATGTCTCGCACAGCGGCTCACACCCCTTCTCGAGAAAATATCTTCTTCGCTTGCTAATAAAACAAAGACAAGTGTGCATGTATGCGCCGCCGACAATGGGAGGAATAGAGGAAAAAATGACAACTAATGAGAAAAATGCACATGCTCACGAGTCGAAGACCCGTTCATGTATGTAATGGTCCCCATACTTACAAGAGGCTCTGTATGACTGGGAACGCTATGCGGGCGCTAAAAGCTCTCTGGACCTGTTTATTCAACCAGGTGACAAAAAGAATGAAAACTCGTATGCCTGGGCCGGAGGAACATCTGGTGTTGATAGTGTGACCCGTGATCACGCATTGTAGAAAGTCCCTGAAAGTAGTCACACATACCATTCTTTCCACACTGATCTGAGTGAATGGACAAATAGCTTATCTCGATCATATAACCGTGCACTTTTCATAGAGCGTTTAAGAAGTTTCTTTGAGTAACCACTATTGGATAGTTTCCTTTCGGTCATAATCTGCCCTTGTTTGTAAGAGATGTGCAATTTTGTGGTTTCTGCATCGAGGGGACCCGAGATAGGAGACTTAAGTCTGAAGACGACAAGTGTGTCCTCCTTTGTCAATGTGCATTGGTGGCAGTCATCCAAAACGGCTTTGCTGCATCCATTCGTGTGCTGAGAGGGGCCCTGCATTGAGTTCTTCTGTATTCTCCATCCTGAAGACTTTGCACCAGCAACAGTCGCCGACTAGAGAAGTGCTCAAACCTGTAATACCTAGGCACCAAGGACCAGAGCTGAGGGCAGGAAAGATCTTGGACCCTCTTCTGGTGACATCCCAAGCCCTAAGAACAATCTGAGTTTGGGCGGTGAGTTAGTGATACTTACCTGACCCCTTATCTCCACCTTTTAAAAGTTTGGTAACTTTTAGAAACTTTTTCAACACTTTGGCTTTGCCATTGCTTGGTTGCGCAAGTCTTCCATAAGTAGGACAGTTTTGTTAGTTACAACAGAGTGACCTCTGACCACTGGAACGATTCCCAGGTCCCCAGGACCCCTAACCTAGTTGTTTCCCGCCTCACAAACTTTCTTAGAACTTTGGTGAACCTTCAGGCAAAAGTCCCCATTTGACATGGGGCTGGACTTTTGAAGTTGGGGTTTTTTGATTCCTAACTTAAGTGTATACGACTTTCTTCCCTTCCCTGTCATGTGTTGTGAAGTATCTCTGTAATTATTGCACTGTCTGAGTGGATGTATGTTTGTGTTTTATATTATTTTGTGTGGCAGTAACTATCTGCTTATAGTCATTTTTCATTGTCTGTTTGGCCATATAATTAATATTATTTTTGTAACTACTTGTCTAAACCTTATTATTGTCTGCCTACTATTTCAGCTCATTGTAGACCGCTTACCAAGCTCAACCTTCCTGAGACTTTTATCCTTGACCACTTGCCTTGCTACCTTGTACTGGTTTGGCTATAGCTTCCAGAGTTGCCCCTGTCCCAATCATAGGGTGGTCTCCTATACATCTGTCCATCAGGTCAGAATATAGAAAGCCAGTCTTAACAGAAACCAAGCCATCCATCTTGAATGGGACTTGTACACGATTGCCCTGTTCAGTTCCTATGTAACCAACACATGCTTGGGACTTTGCAATAAGAAGAGGTGAATTGGAATCCTTACTTGGCAATGTCTTGTCCCCAGAGGGGAGCGGGGTCATGCCCTGTGGCATCCCACTTGCCCTCTCCACTAGGGAGGGTATTGTAAAGCAGGCTTAGTCCCAAATGGGGTAGCTCCCCCTTGAGGAGAAGGGACAAATTCCCTGAATTCATCACATACCCCTTCCCGTCCATTCCATTGCAGCCCCCTCCTTCTTGGCAGGATATTCAGGTAAATGCTGCTCTCTCCCAAACCATGATTGGTGAGTGCTGCCCTCTGGGTATTTTTGCAGAACGTCAGAGGAGAATATTTCTCTTTGATTGCCTACTTTGGATTTTAGTGTAGGAGGTTCTGAAATGTTGGGAAATCGGTCCCGATAATTACCTCCTCTGGTAAGTCGAACTATGGCTACGTTCAGGTTGGTTTGGTCTCCCCTGGCCTCTAAGGTAAGAGGGAACTTGGTATATATTTCTGCATCTTCCCATACACAGGAGTCTGTCCTGCTACATTCTGGTTTCACCATCACCATCTTGTGGCCAATGCTGGATTTTACTCTATGGACTTCATTGATTCACGGTGCGTCACCCTTTCTCAACTCTCATGCTGGACTTCCTTTGAATCTTGTACTCATGGTGACCCTTAATCATGCTGTTCCCATCTTCATCGTGTATCCAGGCTTGCAACATTGTGTGTTACTACTGACTTCTGCAATTGTATTCGCTCCCCCTCATGCTTCTTCATCTTTTTGACTGCTTACTCTCTGTTCTCTCCTCCTCTTCCTTTCTCTCTTTTCCCATCTCCTCCCCTCAGAATTGTCCCTGGACCTAGTATGATAGCAACCTCGTCTGTCGCTCCCCCATCCCCTTGCTGCCCCCCCCCCCCCACCCTCCAGCACTATCTGAAATGTTGTCAGGCCTAGTATGATAGTCGCTTGTTTTGTTCCTCCCCTCCCTTTCTGCACCCCTCTCCTTCACCTTTTGTTTTTCTCCGGCTCTACCAGAAATGTCGTCAGGCCTAGTACGGTAGTTGCCTGTCTGTTTCCATTTCATTCCCACTCTCCCACTCCCTTCCTTATCCATGTCTTAGCTCTTGCACTATCTGAAATGTCGTCAGGCCGAGTACGATAGTTAATTTCACATCCTTACTGTTCATGGCCTGTAAGAATGTCATTGTATTTTCCCTTGTTCCCTCCCTTGCCTTGAAGCGCTTTGAAACACTTTGTGTATAGGCGCTATATAAATAAACAATCATATCATATCATATCATCCCTATGGATGCAGGTTATTTTATTGCATCGATCAGTTCTAGGGTGTCTGGATAAATCTGGTCTGAATGGACCGCGGTCCGTCAGCTGCCCAAATCAATTGGGGGCACTAGCACATGTTTTGTTCACCCTGACTTGTTCTCAAACTTGGTAAAGTAGAACTGTTACATAGGAGGATGTTGGCTTCTGCAGGGTCCTCATCCCTGGTATCATACAATTCTTTCCATCCCTCTACCCAATCTATTTCCATGGGTTGACTGTTAGGACATACACATGCCAAGTGCCCTTTCTCCCCACATGAAACTGATAGGGACGGAAGTGGGCTTCACCCTACTAACAGGCTCAGCAAAGCCACTGTGTTTCGAGTGGGGGTGGCTATTCGCTGGACTACTACTTTTTCTTTTACGGGACAAAGGGGGGGTGGAACGTCGCAATCTTTGTCCTGGGCAGTCGAATGTCCCATACCGAGGGTCTGTGGTTTCTTCGGGGCTCGGGAGGCTTCACCTGATGTCAGAAAAATATGAAAGCCTCTGAGTGGGCCTGGTTGAATATCTGTGCTTTTAGCCTCGGGAGGCTACCTGTTTGCTTAGCCCAACTTTGGTCCATGCTTTGATTGTGGTTGCTCTCACACTGTCCTGGGGTCTTTGGATTGTCAGCCCATTGTGGGCTACGGGCCTGCTCAACTCTGCTTCAATTGAGGTTTCTCTCACCCCTTCAGGCGTCTTCTGATTATCAGCCTGGTGTGGGCTACTTTTTGATCTCACCGCCCTCCACCCTCTCGTCATTTAATGACATGTAACTTCTTTCCAGCAGCGATGCTTGAGACTGGGTGAGGTCTCTCTGGTCAGCGTGGACCCACCTTCTTGTCCTGGCTCTGGACTGCACGGTCTGCAGTCGATTTGTCTCTTCCACGTCAGAGAAGCAGGATGTTGGTCTGTCTCTTGCCACTTGGTTTTGCATCCGTACTGTGGTTCTAGGTTCATCAGAATTTCGCCTTTGTCAAACCAGCAGCCTTCCGCAGGCTACCTTGCCTTTCCACCCACCACGCCGGCTGCGTGACTTGCCGGTTCTGTTCTTCCTGTAGTGAGACACTCCCTATTCTGCCGGCGTGTCTCACTCTGCGGTTGATCCTGTCCTGTCCTCTTGACGTACACGTGCACTCCCGGGAATCGAGGTGAAGATTTCATTGATCCTCAGTTTCACAAAGAGGTGGGAAGAAATACAGATCAGAAATGAAGCCATCCACCTTAAAGGGGCCTTGTACTATTTCGATATAACCAGCAAATGCTCGGGACTTTACAGTAAGAGGAGGAGAACTGGAATCCTTAGTTGGCATGTCTTGTCCCCCGTGGGGTAGTCATCCCCAATGGGATCCCGCTTTCCCTGTCCCTTAAGGAGGGTATTGCATAGCAAGCTTACCTTCCTAGTCCCAAAGTGGGTGGCTTCCCTTTGAGGAGAAGGGACAAATTCCCTGAATTCGTCACAGCAGACACATATTTTACATTCAGAATTGATGTACCAGACGAGGATAAGCATCCCCATTGCTGCCAGAGCACACCAAAATCATGATCTACCCAATGAGGATACCTGGAGTTGGTGTAAATGGTTGCCGACTTGTCTTGTGAGAAAAATGCATACTTGAGCGAGGGCAGTCCATTTGGCTACCTGGGCAGATTTGACATTTGTCAAATAGGTTTTTTATACCTCATGAGGAGAATATACGGCATATTCAGACATGAGTATCACCTCCCTCTGATCCCCTAAACAAGAACCATCCACAAAGAGGATTACATCAGGGTTGTGCAAGGCAGTGTCTTTGAAATCAGCACAGGGACAAATTGTTTTCTACAACTAGTAGACAGTCACGCGACTCCTCATGCTGAGGAGTTGGGAGTAGAGATTTGGATGGGATGCAGAGCAGAGCATCGGCTAAGAGGCACATTTGCAGCAACAATAAGAAGCTTTTGGTACTTTGAGGGTGGGTAAAACTTTATACCAGGTGCATTTATAGCCAATTGCCATAATTTAGCCACACTTTCAATTCACCCCCTTCTAAATCCAACTGCATCTATGCAACCAATAGCCAGTCAGAACACATGGTATCACCCTCCTGCACGCAGCTGCTATCATGCACTAATCTAAAACCCAATGCACAACACCACTGCCATTAGAATGCAGCTCCCCCAGAATAACATTTTGGTCTAACTGCACATATAATGATTCTCCTGCTCTCGTATAGTCTCACGACTACCTCTCTGCACCAATCCACATGCCCGATTTACATGGGTGTCTAGCAGGGACTTGGCCCCCCTACCTACCTTTCGTAATGGCTAAAATGCATACACATTCTATAATTCTGTGACGAATTTCCCATACCTGAACATCTGTCCCCCAAGGACGTTCAACCTACAGAGCTTTAGGACCATACCAATGGTGAAAGGCGCTAAACACATTACATTACTTGGTGAGCTGGGAGTTGGATATATGCCAAGTCTTTCCTTTGAGCAGGAGGACAAGGATTGTAGGAGGTACTGCAACGGTTATGCGGTAGTCCTGAACCAAACATCAGCTTTTTCTACCAGCAGGGCCTTCTAATAAAATAAATAATAATAATTTGCCACTTATATAGCGCTACGAACCCTCAGGTATCTGAGCACTGCTTATTATTACCCACGGTGTGTGGTGCTCATTTATCGACCTCGGAAGGATGAAAGGCTGAGTTTGGCCCCGCCGGGATTCGAACCTGCGTTAGCAGGCTCTGCACAGATGTCAAAGCAAGCGCTCTACTCGCTGTGCCACTTGACCGGTTATCTGCGACTGCTCGCAGGAATGCTGGCAAGCTGGCAGACATGGGATCCAATGCCATACTGTGATAAGATACAGCTGGTGCTTGTCAAAGCACCTTGGCCGAAACCATTGTGTTCATCACATAAGAGTATAAAATGTTTCCGACAATCCTAACGGCAGTGCTTTTAAAAAAAAAAATGTTTATAATAATTTTTTATGGATCATTCATAGAAATTCTACATTATCAACCTATTAAAAATAATAGCAGTTCTTCCACTAATTCCCCCTTTCCCCTCCTGGTCTCAGACCCCCCCCTTGCCATCTGCCTTAGTTCCTCAATCCCCACACCTGAGAGGTACATATGTAGTTGTGATGCTTGAAATGCCTTTTGGAGGGACAGGGCCTCCTAGTCCATGTCCTACTGCTTCTCTCTGTATGTTTTCTGCCATTGAGGTCCAGCCTCGACCTCTGGCATTGCAGCTCTTCATTTTCCTTTTAGTGAACAACACCTATGGGATACGCTTTTGGCACCTATGGGTGGGAGTACACCCTTATGCCCCTTATGTGTGTTTGTGTGATTCTGGGCTCCTGTGTGTTGCCCACAGAGCAGGATACGAGCTGGTGGCAGCTACATGCTGAATTGCCAGTAGCTCTGAGTGTCCTCCATTTTTCGGACACCCACATCCTACCGTACAAATCAATGGATTCCTGAAGAAAGGCAAGCTGGCCACTGTAGCCTCTTTGTTTCTATTGCCTTTATACCTTGTTTTCCAAAATCCTGGTAAACCCGGACTCTGTCCCTTTCTGCCTGAATGTCTGTTGGGTGGAAAGACCATGTTAAGGCTCTGTGGCTTCGGCTGCCTCCTGTGAGACTGGCTGGAGCCTTCCTAGGCACTGTGTGTTGTGGGTACACACTTGAGGTGGGACCTGTATGAATTGAGTCTGAAGTGTACTCACATTCCGTGTTGTGGGTGTCTGGTTTTGGTGTGTGTGACACAATACGTGGGGCAGCCCTGCCTGAAGGAGTGAATGCAGGCAGTGTTCTGAAAGGCTGGGTATTTACTCCCATCCACATTCTTGTTATGGGTGTCTGAGTGGATTGAATGGTCCGAGTGTCTGTAAGCCAGATTGGCTGCCTGCCTGCATGAATGCACTCATGAATGATTGGCTGCCTGAGCCTGGCTCAGCCTGAGTGAATGGGGAACCAATGTGTATAACTGGTGACTTCTCACTCACCAATTTGTTCAGAAGCAAATCTTGAAACTGATTTTCAGAAGAAGAAGAAGATGAAGTTGAAGATGAAGCAAGAAGAAGCTGTCCCCTGGAGCCCAGCTGGAGGAAGAAGTCTGCTGCTACATTTTCTTCACGTAATCAGAAAGCTGCTGCGTTCTTCCAAGGACTGATCCAAGAGAGCTTCTGGTTCGGAGACCTCCTCCCGAGCTACAAGGGACCATTGTGCACCTGCTACTCTTCTCAGAAGTACCCTCGAAGGTTCTACGTGAAATGACCTTGTCTCAAGAGAAGAAGACAGATTTACTTTGAGCAATTTTCTTTTGATGGGAAAACCGTCATTGTAGAGGTCGTTTTCTCTTGAGATCTTTAAAATGTGATTTTTCCCTTTTTTTTATAGTAGGAGGACTGGGGGGGTTTCACCCACGAGCCCACCATGGTTCTCCCCTCCCCACCACCTACTCTCACCCGCTCCTGCTGGATTTCAGCCCCAGGCCCCTCCCCCACCTTCACCCTCTCCCGCAGGATTTCAGTACCAGCCACCACTCCCATCCCCTAAACCAAAACATATACATACAACACACACACACACACACATACACCTACACTTACCCGTTCTCCTCGCCCTCTGCTTCCTGGTCCCACAGAGCTGTCGGCCCCTGCGCGCACACATGTTCACTAAAAGGTTGCTTTAGAAAGGCTGCTCCAACAGCAAAAGCATACATGAAGTAGCATAAAAAGCAACAAATCATAAACTACTATTAAACAACTCATTAAAGGAAAAAGAATAGAGATATACAAGTGAAAGAAAAGATGAAGAAAAGTAAACAAGAAAACAGAAAAAAGGCAGAAATTCATACTGCAAATACAAGAGTATCATAAGTACAACCTATACAACCATGAACAATCACAGATGACAGTAATCCACAGAATCTTTTCACTTGGAACGCCCTGGAAGCCAGTCCTGTGTGCCTGCCGTCCAAAGAAGGTGTCTTTGTGAGTCCAGAAGAGGAGTGCTTGGACATCTTGAATTGAAGAAGCCCAACTGTTTTGCCTAGGGTCCGGAAGAGTGTTTGTGACCACTGGAAGACAGAATTTCTTTTTTTTTAAATTAATATTAAGACTCATGGTTTATTACAAACCTTTGTCAAGACATAAGACACAAAAGCACAACAAATAAAAAACCAACCAATGGCTTTTTCCACACCTTTACGGAAGGCCTGTCAAACATCCTCATTCTCAGTGAACGTGTTGTCTAATTCCGATGAAAGACCTCCTTAAGGAATTTTATGATGCTAAAGATTATCGTAAAGTCTTCGCCTTGCGCTAGGCGCAGCCAAATGGCCTCGGCGTCCCTGTGCTGGAAGATCATCATCCATTTGCCCAGGAAATGTGTTCTTTGATCTGTTAAGCCTATGCAGATAAGAGTAATATGTTTCAGCGTTTCCGAAATCCCCAGCTTTTTACCGACCCAGCAGTCTGCTGAGTAAGTTAACTTGTATTTCTTTCTCAGCTGGTTAGTAGGGAAGAGGTTGAATCTGAAATGCAGGAATTGAGACCTGTACCAGTTATTTGGGAATTTGGTCAAATATTTTGGTAAATGCACCGTTGTTTATTTTTGGTCTTCATTGCTGTAGGAAACTGAAAAGCATTCTTATCTTTAGTATTAATCCAGTCATCCTGCCAAAGTTTCCACTTTACTTTTGCTGGGTTGCTGATTAATTCGTCAAGATCAATTTGTAAGTGGGCTAATTGGTTCAAACATCCACTGCTCCATTAGACCAATAGATCGTTAGATCCCATCTTCATCTCCGCTGCTAGCATTAGAAAAGGTGTAGGGAGGCAGGGCGTCATACAGTTTAGAAAAAGGGCTAAGGTTTTCCATGCAACTCTTGCAAATAGCGAAGTTAGGGCAAGTTCGTATTGGATGACCGAAACAGCAATTGAATTAGGCAGCCTGAGAACTTTCCTCCAAAAGCACCCTTCGAGGGACCCCCGAATTGCCCACAGGGTACATGGGAATCCCTCAGCCCCATAGGTAAGGGCTGGCTTCACCTTAGATTTGTAGAAAGTCCGCACAGGGAGATGAGAAAACTTTCAAAACTTTGTGTTAATCAATTGGGCCTGGGCAGTTAGAATTCAAAGGCTTGCCTACAAGGCCACCTGGCACGGGAGATCCACCTTACTGTTCTTGATCAGGGTCCCTAAGTAGACCATCTCGTTGGTTTGAACCAGAGGTGTTTTTTCCATGTACCACTTACATTTTGGCCCTTGCTGCGGGCCCTGTGATCCCAGTATCACCTTTGTTTTGACTACGTTCATGGCAAGTCCATTGGCGGCCAGGTATGTGTAAAGGCTGTCCAAAGTCCTCTGGAGACCGATAGGCGTTGAATCAATCAAAACCAAATATCAGTGTACTAAAGTCTCGTTAGGTGTTCACCACCCATTTTAGGGGGGAAAACTCAAGCCTTTTTCTGATGGGCGCCCACATCTGATAAGAATAAATTGAATAGGATTGGTACCAAGGGCACCGCTGCTTTAGACTGCGTAACGTATTGAGGGGAGAAGTTAGGAGGCCTTGTGCGTTCAATCGAATTTGCACACTTGTTGAATGGTAGAAGGATTTTATTGCCTCTAATAGGTCTCCAAGGCATTCCCAAGCCTCCAGTTTTGACCATAATAAAAGGGGGTCCACATTATGGAATACCTTTCAGAGGTCTATAAAGGCCAAATAAATTCTGGATTGACTTTTATTTGCTTTCCCTTTCAATAGGTTTATCAAAAACAAGTTTGACTGTGCTGGTGCCCTTTACGAATCCTGATTGTCAAGGGTCCCCCACTTCAGCACTGGTGGACCAAGACTGCAGCTGGCGCAAGAGAAAGCCCACAAAGAGTGTTTGCCTAGTGAGTCTAAGAGGGCAATCGGTCTGTAATTTTCCAGGTCAGCTCTGTTTCCCTTCTTGTGGATTGGGACGATTATTGATGATCTCCAGGAGCTTGGGATTACACCAGACTGCAAAATTTGAGTTAAGGAATTGAAGTCAAAAGGGACCCATTCTTCCATGGCTTCCTTGATCATAGAGTCGGAGATGCCGCTGGGCCGGGAGCTCAAGAGTTGTTGGCCTTCTTTATAAGCATCTCCACGTTGAGCAAGAGGGAGGAGCCATCCCGCTGTCTACTCAGTCTGTTGTTGAATTATCGGTCCCTGCCTTGACGCAAAGAGCTGGAGGTAGAATGGCATCCAAGAAGCTTCAGAAATAATGTTTGACAAGAGAACAGAGCGTAAGGCCCCAGCTCTGTTAAGTTGTTGCCAAATACCTCTTGCGTCCTTCTTCATAAGTGACATCAGCATGCATTCAGATTCTTTTTGAGTACACTCAGCCTTGTGCATAGGCAACCAGTTCTTGTATTTCTGCTTTCTTTTTTTCCTCTGTAGCATTTGTAACTGATTGTACAATTGATCGGTCTCAGACCTTTCTGAAGCAGCTTCTTTTCCTGGTTGATTTTAGCATCAGAAAAATGAGTGTGTTGATTCAGGTATGTAGTTTATTCCACCTCTGTTCACCAGCTCGCTCGAAAACCTGTCTGTGAGGGACTGAATGTTGTTCCGCCTTATTCGCAAGCAATTTAGCCCTGGTTTACGTCAATCGCAGTTGACCATATTTCTTGCTTGGGGGATTGGATTAGCAAACCTTGTTAACTTTAATAGGGCATCGCCACTTGCTGTTGTGTACAGAACCTCAAAAGAAGATGCTTCTTGGATTAATGAGCTGGATACAAAGACGTAGTCCAAGATACTGGACCAAGAACCATTGGACCAAGTGGATGTCGGTGGCCAATTGCCAGGAATTTGGCCATTTAGAATGTGAAGATCTCTCGCGTGCATCAGGTCCATCCATTCGGACGCTTGCATTTCGCGTTCTGGTCTGCAAGGTGTCAACTCTTTACTGATACAAGGGCAGTTTAGGTCACCTCCCACTATCATGTAGGGGGGTTGAAATGCGGTACCCATCTATCAATAGCCGACGTTACAAAATTCATGAAGCTTTCAGTAGTGATGGCCAATGTGTTCTAGTATAGGTTAAACAAAAGACAGCGCTGGGATTCTTAGATTTGAAGGTGATGCCAAGGACCTGAAGGAATGGATTGGGAGTGGCCAAGTCCTCAACCTTCATAACCCTTTCGATCTTCACAAAGGTAAGTAGACCGGAAGCGGGCGTCCTTTAAGCCGCATGTACGCCAGGTTGAGGAGCGAGGTAGATCTGTCTAGTGTAGGAGCCAAGTTTCCTGAAGACTTAAATGTGAATAGCCCCTGGTGTTCCAGAAGGCTATTTTCCAACTCGAGGCTCGTTGTTAAGTGACGTACGAAGTGCACGTCCCTGGAAGCCTAAAGGACAAGAATTCTATTTAGAGTCTATTTGAGCCAGCTTAATTATTCTACCCGAGGCTCTGCCACAAGTAACAGTGAGGGTTAAAGGAGAAGCCATCTCATGCAGTCTCTGGGAAGTCATCAGTACTCTGGAATCACTGAAGCCCTTGTAAAAGTCTAGTCCATCCGCAGTCCGTAGACACTCCTGGCCAGTACAAGATCTTTTCTCTGGTGTGGGATTCAGGGATGGCCGAACCAAGAGGCCACACTGCGGGTTAGAGACAGAGGACCTCAACTTGAGAGTTATGTCAGTACATTCAAAGCCCATTGCAAGGAGAAATTGGGCCATCTCCAATAGCGACGATCTCACAGAGTTTGACCTTAGGTGAAGGATCACCTTATCAGTGATGTGTTCTTTAGGGAATTCAGCAATCGTAATATCATCAGTTTGGAGAAATCGAAACAAAGGGATGTTGTGGAATACCCAGAGGACGTTGACACGGTTCAAAATCAGTCCGTCTTTCACTGAAAGGAGACGTTCAAGACTGAGCAAGTGAGTTAATTTCTTCGGGTCAAAAGAGGTGTTTGAGGAACCCGACCTTACTTGAGAAGGGGAGATGTGTCGAGACTTATGAGGGTCGAATTCCTGCACCGCCACATGCTTCATGGGCAACATCAATTCTCTTCTATAGCTCACAGTTTCCTCTGGCTTCAATGGGTTGATTCTGTATGTGATTTTCTCTTTTTTCTGCCAGTGTAATGAGTGGCGATGGAGTTTTTACAGGGTGAAGTTTGGGAAGGACATTATTCCCAGATTTGAAACCCCAAGACCTTACCTTGCGTCGAGGACAGTGAATCGCAATCTTTCCCCATTACCCGCATCAAGGGCCAGACAGGTTTTGTTCTCTGAGAGAAGCCTTCTTGCAACACTGCTGTTTTGGCTTTAAGAGTTGAATTCTGCCTTTTTTCAGTTGTCAGAAATAATGGTGACGATTTAATGAGTGGAGGTTTTGGAAGGAATGTAGGGCTCTGATGGTAGGCGCCCCAAAACCACTTCTCGGGGCATAGTCTGCGAAAGGCGCCATGGTGATTGGGTGAGGGGCCAAGTCCGTCTGTAGAACCTGCCCGGAGGCCACTTCAGGCTCGTCCGGCCCGAGCTGGTCGTCCTCAACCGTGTAGGTAGAAAAGTCTTAACATGCGTCCTCATCAGTATCAAGTTGGACAGCGTAATCTTCCTCCCTCGCCTACCGGTCATGTGGTTTCATCCTTGATGGTTGTGAATCCCCCATCCCCGATCTTGCCACTGATAGATCGGACTTGGGTGGATCTTGGTTTAGTCGTGGGCTTGGTAAATTCCTGATACAAATCTGAGACTGGTTCGAATTTCTATTTTTCGGCATCGGTTGATTCTTAGATATTTTTATTTAAGGGAGCTCTTTTGTTGTTAAAAGGTGGAGCTTCCTCTTTTTCCTTCTTGGACCTTAGAAAAAAGGGTGAAGGGTGGCAGGAAGATCAGCTGATGATTGAGGCTTTGAAGGTGGGGTAACCTCGGTCTATGGTGATGGGCTTGAGGCCTCCCTCGGGGGAGATTGCAGAATGATGTCCGACAAGCCCTTTTTCCTATTTTGAGCTGTCTTCGAATCATGGTGGCGCATTCCATCTCTTGATCCACACTCGACTGCAAAGAGACGATAAAAGATTTGATGAGGACTATCTTGGAATTGATCGAGGGGAGTGGCTTGGTCTTTGGCATTCTCATTGAGTGCTTTATACAGCTTCAGAAAAGATGCCAGTGTGATGGAAAGGGCTGACATGTTGAATTGGGATCTGAATAGTGTGGCATTCAAATCCGAACTTGTGTCAGCCAGCTGCTTTGGAGAGAACACTGGAATATCAGTCAAGGTAGCTTCAGTAGAGCGTGTCAGATCATTAGAATTAGTGGCCGGGTCACCGGGCTGAGGCAAAATTGAGATTATGTGCCGTTGGAGGCTTTGTGAGGGCGAGAGTACTTTAGTCAAGGGAAGAAAATGTGGGTCAAGTCTGGCACCCCGCTCTTAGAGGTGAAAAAGACATGGGCCTCCGAGGCCTCAGACTCTGGTGCTGCAGTTATAAATTTCAAGTCCGCTCAAGCGGACTGAATGGTCGTCAAAGCTGTTGACAGCCTACTCATTTTCATTGCGATAGGTTAGCGGGATAGAGCAGGGCCATCCTCCATTGTCAGCTGTCGTGTACCCTCCCCTCCCCTGCTCCTCCAGTTGCGGGCTTTTCTAAAGGCGTGTTGCTACAGCCCGCAGAAATGAAGCGCAGGTTCGTGCAATGGGGAGCCAGCCAATTCAAGTCCTACAAATATTGTTTCAGTTTGAAAATGCCAGCGTCAGTCAGATTGAGCGGGCAAGGCTCGCCAAAGGATGGGGGCAGGGGCTTGGTCTCTCCGTGAGAGGTTAGAGGTCGGGTCAAGAGAGGAAAATTCAAAGGAGAGCGAGTCTTTGGGCATTATTTTCCTTTTTGAGAGCGGCTGGCAAGCCCATACATTCAGCCCCTCATTAGGGTCTCGCAGCCAAGATGTAGGTGAACTGGTTGCAGGCGCTATGCCAAGCTTGGCAAGGTCCTTAGGGTTTGAGGCCGGGGGATGAGAGGGGTAGTGGGTTTAGGTAAAGCCGAAAGGAAAGAGCTCACCTGAGCTCACCTGTCTACCTCCCAGAAGAGGGGGTACCCTGGCATGGTACTGCTCAACACCCATAGCTGCAAAGGTTCCACGTGAACAAATAATCTTTCAAGGGATATCCCTGACCCAACATCTGACCCCATTTCCCCGCCAAAGGTCATTCGCTGTTTGCAGAGTCCGCCGGTGGGTTTTGTGTGACCAAAATCTGAAGAAGACGTCTCGAGAGTCCAGCCTTGGTTAGGGTCCGTAGTCCATGTTAGGGAGAATTCTCTTAAGGCTAATGTCCCAAACCTAGTGAGCCCCCCAGCAGCTTTGCTGGATTTTTGGGGTTTGTTTTTTTCTCCTGCTAAGAGTGAGACTCTTTTACTCCCACTCTTAGGCATGATTTGAGGTATGTCTCTGACTGTGTGATTTTGGGCTATGGGGTCTTTTACTCCATAGGGTATCATCTGTTTTTTTGTGTGTGTTACACAGCACCATCAGTGCAGTAACACAGAGGTGTCACAGTGACCCCCAAACATAGACTCCATACCCTGGGACTGACTACTGTCTCCCAGGGCATGTAAAGTCACCATTGACTTTACTAGTCTTAAATTGTCAACAGAACCAGTACAAACCATCATATTGTGGAAGTACTGGAAGGGGTTAATTATATTGCCCCTGGGTCTGTTTTCAAGGGGCACTGTCCAGTCCCCTCTTGTCGAGTTTCTGGCTGGTGGCAGTGGTTACCACACAAAATATTCCACCAGAATATTCTCTATGGGATTTTTCCATTGATTTTAAACGCACCACTTTTTGCTGCAATGTTAAAGAGACCACCGGTTTATTTATTTTATATTAAATCAACGGGTGGGACTTTTGGCCAGAACTCTTTTCTAAAATGGCGTTCGTGTCCGTCTCTGTAACTCTGACCAAGGTCGAGCCCTTCGTTCCACTTTTTGGCAGGCCTCTCCACAGAAGCCCTCCAAATGGTGCCGCTCTGTCTGGGTTCCACAGGATGGGTGGGAAGGGGAATTGGCACCCTGGACTGCGTTGCCTTAGCAACTCAAGTCGCACTCTGTTCTGATTGGGCCAGTGGTGAGCCGCCCGGCTCACCACTTAGCATGTTTGAGTGACAGCTAGGCTGTTGAATGTGGGTGTTTCTGCATAAAAGCAGGGCCTCTGTGACTGGAACTTCAGAAGTCGCCACAGGACCTAAGAATACAAAGAGGGAAGAAGCTGAGCCATCTGCCCCTGCTGCAACTACCTCACCACTTTCCCGACGACAAGAGAAGATCTTCTACTGGACGAGTCTTCTTCCTCTGAGCTGGTGGGACCAACCAGTTCGCCCTTTTCACCTTCCAAAGACGTCTCTTGGTCGAATCGCCCGTGCCAAGCACCCCGGCGGCCGGATAGCCAAGCTTCACCACTTTGACCGCGAATAAAAGGAATGCACCTTTTATTGATGAACTCCGCGGCTGGTTTCATCCCTGTGCAGTGCAACGACTCAGCGTTTCCTCCTCGACGAGATCCTCTCTTCGCCTGGTCGAAACAACGAACTGCAACCACTGCCAGGAACAACTGCCACCGCTGGAGCCTCCTCTCTGTTTAAGGTACTGTGTCCTGTCTGGCCTCCCTTTCTTCGGTATGCCCAAGGTGACCCTTAAATCCTTGGCTTGCCAACTGGGCTGGCCCCAGACCTTCTAACTATACCTTCTTGAATCACCCCAAACTCTTTTGAACTTTCTGCAAAGACTTTTAGTGCATTTTAAACCGTGTTATCCTGGGCACATTTCGCTTTGCTCCATTTAAAGTGGGCCTGGCCTATGAACTTTGGCTCTACAGTATTTACTGCCTTTATTCCCTTGCTGAGAACTCCTAAAAGTGTTGGGACCTGTTTTATTTCTATGCTCTGCCTTTTTCTCTCCCTTTAACTGAACTATTGGAGTGCCATCGGGTTATGCGCTCACAACTGTTTAACAAATCGTGGTGTTTTAACTCTGACTTGTCTGATAGTTATCAACGGAGGTGTGTATACTTTACCTGACTGTGTTTTAACTTGATTTTGATTTAGAGTGCTAGTATATTGCCTAAAATGTGTTTTAAATAAATAATTATATACTTTTTATACAAAGCTCTGGTCAGTGTTTGTTTGCTCTACTGTGTTTCTAGCCCTATTGTGTATGCTCTATATACTGCCCTACTCTTCTTGAGAGAAGTCTGACTGCTCAGCCACAGCCACCAGGTAAATCTGGGTGGTGCAGACTGCTACGGTTATAGGTCAAAGGATTGACTACAAAGGATCGAATGGTCAAAGGATCAACGCAAAAGGACTGAAAACAAAAGGATTGAAAATGTTTTTTTTGGGGGGGGGGGGTGGGGGCGGACCCGCCCCCAACCCCTGTTTTTGTCGTAAAAAACACTTTTTTCCCTAGAGGAAAACCCACAAAAAAAAAAAAAAATGTGATCCTTTTGTTTTCGGGCCCTATTGCGTCGATCCTTTGACCATTCAATCCTTTGTAGTCGACCCTTTGACCGAACACCGACTGCTACCAATTGGATTTACTGCTTACTCCTGTAGTCTTAATCTTTTTGCAGTGTTCCCCAAGGGAACTGCACAGGATTCTGCCTAACAGTCCAGTCCAGTGGTCGAGTCCAGGTCGCCAGAAGCCATCCACACTTCAGTGCTGCGGCTGCAGCACCCAAGATCAAAATGTCAGTGAACCGCGAAATCCTGAAACCAGACGCCTACTTCTGCCACTGCACCTGTCACCACCGAACGGCATACAAGGTCCCCAGGGGTCTTATCTTCTTCAGATAGGCCTTGACGGAGTCCACATCAAGTTTCACCTTCGTGTGACAACCACAACCGGATTAACGGCCCGCCAATGGAGATCACAGCAAAGACAGAAAGATGTGCATTTGCCACATTTTCTCTTGGCCTCTGCATCCCAGCGACTCCTTCTTGCAGAGGGGGGTCCATCATTCAGGGGTCTGTAAATGACTCCAATCAAGCAATCCCACTAAGTCAGTGCCTTGTCTGGGATGCCCAACGGAAGCCCTTATTTATATATTTTTATGGAAAGTTATAATCTGGATGATGAACCCGTGTATAGCACCCCTCTCTTAGAATCCCCCTGACCCCACTGAGCCAAGAAGTAGATTTGTTTTGCAAATTTAAAAGGTTTATTTGAAAAATTAAACCATATATATATATATATATATATATATCTCACACTTCTATAAATAAATTGATAATGGATAGCACACTTGTGAATATGAGCAGTAATCAGCAAGAGGTAATCCTACAGTAGCACAGTTCTTGGTTACTTATGAATAGGAACAGAAGAATGAGGTGGGAAAGAATGCTTTGTATGGTTCAAGGAAACGCAATGATGAATGAAATGCAGTACAGAAAATAACTTGATATGGCTTCAACAAAAGACAATGTAATCACTTTCCTTGACAATTCACTCCCCCCCTTTATGCAATATAAGGAGATGGAAAGGAGAGCATACAGTTCTCAGGAATGCAAACAATATAATTCAGTTCCCCCCCCTAGCAAGCTTAGAGGAAAACAGGTATGCGTTTTGACACAGGCAAGATACTTTGATGTGGTTGCAATTAAGTGAAAAATATGCTAAAAAGGCTTTTAATTCCCTATAGGGGGTTCAGGGTGGGTGAAATCTAGTTTATATTAGTTCAGGTTCACTTTAGCAATGCTCTATGAGTAACTAGCAGGTTAAAACGAATTTTAGCAAAGGAAAGCAAGGAGCTGCTGATTTTTACACGTAGCTGAAATTGTGCAAAATGTCAAATCACGGCAAATTTAATCGCGTGCGTCGAGCGTAATTACGGAGGCACTATAAGGAGTAGGAAGTCGGTTCCGGAGATACGGCCGATTTAATAAAGGTAATTTTTCAGATTTGAAAATTTTAAAGCTCAGAATGACAGATGACAGTTTTCAGTTTTAAAGATGACAGAATGACACGATTCTAGGAGGCAGTTCTAATAGGCTAAAATAGTTTGGATTAGATTATTTTAAACTAAGAGATTGGTTTTGCACAGTGAGTACTCACACTATATTTTTGAAATAAGCCGTCAAGGTCTGGTCAGGTTGGACGGGACTTCCGGCGGGTGGTTCTGAAGTCCCGGCTATCTGGGTCAGCTCTGCTCTCTGGGTCTGTCAAGCACCGGTTCTGCTCACAACGGTCTGGTTTGTGGTTCTCTCTGGTTCCGGATACAGCACTGCTTTCTAGATACTGCTACAGGTTATTGCAAAAGTTCTTGGCCAAGAATTCAAACAGCTTGCCCGGCTGTTGAATAGTTTGGTTGGTTTTGAGGCCTGCTGAAGAGGATTCAGCTTGTGGATTCAGCCCTCTCTGCTACAAATTCTGGAGTTAATTTCTGGTCTCTGGAGATTGATGGATTTGAAGTCTGGATCTCTGGATGTGAAGTCTGAAGTCTCCCGGCAAAGCGACCCGCAAGAAAGTGGAAAGTGAAAGTCCCCACCTGTCCTGCACTGTCTGCTTTTATGTGTTTAGAAAGTGGATGTGTGCGTGGCATAACTGAGCCAGCCCCTCTCTACTTGTCATTGGCCCAATTCTCCCCTCTCCCATGATTGGGGGAAGGAAATGGATTGTCATCATGATGAGGTCTGTTTATGGGTCAGAGGATCCTCCCCTGGTCAATTTGCCCACAAATCTATATTTGATTCAAATACATATTTCCCAGATACACAAGTGGTTGACATTACATGTACATATTACAGATGAATTAAGACAGGTCTCTGTTCAAGCCCCATGTTCCTGCGAGCTGGGATTCAGAAATGACAACATTTTGCGCTTTTTGGTCGGTTTACCAATATCGGACATTTACCAAAAATTACACAAATGTGCGCAAGGAGTATGGACATTAATTGATGAAGTGTCAGATTTTTAACATGCAGACATTTGGAGTAAGACCCTATTTTCCGCTAGCAACCCCCCAGAATACACCACAGGGTCCTAACACCTCTTAAAACATGCACAGAAAATCAAGAATAATGATATTACTTCTATAACTCTGACAAGTCCGTCCTAGGAATTATCCATCTTTTTTTAAAATTATGCTCTGGCCCAAAGGGGTGTGGTTTCCCCCAAGCACATGGTGGAGTTTCTGGTTTGTCCACTTCCCCCCAAGCTCAGCTTGCTAGCAGAGTCACTGCTCCTCCCAGTTTCTCCCAAGAGGAAGCCATTTTACGACCCCCCCAATATAACATTTGCCTGAGTCCAGGACAGGGCTTTGTTCAACTTCCTGCAGTCCCCAGGTGCTCCTCCCCTAACCCAATCAGAGAGGTGTCATCTCCTTTTGGCAGGGGCAGCAGGATGCAGCTAGGCTTGGGAAGAGTGGCTGAGCCGATTTCTCCAGTCGGGGATAGTTGTCAGGCAGAATTCAGCTAAATGTCACTTTAGTTCCCAGTTTTCTACATCAAATCCAATTTACATGCAGCTATTTTTTATATATACATTAAATAATGACTTCCTTCAAGTCATTTCAGAATATAGTTTTACATTGTATCCACCTCTTAGCAAGTCTTTCCTTGGCCTGGTTTGGGTTCATTTGTTCAGTTTTACACCAAAGTCTGGCGGTTTTAAAACACCGGCTTTCTGATAGTGGTGAGCACCGGTATTGCATCCATTTTTGACATTAAGAAAATTAATTCCCCACAGTTCTGGGTTGCTTTTGACAATCAGCATTGCCATTCCCAATGGTTTCAGGCTACTGTGTGTGTAGCCCAATGGTGGTTTTAGGCAGTGCCCTCCTGTGCTCACAACAAAGGCAAAAATGGGTGGCAGCCTATTCTTCATGTTTTCCCTGTGCACTCTCTAGGGAGTTCTGGCCATCATTTTGTTTTCAATGCCAGTAACGCAGTTTTATGGTAGGGCTTGGATGCATGGGTAAAAACATCCCACAGGTCCTTCTTCCCTTATATATGCTGTTATACCTTACTTAAGAATTCAAATGCCTATTTAAAACTGTCAGCAGTTGATGCATTTTTACTGATTTTAAGTTGTGTGTGGTACCACATAGAGTATATCATATTGCCATTATTTGAATAGAACTGCCCGAGTACAGTGTGTTATTATGGTAGTAAAGAACTTGTGTTATCACATAACCTTGTGTGGGGACATTCTGTTGTGGGGGCTTGGGGAATCACTGTACTTAAGAACCAGTCTGCATAATCTCCAGAGAGCTTATGCCTGGCTGCTTGTCCATCGTTACCAATTGAGAGCCTTGGCTGGTGTGCCATGTGCCTCTGTCCAGACCATATAGAGGGCACAAATACAGATACCCCCTCCAGTCTTTACAGTAGTCAATGTAATTCATACCCTGCATGGATTCTCCTGCTTCCTTTCGTTTACTGTTTACGTAATCTTATATCAAATCAGTGATTCCCATTGCCCCATATCCTTTGATATTTGCCTAGGCAACCCCTGTTCCTGTACGTTATCTCCTCTAATGTTCGACAGTGGTCCATTCCCTCCTTCCATTTGGCCATTGTTGGGACCTCAGTGACTCCCCATTGTAGATGCTAGATCTCTTTTGGCTACCAGAGACGCTGTGGTTAGCAGTGTCTTACCTCCCCCCGAACCTGCAGCATCCCTCAGAATATGGAGAAGGTACATTTTAGGGCATTGTGTTATTACATTTCCCATCAACTGTAACACTATTGTCAGATAACTTTCCCAATAAGTTCAGACTTTCATGCAACCCCATAGTTAGTGGAATAAAAGTCCCACTTGAAGGCGTGTGTGTTCCGGAATATTAATCTCCCTCCCAAATTGGGTATGAATTACATGTTTTAGGTGTGTGTATAGATGTACCTCTGTGTCACCCCATATTGTTCACGCAGTGCAGGATATGCTGCTAATCACTCCAGTTGTAGGATCTCCCCCACTTTAACAATCCCTCTGCTTGCCCATCTCTGCTCTTTCCACAGTTTATACGCTTCTGGGATTTTTGGGTTCTCCCACAACGGTGGCGATTCAGTGCATTTCTTTTTCCTTTTTCACCCCATGGCGTATGTGATTTCTCTCCTACTCTCTATAATTCTCTGCCCTTCAAGCAGAAGTTCGTTCCTGCATGGACTCCTGTACAGTATTAGTAGGGGGATCTATCTCGCTATAGGGTTACCTCCAACTTTATATGATGGATAACCGACCACTGCCCGGCCGGCCGAGAGCCCATGCCACCAGAGCGATCAATACAACAACAGTGTTCCTGTCTGGTGTGCCCCTGCTAGACATCTGCAGGGCGGCTATGTGGAGGTCCACGCACACATTCACGAGATTTTACTGCGTCGACAGGGATTCCAGGGAGGAATCCAGAGTCGTCCAGGCAGTGGTACGCAACCTGTTCGCTTGAGTTGAGTCTGTTCCAAAGGTGAACGTTGATTGCTTCTATTGAGCCTTGCCACCTCTAGTGGCTGTGTAATGTTGTACTGATATTTATTCGTTTATCATGAGCATGTGAATCCATTCCAGACCCCATGCAAAACGTTACTTACCTGTAACTATTGTTCTCCAGCATGGTTCTGCCATGGATTCACATGTGAACCCTCCCTCTGCCCCCTCTGCGGCTCTTCTTGGTCATACTGCCACTTTGCGTGGTTACCAAATGTGAAGATGGCTGCCAGAGGAGGGGCTTAGACAGAGGACTGTCATTGGATGGGGGCAGTATGACCCAGAGGTCAGTGATTGGTTTAAAGGAGAAATACAGTTTGAAGGGGAAATTAAACTGTTTTTTCTTTTAGCAAGGATTCCCGGCCTGACAGGGAATATTCATGAGCATGTGAATCCATGCCAGACCCATTCTGGGGAACAATAGTTACAGGTAAGTACCTTGCTCTTTGTACCAGAAGTGCAGCCTGTTGCACACCTTGGGCTTCTGCCTGACTTTCACGAAGTCTCAGGTTTCACTGTCCCAGTCCCTTGGCTTCATCGAGGTGATCACTCGCCTTGGCAAGTCTTTCCTGTCCAAGTTTTGAGTAGCGAACACATCCAAGATGGTGCGTGTATTACCATCACAGGAAAATGTCCCTGCCTTTTCTGCGGTTGCTGGGTCTCATGGCCTTCTGCATTCTTCTATTGCCAGAGGCTTTGCCATGCATGAGGTTCGGAAAAGTGGCTTCTCAGTCGTCTCAGTTTCAGGGATACCTCAGATCGTCTTCAGGTCTCTGCAAAAGTGTCAAGAGACCCGGAATGGTGGTCCCAGGGAAAAACTTACTAAAGGAGGCCCCAGCTGACCCTACCTGTAGTCTCTCTCGTATGGCCGGCAACACGTTTATTTTGCTGGTCTTAAGGGTGATAAGGCTGGCCTTGGTTGATTTACTTCCTTTGGTACGGAGCAACACTATGCCTGCTCTGGAAAACAGCATGTCCCCGACAGTGGCTCATCTAGCCAGCAGGCAAAACGTGATTGTGGATGTCTCGAATGTACAGACTTCAAGCTCCCACAAGTGGGAGCTCTGTCAGGAAGTTCTGAAGGAGATGTTCTCCCTTTGGGGGACTCCGGATGTGGTCCTGTTCACTTACATTGGGAACAGGAAGTGCAGTTGGTTCTGCTCCAGGGAATTTCCATGACAGGGGAGCTCTGGGGGACAGTTTGACGGTTGAGTTGGACTTTCAACCTGCTCTCTGCGTTCTCGCCAATCATACCGATGGTTCTCAGGAGGCTACGCCTGTTCGGGTCCACAATGATCTGGATCGCTCTGGTGAACTGTACCCATAGAACAAGGTACCCAGAGTTTCCAGATATGGCCATCTGCCCTCTCTGGCGCTTTCCTCAGAGAGCGGAACTCCTCTCTCAATCGGCGGGACGAACCCTGCACCCAAACCTCAACAGCCTGAGCCTTAATTCTTGGCTGTTGAAAGGTTAAGGTATAAGGAGTGAGATTTGTCAGAGGACGTGCTCCTCTTGGCTAGGAGACCCGTCACCAAATCCATTTATGCCTGTAGGTAGTGTATGTTTTCAGCCTAGTGCCGTGAGAGGGATCTGGACCTTTTTACATGCTCTATATCCCCTGTTCTGGATTTTCTGCTTCCTTTAGACCGGACGGGCCTGCAAATTGGCCTAGTGAAGTGGTATCTTGCTGTAATTTCCGTTTTCAAGAGGAAGCCAGAGCAGGGCTACTTTTTCACTATCTCCGCTGTCATGCAATCTTTGCGATGATTATGCAATCGGGTTCCCCCAAGCCAGTTTGTTGTTTCGTGGAATTTCATATTAGCGTTTCGTATGGGTGCTCTGTTTGAGCCCCTCCATTACTGTTAGTTAAGATTACTCACCCTTAAGGTGACATTTCTGGTTGTCATCACTTCCGCTAGATGGGATAGTGAGCTCCAAGCATTATCAGTTAAACCTCACTACTTAGCTTTCTCCAAGGAGAACGCAACGTTGAGGGTGAGACCATCCTTCCTCCTGAAGACAGTGTGTCTGATTTTCATCTGAATCAAAAGATCCATCTTCTGGTCATTTTCCCTCTGCCTCGCCCTTCAAAGACAGTAACAATTCCATCAGCTGGACCCAGTGAGGGTTTTCAGCTACTACGTCTCTCAGAGGAGAGAGACCAAGAAAGATGACCAGCTTTTTGTTGGTTATGCTTGTGCCTTTGCTGTGACCAAACAGGCTGTTAAGGTTGATCATCATCTGCATCTTGGAATGCTATGATCTGGTTGGTAAAGATTCCACCAGAGGACTAGCTGCCACCTCAGCTCTGCAACGCTAAGTTCCTGTTCTGGACATTTGCCAGGTGGCTATGTGGGCTTCTTTTTAAACGTTTACTAGAAATGCATATCAGTCTTGTCAGAATGCTCGTTTTAGCATGGCTGTCCACTAGCGATATCTGGTTTAAGGTGGGGTGCATGCTATCCTCCCTCCGTCCCTCCTCCAGATCTACGTACTGCTATGGGAATCCATTAGAAAAACAAATGACTTCCCTCTCTTTAATAGTCTTCCTGATAGCTATTCTTCCCACAGATTCCTCCTTTCCATCTCAACTTACCCTGCTTGGCGGATAGCTAGTGCATCTTGTTTCTGTGGTCCTTCAGCATCAGTGTTCTGGGGGAAAAGGGGTGGAATTAAGGTCACAGAGTACAGCATCTCAATATATGCTGACCGCAACATCATATCCGGCGTGGGGTGCACAAGGGCATCTGATGTAGCCAACGTGGAGCTGTACTGCGCCCCTTGGTGGCACAAAGGTTTCAGACTAGCAGCTGCGGTGCGAGATAGATATCAAAGATGAGGAATCCGTGGGGGAACATGCACCAGAAAGGACATAAATCAGAAAGAACCTTACAGAATGATAAGTAATTTGTTTGTCACTTCAAGTTCTAGGTGCTCTCATGTATGGGAGCTGGACTGATGCTGCTTTGACGCCCTCCAGCGGCTGTGTGAAGTTTCTAAATCCTGCCTGCCTCTGGAACTAATTGATGAGATGAGAAATATGAGAGGAATACTGTATCCATCATTAAGAATTCATCTAACGTACTTACTTTGGTTGTTTGGATGTACAAGGTATTTGTCTCCGATTAAAGGTCTTCCTCTTTTGTTCATTAAGAATCGTTACATGAGAGACATTAAGGATGGGCTAGGTATCCAGTAATAAAGGTGAGGTCATCTTTTTGTTCTTGAAGGGGCATTTGTAGCTACGTTTTAGTCTGGGCTATAACGTTGCACTTGCGCCACCTATAACTTGCATTATAGTAAAGTACAGAAAGGGAGAAAAAGCACAGTTTATAGGAGGTGTTTGGTTATTTGCCCACATATTGACTGCCCATGGCCATGCCAGTCCCATCCAGTTCTTGCCCCTCTAAAAACTCCTCCTCATGGGAACTCTTTGAGCTTGCTTTAGTCGAGCGTTACCATCAATTTTTGCACTAGTGCCTGCCAGTGTTTTTACAAAGAAGTCTTCTGAGAGCTAATGACTTATTTGGAGCTGTAAACCGGCTGCTGGTGTAATACAAATATCTTAACCACATCTGCCTTCAGCCACTTGATTTATAAGCACAATGTGTGTCCTTTACTGAAGCCCTGTAAAAAACCAGCATTGGCAAAGCCAACAGTTTTGGCTTGTGTATAAGTGTTATGCAATATCCAGGCACTGTTATTACATGCTCAGGTACTCCTACCATATTGCACCTGCTACCATCAATGGCCAGTTAATACCACTACAGCAGTGCCTGGCAAGTGCCTTTCCCATGCCTATACAAAAGCCCTAACTGTTGGCATTGCCAATGCTTGTTTCATTTTGCAACATCCTCTGAAAATTATAGAAGTAATGAATATATAAACTGAAGATGTTTTATCAAAATTGTGCCAAGATTTTCATAATCTATATTCCAACAATATACTTTCCTTTGAGAAATACTGTTGGATCCAGTACAATGTTTTGCCAAATTTAAAGTATCTGTATGGATCTGCCACTTGTCTGTACCTTGCATTATTTTTAGAATTATTTAATTGTTCCTTCTTTAATCCATGATTTCTGTTATTTGTATCTGCCCAGTCTCTGGAATTAAATCAAGTGTAAAAGTTGCCCTTCTATTTGGTCAACTGGCAGTATACAGTATATTTTGCCTTTCTCAATGAAAATTCTGTTTATCTGATTGCAGTGGAAAGTGCCGGGTACCAGCCTGGTGTGATCGCATATTGTGGCGAGGAGTTGATGTTAAACAGATGCAATATCGAAGTCACATGGAGCTCAAAACAAGCGATCACAAACCTGTCAGCGCACTATTCAACATTGGGGTAACTTACTTTTCTTTCAAGTGCCTGTTAGTCGTAAAAGGAATGTTTTTCGATCATGGCCTTCTGTGCTTTTGATACTTGGTCTAGTGCTTCTTTTCATGTGAATGGAAAGCCCAAAGTAAAAACAGTGAGTATAAATACAGCTGAATTAGGCTTTTGGGAGCTAAGGTTGGCACAGTAGTTCAAATCTGATTCTGGTGGGTTTTTTATACAAATGTTAAACATCTTGTGGTGGTACAGATGAATCATTGTTTGAGATGACATAAACAGGAACCTTACTCGTGTTAGTGCCAAGAGAAACGCATGATAAATAGACATACCAACTTTGATTTAACAATAATATTGAGATAATGCACAAAAAAATACAATTCACAGGTATACATGGTAGTTGAAGAAACCGAAATGAGAGCAAGAAGTCCTGTGCAATGGTAAAAGTAAAAATAGTTATTATAATTTTCACCAATTCTGTGTCAATCGCAAACAATCTTAAGTAATTTTTGGGGAAAAAATATAAAGTGCATATAGAAAAATGTATTTAAACACGGTTAAAGGGCTTGTGGAGAAAATACATTCAAGAAATGTTTCAGTGTACACTCCTGAAACATTGGTGATAAAAGCACCATTTATATGTCAATAAATGATACAATTAATGGCAATTGTGGGAACGGTCATGTCAATATATTGTGTGCTGGTATTCTATGACTCATGAAAAGACTGTGCCTGGCAAATTTAAATCCTTAAAAGTATTGTAGGATCTTCTTCAGGGGCTAGATCATCAGCATAAAGCCAGCATGACAAATGAATGTTATGATATAATTGATAGCCTGTGGTGCAAAAATAGATAACGATGCTAATGTGTAATGTGTAATTGGATGTAGCTCCCGAGACACTATGCTGTACATTATTTGAAATATGAAAGATAAAAAAATGATCTTTCAATGTATTGCATTAACCCACAGATTACTCATCTTGATAGATCTTATCTTGATAGATTGCTATTCTGCGTCAGCTGCTTGGAGTTGTTTTTGACAGGGGGCTAGTGCTGCTTGATCTGCAAAGACTCCCTCGTAGACGGCCGCACCATTCCTCGATCGGATGTGAGGTTGGGGGTCGTATAAAAGGATGCACTACGCACTCCATAGATTGGTTCCTTTTTTTTGCATGCTCAGCACACCATTGAACACGCTCGTTTTCGACATCATCAAATTACTGCATTAGTATGTTGGGGGTAAGCCATTCGGGTTCAAACATTACAAGGACTGCAACTCCAAAATGTCCCTCACAGACCGGCAAACTATATGTGTGTGGTGTCTTGGAGTGGGGCATGACACAGAGAAATGTGGTTCCTGCCTTTTTTTTTAATTTTTTTTTTAAACATTTATTTTATTGAGAGAGCAGGTCAGCAGCAAGAACAACAGTAGATAAATATCAAAGCATAGTTTGGAGGTATTCGCAGTATTCGTACATACATGTCATACAACAGAACATTACACATCATGGTGAGGGAGCAGGTTTTGCATTATCTGGTGCCAGATCCCATAGGTACGCACGTAACAGTGTCCAAATATCTTTGGGACGACAGGGTGTCGGAACCGATAGGACAAAAAGTTCCTCGTTGTCGTTCACCGTGCACAAGTCTTTTAAAAAGTTAGCTCTGGATGGAGCAGTGATGGATTTCCACGATCTAAGAATACATCGCTTTGCAACAACACATGAAATGTTAAATAGACGCCTAGTGGTTTCCCTCACTTTACCAATGTCACCAAGCAGGTACTTTAGTGGGGACAGGGTCGCCGGGATCGACGTTATGTCCTCAAGTAATTCCACCACCTCTTGCCAGAATTCCACAATCAAAGGGCATGACCAGTACATGTGATATGGCCCAGCGTTTGGTGCATTACACTTAGGGCAGGCTCCTGTGCAATTCTCAACAAATTTAGCTAACCTGGCGGGGGCATAATGTAACTGATTCAGGATTTTGAATTGAATCAGCCGGAGGCCAGCATTCATAGACACGGATCTGGTGAGTTGACAGAAGCGTGACCACCGGATTTCATCAATTTGGGTACCCGTATCTCGTTCCCAGGTCTCCCTTATCGCATTACGGGACGGGGAATGGGCCTGCACCAAAGAGTATACCAGCGACACCCCCTTGTTGGGACCATTTGTAGCCACTATTGCCCTAATGCATTCATGCACCTGGGGTTCAAATGTAGGGGATATACTCGAGAAGTTCCACAGGGGGACCTCTGGGTCGTAGAGGGTCTCCAGGCCAATTCTTTTATATATCTTAGCCCAGGCTTGTGTAGTTGTGTATACCGGGTCAAATGGGCAGATGTCTCCGTAAAGAGGGTTAAGGAGGACTGATCGGATATCATTGGGGCGGACAGCATATTTTTCTATGAAAACATGGGGATTTGTATCCTCGGGGTCGAACCAATGTTTAGCGAATTGAGCCTGTGCAGACAGGTCGTAGAGTTCAAAGTCAGGTGCAGCGATACCTCCCTGTGAGAATGGTTCCACCATCTTATCCCATCCCAGCCTGGCCGTCTTCCCATTCCAGATAAAAGTAGAGGCGAGCGACCTGAGTTTTGCAAAAAAAGCCTTGCCGGGCCATATCGGGATGTTATTAAAATAATATAGAAGTTTGGGTAGAACCACCATTTTGAGTATCGCCACCCTACCATAAAGGGACAGTGGGAGACTGGTCCATGTCTGGAATTTGGTCGCCAAACTTGATAGCAGTTCCCCAAGGTTATGTGCGTACAGCAATTGTTTATTCCTAGCGATCACAACACCCAAGTAGCGAACCTGAATCAGAGCGGGCCTGAGTCCCACTATTGCAGAGAGATCACCCGTGCAATCAGTTAAGGGAAATATCTCTGACTTAGGAACATTGATTCTATACCCTGAATTCGTGTATGTCTGACATGATGTGTTGTACATTCTCCTCTGGATCACGGACATATAACAAAGTGTCATCTGCGTATAGTGAAATGATCTGAGGGGGGCCGGTCATCCTGAGTCCTCTATGTGAATGGTGCTGTCGTATATACTCCGCCATTGGCTTAATGGTAAGTGCAAATAGTATAGGTGAGAAGGGACAACCCTGCCTGGTGCCCCTATGGAGCCAAAATGTAGGGGATAGCGTGGTATTAGTGAGGACTTTAGCGGTAGGGTGGGTGTATAGTAGCTTTACGCATTTAATAAAGTATCGGCCAAGGCCAAACCGTTCAAGCACCAGGAAGAGGTATGTCCAGGACACGGAATCGAAAGCCTTTTCGGCATCAAGGGCTACCACTGCCGCCTTCGCCTCGGGATCAATCTGTGCCATTACATTAAACAGGCGTCGCAGGTTGAGTGCAGTGGATCTGGATGGTATAAAGCCGGCCTGGTCCGGGTGGACCAGGATTGACATATACGCGAGGAGTCTGGTAGCTAACACTTTGGCGAAGATTTTCGCATCAGTGTTAATCAATGAGAGGGGTCTGTAGGATCCCATCTCATGTGCCGGTCTACGGGGTTTCAGGAGGACTGTAATAATAGCTTCACGCATCGATTCTGGAAGGTCCCCCCGGTCCGTCGATTCCTCCCACATTTTTAGCAGTAAAGGGGCTAATTCACTCCTGAATTCTTTGTATAGTTCTGCGCTCAGGCCATCCGAGCCGGGGGCGCGGCCTCCTGACAAAGATTTAATGGCCTCTTCAATTTCTGCAATTGTGATGGACCGGTCTAGTATGTTACGGGTTTCAGCAGTTAATGTAGGGAGGTCTAGGCTGTCCAAGTACTGGAACGTCTCCTCTGAACACTTTGTGTCATGATTAGAATAAAGGGAGGGATAGAACTCTGCAAAGGTGGAATTAATGTCCCGCTCCCTGTTAACCATTTCCCCGGTAGGTGTCAGAATGCCAGGAATCGGACTACGGTGCCTATCAGCCTTAAACATAGTAGCTAAGAACTTCCCGGCCTTGTTACTCTCCCCGTATCTGCGGGCTTTGGCAGGGGCTGCCATATATAGAACTTCTCTGTTGGCCAACTCACTGAACTCCTTTAAAGCGACATGCATTTGCGCTAACGTTTCCTTTTCTTGTGTGACCCCATATTCAATTTGTAACAGATCTATTTTTGCTTCAACTGTACTCAGTTCCCTCCGTACAGCCTTCAACATGCCGGTGGACTTACCAAGGATAGTGCCCCGGACCCAGACCTTGAAAGCCTCCCATAAAGTAGCATAGGTAGTTACCGATCCCTCATTTATTCTGATGAATTCGGTAATCTCATCATGCAGGGCTTTGCAAATGTTAGAGTCCCTAAGAATGGCGGGGGGAATTCTCCATCTTCTAACCGGGGGAGAGGCATCTCCCAACTTAATGCTAAGTGTTACAGGAGAGTGGTCCGAAAGGGTGCAGGGGTGTATATCGCAACCAGTGACAGTGCCCGCCAGGTGTGAGCGAACAAACCAGTAGTCTATAAGCGAATGGGAGTCGTGGACGGTCGAATAGAAGGTGAATTTCTTTTCAGTGGGGTGTAATGTACGCCAAACATCTATCAAGCCCATCTGTTCCATCAGCTGTTTCAAAACCAATGCAGCCCTAGTAGGGGCCCTAGGGGTGGTGTAAGATCGATCAAGGGATTGGTCCAGAATAGTATTGAAGTCACCGCCCCAAATTATTAACGCCTCCCCTGACCCAGTCAGCATATCTAATATAGTACAGTAGAATTGTGGGTCGTCTACATTTGGGCCGTATGTGTTTACCAGGATTATCGGGCACCCTGCCAGCTCCCCCCAAACTAGCACATATCTGCCTTGCTGATCTATTTTGCTAGAATGGTATTTAAAACTCAATTTGAGGTGTAGGAGAATCATCACTCCCCTTGACTGTGTTGAATATTCCGTATAATATCTTTGGGGGCCCCATCGTGGCAGAAATTTAGTATTAACGCTTCCGAGTGTGTGTGTCTCCTGTATGAAAAGAATGCAAGGATCATGACGTGCTATGTATGCTGCAACCTTCCTTGCTTTAACCGGGTTATTAAGCCCACGTATGTTCCAGGAAAGTAAGTTGACACTTAAGCCCCCATTAACCTGCGTCATGCCAGCTTTCAAAAGGAATCGACTGCCCGTAGACTTGCCCCTGTTGCAAGTGATACGGGCATACTGCTGCGTAACCGCTCTCTGATTTAAACATTATAACTCCTTTCAACAAGAACTCCCTAAACTGTCCCGGTCTGACACCAGGGATAACCCTTTCTCGTCTCCCCGTCCCACCCCCACCCGCATCATCCACCCCAACAAGTTGATGTAACCCTCGAACCATAACCTGAGAACACTCCTGGGGGGAAGCCGTACTCACATGGCCGAAATCCCAGGGGGACCTCACGGCCCAGCTGCAAACAAGTGTTATTAGTCAGGGCTGCCGTACCATGCCAGGCCTCAAATTGCATCTAAAGTACCTCAACCGGCGGGCTCCTCAAGTATTTCAACGGGCCGTGGTGGCGAATTCCGATTCTGGTCACGAGTCGGCAGGGGGATAGAAGACTCAACATATAGCATGGCATCTGTAGGATTTTCATAAAAATGCGCCCGTCCACCATGCTGAATTCTCATCTTAGCCGGATAGACTAGTGAATAGGGAACTTGGCGTAGTCTGTTGCCTCTTGACTGGCTCGTATGACCGTCTCAGCGATTGCACATTTGTTGAAAAGTCCGGGTAAATGTGTATCCTACTGCTCTCGTAAAAAAGTGTGCCTTTCTCCCTGGATTTCCGCAGGATGGCGTCTCTATCTCTATAATTGAGGAGACGGGCAATTATAGTGCGCGGCGGCGCCCCGGGTCGGGGAGGGGGTGCTGAGGTACGGTGGGCACGCTCCACAAGGAAGTAGTCAGAAAAGGCGTTGGGGCCCAGAAGGTCTTTCAATAAGGATTCCACCTGGCGCTCCATTGATCCCTTGCCAAAGGTCTGGGCCACCCCCGCCAGGCGAATATTATTCCTTCTGGAGCGGGATTCCAAATCTTCACATTAAGGGTCTTCTGGAGGTCTCCCTTCAGTTGGGCGATGTCTCGGCTGTGCTGTATAATGGAATCTTCATTGGTACTTATCCTATTCTTGGCTTCGGTGACACGGGAGCTCTCCTGATCCACCCTCGCCTTCAAGGAGCTGATCGTCGCCCCAATGTCGTCTAGCTTGCTGTTCACCGCTAGGAAGCCATTCTGGACCATCACCATTAGTCGGTCCTCTCTTTCATCGGGCGAGGGTTCCACCTGGCCGTCTGTCTGCCCCAGTGGTGGAGCGGCAGATCCGCCCGGCTGGGAACTGGTAAAGGAGTCCATCGGGCCCATTTTTCTGGAACGCACTCCTTTCTGCTTGTGGCGGCCCATATGATGAATCGAGTGGCTTGTGTTCTCCCACGTACCGCCACGCCTCCCAATGAATTGCTCGTAATATTATGGAAAGAGCTGCAGTGTTCATGTACCCTGCCTGTGGCCACTCCCAAAGATCAAGGCAAGGTAGCAGTGTGTCGTCGGGCAAAGAAGGGTAGCTCGGGGAGGTGACCAGGTGTAAGTTCGCAGGGGGGGGAGCCACAAATGTAGGGGTTACCAGACCTATCGACACTCTCCGAGACCGCTCCGCACAGTCACCTAGCAAGAATCATGTCATCACCTCAAACCCATAGCCAATGCCAGCGGTGACAGCCACGTGGTGCAGGCCAAAAACAAGGCCTCCAGCGAGGGGGGTCTCCAACACCAGGAACAGGGAACACACCCCGTATATCCGTCTTCACATGGAGCACCACTAAATGTTCAGCCAGGTGCACCTCTCAGGGGGGGGATAGCCCCTCAGATCAGGGTTATGTTCAGGGCTCCGACGCTGCAATGGGAGAGTTCCGTCGCCGTAGTATTTCCTCCGGGTAACAGATCCACGCGTCCGGCAAAACTGGCCCCTTCCGATTGTATCCGGCAGGCCTGGGCTATGTTGCACGCCCGGTACGCCACGTAGGCGTGATGGTGTCCTCGTAGCCTGTAATGGCGGCGAGAGCCCTCGCTCTTTGTTCCCCGTACACCGGCTGGGGGGGTATGTCAGATTTCACATGCGGGGGAGGTTCGTTCCCCTCCAAGGCCGCTACGGGATTGCTCACCGCTCCACTAGGCCCCCTCTATTCGGATGTATCACGGAGTTCCGTGGCGCACTACACCGCCGGCCGTCGCCGGCACGTCCGCTGCACAGGGGGATCTCAGCCCGCGGCACCGCAGAGCACCAACCAGCGCCACCATCCACCGGCTCCCTCTCTCTGTCAGCGGAGGGACGCGCAGGTCCGTCTCCGCCTCTCCAGTAAGGCGCGAACAGTCGCAGTAGAGTTTTGCCACCCCTCCCCCAGCGGCACCTTAGGGGAAATCCACAGAATTCGTGGGTGGCCCGCGCCACCACCAAGGCCTGCTGGATCTACGGGACGATGTAGCTCCCGAACAGTCAGCAGCAGAGGCGCCGGATTTTCACAGCGCACGCCTCAAGTCCTGGAGGGCTCGCCGGTGCGACGCTTTCGTTTTGGAGGCAGCCCCGACACAGGATATTCAGCAGCAGGATTGATGTGGACCGGAGCTCTGGGACTAGGCGGCCATTTCCCAATGTGCGCAACAGCGCCCCCCCGTGGTTCCTGCCTTTTGATGAACCCGAAGGCAGTGAGGGAACACTCAGCGAGACTGCCGGTCGACAAGACTGCCATCCAAATCCCCAGCGAAAGGGATCTTGTGCTCATCGGAGCATGATACCGAGGAACCGATGCCTGAAAAACATTGAGGGCCGTTACCATAAAAAGTCAAACAACCACTAATACTCTCAGAGTGAATCGCACCACTCCTCATCTTCACATAATAAAAAGCAGAGACACGATTCTGACTCGCTGGATGATAAGGGGAAGCCATACCCTGCGAAGCGTACATCTAGGAAGGAGTGAGAAGATTTTAAAACCGAGATGCTCAAAGTTTATGAGAAGACCTCATCTGGTACGGCTTTTGCCTTGGCGCCACTGGTCGGTCCGGCTCCAACTGCGCCCCGTCCGTCCGGCACAAAGGAAGCCACGAAGGGTCGAAAGCTCTAAAGCGAGACCCTGCAGGAGAAACCCCGCCCTGCACCAAAGCAGTCGGCGTGGCCTTGGGGCTTGGCACGCCATCGAAGCCTATGTCACAGTATGACTTTTCCGACATCCTCGACAGTGGGCTGCAAATCGAATGAGCGTTGCTGTTCAATGCGGCTATTGCTGATACGGTCATAGCGTTGTGACGGCGTCCATGCTAGACACCGGTAGTCGACACAGGGCACACTAAGAAATACAAGCCAGTGAGGGGCAACCCGTCGTTTCTGTCATCCCCCCCAGAACCCAGATGGGTTAGTGGTGAAGGCCGTGCCGGTCAAGTCCAGGCACTCGACATCGAACCTTCCCACCGACAGAGAGTCGAAGAATGTTGATGATTGGCAAAAAAGGTCTTTGCCTCGGGGAGTATGGCCCTCAAGGCGACAAATGCCTCGTGTCCCTTCTCCACATTTTCTCACATAATCTGGAGTACTATTTCAGAGCCAGCTGACCGCCCCCCTGAAGGGGAAGTCAAATCTGTTTTTTGGACATAGTGGCCGACTGAAAGGAGATGGCCTACCAAGCACTCTTGCGGCTGATTGCATGGGTCATGCTATGGGTATCTCCACGTTTCTGCGCAGTTCCGCATATCTGAAGGGGTTGGGGATTTCGAGTGGGGCTGCTGCCTCCCATTTGTGAGAAGGCCTCCGGAAAGACCCCCGAGCCCCGCATCAGCCAGAGCTGGAGCTACTGTAAGAGTTTCAAGCCCTTCTGCTGAAGGGAGCAGTGGAGGTGGACCTAGCTAACGAGAAAGGCTCAGAATCCTGCTATTTCCCGCTTCCATAGAAAGGTCCCATCCTGGTCCTCAAAGAATTAAACAAGTTTGTGAGGAAGGACAAATTCTGGATGGTGACGTTGTAGGAAATTCTGCGGGCTGTACAGTCCCAAGACTGGCTCGTGTTGTTGGACCTTCAGGACCCCTATTTTCACATGCCAATCCTCAGGAAGCCCAGGCAGTTACTGAGGTTCATCATTACCAATTCAAAGTGCTCCCTGTTGGCTTGGCCTCCGCGCCCACAGTCGTTACCAAGCTGATGGCAGTAGTATCAGCCCACCTCAGGAGAGCTGGTGTCTGTGTTTTGATACTGGGATGATTAGCTGATCGGAGCACTGTCATCTGAACCGGTTTCGAGGCACCTCAGGAAACCTGTTCACTGCTGCACAACTTGGATTTCTTCCTGAACCTAAAGAAATCCCACACATCATCAATACAGAAGCTACATTTGATCAGAGCAGTCTTGGACACCCGGGAAGGAAATGCATTCCCTCCTGAGGAGAGTCTCCAACATGGCAGTCAGTCTTTTCCAGATTTCCAGCAGTCTACCGGCATCTGCGCTCTGGCGCCTACTGGGCTTCATGGCATCCTGTATTTTCCTGGTGCCGCAGGCGAGACTGCAGCAGATGAGATCCTTTCAGTGTCTTCTCATGAGCCAGAGGTCACCAAACTGCTGCCAGATGTTGGAAGTGTTCCAGGTGTCAAGGTTGGTGGCGAACAACCTGATTTGGTGGAGCGACAGAACAAACATGTTGACAGGATAACCCTGGCCGGAAGAGCAAGTGGTCACGGTAGCCTCACTGATGGGCTGTGGAGCCCATTGTGACTCACTCCAAATCAGCGGCTATTGGTCTCAGGAGGAGAAACATTGCTAGATCGTGATGAGCAGGCAGACTGGCACTGACAGCTTTTGCGCCTGCCCTGCCGGAGAAACATGACCTGAAGTTAATGGACAACACAATGTCCATGCACTACCTCAACAAGCAGGGAGGCGTGAAGTCACTACCCCTGTGCAATGAGGCCATGCAACTATGGTTCTGGTTGCTAGAGAACATAATATTAGCCTCTGCAGCTCATCTGGCAGGTGTGGAGAATGGGTTGGCAGACTCTCTGAGTAGGCAGAGCTTGGTCTTGCACGAGTGGGGGCTATTTCATGAGGTCACTCCAGAGATCTTTGCCCAGTGGGGCACCCTGGCAGTGGATCTTTTTGTGATGGTGGACAAAACGAAAGGCAGTTCTGTTTGATGGAATTTGCCCCGAGAGGGACATTTTGGGGGGTGCTTTTCTAGTGGCGTGGGCCTTCAACCTCCATTTTGCCTTCCTGTCGATACCAGTATTTTCTCAGTGGGCGTTTCTTGCCGCACTGTCAGCTGCTTCCCAGGCATATCATGTGCTGTGGCACACACCCGCGCAGCGGGCACGCTGTCAGCGCGCTTAAGGCAAGCCCGTCTGTGCCTGTCCGTGCTCGGACTGCACAGGATGCCCAGGTTAAGGCTAGTATTTGCCCTGAAACTAATGGCATGGAACGAAATGTTCTTTTATCTTTGGCCCCCCTTAATACTAAATGGCCTGAGGGCTTTCAGCACACCCTGGCCATTACAGAAAGCAGTTCCACTGCTGAGTTGCATTGTGCCCTGCTTAATACCCACTCGCTACCTGCCCACTCTATGGAATGTTATGATCTCATCGGCAACAGCCAACTCGACCTTTTGTTCCTAACGGAAACATGGTTCTTAGATTCATCAGGCCCTGCAATCGTCCAAGCACTGCCTCCCCAATTATGAATTAGTGCATGTGGACCGTTTAGACCCCCACCCTGGTGGTGGGGTGCCCTGATTCATTAAACCAAATACAAAGTTTCCTACTCTATTCCTAACTATGCCTTGAAAATGGAATGTGTATTCTGTCGTATTTTGGTCTCGCCTACCTGTACACTTAAAGTTCTGGTGGTTTACCGCCCACCAGGGCCTGATACTGGGTTCAATGCCGAATTTCCTGCTTTTGTGCTGGTGCTACAAACAAAACATCCTGACCTGCTTATCGTTGGGGACTTTTAATCACCCTGCGAACATCACTACTGCATGGCAGGTTACTAACTTTGTCCCTGCTGCAGGAATTGGGTCTCTGTCAATGGGTTACGGAACCCACCAGCGAGGTAACATCTTAGATCTGATCTTCGCTCACACTGACTCTCTCTTCAGTTGCTCTTAATCCGGTGCTATGGTCTGACCACTTCTTGGTATCTTTTACAAACCCTGTCAGGCCCCTCAATGCTACCCTGCTAAACCTGCTATCCCCAAACGTAGCTGGAGTAGAGTGTCTAACCCCACGTTGATTACTGCGTTGCATGCTAATTGTGGCCCACCCGAGGGGACTGTTCTTTACCTGTATTGGAGTCTGCGTTCTTGGCAATGGCTGACCTGTTGGCTCCTATTAGTCTCTGCAAACACATATGTATAGGCGCATTATAAATGCCATATCATATCATATCATAAACAGAAAAATCGTTCTCTGGAACCCTGCTTCTCGGAAGATCTTAGAGCATATAAACTACGTTGCCGACAGGCGGAGAGAAAGTGGCGCATTGATTACTCTAGCGAAGCGAACGCTTTATTCCGCTGTTCTCTCTCAGCCTACCACAAGGCTGTTATTTCTGCCAAGAAACTCTATTACAGTCACAGAGTACAAGTGGCCCTTAATAAACCTAAGACCCTCTTTGACCTTGTGCAATCACTTTCTTCACCTTAGATAGGTCCTGCTTCAGTTCCACGTTCAAAGGGTTGATGTGACTCTCTTTCGGCGTTCTTTCTGGAAAAGATTTCTGCCATTCGTGACCACATAAAGGATGGCCTATGTCTGCCTACTGCAGACACAGTTGTTGTTGATCCTCTTCCTGCTAACGGATCTTGGTCATCTTGCCCTCTATTCTCAAACTCTGATGTCTTGTCAGCTATTCTGAAATTTAAGTCTGCCTCCCCAGCCGACGCTATACCTCTGGCTCTCTTAACGTTTACATCTGGCAATTCGATAGAGCATATTGCCACCACTGTTAATGCTTCCGCTGTTAATGCTTCTTTCTCCACTGGAGTGATTGCACCTTCTCTCAAGCATGCGCTGGTGGTTCCACTTTTAAAAAAAGCCTTCTCTTGATCCCGATGTACTGTCCAACTACCGCCCTATCTCTCTTCTTCCTTTCTTTATGAAGGTGATCGAAGCACTGGTGTCCCAGCTTCCTTGAGTCCTCTCACTGTTTTGACTCATTCCAGTCTGTTTTCAGGCTGGGCAGGGGCACTGAATCTGTCCTGAAATCGGTACTGGATTATTTGGCGCGTCTGGTAGATGAGGGCGTTGTCGGAGCAGTCCTTTTGCTCGATTTCTCGGCTGCTTTCAACACAGTTGATCATTCCATCTTGATCTCCTGTCTCTCAGATGCCGGCCTCTCCGGCTGGGTTCTCGACTGATTCACAGCCTTTCTGTCTGATCGGTCCCAGTCTATCTCTCTTCCCCCTTTCCGCTCGGCTTTGGTTTCACTTCTCTGTGGTGTCCTCCAGGTATCAGCACTGTCCCCCACCCTGTTTAATGTCTATATTCGCCCCCTCTTCCTTCTCATCCGGGCACATGGATTTCGCTATTACTCTTATGCGGATGACACCCAGATTCTTGTCCACCTGGACCTTACACAATCTGACACATCGTCCCGGCTGAAGAAATGTCTAGAGGACGTGGGGTTGTGGATGATGAGAAACTGGCTGAAGCTCAATAGCAGTAAAACTGAGGTCCTGGTTGTGGGTACCACTTTCCCCAAACTGTTCTGGACTTCAGAATTGTGGCCTACTAGCCTTGGCCCCCTCCCCTTGCCAGTCCAATCGGTCAGCAACCTGGGGGTTAAAATCTCTGACTCTCTTGCCCTGGATGACCAGGTGGCTGCGGTATGCAGGCCCGGTCATGTCAAGCTTCGCATTTTGCATAAGGTCCTGCCATGAATTCCTGCCGAATGCCAGGCCCCTGTGGTGGCTGCTCTGGCCCTGAGCTCCATCGACTACTGCAATTCTCTCTATCTGGCTCAACCACGCTCTCTGATTAACAGGCTTCAACTCTTGCAGAACGCGGCTGCTTGCTCCCTACTTCGCCCCCCTTTTGGATCCCACATGTCTCCTCTGTTAAAGAAACTCCACTAGCTCCCTGTTGCCAATCGGATCCTTTTTAAATCCATGTGTATTGTGCACTGTACCTTTTATGGCATGAGAGCCAAGTATTTGCAGGGCAAATTCGCTCATTATGTTGCGGCCCACCTGTTGAGATCCCAACCTGCTCTTCTTGTAGCGGTTCCTCGCTACCGTCTGTCATTCAAGGGTGGGCGATCCTTCTCTGTGGTGGAGGCCTGGAATGACCCCCCTTTGGCCCTACGGGGTACTACGGATCATTTCACCTTCCGCAGACTACTGGAAACCACTCTGTTCTGAAATGACCTGATCTTGCTATGTTTATAAGTTTCCACACTCACACAACAGCGTCAAGATGCCCCTGGGCGTACGTGCGCTTTGCTAAATTCATGTAACATAACATAACAGTCAGCCTTTGGGCTCTCAGGAGGTTGCAGAGATTCAGGGCTCACCTGGTCCTGATCGCTGCGGACTGGAAGAGGAGGATATGGTACCGGGATCTCATGGATCTGCCCCTATGCCCACTTCTCTCGGCTCCCTCAGAGGCTGAACCTCTTGTCTCAGTCAGGAGGCAATGTGCTTCTCCTGAACCTGGACCCTCTCATGCTCACGCTGCATGCGTGGCTCTTGAGAGGGTGGGGTACGATGACTGGGACCTCAATGAGGAGGTACTAGACGTGCTGTTGGCTTCATGCTGATTTTTCACTAGGTCCCTCTCTGCATGCAGATGGAGAAGGTTTGTGGCCTGGTGCAAGGTAAAAGGAGTGAACCCCACGTCGTGCCCCACTTCATCAGGGATGGAGTTGTTGTTGGCCCTAGCCAAATTGGCCCTAAAGTAGGCACAGTGAAGGGGTATCTAGCAGCCACGCCAGAGCAGGGCTACTTCTTTACCGGTCCTGTGGTGGCACAGTTCCTGAAGGGCCTTGTTAATTGCTTTCCTCCTTCGCCCTTTGTAGTCCAGGACTGGGATCTGAATCTAGTCCTGACTTTTCTGATGGCGGCTCCATTTGAGCCCTTGCGTTTAGCTCCCAGCAGACTTGTCAAATAGAAAACTGTCTTTTTGGTGGCAATTACATCCGCTAGAAGAGTTAGCGAATACTCTAATAAAGCCCCCACCCTGTGGCTTTTCAAGGAGAAGGTCCCCCTGAAGTTGTGTCCCACATTTTTACCTAAGGTGGTGTCTGAATTCCATCTGGGGGCAAGTCATAGGTCTTCCAGCATTTTACCCTCCATCCCATCCTTCGAAGGATAAGTAGAGGCTCCACAGAGTGGATCCCAAGAGGGCACTGAGTTTTTACCTGGCCAGGACAGGCTCCTTCAGGGAGGATGACCAGCTGTTTGTCACCTTCTCACAATCCAGGTTGGGGCGTGCAGTCACGAAGCAAAGTATCTCACTTTAGATAGTGTTGTGCAATTTGGAATGTTGCCAGTCCGCAGGCAAAGAGGTTCCAGCAGGGGGTGGGCAGTCATAATTTCGACAGTAAAAATGTCGACAGTCAAAATTTCGAAAAATAAATGTCGAAAAAAATAATGTCGACAAACAATAATGTCAACATTTTTTCAATATTTTTTCGAAATTTTCTATTTATTGTATAAATAAATAAATAAATATATAACTAAAATGTGTTGAGTATGAGGGGTGGTGGGGGGTGTGGGGTGGGGGGTGGCAGGGGGGTGTCGGGTGAGGGGGGGTTGGGGGGACACCCCCATAGTAAATGATACTCTTTTTATTTAATTAATTATTGAATAAATAAAAAAATATATAATTACTATGTGTTGAGAATGAGGGGTGAGAGGATGGTGGGGGGGGTGTGGGGGGGCGGCAGGGGGGTGTTGGGTGAGGGTGAGGGGGGGTTGGGTGGGACCCCCCCATAGTAAATGATACTCTTTTTGTTTATTTATTTATTGAAAGAATAAATAAATAAACATATAATTAGAATGTGTTGAGTATGAGGGGTGAGAGGGGTGTGTGGGGGGTGTGGCAGGGGGGTGTTGGGTGAGGTGTTGATAGTTCTAATTGACATTTTTTTGTCGACATTTTTTTTTCGACATTATGACTATAAACCCCAGCAGGGCTTAGGGCCCACTCTACCAGATGTGTTGCGGCTCCCTCTACTCTTAAGAGACGAGTGCCGGTCAGCGACATTTGTCACGCAGCAATGTGGTCCTCTCTTCACATATTAGCATTACAGCTTGGACTTGGCCCATGGGGCAGGTGCACACTTTGGTAAGGCGGTCCTCCAGAGCTTCTTGGTTTAAACTGCCAACCCTCCCTCAGCATGCTGTGAGAATTCACTGCATCTTGTCACTTCTCCCCAGCGGGAGCCCTTCCATGTGAGTCTAGGAAGGTCAGCCTGCTACCCGATAGTCCCCTTAGGTGTGTTAAATAGCAGGTGGACCTCACAAGGAGAGACTCCCTCTATGGGGACAAAGACTCCCCTTCCATGATGAATTCCCTAATCCTCCTTCCCTAAAAATGATGAAACCCTTAAGATCTGTTGAGGTTCTGGCTGACAGTACTACTGTGTACTATTGTGATACTCCTTCTTTTCTTCCTGTAAGATTAGACACCATCAAAATGAACACTCAGTCTAAACATGATTTGTACTATGAAGGTACTGAGAACAACGTTGCTCATGGAGGCTTGCAGAATACTCATGAGAAAGATACTGGGTCGAGGTGGCCCCCAGGAGGTAAGAGGAGTGCACAACTAAGCCTGACGTCAGACTATGGCACTACGCTGGGGAGGTCCCAGCCCAACAAGATAAAATGAAAATAAGGACTCAGTAAGGAGAGCAACAGGTGCAAAGCCTGGGCAGCCTGGGAAATTCGATTCAGGAGAAAATACGGGACGTTGCAGGAGCAACCCAGATGCTGGGAGGACACTGGCCGCAGACCAGAAATTCCTTATATGGCCGAGCGAGAGCAAGCCAAACTGGAAGCTGGAATCCGGGTGACGGTGGCGTGAGCTTGAGGAGGTGGACCGAGTGGTCCCACAACTACGCTGATACCGACCTTCCCGGAATGCCCGCTGACACACAGTAGGATTGCAGAGAGAAGAGCAAAACCAAACAAGGCTTCACTGGAAAAGCAAAAGTCTGACAGCCCAGGAAGAACCAGTGATCTGCTCCAACCAAAGTAAAGCTAACGGGAGCTACGGTAGGGGAGTTGGGGCATGCAAAGCAAGCCACAGGGGAGATCTGTCATCTCAGTAATCATTGAGAGTAAACATTTTGAAGAAAGCCTGAGGAGTGATCTCCATCGTCCCAGTAATTGCACGAATAAGAACAGTTGGGAAGAATGCCTTGGAAGGAATCTCCTTAATTTCAATAACTTTTCTAGCAGTAACCAAAGTGAACAGAGCCTCAGGAGCAGTATCCCTCGTCACAGTAAATATGAGACAAGATTGTTAAAGAGTGTGATACATTCGAGGGAGCGCTCAGAGAAGCCTGGCGGGAACTAGAAGGGCTCGTAAGAACCATTGTGAAAACAAGTTGGAAGAGAACTTTGAGTCACAGAACCAGGAGAAGGGAGTCACTCTCCTGGGGGTTCTATGTCATTTCGCCAACACCCGTTTTTACGACTGGTATTTTTCCACAGAATTTTTGCCGAAAAAACTTTTTTCGCAATTTGTGTACAATTATTTTTGGGGGATTCCCCTCCCCAAGCCCCCTGTCATCAACCTCTTTTTAAGAAAAATCCCAAACCCTCCCCAACCCTTTATATGCCACCACCCCCCCTCCCCAAACCCCCCAAAAATAATGTTGCCAAAAATTAGATGGAAAAACACCAGTCGTAAAAAATGGGTGTCAATGAAAAGACGCTGTACCCTCCTGGGTTATATTTGTTGAATCAGAAGCTACAGCTATAGGTTTTAAGGACTGTCGAGAGAAGGTTGAGGTTGAACTTGTGGAGCCAGGAGAAGGGAGTAATTCTCCTGGCATTATTGCTTCAAGAAAATCTACTACCGAAATAAAGACAAACATTGCACCTAGGGCTGATCCCTACAGAACCAAGAGAATGGAGTAATTCTCCTGGTACTATTTAGGTCCGTTTCTGTTGTTTAGTGGTAGGGCTACAGTAGAGGATATTATTGTACAGAGGACGTATATTCATTTGGACTTCCACCCTGATGATAAACACCAGTTATTTCTTGGTTAGGTAGGGACCACCCTCTAGAACTAAGGAAAGGCAGGTGTTCTCTTCTTTCTGTAATTAAAAATCATATTGAAATGCCACCTCTGTCTCCGACTCCTCACTCCAGCACGCCACAATGGCTACTGCTTTGGCAGTCTATTAAAATGAAGAATCTGTGGGAGAATGCAATCCATTGAAGGAGAAATTACCTACCAATAGTGTTTTCTATGGATTCTTCTCCCACATATTCCTGATCTTGATAGATAGCATTCCAGCATCAGCTGCTCGTAATTCTTTTCCTAACCTAGTGAGTCCCCCAGCAGCTTTGCTGGATTTCTGGAGTTTGTTTTTTTTTCTCCTGCCAAGAGTGAGACTCTTTTTCTCCCACTCTTGGACATGATCTATGGTGTTCCTTTGACTGTTAATGTGTTTTATGGACTATGGGGTCCTTTACTCCATAGGGTCTCATGTGTTTTTACTATGTGTGTTACACAGCACCCTCTGTGCAGTAACACAGGGGTGTCATAGAGACACCCCACCAAAGACTCCATACCCTGGGACTGACTACTGTCTCCCAGGGCATGTAAAGTCACCATTGGCTTTACTAGTCCCAAATTATTAACAGAAACCAGTACCAACCATCATATTGTGGACGTACTGGTCGGGGCAATTCGATTGCCCTGGGGTCTGTTAGTCGAGGGGGCACGTCTCCGCCCCCCCTGATCGAGTTTTGGCTGGTGGCAGTGGAAACTACTTTTTATATTCGACCGCAAATATTTCCCTATGGGATTTTCCCATTGTTCGAGGCTACCAACTTTCATTATTTAATTCTCATAGCCTCGAGCATACCGCCGGTTTATTTAATTAATATTAATTCGCCGGTTGGTATTTTTTGCCAAGACTCGATTCTAAAATGGTGTTTGTGTTCTCTTCTGTGACTCCAACCCAAGTCGAGCCCTTTGTTCCACTTTTTGGTGGGCTTCTCCACAGAAGCCTCCAAAAGTGGTGCCACTCTGTCTGGGTACCGCAGGGGGTGTGGGAGGGGGTTTAGGCACCCTGGACTGAGTTACCTTGGTAACTCGAGTCGCACTCTTGTGTGATTGGCCCAAGTGGTGAGCCGGCCGGCTCACCACTTAGCATGTTTGATTGACAGCTAGGCTGAGTGAATGGGGGTATGCTGCATAAAAGCAGGTCTTTGGGGACTGGAACTTCAGAAGTCGCCACAGGACCTGAGAATCCGACGAGGGAGAAGCTGAGCCGACCTACCACGACGACACCACCGGTGGAGGCCTGCGGAACCGACTCACCACTTCCCGACGACAGAGAAAATCTCCCGGCTGGAGAGGCTTCTTCCCCTGACTGGTGGGCACACCCAGTTTACCTTCTTTCTTCGCACCCCAGATCGGTTTGTGGTCGAACTGCCCGTGCCAAGCACCCCGGCGGCCGGATAGCCACTTACCACTGAACTGTGAATCAACGGACCGCTCCTTGTACCTGAGAAACTCCGCGGCTGGTTTCTTCCCTGGCAGTGCAACGGACTCCTGTCTTCCTCCCCGACGAGATCCTCTCTTCCCCTGGACGAAGCACCGACTTGCATTCTCTGCCAGGAACAACTGCCCCCGCTGGAGTATTCTTACCACTGTAAGGTACCATGTCCGCCAGGCCTCCCTTTCTAAAGATTGCTACAAGGTAATAATAACCCCTTAACCTTCTGGACTGGGCTGGCCGCCTTGACCCTCTAACTGGTCCCTTTCTTTGGTCCAACTCCTTTTTGAACCGTTACAAGACTTTTGTGCACTGCAACCGTGTGACCTTGGACACATTTCGTTTTGATCCTCTTAAAGCGGATCCGGCCTACTGACTCTGAATTCACGGTGCTGCTTTGCCTTCCTCTCTTGTTGTGTTCGTGAAAAAGTGTTGGGATCTGTTTCAATTTGCTTTTCTCTCCCTTTTTAAAACGAATTATTAGAGTGCCATCTACGTTAAGCGCTCACCGCTGTCTGAAAATAAGTGGGGCTTTACTTAAGACTTGTCTAATATTCTTTTAAGGGAGTGTATATCTTTTAGTGACCGTGTTTTTTAATTGCTTACTATTAGTGCCTGTGTGTTTTTCTAGATGTGGTTTTTAAATAAATAATTATCTCTTTTACACCAAGCCCTGGTCAGTGTTTACTTGTTCTATTGTGTTCTCTTGACCTATTGTGAATACTCTGTATACTGCCTAACTCTTCTTGAGGGAAGTCTGACTGCTCAGCCACAGTCCAGACAGTACCACACAGATACCAAGTGAATCTGTGTGGTACAGACTGCTACCAAGTGGGTTTACTGCCAAACACCTGTAGTCCTAAATCTTTTGCAGTGGTCCCAGAGGGAACTGCACAGGTTTCCGCCTAACAGGCATAGTGCGCTCAATATAGTCTACTCCCTCATATTTACAATGTCATTTAAAAGATGTGACCAAATTAGAAGATACGCATCAGTCCCCTTCCTATAGCGCTTTTGTAACCCTCAAGAGAACTAAGAGTGTCTCTGGACATATTAATGTTGAACAGAATTTCTTCACAGGACCCCAATGCGATAAAGCCCTTGAGTCTCCCCTCGCAACTGTTTTTTTTAGTAAGGGGAACAGGGAGTTAGGTGGACAATCCCAAATATTCCAAAACATTAGTAGATTTTGCCTTTTGTTCTTGCCCCCCAGAGATATAAGGCCCAATTCAAAGGGATGGAATTGGGAAGGGCCAAAACCTTTCTCCAGATTAAACCCTCTAAACGATCCCAAAAAAAGTGTTTTAAAGGAAGAAATTCTGTACCATGAAGCAAAGCTTGTATCACTTTAGATTTGTAAAACTGTATTATTTATAAATGTATTAATTGATAGAACAATATAGCCCGTTAGGGCTTTTTGTACTATCAACCAATGGATATTAATAGCCATAGTATCACACCACAACATTGCAATTTACAAAAGGAAGAATAATAATTAAAATTCACTTAGTTATGGATTATACTGCTATAAGATTTCCATAATTTATTCCACCCTGCACCACATTTTAATCAGATGGTAAATTAGGCCAGCATTATTCCCTTCAAATAAGGTAGCCCATACATGTGTTAGACTAGTTTGAGACGCACCTAGTCCACACGCCAAAAAAGAAATCCTTCTAATATTAAAAAGGCTCTCACACTTCAATATCAGATGTTTGGTTGTTTCAAGGACCAGCACACCACATAGTCTGCAATCGCGATGCTCTCTACCCAAACCATCCCATCCCCCGACATCCTCGAGTGAGTCAACGTTGTTAAATTTTAACTGCATATACTTGTAACGACCCAATTATACGGGCATTCAGTCAAATAGCTGCAAGATTTGTTATAAGTTAATTTTTGAGAAATGTATTCCTCGCTGAGTGACTTAGTTGACAAGTTAGTGTTTGTTAGAGATCCAAGAAGCAGATCAGTTTCTTATGTGAAGACTTGAAATTTGTGAGGGTGATGTCATTCGGGTTAAAACTAGATCTAAATCGATCATACCATTTGCAGGCTTCCTTATGCATTAGGCTAATGTTGGTTTGAGAATAAATTGTTAGCTGCTCCTTAGTAGAGAATTGAGTGATAAGAGCGTGCTAGGAGAAGCATTAGCCATCTTCCTGTGCAGATTTAGGTTGCTCAACGTCAAAGCAATGTTTATGCTGTTCATGTTAAATTCGAGTAAGACAAACTCGATGCGTGTATGCAATGATAATTTCTAGATAGTTTTCAGATATCGATTTAACATTTGATTTAATTTCGGTAAACGTTTAATAGCCCAAATCTATGCACCATATAACATCAATGGGCACATTTTAATCTAAAATAGGTTAAGCAGAGACATTAAAGAGTAACCCACATGTTCTTTAGCTAAATGAATTATCTCCCCAGTGTTTTGCCAAACTTTCATATCCGGCTTGTTAATGTGAGAGTCCCACGTACATTTTTGGTCGCTGATTAGCCCAAGATATTTGTTCATGGTAACTTGGTCAATGGGTTGATCGGCAATCATGATAGCAACTTTTAGAAATGTTAATACTAATCCCATTAAGTTCGGAGTATGCGCTTAGTCTACCTAGTGAACCTTGAAATCCTCTGGGAGTGCAGTCAAATAGGACAAGGTCATTGGAATAACCCAGCCATCACACCATTGACTTGCCCAGTCTGTGGTTAGGTCCTTATCCAAGTTCAAGAACTCATGTAGGTCTTCCAGATATAGTTTGAATAGTATAGGGGCAAGAATACATTCATCTTTTTTAACCCGATATGAGTGCTCATATATTCTGAGGTAACTCCTGCACTAGACAGCATGATTTTCACATTAGTATTGGAATAGAGTGACATTATAGTTTTTATTTATTTGTTATGGCTGAACCCACAGTTCAGAACTGAAAGGGCGGTGAGTGTGCACAGCAATAATTCAAAAAAGTGTGTTATTCGTATATCAGACTCATGTTTCTGCGTGGGGTGCAACCCCAATAAAAAGGTGCTTCTGTGTAAAAGCACACAGACAAATTGAAAGAAAGACGTTGGCTGTTGAGCCAGCGGTGTGGGCTGCACTCCCAGTTGCCAGAAAATTGGCTTTTTCTTACTTGTAAAAAGTTAGTACAGTTTTATTGAAAAAATTCCAACACTGTTGCTTCGCTCAAAATAAGTCATTTATTCTTCAATTGTATTAGTATGCAACACTGTTGCAGATGCATTCACAGAGGCCAATGCATTTCGGACACGACTGTCCTTCATCAGGGCCTGTGAGGTCATTATCATGGGATACCAAATCAGTATAATCGTAGTTATCAGACATTGAAATAACAATTGTCGAAACATTAGTCATATGTCAAAGTATTCCACACGTTATTATACCATTCGCAGTTACAATGGATTCCATAGTTATTTTGCAAAAACAATGTGAGTCAACATGTAGTGGTAATATAAATAATTATAGAAATCCCCAGTTCATGTCCGTAGTTCTTTTGACAGTTATCAATAAAGAAAAAACACGTAAGGATAATACATAAGTGTTCGAGTCATCATGAAGGTTGCACAATAGAAAGAAAAGAAAGAGAATGCTTTTAGATGCTGGACATGTCAATATGGTATGAAAGTAATATGGTATCATCTTGGACCTAGCCCATGTTGTAGTAGGCTCAACTGACCTGTTTAACTGAAGTGAATGTTGAACTAAGTTCATTGTAAAAGTCTCCACCTTCCACGAGGAATCAATAAATGGCTGGCTATATTGTCATTCTTCTCACTTCCTGTATAGTAAAAACAATACTACTGTGATATCTATCTATTAAGGTGCATCACATGTCTAATATGTATGAAAAGAATTCTTACCAAAAGATGAATGTTGAAATCAAACAAATTAATAGACAAAAAGACTCCTTCTTGACATCTGTGCAGTGTGTCACATGAATAGCTAACCACTTCTGCGTGTTAAATATGTATGTTACTATAATTGTTACATTAGTGCCTTGCACAGTTACTACTGGTGGTCCATTTGCTTTTTACCTGTATAGGACGTGCACCTAGAGAATTATAGAGTCTCTCTGCCATGTGTCTCATGGATCACTAGCAGCTATTTCGTATACATACACGTGTGGAAATTCTAATACATAAGAAAATGACAGAAACTTATTAAGATGCTTCATATCCATGTCCAATGGTTTTACCTGCAGTAACGTGCCAACGCCACAGTGAAAAACCATCGCTGTGCGCTGCGCATTACTGAAAGAGTAGAGGTTGCTGTGGTGACGGTCCACGTGAGAATAGCAGCCATCTTGGAATGGGACGAGGCACATCCACTACATAAATTGGTGTGTAAAATGCTCTACTATCGATCGAATCGATGAAAAATATATAAAGCGGACGTGTCACTAAAGGATATGCCTTCCTGCTTGACAACAAGCACTCCATAACTAGAAACTAAGGTTGTGCTAAATATCTAGGGAAACAGGAAAAAAAACACTATGGTGTGATGTATGCGCTCTAAGTCACCTGGGAATTGAAGTCCAGAGGTGCAAGTCTTACTCGACTCATGCTGTCTTTTAAAGATGCAGCTGCACGTTGCCACTGTAAGGGCACTATAAAACAAAATAGTAACAATATTGTCAGATGTGTAATGGGAGCTGAAAGCCGAACAGTGCTTTTAAGGTAATAAACTGGATCCACAAGAATGCCAAGCTTAATGTAAATGTGGTGTAAGAATCATTTACATTCTTCATAGTGGCCAGTTAGCATAATAATTGCTCAAATTACTTGTACAGATAGTGTCATGCCACATTCAAAAATGCACCATGGTTATGATTGCTCACACGAGACATTTGTCAGATATAGTCAAAGCAATAAAGTCTGAACAACCCTTTGAAAGGGAACTACAACGTAATAAAGCATGATCAGACTGAATATATATATCTAATTTAGAAATTCCTTGCATTCTATTCGACGCTTTGTAGCCAATTCACATAGTAATTACTCAAAGTACTTATACGGATAATTTCATGCCAAATTCACAAATGGACCATAGACATAATTAGATTGGGATGTTCTGGGAAAGTCAAGTCAGAAGACATAACCGCTTAGACTCGTATCGACAAAGATACACACTCAAATTCGTATATGCTTGATTACACTTCAGAACGATATATACATTCACAATGTCCAGATCAATGGAACTGATCAACAGCTTAGATATTACTATAATGTATATTGAAGGGGAACTAGGGACTCGCATAGCATTAAATTACACTACGTCGACAAGGAAGTCATATCCTAGTTGAAAGTGATCAAAGAAAACAATTCAGGTCCCATTCTTCGTTAATGCCTCCTGGGGACAGGGCATCAAGTCTCTCTATCCAAAAAGCCTGCAGTTGAGCTCTTTTCTTCTTAGCGTTCACATGATGTCCTTTTGTGTCAACAATCTCTAAGATTTGAAATCTTAGTTGGGAGATGGTGGGCCTCATTACGACCCGGGCGGTAAGGGATTACCGGTAAGGGCACCAGTGCCGGTAATCCCTTACCGCCCTATTCCGAGGTCCCTTTGCGGGTCCTCCCTTAATGCCTGGTTTTACCAGGCGTTAAGGACGGGACCCGCAAAGGGACTTTGGAGCTAAAAACGGTACCGCAATTTGCGGTACCGTTATTAGCGCATCCCCATTGAGCCCTATGGGGGCTCAAATGAGAATGGGGAAGGGCCCTGGTGAATGGGGAATTACCACCCCCGCCGACCTTGGAATGGGGCGGTAATAGCTCCATTCACCAGGGCGGAGTCTGCATGGGTTTGGTGGCATCCATGGCGCTAATAGCGCCATGGTTACCTTCAAACTCGTAATGAGGCCCAGTGTCTCCTTTTTCAACAAAGTGTCTGGCTATGGCCAAAGTTTGATTGTTGTTCCTGATGCAGGATTTGTGCTCATTGAGTCTTAATCTTATCTTCCTTGCCATCTCTCCTACATAGTACTTCCCACAAGGGCATTTAATGCAATATATCACATTCTCTGTAGTGCATGTAATACGATGTTTCAGTTTGATCAGTTCGCCTGTTCTGGGATGTGATACTGTGGGTCCTTCTTATTATGTTATTACAATTTCCACTAGTCAAACATGGGTATATCCCCGGATGTTTGTGAGTTTTGCCTTCAGTGTCTACCAACATATTCCTTAAATTCTTGCTTTTCTGATATGCAAATACCAGTGGTTGAGAGAAAAGATGTTTGGTTCTGTCGTCACTCGTTAAGATACTCCAATGTTTCGTTATACTCTGCTTGATCAGTCCGCTCTGAGTAGAATATTTAGATACCAACACTAGACTAGGACTCTCTCGTTCAACTTTATTTTCCAAAAGATCGGTATGGTTTTTGACAAAGCTCTTTGGAGATCTTTGTCTGGATAGCCTCTAACCCGTAATTTCTCTTGTAGCTTAGTCAGGTGTTCATTATGTTCATCAGGATTGCTTACTATGCGTTTAACCCACAGTTCAACCTTTCAGAACAAAAATTAGTTAAACAATTATTAAAATCACAATACATCCTTTTTTAGTAAATCCAGAAGGAACTTGAAAAAAAGATGTTAAAATCACATACAATTATACAATCCTAATTCAATTTCACAAAGCTAAAATTGTCCCTTTTCTGTATCCACATGTAAAATGTCCAAGAATAATAAAAAATGTATGACAGCTAAAACCAGTGAATTATGACATTTAAAAATCATTTCCCAGATATCATGAATGGTGATGAGCCTATAGTCCTTAAAATACTGTTCTAAGAAGAGTTTCCTCTTGGTTATCAGCTCAGGACATAAAACCCCCTATATGCTTTAAAGTTTCCAACTCACTTTCGTTATTACAAAATCGACATCCTCGCTGCTCCTTTGACCAGTTTAACCTTGATCCTATTACATCTCTTGTCGGCCATAGGTTGAAGCAAAATATTAGGAAAAGAATGTTAGTTAAGAATTGATGTAGTAACACTGTGTGTGACTACACACCACTTATCTGCGTGGTGTTAGGTAACCCACATTTTGGTATAGGTCTGTACTACACATACAGGTTGGTGAGCTTCCACCGAATTCTATTTATGGCGCAATTTATATCAGCACTACCCATAGAAACCTGGGTTGAAATGGGGGACAGGATGTCATTCACTACCAGTAGAGGGAAGTGGTCACTTTCTTCTGTGTGTACCACTAATAAGTCCATCTCCAGTCAGAAAAGCGAAGCTGAACCAAAGATGTAATCAATAGTAGAAGCACACTTACCAGATACTCTTGCTTGCATCGACCGTTTAACATGCATAGAGCTAAAACCCACAAAAGGTTTGCCCACCCAATACCACAAACATCTCATTTTGTTTGAAATAGCTCAGTCAGGAACACTTTCGTGATGATGCAGATTCGGGGGAATTTTAGAATTAATGCCACCCATAAGTAACATTTTAAATTGTGAATTGTATAGCTCAATTAAATCATGCACAATTGCTCTCAGGCTTATAGTTTGATTAGAGCCCAGTGGGTCTTAAATATTAATAAGCAGTAGTGAGATTGTAGATCCATCCCTCATTCCAATAAGGGTTGCTGCCAGTACATAATTCGAAAAAATTGTGTTACTCAAATTAAATAGGTTATTGCAGCTAATTAGTAAACCACCCTTTGGCCGGTCCAATGGATCTTTAGTGGTGAGCTTCTGAATAGTAGTCTATCCGTCCAGCACAATTTCCCCAAGTAGCTAAGTCTCTTGAAGAGCAATGATACTACATAAGGCAGAATTAGCAAAGATGCCATCCTAGTTAAATAAGTGAGTGAATCCATGTGTGTTCCAACAGAGCAGTTTGATACTGTGGTGAGGGCCGTTTGTCAAAATGATTGGGAATGAAGCGAGATAGCCAAGACCAGTCTGCATCAATACTTTGTGTGCAGGAATATTGTCTACAGGACGTATCATTCTTGAGCCAGTGGAATTCTAAGTAATCCTAATGTCGGTTTGGGTTACTTCTGCCCAAAGCCCCTATAATAGTTTTGAGATTAAGAAGCCTGGGCTGTGACCTCACTGGTTGAGTAATTTCGATTTAGGGTCTAGAATAGTCATCTTTTGCCCAGTGATGTCAGGAACGGATATATGCTGTATATTGCATTCATAACCAAGCCTATAAAGATCCACTTCACATTGTTGAATATATTCAAGTGTGGACTCCCGATAGAAGTGCACTAAAGTAGTGGCAAGAGAACAGTGGTCAAGAATATCCCCACCTCAATGTCACTAGAGGAAATGTACGTAACTGTGGAATATGATGGCAAAGATTCAGGAAGGATGATCGATTAAGTACATATTCATTATTACATATAAATAAACTCTGGATCTTAATTACTCTTTTGGTATGCTTGGTAGGATGTGCTTCATCCTTCATAGGGTCAGTCACATTTTCAAAACTTACTTACAATTGGTTTGAAACAGAGACACTATAGCACCATCTGTTGGTATCGGCCAAGGGATTATGGTCTGTCTGCATAATCAAAACGTCTGTAGAGGGGGCATGCGATTGTATTTAGATGTTGAAGGGAGCCTACTGGGCTCAATACACTGTTTGATTTCCAATGAGTATGATTTAGCAGAAGTAATTTGGGAGTGGTCGGTGGGCTCATCATTGATGACTAACTAATGGATGTCTTCCAAGAGAAGTCATCTTTGTCATTATGTTTGATCACTTTACACTTGTGCGACTTATTTATGGCTTGGGTTCCGTTAAAACAAGGACCCCCTAAGAGAGTATGAATATCTTTCTGGCCTTTATTTTTTGGAGCTCTGGTTGGCTTCTTCTCATGATTGTGTGAACCAATAGGCCCCTTTTTATTTTTTTTCTTTGTCCCCACTGTTTTTTTCATGGGAGCTGCAGCAACAATTGGGATCTACGATGTTACCTCGCAGGCCGATTTCATCGAATCCCTGTTCCGATTTCAGCAATGCAGAGGAACATCTTTCTCTTTCCATGCCCCCTTCCTTCTCCATTCTCAATGCGGGGTGCTCATTTTCTCGCCCGCACCTCCCCCTCCCACCCCCCTACCCCCAGACCCAGTCATTTGCTCTAACACCCCAGCCACCCCCGTCCCACTCTCCCATTCCATGACATACTTACACACGCAAAGGCACTCCATACACACATCCCTACCCCTCTCTAAACCCCCTCCTTACCTCAGTCAACCACCTCTTCACGTAGTGCGCAGTAAACGCTAGGTTTACTTTGGGCGCACATCTAAATTAAGGAGGGTTAGTTCCTCCAGTCTTATTTAACTCATCGATCTCGAGCAGATCGAGTTGACTTTAATCATCTCGTTAACATGGAAGGGATGCAGCGTGAATAATGTAGACCCTGCGATGTAAGAAAAACGGGTCGGCCAAGCAAACCTGACACTTTGAACCATGCAGTAATTAAATACCAGTGAGTTTGCTGCAAACAATTTGGTCAGAATGAACGATTGCCTTAGTGGAGACCGAAATTGGTGTAGGCAAGGGAGAGGAGAAATCAGATATTACTTTCACTAACATTGCACTTGGCTAATCGTATCTGTTTTGCTTTTTTCCTGATATGTTTATTTCATATAGCAAGTTGCTTCTTGTTTTGGTACTCACTTGTAATGGAGCTAATGTCAGCACTTTGCAAGGGTACTGAACAAGCAATAGCAGTGTCTGTGATCTTAAGTACTTTGTAGATATTATTGTCACACCATGCATTGATGGTCTTGACAGGACACACCATGCATTACCTTACGATTGATCACAGTCGAAACAGGAAAAGTAGTAGAAATAATTTTGATTGCCATATCATTAATACAAGCCACATTAGAGATGGGTCTAGTGATCGTAATTCGGTCAAGAATTTGAGTAAGTATTGTAGAATGAGCAGTGGATGTTTCGTGTAAAGTTTGACATTTCCTAGTCAGCAAGATTAAAAGGAGTTCTAAAGCTTGAAATTGGGTGCAGGGCATTTCAGAGTTAAGGGAAATGTTAGAAGTGATAGCTGCCTGAGCTCCAGAGTCTGTCGCCCGAGTTTCAAGTGTTTGTTACTCTCCCTGCTGACCAGGTGGAATTTAATAGGAGAAATTTGGCAGTACTCAAACTCTTATTCACAGCTTCTTCCAGGTTGAAGGGTATTTAGATGGCTCGCCAAGGACCTCAATCGGTGGTCCTCTATAGGGGGATTGCATAGAAAGGTCCCCGAGGGTTGCCGGAGGATCGGCATAGTCCAGGTTGGGAGTGCTAATCGCTTTAGTGACATGTTTCAACATTTTAGAGACCAAACGTTTGGGGAATAAGTCAAATGATTGAAGAGATGTCGACCTCACTGGGTGTCCGGGGATTAACACATTTGTGATTTTACTCTCAGCATCTAATTTGTAATTCAAATGGTGCATTGGAAGGGGGGTTTGATAGTTTTGAGTGGGCGGGTTCTGGGGTGCCGTTAAGTAGAATGTAGCAGACCTGTAAGTGCAGTAGGCTCATTGCTTCTTACCGGATCATCAGTAATGTCCTGCATCACTCCAAGAGAATCAGTAGAAGTACGTTCCATAATCCAACTCTTAGGAGCAAACAGAAAGTTAGTCCTCCGGGCCTCAGCGCCTGCTTCAGCGGTCCACCAACCTTTTAAATAGTAGTTGGTAGGCAGCTCAAATGGCACAGGGAGCTTAACAGTCACCACCTGGATTATGGGAGAGTGAGTTCCTTCAGCGTCCTCACACAGGTAATCTCTGTGAGTAGCAACAAAAGCATTATTGGTAGGGCCATGAAGCATCTGCACATGCAGTCAAGTCGGATCATTTGTACTGAGAAGACCATTGCTTTCTGTCGCAAATGTTTGCATATCTCACCTATTTTAGATTTAGAGGAAACCAAGTCACTAGAACAACAATAGGCTCGAAGATATTGATACATCTTTGAAGGCCAATAGGAGTTTAAACAAATCAGGTGCCAACACTCATCCCTGGTGCAAACCATCAAACATGTATTTTCCCAGTCATCGTGCCAGTTAAAAAATAAAATAAAAGTAAAAACTTAGTTTTTCGTGAAAATACAACATGCAACTAATGACCGTACAGTTTGCTGTCTCCTCACCATTGCAATCACAGATATTACACCAAAGGTAAAAGGATATCCAAGACAATAAGAATGGAGTACGGTCACAGAAAAACTAACCAAAAAGACCTGCTTGTGCCAACTTGGTCCTGCTCGTGAGTACATTCAAACGTTCCAGCTGCACCCAAAATGCCTATGGAGGCATGTCATCTGAAGAAGTAAACCAAGCCTGCGTACAGAGCATTCCATGCATTCACGTCATCACTCGCCTCTCTCATACCAATATATGCTTTAGGCCATCGCCCATCTATACTGATCCCTCACCAAGCATGAATACTGAGTCCCTCCTTGTACTTCTAAGCCATTGCAATCCTGCGCTTGGCCAACACACAAATCAGGTCTCATCTTGTAGAGGTGTTATAGTGTGTTTTTTCCCCTCAGGAACAATCCCAAGAGACAGGCCTCAGCATTTCTATGCCACCCTGCCTGCAACGCCCCCGAGAACTCTTGGACCACCAGGCAAGTCCAAAACTTATGCGTGAAGTTTGCCTCGTCATTCTCAAATCTAGGGCAATTCCTCGGTCCTGCTCCCTTAAATTGAGCTATTCTGTGCGTATCATGTATGCCCTATGTATAACTTGTAATTGCAATAGCTTGAAACTGGCATTGCGGGAGACCTTCCTAGTATACATCAGGGGGCGGGCCCATTCCGGGTCTGTGAGTTTTCCCCCTAGGTCTGCTTCCCACTGCATCTGTACTTTCCGTACTGGTTTACCTAGTGCCTCCAAGAGCACGTCCTATATTCTGGAAACCACGTGGCCACCTTCCATCATATTGTACATGGCCTCTAGCCTTGGGATATTCTCCATACTTCCCTTAAAGTCTGGCCATCTCATTTCAATCTTCTTAACCAAGCTTGCATACATTAAGAATTGTCCCCCGTGTATACCTGTGTACTGCATGAGGGACTCAAGTCCATCACCCATAGCACCTTCAACAAATCTTACACCTCCGCTACCCCACAGGTCTTCCAGTGCCTCCTGATCACTCTCACTGGGAGGGCTCACCATCCAATATTCCCACTAGGAGACTATTATTAGAATATGGATCAGCAATTCATACTAATCGCCAGGTTCTATGCCACAGGGTCTTGCCCAATGCCACCATGTGAGGCAAATGCGTTCATTGGAACTCATGTATCTACAACACCTCTTTCATGAAATAGTGTTCAGTGCAATACAATTGTGTCCTGGGAAGGCTCATCAGCCTGCCAGTCCAAGACAAACTGCAGCTGCCCTGCCAAATAATGCAGTACAAAGTGGGACAACCTGATCACCCCACCCCTTCATCACAGTTCCTTTGCAGCATGCTCAAAGCAATCCCATTCTTCTTCCCTCCCCAAATAAAGTATATGGGTATAGTGTCATGCTTGCTAAAAAAAGTCTTGATAATATTAAAAGATATATTGGCAAAGTGGTATAGCAGGCGGAGGAGCACTACCATCTTCAAGAGTGCGCTCTTCCCATCATCGACAGTGGTAACCTCTTCCAGAACACCATGGATGTCACCACTCCTTCATGGACACTCCGAGTATTGTGTTGTGAACATCCCGCCACACATTGACCCCAAGGTATCTGAAAGCGTCAGTCTCCCACTGCAGGCTGAGATTGTGTATCAATAAGTGCAGGTAGCTCATGAGTGCAGTTAGCTCAAATAGGTGCAGCCAGCAGGTGGCTTATAAGTGCAGAGATAATGGACTGTAGGGTTGCAGGTACAGACCCTTAAGAGCTGGGGGCACCCAGAGGCCGTGCGGGGGTGTTAGGCAGAAACCTGTGCAGTTCCCTCTGGGACCACTGCAAAAGATTTAGGACTACAGGTGTTTGGAAGTAAACCCACTTGGTAGCAGTCTGTACCACACAGATTCACTTGGTAGCTGTGGCTGAGCAGTCAGACTTCCCTCAAGAAGAGTTAGGCAGTATACAGAGTATTCACAATAGGTCAAGAGAACACAATAGAACAAGTAAACACTGACCAGGGCTTGGTGTAAAAGAGATATAATTATTTATTTAAAAACCACATCTAGAAAAACTCACAGGCACTAATAGTAAGCAATTAAAAAACACGGTCACTAAAAGATATACACTCCCTTAAAAGAATATTAGACAAGTCTTAAGTAAAGCCCCACTTATTTTCAGACAGCGGTGTGCGCTTAACGTAGATGGCACTCTAATAATTCGTTTTAAAAAGGGAGAGAAAAGCAGAGAATAAATTGAAACAGATCCCAACACTTTTTCACAAACACAACAAGAGAGGAAGGCAAAGTAACACCCTGAATTCAGAGTCAGTAGGCCGGATCCGCTTTAAGAGGATCAAAACGAAATGTGTCCAAGGTCACACGGTTGCAGTGCACAAAAGTCTTGTAACGGTTCAAAAAGGAGTTGGACCAAAGAAAGGGTCCAGTTAGAGGGTCAAGGCAGCCAGCCCAGTCCAGAAGGTTAAGGGGTTATTATTACCTTGTAGCAATCTTTAGAAAGGGAGGCCTGGCGGACATGGTACCTTAAAGTGGTGAGAATACTCCAGCGGGGGCAGTTGTTCCTGGCAGCGGATGCAAGTCGGTGCTTTGTCCGAAGGAAGAGAGGATCACTTCGGGGAGGAAGACAGGAGTCCGTTGCACTGCCAGGGAAGAAACCAGCCGCAGAGTTTCTCAGGTACAAGGAGCGGCCCGTTGATTCGCGGTCCAGTGGTGAGTGGCTATCCGGCTGCCGGGGTGCTTGGCACAGGCAATTCGACCACAGACCGGTCTGGGGTGCGAAGAGAAGAAGGTAAACTAGTTGTGCCCACCAGTCAGGGGAAGAAACCTCTCCAGCCGGGAGATCTTCTCTGTCGTCGGGAGGTGGTGAGTCGGTTCCGCAGGGCTCCACCGGTGGTGTCGTCGTGGTAGGTCGGCTCAGCTTCTCCCTTGTCGGATTCTCAGGTCCTGTGGCGACTTCTGAAGTGCCAGTCCCCAAAGCCCTGCTTTTATGCAGCATACCCCCATTCACTCAGCCTAGCTGTCAATCAAATAATGTAAGTGGTGAGCCGGCCAAGGTAACTCAGTCCAGGGTGCCTAAACCCCCTCCCACACCCCCTGTGGTACCCAGACAGAGTGGCACCACATTTGGAGGCTTCTGTGGAGAAGCCCGCCAAAAAGTGGAACAAAGGGCTCGACTTGGGTTGGAGTCACAGAAGAGAACACAGACGCCATTTTAGAATCAAGTCCTGGCAAAAAATACCAACCGGCGAATTAATATTAATTAAATAAACCAGCGGTATGTTCGAGGCTATGAGAATTAAATAATTAAAGTTGGTAGCCTCGAACAATGGGAAAATCCCATAGGAAAATATTCGCGGTCGAATATAAAAAGTAGTTTCCACTGCCACCAGCCAAAACTCGATCAGGGGGGACGGAGACGTGCCCCCTCGACTAACAGACCCCGGGGCAATTGAATTGCCCCGACCAGTACGTCCACAATATGATGGTTTGTACTGGTTTCTGTTAATAATTTGGGACCAGTAAAGCCAATGGTGACTTTACATGCCCTGGGAGACAGTAGTCAGTCCCAGGGTATGGAGTCTATGGTGGGGGGGTCACTATGACACCCCTGTGTTACTGCACGGAGGGTGCTGTGTAACACACATAATAAAAACACATGAGACCCTATGGAGTAGAGGACCCCATAGCCCATAAAACACATTAACATTCAAAGGAACACCATAAATCATGTCCAAGAGTGGGAGAAAAATAGTCTCACTCTTGGCAGGAGAAAAAAAACAAACTCCAGAAATCCAGCACAGCTGCTGGGGGACTCACTAGGTTAGGAAATTCAGCCTAAAGAGCGAATTCTCCCTAACAGCTGGCAGACACTTGGAGCAGACAGAGCTCGGTCTTGCACAAGTGGGAGCTATGCCTGGAGGTCATTGCAGAGATCTTCACCCTGTGGGGCACCCAAGACTGGATCGGTTTGCAACGAAGGACAACACAAAATGCTAACAGTTCTGCTTCAGGGAATTTCCCCCCTGGGCGGCATTGGGGTGACGTGTTCCTGATGGACTGGGTCTTCGACCTCCACTATGCGTTCCCAACGTTACCGGTCATCCCATGGGCTCTCAGGAGGTTAAGGGGGTTCATGGCTCGCCTGATCGCAAGGATATGGTACTTGGACCTCCTGAAACTGCCCATGTGTCCAGCTCTACAGCTTCATCGGAGGCCGGACCTCTTGTCACAGTCGGGAGGCAAGGTGCATCACCAAAACCCTGAACCTGTCTTCATGCTTGGCTCTTGAGAGGCTAAGGTAAGTGGACTTGGACGATGCAGCCTGTCCACTAGGTCGCTGTATGCGTGCAGGTGGAGAAAGTTCATATCATGGTGTATGGTGAAGGGAGTGGGACCCTATGTCGTGTCGCACCTCCACGGTCATGGAGTTTTTCCTGGCGTTTGTCAAATCAGGCCCTCAAGTGGGTATTGTAAAAAGATAAAAAGATACCTGGCAGTCCTTTTCTTGTGTACAAGGACACTAGAACAAGGTTCTTTTTTTCCATACCAGTGGTGGCCAAGTTCCTTAAGGGCCTTGTTAATTCTTTCGCTCCTTTTGTGGTCCCTGACTGGGATTTGAACATGGTTCTGACTTGTTTTAATGGCGCCTCTGTTTGAGCCTTTACATTCCACTTCCATCAGGCTTCTCACCTTGAAAACCGCCCTTTTGTTGGCGATCACATCCGCAAGGTGGGTCAGTGAATTACAAGCAATCTCTTGCAAGCCCCCATTTCTGATGTTTTAAAGAAAGAAGGTATCCCTGAAGTTTTTACTGAAAGTGGTGTCAGAATTCCACTTGAGCCAGAGCATGGATCTTCTGGTGTTCTTCCCTCCGCCTCACCGGTCTAAGGATGAGGAGAGTCTTCACAGACTAGGTCCAAGAGGGTGCTGAGTTGTTATCTTGCCAGAACGGGCTCCTTCTGAAAGGGTGATCAACTGTTCATTGCATTTGCAATACAGACTGGGGCGGGCTGTTAGAAAGTAGACCATCTCCGACAGATAGTGTCATGCATCTCGAAGTGATACCAGAATGCTGGGGAGGAGGTGCCTTCAGGGGTTGGGGCTCATTCATCCAGAGGGCTTGTGGCCTGTAAGGCCTTCCAGAGGCTAGTCCCAGTAAGGGACATTTCTCCGACGGCACCGTGGTCAAGCATTACATTTTAGATATTGCCCAACTAGCCTATGCTAATTTTAGAAGAGCGGTCCTTCAAAGTTTCTTGCTGTGACTTCCATCCCTTCACCGTCGGGGACACTGCTTTGGGAGTTTTATCAAGATGAGGAATATGTGGGAGAATGTCTCAGGTCTAGCGGTGCAATAGTGTCTCAAATATATTTTGCTGGTAGTTAGGTGGTAGGGAACTATTGCCCAAAACACAATATGGTACTATACACAAATAAATTGTAGGAACAGTACTCGTAGGATTCTGGTGAAGTTGTGATGCTCAGGATCTCATAGATGGCAAGTCCAGATGGGGTGAGTCCAAGTGAGGAAGGGGAGACAGAGATAGCACCAGGAGAGAGGGGAATGAACAAAGGGAGAGAGGGGAACAGGAATAGAACACAGACGAAACAAGGGACTTGAACAACTTAATGCTGGGCAACAATAACTCACCTGTTTGTTGTCGAGCAACCCGCTGAGGGGACCTCTATCCTTTTTCTGTCCCGATGGACCCTAGTGTTCACGTGACAGCACTCATGTTCCTTGATGACATTACCATGTCTTCCTGTGTGCGAGCTGCACGTTCCATGCCTGCTGCTGGCACATGGAGTCCTGGACATTATCTGCCTGGGAAGCTGCCAGCACGATCCCTCAGAGCGTCAGAACATGACAGAATGCAATCCATTGAAGGAGAAATGATTTACCTGTAATGTTCTTTCTATGGATTCTTCTCCCATAGATTTCTCATCGCCCTCTCAGCCTACTCCGCTTGGAAGTTCATGAGTCGTATGTGCGGTCTGTTGTCACCCTTCTATGTGCAGGCGACAAGAGGAATACAAAATTATATATATTTTTTCTGTTCGTTACCCAAGTTGACCATTTTCTGGTTCGTTCTTCACATACAAAACAGACTAACAAGAAGTTGTTTGGTGTTATAATGTTAGAGGATTGGTTAAATTGGCCATATCCATGTGTAAACATTTCATCTTGCAGGCTGTGTCTGGTGAAATAAAGGTGGGGAACTGAGGTAAGGGGGTGTAGTTCATCCCTTTAATACAATGATCTACGTCGCGTCCGCACTCAAGGAATGGGGCGGCCGAACATGAGGAAGTCGAGAGACTATGTCGAGCAGCACTATGCCCCCGTCAAACAACTTTCCACGCTGCTGACACTGTATGGATATCTATCAAGATGCAGAATCTGTGGGAGAAGAATCCATGTAAAGAGCATTACTGGTAAAAAGTACCCAGCGAGGGTCAATGAGCTTGTAAAAAGCAAGCTCATTGGTCCTCTTCCCCGGGCCTTACATGCCCAAGAAGGCTCCAGCACTGCCGCGTCCCGGAGTTCTTTCCGTAAATGCCTGCATGGAAAGGGAGAAGGGACTCCGTGTAGTCCCTTTGCCCTTTCCATGGTGGCCATTTTGTTTGATTACATTTTTATTAAACATTTGTTTTAAAAGCCGCCATGGAAAGGCATAAAGGGCCAAATGTAGTCCCTTCTCCCCGATCCCTGGCAGCCATTTGTTTTTTCTCAAGTCGAGAAACGGTTGCAGTGCCAATTCTCGACTTGAGAAAAGTTGCTCTTAGTACCCCGGTACGACGTGCCGGGGTACTAATGGCGATATAATCCTTTGAAGGGTGGGTATTACCACTAGGGTATATGCCTTAAGTAATTACTCCATCTGCACGATTGTCCTGGACAAAGTGCAGTAGATCAATATCGCCAGATTTGATTGCGCGCCAACATGGAATTGTATATAGCATGTTTAAGATGTTGCCCCAGTTCAAGATAATAAAGTGGTCGGTTCGCTCCCAATGCATAGTGTTGAATAAATTGCTATTGGTTGATCCCACCAAAATCTTTTAACCACCTGATTGACCTATGATGAACATGATGTAGAGTTGTTAGTAGTGACTTTCTCCATTTGAGGTCTGGCTATGTTCACTGTCAGGGTTCCATTGAATGCCTCGTTGGATCAACATAGACGGAGCTTGCGCAATAACAAACTACCTAGTAACCCCAGGGAAGCAAACATTTTTGGTCCCAAATCGGGGTGGTCTGCTAAGCCTCAGAACCATGCTGCATAGTTTCTGGCACGTCCTTTTACAGAACGCTATGGGTTGCCATGGAAACGCTGGCGGCCATGGTATTCGCGTAGGTACTCAGGCCTACGGCGCCGTCCTGTGCGTACGGTCAGGTGACCAGTACTTAAGCCGCGCCCCCTCGCACGGCGGCGCTTCTGAATTTGTCTGTTTTCAAAGCTACGTACCATGTACCTTGTCTTCTTGCCTCCTTGAATCCCTAACCCGCCTTGTGACCTTTCTTACTTCCTTCTTGCCATTGCTCTCAAGTCAAGTCTTACCTGCTCATACCAGACCCGGAACGTCTACAGACTGCATTCGTCTAATCCCTCAAGTCTTACCTGCTCATACCAGACCCGGAACGGCCACGGACTGCATTCGTCTAATCCCTCAAGTCTTACCTGCTCATACCAGACCTGGAACGGCCACGGACTGCATTTGTCTAATCCCTCAAGTCTTACCTGCTCAAACCAGACCCGGAACGTCCACGAACTGCAGTTATCTCATTTCACAAGTCTTACCTGCTTGTCGTTACAATCGGAAAACCCACGGACTGCATACATCTCGTCTCTTGAGTCTTACCTGTGTCATATCTTCTTTCTGGAACTGTCAGACACTTTTGGAACATTCAGGACAGTCGCGTATCGGCGCAAGGACCAAAGGACATTGGCGCATCAGCGCAAGGATCCAAGGACACCAGCGCAACGGCGCCCGGATCAGTTAACTCTTTAGGCGTCCTCGTGCCGGCGGGTATAGGAAAACAAAACATTGTTTTTCCCGGACTGCCACTCCATTTCCAATTCTCCTGCAACACCAATCCAGCTCACTCATTTGGTAAGCACAAGTCTATTTGTTTCTTACTTTCTTGCTATTTCTGCACTCCTGGTAAGTTACTTTTCTTGTTTTCAAGGTACTCACCAATCTAACTTGGAACTATTCAGTCCCAGTCTGATTTTCTTGTTTGTCAGTATCAGTTCAGTATCTTGCTTTGGAGAGTCCATTGCTTTAACCCACATGTTAATATCTGGTTAATTTTTCTTGCAGCCAGCTGTTGGAGTACCAGGGTGTACCATATTTTCGGCCAATACTCACCTCAATCTGTCCTTTTGTACTCTTGAGGGGTTTATTGTCAGAAAGCCTAAATTGCATCACGACATGTCAAGCCACCACTACTATACTGAGCCCCCTTGTGTCATAACAGTTCACAATATGAGTCATGACCGCTGTTATTAGTAGGAACGTCAATGGGAGGGTAATCTGGAGAGGTTTTGTCCTGCATAGTGGAGGAGTCCAGAATACAAGAATCTGAAGAATAACCTTACAGATTCATAAGGCCATTATGAGCAGTACCCACTTCCAAAGTGGGTGACCAAAGGAGATTGGACACCTTTATTTGCTTCTTTGGTTTTAGACAAGAATATTAAAGAAAATTACAGTCAAGGTCATTATGATATTTAGTTAACCTTTTTTTGTGGTTTGTCACTGAATCTACATCCTAGTTGGTGGTCACTGCCTCTTAATCCGAGGACAATGCAGACCCTGTGGAAAGAATCTGCTTCATCTGGCTCATTTTTTTTTTTAAAGAAATCAGTGTCCGGGAGCCTTGGGCCGATAGATCCTTGGCAGGCACCATCGTGGCAGGGCAGCCAGCGAGGCCAGCTGGCTTCAGGTGGGCACGGTGACGGTCTCAGTCCCCCACGGAAACCAGCCCGCAGCTGTGCTGCAGTGAAAAAAAGTGCTGGTACCAAAGGGAGAAACCCGTCGAACAGCTTGGAGCTCGCTGGGAACACCAGCGCACGGTCTCTGAAGAGAAGGTACAATGAAATGGGCCTCGGCAGTGAGCGCCATGCCGACCAGGTGCAGTAGATGACACAGTGAAAGGACTTGCGACCCGCTAAGCTCAGCGCACACCTAGGCGTGAGGGCACTTGGGGACAGCAGAAGTCTCAGCGAGCCATAGGGCAGCGCGCTCTGCAATAAACGAGTGTGGGAGAAGAATCCATGAGTACTGTATGTGTGCTGGGGTGTGCTCCTACCTCCTGGGACTATCACCAGTACTAGAATGTGATGGTTGGCACCCCCTGAGGGGTGAGGTCCCCATGTTAACCCCTCCAATCCGGCGCAAGCATGCAAACCGCACTTTGAAGGTGTGCTGGTCAACAGAATCAGAGTGGGACATGAGACAGCCAGTGAGCTCTCTTTGAAGGGCTAAACTATAACTGTGAAGGAGGGTTATCGCTTGGTCACTGTGGGCACATCACATTGGGCCCTTTTCCACCAAACACCCAGGAGCACGCACATTGGGGTTGGTCGGGTGCGGAAGGCCTAGCGGGGGACAGGTCGGATACCTGGGCTTGTCAAGTGCAGCGCCATGGCTAAATAAAATCTGTGAAAGGCAGGTCTCCAAAACAAGATGGACCAATACACAGTAAGTGGACACCCTCACCCCCTCCACGTCTCATGCCCCAAATGCGGCAGACATGGGGGGAGGGCCACAGCACCAGACTCGCAGATTTCCCTCACTAGCATTATGAGCGCCATAGGTGCATCCAGATCTCCTGGGACAGTCACCATTACTAGAAGGTGACTATAGGCGCACCCTGACCAGTGGGGTCCCCATTCTCACCCCCTTACCCACCCCAGTTCGGCGCAAGCAGGCAAACCGTACTATGACAGTGTACTGGTCAACAGGATCAGAGTGGGACATGAGGCAGGCAGTGAGCTCTCTTTCAAGGGCTAAACTACAACTGCAGAGGAGGGTTATAGCTTGGTCACTGTTGGCAAATCGCATTGGACCCTCTTCCACCAAACAATCGAGAGCATGCACATCAGTGGCTGTCAGGCGTGGAAGGACTGGCAGGACGGGTTGGCTCCCTGGGCTTGCCGAGTGTAGTGCCATGGCTAAAGAAAAACTGTGGAAGGCGGGTCTCCAAAACGAGATGGACCAATACACAGTAAGTGGACCCCTCTCCCCCGCATCTCATACCCTGACAGCGGCGGGCATGGGGGCAACAGCACCAGACTCGGAGATTTCCCTTACTGACATTGCGAATGCCATAGGTGCGTACAGATCTTTTGTTAAAGAAAAAAACGATGGCCTTACATCGGAAGTGTCCTTCTTTCGGCATGGCCATCACAAACTTGCTTCAAGAGTACGAGAAGCAGAGCAACGCATAACTGATTCCAAAGATGCCCTGAGACACATGGAGAAGCAGCTGGCAGCAGTCTCACAACCTTACTCAACTGGAAAGCAGGGCGGAAGATAGTGAGGGGAGATCATGGCGAACAATCTTTGCAACCTGGGAGTGCTGGAAAAGGATGAAGGGCTCAGCATGGAGCTGTTTCTGGAACAGTGGCTGGTGGAACTGTTTGCACCGAAAAAAGGCTCTCACAATTCTTCTCCATAGAGAGGGCCCACAGAATCCTGGCGGGTCGTCCTGTTCCTGGAACACCCCAATAAAAAATTGCACCATTTTTTATATTAGAGACACCCGGGACACTCTGCTGCAAATGGCGTGAACCAATGGCCCAATTACTTACAATGTCTACCGAATAGGATTCTTCGTGGATTACACCAGGGAGGTACAAAGGGCTTGCCAATCCTATGATTCTGTAAAGAAGAAACTGATGTTGCAAGGCATTAAATATGTCCTCCTCTTCCCTGCATAGGTCAAGGTGTACTGTGGTGGAAAGGTTCACCTCTTGAACAACCCCAGGGAGGCTTGAAACTGGCTAAGAGACACAGGTGCTGCCCGGCCCGGGGCCCAGATCCCCACAGGAGAGGCCAAGGCCAGAGACTGCACAAGACTCGTCTCCGGTCTTGTTTGAGTACTTCTGTGGAGCAACAGGCAGGCAAAGATGACACTCAGGAGATGGAGGGCAACGGCTGACCTAACTGTTAGTAGGGCGTCTGTTCAAATATAGCTGTTCTCGTTACTGGGGCCACTGTCCATAGGTTGTGCCTGGCGCAGGACTGGGGCCCGCACAAGCTGTTTGATGGTCACCCGCACATTGGTGACATTGTTCTCTCGTGTAAGTTTATCATGGTATACGGGCAACAGGTGTTTGCAGGGGATGCATAGGGTGTGGGTATTTGGGAAATTTCCTTGGTTGTTGCATTTCGTTTGTTTATCTTGCTTGAAACATCTAAGGGAGGTGGTGGTGGAAAGAGGATGTGGTGATCTGCTAGAAGCAGGGATGGGGATGACGTTTCGCAGGGCTTGTCCTCCAAGACAAATTCTCAAAGGCGATGGCACATGAGGGTCGTGTCTCACTATTATCATGGAATGTGAATGGGTTGTGCTCCAGCATAAAGAGGAAACTGGTGTCACAGTTTCTCAATAGATGCACACCAGACATTGCACCCCTAACAAACACATTTAGCCGGGACAGAATGCAGATTCTTTGCTCAAACTTAACTATAAACGGGCCTTCCATGCTGATTTCCGAAGGGGATCATGGGGCACGTTAATACTAGTATGTAAAAGGATCCCCTTCAATCTCAGATGTTTGCTCTGACCCGCGGGGGTGATTAGTCTTGGTGAAGGGAGAACTGCGGGGGGCCACCTGGGGTATAGTGGCCATTTACGCACCGCCGCCCACCCCTTTCCCCCGTCCCCATCAAGCTGTGCTCCTTCGCCACGTCAGTGGGTTTGGTAGATGCATGAAGCATGCTGAATGCATCTGAGCAGGGGTACTCATTCTTCTCTGGGGTGCACACCTCTATATCACAAATCGACTACTTTTTCATCCCACGTAGTATCGCTCATAGACTTCTCTATGCAAGATTTCTGGCCAGGGGAATCTCGGCTACTCTCCACTACTTACAGAACTCAAATGTGGGGGTACTAAGCCCACAGCGATATGGCGTCCCAACACATACTAATTAGGCTTCCCTGAGGTCACTGAGGGATTGTGCCGCACAAAGACTTACTTTACAATTCACGACGGTACAGTTGACTGCCCAGTCACTCTGTGGGAGGGCTATAAAGTAGTACTCAGAGGGGAGGCACTCTCGCTGGTGTCGGCGAGGTGTATACAGCAAACACATAGAGCAGGCAGAACTAGCTTCCACGTGGGCCAAAGAGGAATTTCTTTCCTCAGGGTCCCCGTCTTCACAGGAGGCTTTGTCTACAGCACAGGAGTTGCTGCGCAACTGGCCTTGGACAACACCAGACTGGCGCATTGGGCCGTACACAGTCGGATTCACAAATCTGGAGACACAGCAGGGAAGATGTTGGCGTAGGTGGAGCGGCGCTAGAGGGGGAATGAATATGTATGGGATATACAGGGTAGTTCTGGAGAGGTGGTAACAGAAGATGCCGAAATTGCAGGGACAGTTGCCTCATTTTATGATGCTCTGTATCAACCTCCACATGAGTTCTCTGCAGCTGATGGGCTGAACGTCCTTGACTCGGTGATCCTCCCAAGTTTCACGGCACAGCAGGCATTGGGCCTGGAAGCAGACATTACTGAAGAAGAAATCGCCATTGCTTTTTTTCCCAGTTGCAGGCTGGGAAAACCCCTGGACTCAATGGCTTCCCTGTGGGGATGTGAAAGCGGTTGGGGGACCTTGTTAGCGGACCTCCACATCACCTATTCACACAATGCAGGCAAGACAGGCAGCTTTCCCCTGACCTTGGGAAAGCTTACCTAGTTGTCCTACCTAAACACGGGGAAACCGCCTGAACGGTGCGCCTCTTATATGCCGATATCACTTATTAACTGGGAGGGAAAGATCTTGGTGCAGGTTCTGGCTAACTGTATACTGGGGCAGGGGGGTATAGGTTCTCGGATTTATCCGGACCAATGTGGTTTCATGCCTTCTAGATCCACACGCATGAACTTCCGGAGGATGCAATTCGCTCTAAGTCAAGCTTCTCTGATACATGATCTGTTGACGCTTCTATCTGTGGAAAGCTTTTGACTCTGTCCGCTGGGATATCCTATGGGAGATAATGAGCCTCATGGGGTTCAGGGAGAATTTCTTAACTTGGATTTGCCTGCTCTATAACTCCCCTGACACAACTGTTAGAGTCAACAGGATATCCTCCAGGACCTTTTCCCTGGGGAGGGGAATGAGAAAGTGGTGCCCTCTCTCGCCCTTGATATTCACCCTGGCCATAGAGCCACTTGCAATTAAACTTCGAGTGGATCCAGATTGGGGGAGGGGTTAAATGGCCTTGGGGGGAGGGAGGTTGTGGGTGAGAGGGGAGCGGGTTTCGTTATATACTGATGACCTGTTGATTTACATGAGCAACCCTTTGCTCTTCTGTCCTGTAGTGACTGCGATACTCGTGGACTATTAAGGGTTTAGCGGGCTCAAAATAAACTGGCAGAAGTAATTTATTTTCCCGATACATGGAGGCGATTGCCCATCCTGCTGGACTGCCCTTATCGATTTCGACCCCAGACTTCAAGTATTTGGGCATTCGCATGAGCCTGTGCTCCTCGGACTTTCCCCAGCTGAATTTCGACCCTGTGATGGACAGATTTGCTCTAGACACAGTGCACTGGCAATCTCTTCCGTTGACATTACCGGATAAGCCGGCTCTCTTCAAAATGTTAATACTTCCTAGGTTTTTGTATGTGCTACAAAATGCTACACTCCCGGTTCCCACCTGGGTCTTCACCAATATTGAGTTTATCCTTCGTGGGTTGTTATTGGGGAGGGTAGAAAGCAGCCACTTATTTCCCTCCGAGCGTTGCTGCACTCAGTTTGGTAGGGAGGAATTAACCTGCCCAATCTCCAGCGATACTGTTGGGCCATACAATTGGGTGCAGTGAATGACTAGTTGCACGAAGACCCCATACTTCCCCACATTGCAATTGAAAAGGGTTGGAATAGGGGGACGGTGCATTCACAAGTACTGTACAGGGGCGGGAGGGGGAAGATGGTCCTCCCACCAATGCTACAACATACTCGACAGGAATGGTCTGCTGCACACAAACACATAGGGTGGGGGGCAGACTGACAGTGGACCAACCCCTATGGAACAATGCTCACCTGCCTCAGCTATGGAAAATGGAATGCATTAGCAGCTGGGAAGAGCATGGTATACTAGCCCTATGCGCTCTGGTGCAGGAGCGGCGACTCCATTCAGGACACTGCAAGACATGTATGGACTATGGGGAAGAGAGCACGTGCAACTCGCTCACACTATGGAATTTCAGTTTCCATACCTAGAAGAGGTTCTGAAATGCTCACCCCTTGAAGCTAATCTCCTTCCTGGAAATGTGAGCAAATTAAAGTTTTTTGGGGGAAATATATTTGGACCCCAAGCTAGCGCTGCTTGGGATGTGGGGAGAAGCAGGGTTAATGAAATCTGAGAATGTGTTTTTATCTCTAACAGTTGAACTGATAAAAAGATCATTGCAGCAATGTGGGGGGTCGGCGGAGCGCCCTCGGCTCTGCCATTGGACTGCAGAGGTGAATAGGTGCATGTCTTTGGAGAGGAGGTTGGACAACGCAAGGGGCTGACCCAAACATTTCAGACGGTGTGGGGAAGGTGAGTGTGAGGGTTGGGGGCCATTATTTTTTGCGTTGCCATGTACATTGTGGTATTTTACTCTGTTCTCCTTTAGGCCCTTGTCTCAAATTAAAGAAAATAGAAGACTGCAACTGCCCAACATATTTTCGCTATAGGAATAATTCAACCATATCCTCAGTTGTGAGTTGAGTGAAAGATTATTTGTCTTTACTATTTCAAATAATGAAAACCATAGTGTTTAGAGAGCTACATCCAATTACACATTTGCATCTTTATCTATTTTTACACCACATGTTTTGGATTATTCCACACCATTTATGTGTTGTGCTGGAGAGTGCTGGCTTTTATACACCACCTATTGATGATCTAGCTCCTGAGGAAAATCCTACAGCAATTTTAAGCATTGAAACATGTTGGGAACAGTCCTGTCATGAGCCACAGAATATCTGGACACAATATATTGTCATGACCTTTCTCGCAGTTGTCATGAATTGTATCATTTATTGGCATATATTTGGTTTTTGTATCACCTACATTTTAGCAGTGTACATTTAACTTTTTCTTTAATATAGTTTCTCCACAAGCACTTTAAACATGTTGGAAGTAATTTTCTTGTTGCACTTTATATTTTTTTAACTAAATTGCTTAAGATTGTTTGTGATTTACACTGAATTGGTGAAAAGTATAATATACTATGTTTACTTTGACCATTGCCTATAAAATGTATTGTACTTTTTGTTCTCATTTCAGTTTCTTCAACGACAATTGTGTACCTATGGATTGTAGTTTTTTGTGCATTCTCTCAATATTATCATTGGTTCATCAGAGTTGGTATGATGACTGTACAGATTTCTTTCTCTCTACACTAACAAGGTTCCTTTTTGTTATTGCATTAGAAGTATTGGCCCACTTTGTTCCTTGCTCTGTATTATCTAGGGCCCTCCTCCTAGGTTCATTGTTTTAGATGGACCTGTTTCCATTTTACGAATCTGATAAAAGGAACTTTTTTTAAATGTGCTTTTTGGTGTAAAAAATGTCTGCTTTTCCTTAACCTTGACAGGAATGCTAGCCTTTTACAAAGTGACTGTGCCCATAAATGTTTTATTGTATTAATAAATGTACCATTGATTCACCATGTAAAATATATGTATAATCTGAGTTCACTAGTTAACAAATAGGTACTTTACAGTCCATTTTTGTGATGAAGCAGCACATTGATTGGTATTGACACGCATGATTTCAAGAGAATATTAATCATATTTAAATTGCACCATTTCAGGTTAAGGTTGTGGATGACCGGCGGTACAGGAAAGTGTTTGAAGACATTGTGCGTATGATGGACAGAATGGAAAATGACTTTTTACCCTCCTTGTCCCTCAGCAGGCGAGAGGTGAGAGAATTTTTGCTTCACCATCTTAATCTGGCAATACATGCCTTAAAACAAAGCAGCAAGCACATACAGTGTCATAAATCCTTGTGTTAAAATACATTTTTGTGATATTTTCTCCCTGAGGTTTCAGTGACACACTCACAGCATTGATTGAATTCTAAGAAATACATAATGACCATACATGGAATGAGCTTTAAATGTAAAAACGTTTAACATTGGCTTGGGGACAATGTACACAAGAGTCATTAAAGTGAATAGCCTTCTTGTGAGGCAAACTGAAGGAAACCTACATGAATCACTTTGTATGGCAGAATGGTAAATAAAAGTTAGATGCTGTTTTGGTCCAGTTTTAAAAGCACACATTTCGCAGATTTTGATACGTTTTATTGGACTAGCTGAAAAGTGTATGCATAGATGGAACAAAGCCACACAGGATGACGTGGGAGCTCTCAGGTACCTGAAGATGCTTAACCGAAAAGACTGTGGTCTTCATCTCGGTATTGGATTTATGACACACTATAGCCAATTTTGAGCCCAGGTTCAGCAGTGCAATCACATCAACAAAGTCCAAAGACTCCCCTCCAGCACTATTTCTCACCAATAGCTGCCAGACAATACTGTTCGTGACCCGTAATGTATGAGGGGCACAGGACACCCACAACGGAAATCATGGGCGTTCAAGCTAAAATGTTTGACACCCATTACTTGGCATGGGACAAGCTGAGATAACAGCAGACACTGCACCGTCCAAATATGGGTAATGTTTTCTTCATTTGCCACACTGTATGCAAGTCAAGAAACCATTGTGAAGCTTTAGGCATAGTGAGCGGTCATTGGCGACTGTATCATTTAAAACGTGAAGCACAATTTTTTAGTGCCAAATTGTTTACCAGCCTGGCAGCCTTCGATGCTGCATTGGAATCACTAAAACACCCTATGATACTTTAGAGCCTGCAAAACACTTGTTTAGTCTCTGTGATTAAAAAACACATTGACGCAGTTTCCCAATTATGTGTTTTCAAACCATGGTGCCATGGCCGGGCCTGGAGCCAGATTGTGTTTAAAGTCATAAGTATTATATGGTTTTTGTATATGGCTATGACACAATAAATAAAAATAAAAAAAGAAACCAGATTGTCTTAGGCCTAATAGGTGATCATCTTCCAGGAATTTTTGGATCTGCAGATAGTCTGCACGATCAAGTATTTTAAGTAAAAAGGGACCTGTGGTAATAGGACGAAAATTGGTGGGAATGTTAGGATTTAGGGTGGTTTTTTTGAGCAAGGGTAGAGCCCATGCTGATTTGAGGTCGTTGAGGGACTGAATTAGATGGACATCTATTGTTAATAAGGCTGGTAACAAAGGGTGCCAATTTGACTGTGCTGTCTTTTACCAAGGTTGCATGCCAGATATCGCCTTTGCACCTCGATGGCTTTAAACTTTTGATGATGTTGATTGTATCTGTAGTTGTAAGTGGGGAGAATGTAAATTTAGTTGTCTCAGTGATACCCGGAGGGGTATGTGTGGTCGATGGGGTTAGAGTAGGCTTGATTTGGGATTTTTTTTGTTCTATTTTTTGTTGTAATAGTGAGATTTTGTCAGCAAGGGCGTTCTGAATATTAGTGCACCATAGTTCATCTTTAATTGTATGGTCTCGGGTAGGTGCTGAGGACTCTAGTTCATGTAGAATGGTAAATAACTCTCTGGAATTTGATTGGGCATTGGATATTCTCTGATTGTAGACTTCACTTTTGGATTTAATGATTTCGTTCTTATACTTGTTGGCTAAAGATTGGAATTGGCTTTTATTTGCATGAGTTGGCGATTTGAGCCATTTGTTTTCACATGATCTTTTTAGGGCATGCAGGGCTTTGAGTTCGGGGGTGAACCAAGGGATGTTGTGTACTGGTGGTTTATTTTATTTTTATTTTTTAGCGGAGCAATTTTTTTGATGGCTGCCAGCATAGTTTCATTATATTGGCTGACCAAGATTGACGGGCTACTATCCGAATGAGATGGATCAAGGATCGGAGTGAGTAATGTTGCATGTTATCTCTGATGATGATTTTAGAATTTCTAGAAGGGGCTATAGTGGTTGGTAAAGGTTGTGTCAAGTTGTTAGTGGTGATGATAGTGGTGAAGGTGATGATGTTGTGATCGGACCAAAGTGATGGGGTGTTGGATAGAATATTAGTGGTGCAGTTTGTATCAGCTAACCAATCTAGAGTGCGCCTGAGCGAGTGGGGGCAGTGATTCTTTGTGTGAATCCTAAGGCTTCAATTGTGTTAGTTAGGAGACTTGGATGAGAGTCTAGAGGGTCATGCAGACCTAGATTGAAATCTCCCATAATGATCGCTTTGGAATGAGGTTTCATATTGTGTGACAGAAGTGTTGTGATGTGATAGCTTCAAAGGTGGCGATAACGCCTGCAGGCCTATAGATGATGTGGATGGTAAGTGTGCAGATAGGTGTGATGACTTTGTAGGATGTGAAAGGTGATTTAGGTGTGACTCTTATGTTCAGGGATTCTTTGGCTAATAAGGCAATTCCTCCGCCTCTTGTGGTAGTTCTATCTTTTCTATAGATGGTATAGCCTTCAGGAATGGCTAAAGATAGAAGGGGGCCTGAGGCTGCATGGAGCCATGTTTCCGTTACTGCTAAGAAATCAAGGTTGTTTGTTTTTATGGCGTCTGCAATGTCTAAGGCATGAGCCATAATGGATCTGGCATTGGTAAGAGCGCCTTTTAGGGAGATCGTATTAGTGTTGGTAGGCTTGGCAGGAATATTGTCAATGAGTTTGATTACGTTAGCTGGTTGTGTGGTAGAATGGGAAAGGGTGTGTAAGCTATTGGGATGAAGAATTGCAGTCTTGGTTTGAAGTGTTTGTTGGTTGGAATGTGGTGTTTGTGGTATGTTTGGTCGAGGTTGGGCGAAACAAAATGATAATCTATAGTTTCTTGGATATCCTCTGATCGGTTGTGGTGGCCACAGAGCAGTTGAAGGTTGAGAGACCGGGGGTGAGGCTATGGTTGTGATGGTATGGTTCTGCAGTGATTCAGGATTGATAGGTAGAGACTTTTGTGGTTTAAGACTAGGTGGTGTTTGAGGTTTGTTAGGTCATGGTTGAGGGACACGAGAGGTTAGTCTAGAGTTTTTCAGACAGCCGCTGATGGGTTGTGTGGGCCAACGAGCAGCTATGGTTTGAGCGATGGGAGGTGAGGCTGATGGTGTAGTCGTGTGGCTCCACCGTGATCTTGTGGATAGGTGTAAGAATCTAGTATGTACATTTGGAGGTGAAGAGGTTGAATGAAGGTCGTAGGGGGCAAGTTTAGGGTTGCAACTAATCTTGGTAAGGGGTAGGTTATTGATAGAAGGTGAGGGGGTGGAGAAAGGCGCAGATGTGTTGAGGAACGGGGTAGGGCACAGAAGGATGGTGCCGAGCACAATAGAGGCGAGCTAGGCCATTACCTCGTAGAATATATGCACCTATAGAACAGGGCTTGTGCATAGAAATATTCAATGATGGCATTTTATCCATGTGTTAATTGACTGTTGACAGTATGGAGAACAAAGGTAGCAGTATGTATGCTAACATTTCCTCGATTTCAAGAAGGTGCTTTAGAGGCACGACTGGTAGTTAAAATAGACATAGCGCCTGCCAGGATAATGCAATCGTTAAGGGAGTAAACGATACAAATCTATTATGATTAGATATGCATATCACAAGAAGTGCTAGCAGTGCAGCAGAGTAGAGGCAGTACTACTAGAGAAGTAGTCTATGTAGGGTCAAAAGGTAGCAATACAGGCGTGGTCACAGTCAGATAAAGAAATGTATTTGTAGCCAGCAAAGCTTTCCCTTGGGGACAGCTCAATTGTTTATTAAAGAAAACTTCTTTGTTATTTCTTCGTAAAGGAGAATGATTGGTTGTGAGCATGAGTGATTCCCATCAAATTGCGTGGCTACTACACAAACAAATTACTACAATTTAGGAAAAATGAGAAGTTGTCACTCAAATGCGCCAACTCAGTTAACGTTTTGTAAAATATCTGTTGGTGAGTCAAAAATAAATATCCATTTACTTCATAATGCAGTTAAAAAGAAAAGTTTTGTTTTGTTTCCTTTTTCAATAAATGTTTGTTAATTTCACACAGATACAAATTCTTCTCACAAAAATTATAATTTATTTCTCATCAAAAGAGTGCATATTTCCTTTCTCAACACATGTTTCCCCATTGCTAGTTGCAATGGTTCATCAGGAGAAATAAAGTTGATTTCTGTCTGCAAGAAGTATATAGAAATAATGAAAAACAGATGTGTTGTTAAGCCAATGATTAATTTTAAAAGTTAAAAGAAAAGAAAAGTAAAATATCTTTTCTATTAAATAGACTCACCCAAATAATTATATTCTCTGCTAAATAGAAAGTTTTTAGATGACTGATAATGATCCTAGACAAAGTTTTCACTTTATGACGCATTTATTTTTTCTCCAAACTTTTAAAAAATGCCTAATTATGTTTATATTTAAAGCATTCAAAATTAGGAAAACATATTTTTTAATACCTATATTTTTCTTCTTCTCTTTCTCTTACATACAGTTGCATAATTTGAATGAATTAACAAACTAAGGCTTGTAAATTTGAAGAGCTGATCCAAACAGGATCATTATCAGTCATCTAAAAACTTTCTATTTGGCAGAGAATCTAATTATTTGGGTGAGTCTATTTAATAGAAAAGATATTTTTCTTTTCTTTTAACTTTTGAAATTAATCATTGACTTAACTACACATCTGTTTTTCATTCTTTCTATATACTTCTTGCAGACAGAAATCAACTTTTTCTCCTGATTGGCTTGGTATTGAAAACCTTTTGCGGGAGTTAATGTTCTGGTTTGGAGCACCCCGGGGTTCCCTGGCAGAGGCAAACTCACCGGCCTTTTCGTGCACCTCCAATACATCTGCTGCTCCTTCTCCCTTCATCGTACTCGCTCAGGCATCTAGCAGCTGCGGTAATGTTCCCTCGCTTACGCCTCCTTTAGCTAGCGCTTGCTGTGCTCCTTCTGCACTCTGGTGAATGCCACACACCGGACTCGCATGCAACAGCACCAGCAGAGCTCCTCTCTCCTCTTGGACAGCCAGTGTCGATTTGGGGAAGGACCACCGCCCCCCTCTCGGGTAGCCAGCGGACAGGCAGGGAGCATGCCACACCCAAAAAACAGATGAGGCCAATAGTGTGGCAAACATACTCTAACAAAACGGGGATAGTCATGGACATGGGGCGAGCTCCAGTTTCCTATTGTTAGAACACACGCTTGCCACAGAGTTTTACCTTGATATGATGTTGCAAACAAATTATACATTGATCCAACCTAGTGGGAAATGATTCGGTGAGTAGTAGAGTAGTGTATATTTCCTATATGGATTAGTCTTATCATTGGTCCGGCGATACTAGGTAACTCTGCCTAGGATCACCTACTAAAGGGATACATGGTGAACATGTCATCAGGGCGAGTTATGAATGGCTTCTGCAACACTGTTAAGGTGAACGTGGAATATGGACAGGGATTGCTCAGGGGTGGCTTCTCAGCCTTGGCAGGTTGGACAGTTACCATCACATGAGCAAGCATTGAAGGTGATAAAAACGGCCCCAAGGTGCTGCCTGTCCCAACAAAGTTACCATTCCCTGATTCCCTAGGCCTCGAGCCAATACATTTGGCTTTCAACATAGTACTATATTGTATCTTTCATCCCAAAGAGATGGGTGGGAATGAAGGTCTCTGTCTGCTCTTGTCTGGCTCTAAGGAATAGGCCTTCTCTGCCAGCTGCAAGTCACGTGAGCGGAGAAGGTGTTTCGAATTGTCCTACTCAGTAATTAATGAGAATTTTAGCTGATTTTACCATGGGTGTTATCGCCCTGGCCTCTGGAGACTTGAAGTTACTTTATCCTCAGTTTCATATGTGAGCTGAGGAGAACCTGACCTCCCTACAACATTTGTTTCCTTATTGATTTAGATAGTATGCAATCTGCCTTCATCTGTATTTTTCCAGCTCTGGCTTAAACCTGTTGTTCTCCGCTAACCTTGGCAATCTGTGCATTTGCGATCTGTGCTGTTCGAGCTTGGCTCTTCTGCCAACTCAGCAAAACAGTGTCTCTCTGCTGTATTATGGCGTCTCAATATCTCCTATTCACCTAACGTGACTGCGTCCTCCATCTTGGTTTACATGGCCACAAATTTCAGTTGCGTTCGTCGTTAAACAAGCTTTTATATGTATTCTTGTGTAACTTGCGTTTCAGCATCGGAAAGAGGGTATATGTTTCCACCCCAGTGGTTGCAAGCATGTTCCTTGTGTCTAATTGCAGTTTGACCTAGTTTTTGTGTATCTCGGATTCATATGTGCTTCGTGTCTAATGCACCTATGCATGTTGTCCTCGGCTGTGACGTCATTTGTTTCTTTCATAATTACAGCTCATCCAGAAGTACCATCGCCTGCTGGTTTATTGCTTTGGTGATGTCATCTGGGTGGGGTCTGTACGGTGTCTCAGGGAATAGCGTCTCTCGCATCAGCGATATAACGGTGGTGAGGGGGTAGATGCTATGAGGGAAGTGCACAGTTGGTGTCTATATCGTTGAAACGCGGAGGATGGGCTGAAGCAGTAATGGACATGTTAATTTGCGTCTGTTCAGCCCCTATACTGCATCCCGCTGCACGTACTCTGCCTCCCACATGGCTTCCGACTGAAGTCCTGCTCAGGTGTGAGCCATTAAAACAACTGCGCATTATAGTTCTGCACCTCTGAGCCCCCAGAACATGAAGTCCCGAATGTGCTTGTTCCGTTTTTACATCATTAAATTCCCTCTAATTCAATTATTCATAAAATGTACCTACAGGAGAAGGTTTAAAGGAATAGACAGGTGATTTCTTGATTTTATAATTCACACCCAAGATGGAATTCGAACTATCAAAAGTGGTGGTATTAGTTACCTGATCTCTACAGGCATACTTCTCACATTTACCATAGGGGTTTTCTGAACTGACAACTTCAGCAAGAGAGCAAAGGGTGGCTTACTATGACAAAAAGCCATTAGGTATTCCGCTATAAAGAAACCTCACCCTTGGACAGGGAGGAGGTGCCATAGTCTTGGGGCGTAGGCACAGAAGGCTTGTTTTCTGGTCCCTCTGAACAAACTGCTGGCGGTTGGCAAGGTAGGGCTTGAACCAGCGTAGGACAAGGTTGCTGATCCCCATACTCCGGTATCTGTGAGCGCCTAATGGTCTTTGTCGAAATCGGGAAGGTCGAGTACCAAGCAAATGTTGCTCCTCCTTCATTGAAACTACTTGCCTATGCTAGTGGGCGAGTTGATTTTGCAAGGCCTGCAGATGTTAAGGTAAGATCTTTGGATATGCCCTTTGATGGGTCCTAAGGTGGATATCTTTGAAACGTTACAGGCTTCCAAAGCTACGGCTAAATATTTACTACAGCAATCTGCCAACAGCAGCAACAGCCGTCCTTACACGGTTGGAGGGGGCGGTCCTTTCACTATTACTCTTTCTTAGTCAAAGAAGTAGAGGCCAAGCTTTGCCAAAGACCAGGGCAAAGATTACATATCCAGCAAGAGGTCATGGAGGGAAACCTCCCCTTGCAGCAGAATCCTCCCTGCCTTAGCAGCATCTGCAGCCCCAACACCTCTCTGAGCGATTTGCTCACAAAACTCCTGTGGGAGACAGATCCACCCAGCATTTGCAAGAATGCTATACCATTACTGCAGACGCATGGGCATTGCAGACAATTGCCCAAGGGTACTGCCTTCTGTTTCTCAAGCGGCCCCTAGATTGCAGCACCCAAGCAAACATTCTTTTCGGATCCCAGACCTGCTTGTCTTCCAGGAGATTCTCTCCTTGTTGGAGAAAGGTGCCATGGAAAAGGTATCTTTAGCAGAACTGAACCAAGGTTGGTATTCCACCTACATCCTGGTATCCAAGTAAGACTAAGGACTGACCCATACTAGACCTGAGGAGCTTGAACAAGTTCATCAGGAAGGACAAATTCAAGATCCTCCAGGCCCTTGAGCTCCATGCCTGGATGGTGTCACTCGATCTTCAGGACGCTTACTTTCATGTGCCTATCTATCCCAGGCACAGGAAGTACCTGTGATTTGCCATCGGCAGTACTCACTATCAGTTTCATGTGCTACCTTTCGGGTTTACCTGTGCCCCAAGGGTCTTCACCAAGTTGATGGCAGTGGTAGCGAGAGGAGGGATTCACATTTTTCCCTACCTGAACGACTGGCTGATCAGGGCTCGTTCTCCGGGACAGCCTCTGGAACATCTCAACAGCACCTGCCACTTTCTCCACAAACTCGGCTTCTCCCTCAACTTCAAGAAGTCTCAGATGACACCTTTTCAAAAGCTCCAATTTATTGGAGCAGTCCTGCACTATTCCACAGAGAAGGCTTCTCCTCCCAAGTTGAGGGCTGAACATATCAGATGGTTATAAAGTTTTAGAACACCCAATATCTGCTGGCATTTGATTTTCTCAGGTTGCTGAGTCTCATGGCATCCTGCATTTATCTGGTGATGGAAGCCTGACTAAGGATGAGGTCCCTCAGATCCCAATGGTCACAGCTCTCAGGCAGTATGATGGACCTTCTTAAGGTTCCGGCAAGGTAGTACAGGATCTCCTGTGGTGGGACTGCAAAGACAACGTCTTGATCATGGATCCCTTATGACATCCCTGATCACAGTTAACTTTAGTCATGGATGCTTCTCTCATCGGATGCGGGAGCACATGAGCGATATGATGAGGAATGGGCTTTGGCCCCAGCAGATTCAATATTACACATAAACCTGTTAGAGCTGAGAACGATCAGACTGGTGCTGATGGCCTTTTTGCCTTCCATACACGGAGAGACAGTCCTGATAATGACAGACAATACTGTAGCAATGCATTACCTCAACAAAAGAGAAGGTGTATTGTCCCTGCCACTGTGTAAGGACGTGATGCAGCTCTGTTTTTTGGGCTCTACAAAACGGGATTGTTATGTCAGCTGTTCATTTAGCTGCAAAAGAGAATACAACAGTGATCCTTTGAGGAGGACGAGCACAATCTCCCACGAGTTGGAGTTGGCTCAGGAAGTCCTACCAGAGATCTTTTCCATCTGGGGAACCCCTCAAGAGGATCTTTTCGTGTCGAGTTCCAGCAGGAAGTCCAATATTTTCTGCTCCAGTGAATTCCCTCAGAGAGGAGCTCTGAGGGACACGTTCATGGTTGACTGGGATTTTGTACTCCTATATGCATTCCCACCAGTCCCGGTCATCCCTCATGTCCTCAGGAGGTGATCCTGATTGCTCCGAATTGGACCAGGAGGATGTGGTACCAGGACCATAAGGACATGTTCATTTGCCCACCATTTCCTATTCCCCAGAGAGTGGATCTACTCTAAGAAGAGGGACACTGTCTTCTTCATCTAGGAATCAGTACGCAGAACCTGCTGCATCGTATTTCTGAGAGGATACGATGTTAAGTCTGGGAACTCCCAGAAGATCTTTAGAAAGGTTGCTTTTGGCTAGAAGACCAGCAACTAAAGCCCTATACCGCTGCCGTTGGAACACATTTTGCAGCTGGTGTAGAGCAGAAGCTATAGACCATTTCTCTTGCAATACAACTGTGGTTCTTTCCTTTTTACTCCAACTAGCCCCTCAAGGGTTGCAGGTGGCTACCGTTAAAAGTATATTTAGCAGCACTGTAAATCTTCAACCAGACAGAGCAAGGCTCTTATTTCAAGATGCTTCTTGTGAGCCAGTTTCTGAAGGGTCTGACAAACACATTTCCGACTGTTACTTTCCTGGTTCCGTCCTGGGATTTGACCTAGGTACTTGCATTCCTGATGGGAGCACCTTTTAAACTCCTCCATTCCTGTCCTCTCAGGCTACTAACATGGAAAACCATTTTCTTAGTGGCTATCACATCTGCTCACAGGGTTAATTAGTTACACACCCTATTCTGCAAGCCACCATTTATAGTATTCTCCAAGGAGAAAGTAGTTTGGAGGGTTTGTCCCTTCTTCCTTCCTAAGGTGGTGCCCGAATTTAATTTATCCCAGAAGATCACGTTAACAGCTCTCTATTCCCCTCCCTTCCAAGGATTAAGAGAGGTTGCACAGACTTGATACAAAGAGGGCGCTTGACTTTTACATTGCAAGAATGGCATATTTTAGACAGGATGATTAGTTCATCAGCTACACAGTTCACAAGCTGGGTAAGGCAGTGAGCAAGCAGACTCTTTCTAGATTGATTGTTTTATGCATTTCCGAATGTTAGTCCATCGCTGGGAAGGAGGTCCCTGATCATCTAACAGCCCATTCCACCAGAGATTGAGCAACTACTTTGGCTCTGCAAAGAGGTATACCAGTTTTGGTGCATCAGAAGGAGGGACGCAGACACTCTGAGGGCATTTTAACCATGTGTTCATTAACGACTAGGAATAAGGACTATTTTTCCCTATCGCTATGTGGTGTTCACTACCTTACTAACTAAGGTGCTCATCCGGTGTCAGTGAATGTCCAAACGGAATAAGTCCATTGACCAAAACTATCCCTAACTGACCCTACCACTAGTTTAACTAGGGTCAGGGGAATGACTTCCCTCTCCTGATGGTTGTGCTTTTGCTCATCTCTTTCCTTCTTTTAGAGTTCTTGTTAATATGCAATTTTTAAATAGTCTCTTTTCTGTATCAGTTCCTGTAACTCCCTTACAGAACTGGTAGTCTTTCTCTACTCTTTAAATATGGATTTCCCTCGCTCTGCTCTGAATCCTTCATTCTGTATTAGAGGGTTCTGAATATTCTTGTATAGTGCCTTCTCTGGGGGTTTGGCTTTCACAAAGTATAGTTCACATTTTTCTGCTATGGACTTTCTTCTACAAGGTTTATGATAGGGAACTTTCTGGTCTTTAGTTCACAGTTATCTCTCTGTTATTTTCCACTCTTTGTTTCTTGGATAATGTGGTAATTTCCTCTCTTCCCAAGGTAATGATACTCAAATTATTGGGATTTCTATGCCTCTCTTTAGCACATTAAGACAGTTCAAGTTCATTAACTTGAGTTTTACGCTTTCGTCATTTGTACTAGGATGAGTTTCTCTGATTCTACGACGAGTCCCTTTTGGCTTCCCGGTATTCCTGTTCTCCCCACTACCTTCAGTATTGCAGATGAACATCTCTGGTGCCTGTAGATACTTGATAACGTCTCCTTCCTTCCGTTTGCTTCTCGTTGGCTTTCCGTGATGTCTGCTTCATGCAAGTTTCTCTCTCCTTCTCAGTTTTTCAATACTGCTATGGGTAACAGGACTGTTACTTGCTTCCTACGTAGGGTAGGGTCAGCGTCATTGAACAGGCAGCATGCACACCATGATTGCTTTGTGGTCATGCCACCACCGAGCTTTCCGCTGCAGCCGTCTCGGCTTCTGGCTTCACGTAAACGCCAGGCTTCCAGCATTTCCTTCTCCTGTTTGAAGCAGTTCTGTGCTTCGCTGGATCTTTGGTCTGCTTCAGCTCCGCCTCCTTCAGGTGTTCTACTCACAGGTGGCCTCCTTTTTCTGAGCCTGTCTTCCTCTTGCTCTCTTTCCTCTTCCTTTGGCGTGACCTCCCTCTTCAACGTACTCATCACAGTTAATTGGAGATTTTGATTTAAAGAGACAAGTACTCTTTCTTTCTAGTAATGGAATAAATTCACTTTTTCTTCATCCCAGTCTTGGAATGTGTAAGTATTTTGTATATAAGATAGTCTCATATATGCTATCATGTGGAGGCCATTGGGAAGTTTCCCACAGGAACGGGAATCCTTGTCCCCAAAGGGGGCGTCACTCCCAGTGAGGTCCCACTTGCCTCGACCCATAGGAACGGTGCTGCAGAGCAGGCTCCCCTCCCTAGCCTCACAGGCGAGAAGGGACGAATTCCCTCAATTCGTCACCTACCCTTCCCCTTATGTTCGTGGCTTCCCCTTCTCCTTTTAGAAGGTAACTTTGTGTCTCTGTTGTTTGAAGGTGCGGTTTTGTTCTCTGGGTCTGGAGATCTGATGTCTCCACAGAAGGGACGAATTTGACTCGATTCCTCACACAGCGCAGGACATTTACAATGCTGCAACTTGGTCCTCCCCCCATACATTTTCAAAACATTAATGTTTAGACTCCCTTTCGCGTCAGGACGCTCTGTTTGAAAGAGTGGTTCTTCCCAACATTATGGGACAAAATAAAGTCTTGAGTATTCACTTTTCCCACCTCCATCACAAGTACTGCTATGGAAGTCTATCTAAGAAGAGCAATCCTTGGGAGGAGACAAACCAATAGAACAGGCTACTTACCCATGGTAATGTTCTTTCTGATGGATGTTCCTCCCATGGATTCCTCATCAACCTCCCAGTCTATCCCGCTCACTATGAGCAAATTCGAATTCCTTCTCTCTTTCAATGCCTATATAAGGTTACGTTACAAAAACGGCTGAGCACGGGGAGAAGAAAAACAAGCTACTGAGGCAACAGCGTGAGGTGCATTGTATTTATACTATCATCTGATGCGGGAATGGACACCGTCGAGGGACATTGACGCTTATGCCGTACACCGCCCCCTGCTATTGAGATTGTTTTCCGAGATCTGCAAAGCAAGAAACTGATATCTCAGATGAGGAATCCGTAGGAGGAACATTCATCAGAAAGACCATTACCATGGGTAAGTAATTTGTTCACCTACCATATAGGAGGTATATTTATGGTTGTTGCCTGGTACCACTGCAGTTAGTTTGACCATGGTGAAAGGATTCCAGAGGTTAAATCACCCCATCTGTTTAGGAGGCAGTCTGTGGGTCTATCAGCACAGAGCAATGGTGATTGGTGCTTTTTAAAGCGATTTGGTAGAGGGCCTGCTGATCTATAATAGTTCCTTTCATCCTCTTCACCTTAGAACAAGCTTTGGGTTTGTAGTGAACATTGAGCTAGTGGGCACCCTACAACAGAAGCCATTTGTTGAAGGCAAAATCCTTTGTAGACTTTTTGGAGTCTGGTACTGCCTCATCATTGTTGTGCATTAGTTTTCTTTAACTTTAGTGTACATTGTAAAGGCATCACGGAGTAAGACACAGACAAAAGATCCAACTTTCTAATTGAAAGCTTTGTTTTTCTTATATGTCAGGATGGATTAAGGCCTAACTTGCCCTATACTAAGGTGGGATTTCCCTAGCTTAAGAAAACGAAGGATAGTCTGCGTCAGTAAGTTCAAATAAAAAGTCTCTCTGTGTCCAAAACCTATACTTGCCCTCACAATGATCTGTATACAATGTGTAGGGATGTCAGTAGCAAAAGAAATATTGTTAAAAAATAAAGTTCCAATTCTTCCAACTATTGTGTCGTGACTTGCCGCGTAGTGAAGAGTAATGGACCTCTGTCCACAAATCACCCACAGGGATGAGTAAAGTAACTCCCTATGCGAGCTTTGAGGCCACAGGTGTTTTGTTTCTTCGTCGGATCAGATGACGCCCTGGACCCCGGAGGCTGTTAAAGGGAAGGTAAGATTAGCACAGGCAGACACAATACTGGGATATGCAGAAACGTGTATAAATCTCTTACCTAAAACCCAACCGGGATGATTCTGGGGTGCCGGGGGCCTGGTGCGAGGGAGAGCCGTAGGTCTGGACAGCCGTGTCAACCGTAACCCAGATGGTAATGGCTGGTTGTGACTAGGTGAGCACCTGAGTTTGCCACTTAGCGCCAGTGGCCAAAATCGTAGAGTCAAGAAAGGGTGATCCGTAAGCAATCCGTTAATCAAAAGCCGAGGGTCCAAAGTAACAATATCCGTGCAACAAGATCCGAGGAGTCAGCAAGCCAGTCCGTAATCCGTAAGCCAAGGTCCAAAAATCCGTTGTATCCAGGTATCGTGAATGCTGCAAAAGCCGAACAGAGTCGTGGAACAGCTGTGAAGCGGTGATGGAACTCGAACTTCCCGGTTTTATGCGTGCCGGCTCTTGATCACGTGAGCGGGATTCTGGGCACGTGATCGGGAGAGCGCCGCGGAACCAGGAAGTAAACGCAGTCGGGTGTTCCAGCTTGAACGTAGTCTCCATGGGAGTTGCCAATGGTAACGAGGCAACAAACCGGGTCGGACCTTCCGCACTGCCCGCCCTCGTTGACCATGGCGACTCCCTCGCACCCTAGGTATGGAAATGTCCCGGGAGGTGGTCTGCAACCCAGGGACAGTACCTGTGTGTGCTGGTGTGACGGTGCATGGTGGCGGGACTGGTTTGTGTATGACAGAGCCCCCCCTCAATGGCCCACGACCACGTGGGCAGGAAGGGTGATCCCGGTGGAAACGTGAAACAAGCCTCGGGGCATGGACGTCCCCAGCAGGAACCCAACAGCGCTCCTCGGGGCCAAAACCCACCCAGTCAACAAGATACTGGAGCCCACCCCTGACAAAGCGAGAACCCAAGACAGCAGAAACCTCATATTCCACGGAGTCACCCACCGCCACCGGGCCAGGCGTAGACCGGAGACGTGTAGGTGCCGGACAGGACTTCAACAAAGAGGTGTGGAATACGGGGTGTATGCGCCAGGAAGCAGGGACTGCGAGTCGGTAGGCTACAGGGTTGATCACAGCAGTAATCTTATATGGGCCCACAAAACGGGGTAAAAGTTTGCGACACCCAGGCAGCCTAAGATGACGAGAAGAGAGCCAAACCCTGTCCCCCACAACATAGGAAGGTGCTACCGCCCTCCTTCTATCCGCCATGGCCTTCGTGGATTCCCGGGCCTCCTGGAGATGAGTAAGGGTCCGAGCCTGAACAGCCGATAGGTCGCGGGCACAGGCGACAGCAGCAGGGTTGTCAGAGGGAGCTAGGTCCGGGATAGGTAAGGTGCGGGGATGCTGGCCATACAATACAAAAAAGGGGGAAGAGCCAGTGGAGGAATGTGTGGAGTTGTTATACGAAAACTCAGCAAGATGTAGTAAACCGAGCCAGGATTGCTGGTGTTGCAGAATCAAACAACGTAGATATTGTTCCATGGCCTGGTTCACCCTCTCAGTCTGGCCGTCCGTCTCCGGGTGGTAAGCGGAGGAAAAGCGGGAATCTATACCCAGGAGAGCCGTAAGAGCTCGCCAGAACCGAGAAGTGAACTGGGGCCCCCTATCCGAAATAATAATCGTGGGCAACCCAAAGAAACAAAAGACCGATTTAAAGAAGAGATCGGCCAAAGCTGGGGCAGAAGGGATGCCAGAACAAGGAATGAAGCGAGCCATTTTGGAAAACGAATCGACCACCACCCATATGGTGTCGAAACCCTTTGTCCGGGGTAGGTCGGTTACGAAATCCATGGAAACCGTGTGCCAAGGCCTGGGGGGTACAGGTAACGGAAGTAGAAGCCCCAGTGGACGCCCCCTACGATGCTTACACTGGGCACATATAGCACAGGTGTTAACATACCCTTCAACGTCGTGTTTCATGGAGGGCCACCAACACCAACGCCTGAGCATGTCCAACGTGCGTTTCTGTCCTGGATGACCATTGATGGCGCTATCGTGGGACCATTTCAGAGCAAGGTTACGAGTGTCGGTAGAAGGCAACCACAACCTGTTTCGGATATAGGGCAACCCTTCATGAAACTCTGGATCCCACTCGGTGACCTGATCGGGATGTTGTGAAACCCATGTGCGAAGTGAGTCCAATAGAGATAAAGGAGGGGTGCAAAGGCAAATAACATGTTGGTTTAACAGGGTTTCTGGAAACACAGGTAAGGATACCCCACCCGGAGAGCGAGACAATGCGTCCGCTTTCCCATGGGACAGACCGGAACGATGTTTGACCTGGAAGTCAAAGGCCGCAAAGAATAAATGCCACCGCACCTGCCGACTGTTAATACATTTGAGCGAGGCCAGATCCTGGAGGTTGCGGTGGTCGGTGAACACCATGACTGTGTGCTTCGCTCCCAACAAATGATGCCGCCAGACCAAGAAAGCATCTTTGATGGCGAGCAATTCTTTCTCCGTGACAGTGTAATGTAGTTCCGTAACAGAGAATTTCCGAGAATGAAATGCCACTGGATGCAATTGACCCGAATGAGGGCAACGTTGGGACAGGACTGCCCCGAGAGCAAAAGAGGACGCATCGGCCTCCACAATAAACGGGAGTTCTGGGTCGGGATGTTTCAGGACAGGGGCAGTAGTAAATGCAGACTTTAAGGCGTCAAAAGCAGCCTGGTGTTCATCCAACCAAACAAAAGGCGATTTGGGGCTGGTTAGGGCTGTAAGAGGAGCTACCAGAGATGAGAAGTCTTGGATGAAACGCCTATAGAAATTCGAGAACCCAAGGAATGATTGCAAGGACTTGAGATTGCCGGGTTTTGGCCAGTCCAAAACCGCACGGATTTTGGACTGGTTCATGGCCAAACCCCCAGGTGTAATGTGGAATCCCAAGAAATCAACGCTTTCAGTATGAAACAGGCATTTCTCAGGTTTGGCGTAGAGTGAGTGTTGGCGGAGACGGGACAGTACTTCGCGGACGTGTACTATATGTTCTTTTATGTCCTGTGAGTATATGAGAATGTCGTCAAGGTATACTGCCACGCATACGTCCAACAGATCATGAAATACCTCGTTCATGAAACGTTGGAAGGTAGCAGGGGCGTTACAAAGCCCAAAGGGCATGACCATGTATTCGAATAATCCGTAACGTGTGCAGAAAGCCGTCTTCCACTCGTCCCCGGAGCGGATCCTGACCAGGTTGTAGGCTCCGCGGAGATCGAGTTTTGTAAATATGGTAGCGTGGCTTAACCTGTCCAGTAAGGGAGTGATCAAGGGTATTGGGTATCGATTTTTTAAGGTGATGGAATTAAGTCGGCGGTAGTCCACACAAGGACGCAGATCGCCCTCCTTTTTTGGGACAAAGAATATTGGGCTAGCAGCCGGGGAGGTGGAGGGACGTATATGACCGACCTTCAATGCAACCTGTATATAATCCTTTAATGCCTGTTCTTCTGATGGAGATAAGGAGTAGATGCGGCCTGAGGGAATCACGGAATCAGGAATTAGGTCTATGGGGCAGTCATAAGGTCGGTGTGGTGGTAGCACCTCCGAGGAACCTTTGTCGAATACCTCACGGAAATCGTTGTAATCCGCAGGGAAACCAACGGCAACAGCCCCCACTACATGGGGTTCGAGAGCCATAGGGATATCCTCTTGCAGAGTGAGCTGTGCTATGCCCCCTAGGGCCCGTGGGGGGAATTCAGCGTCATCAGGTGCGGTGAGACAAAAATTCTGGCATGTCTCAGATTCGAAATGGACTTGCCCCGACTTCCAGTCAATCAAGGGGTTATGTAGATGTAACCAAGGAAGACCCAAGATGATACCAAACTGTGGCATCGTAATCAAATCGAAGGTGATGGTTTCCTGATGCGTGTCTTGTATTGTGAGGGTGATGGGGGCGGTTTGTTGCTTTATAGGGCCTGATATCAGTGCGGTACCATCTACTGCTTGTACCGGCTCAGGATGTTGCTTGGAGATCAGAGGTAAGTTTAAGGATCTGGCCAAAGTTATATCAATATAATTGCCCGTGGCGCCTGAATCGATGTAAATCGAGATAGCATGAGATATGTCGGGTGTAGGGTTAAGCATGGCCTGTACCAACACTGGTCTGATTCTGCCAAAAGCGGGGTTCCTATCCGGGGAAATGGGAACATTGCTCGATCCAGTCCCCGGATCTAGGGTCGAGCATTCGGAAAAACCGGATTCTTGAGTTTAGGGCGTCGGGGACATGATTTTACGAAATGGCCAAGTAGACCACAGTAAAAACAGGCATGGTCAGTTCTTCTGCGTTCCCTTTCTGATTGCGTGATGGGACTGCGAATGCCACCTATTTGCATGGGTTCAATGCCTGTACCAGAGAAAGAGGAGGGTGGAGTGGCAAGGGGGATTCCTGTTTCAGACCGACGTTCGGAACGTCTTGCGTCGATTTGTAATGCGAGATCCACTAACTCAGTGTGGGTCGTGGGCAAAGATGGAACCACAGCCATAGCGTCCTTCATGGTGTTATTAAGCCCCCTATAGAAAACGACCGCCCTCTTTGGTTCAGGCCAGGATGTCTCAGCGACTAATTGATTAAAACGAGCTATGTATTCGAGGAGGGTATTCTTCCCTTGAGTCAGATCTAACAGCTCGAGGTCCCGAGACTGGGCTTTGTGACGCGTGTCGAACACACGGGACAATTCTGTGACTAGTAGGTCAAAATCGTATAGGACGGGGTTGTCGTTCTCCAACAAAAGGTTGGCCCATTCTGCCGCGGTGCCGGCCAGGTGGGACAAGGTGAAAGCTGCTTTAGTGGTGGCGTCAGGGAAAGCCTGAGGTCTACAGAGGAAATGCAGTTTACACTGGTTTACGAATGTGCGAAACTTTCTGGGGTCACCGTGGAACCTTTCTGGGGCAGCCAAAGGAAAGGGCGTGGACATGAGTATTGGAACCTGAGGTGCGGCAGGAGCAGTAGGAGGCTGTTGAGCAGTTGGGGGTTGTGCTGCAGCAGCAGCTTCCCCGAACTCAGCATCAGCGGGCAAGGGGTGTTGTGTGCTCTGTATCAGATCTAATCTCTGGTGTATCGTAGCAGTAGCGGCAACCATATCTGCTCTTAGTAATGTGAGTGCCTGTACCAAGGCAGCCACGGGGTCCTCCGATTCCATACTCTCCACGACGCAACGGCTTCACAGTCTGTCGTGACTTGCCGCGTAGTGAAGAGTAATGGACCTCTGTCCACAAATCACCCACAGGGATGAGTAAAGTAACTCCCTATGCGAGCTTTGAGGCCACAGGTGTTTTGTTTCTTCGTCGGATCAGATGACGCCCTGGACCCCGGAGGCTGTTAAAGGGAAGGTAAGATTAGCACAGGCAGACACAATACTGGGATATGCAGAAACGTGTATAAATCTCTTACCTAAAACCCAACCGGGATGATTCTGGGGTGCCGGGGGCCTGGTGCGAGGGAGAGCCGTATGTCTGGACAGCCGTGTCAACCGTAACCCAGATGGTAATGGCTGGTTGTGACTAGGTGAGCACCTGAGTTTGCCACTTAGCGCCAGTGGCCAAAATCGTAGAGTCAAGAAAGGGTGATCCGTAAGCAATCCGTTAATCAAAAGCCGAGGGTCCAAAGTAACAATATCCGTGCAACAAGATCCGAGGAGTCAGCAAGCCAGTCCGTAATCCGTAAGCCAAGGTCCAAAAATCCGTTGTATCCAGGTATCGTGAATGCTGCAAAAGCCGAACAGAGTCGTGGAACAGCTGTGAAGCGGTGATGGAACTCGAACTTCCCGGTTTTATGCGTGCCGGCTCTTGATCACGTGAGCGGGATTCTGGGCACGTGATCGGGAGAGCGCCGCGGAACCAGGAAGTAAACGCAGTCGGGTGTTCCAGCTTGAACGTAGTCTCCATGGGAGTTGCCAATGGTAACGAGGCAACAAACCGGGTCGGACCTTCCGCACTGCCCGCCCTCGTTGACCATGGCGACTCCCTCGCACCCTAGGTATGGAAATGTCCCGGGAGGTGGTCTGCAACCCAGGGACAGTACCTGTGTGTGCTGGTGTGACGGTGCATGGTGGCGGGACTGGTTTGTGTATGACATATTGGCTTAGACCTAGATCTCCCTGCCTCAAGTTCAGGACAGTCCCAGACATCAGGGTTTACTTCCCCCAAGAGTTCATCGCAGTTCACAACTTTTCAGGGTTCCCGTCCCCAAGAGTATAAATCCTTCAACTTGAAAAGGAGGAAGAAATATAAACCAGTACCAATTCAAATCTTTGTCATCTAGGTTTTCCTCTTGTTAGATTTCCGGGGTTGCCTTCCCCAACAGTTCGTATCTTCCAACTTTCAGAAACAATATCAGTTCAAATCTTTCAGCTTTCAAAACAATATCAGTTCAAATCTTTAGTCATCCCGGTTTTTCAATAATTCACATTTAGGGCTTATTTCAACGACTGTGGCAGAACACCCACTTATTTATAGGCATAGGGTTTGAGCTGCACGGTCCACCCATTATAGGTCACGCAACCAATGTCCGTGTGCACTTGATAGTTGCAAAACATAAACTTCTTCTTTACCTTTGTTTTCCTTGGCTTTTCCCAAGTAGGGGTCTCTCTGTCTAGGCGCAGTTGTCGGACCACATGGTCCACCCATTACAGGTCACACAACTGATACCCCTGTGCACTTCAATATGCTTTCTGTATTCCTCTGGCTTTTACCAAAACATGTTTTCTCTCTCTTAACCTGTGGTTCCTCAGATTCTTTTATCCTTGGCCAGTACTCCATTTCACATCTCATATCTTTTGAAACAATCTTTTAACTTTCATTTCCAGCTTTCTGGCTTTGCCACCACTTGTGTCTCACACCTCTCCTTCCCTGGTAATTCCCATCAATACCACCTTGCTTCTATTTACTTCATAAGTGTTCATTATGTGGCTTTGTTTTATACAGCATCTAAATATATTCTTACTGTCTTTCAGTCACTTTGTTATTCAATGGTACATGTTTCAACTTTCAAAAATACTTTTGATAGCTTGCAGCTTGTTCGTTATTCAAATATACTGGCTTTGGCCTTCCACAATACTTATTGCAGCTCTTAGCTTGTTCAGTATTCATAAACGTTTGTTTCCAAACCCCGGAGCGCCCCGGTATGAGTGTTCCTTCTTGTCACTCACCAGTGTTGTACGTTGGCTCTTTTGGGTTTCCTGGCTTCGCTACTCAGCTTTGCTTCGCCTTCCTGTCGCGGTAACTACAACGAGCAGCGTTTGCCATCCTGGAATGTTGTAGGTGTAGCTCTGCTCTTCCCAAGTGGAAGCTACCGAGAGCACCACTCGCATGCGCGAGACTTCCAATGATCAGGAGACTTCAGTGCTCCACAGCTCCTGCTGTGAGCACCTGGCAGGGAGAACAGCAGGGCCTCAGACCCTTCCATGGCCAGCCTTGGCTCTGGCATCTCTTCTGCACTCCTGCTCTGCATGGTTTATTTTGAGCCTGTTCCTCTCCTGCCTGTTTAACTTCCGCAGACTGCATCCTTTTCTCCATGCCATCTCTCTCCTTGTGTTGGACGGTTAACCTTTTTATACACCTGGGACTTGGCAAATGACTGCGGGTGTGAGTCTTAACTTTGATTGCCTGACCATTATGAAACCCTTTAGCTGGACATGCCTGGCTATAACTGAACTCCTCCAAGGGCCTTCTACCTCATCTCAGTACCAAAGTGGTGTTCAAGGAAGTTTGAATGAATGGAAGTGTGCATAACTCTGGGTTGTATATTTCTCCTTTTGGTATTACACTGATATTTGTATATATTAACAAGAGGAGGCTGATGTGTTGACCGTGGCCGAAATGAGGGTGTGTCCTCCTAGTTTGTCTCTTCCTTGTGACCGTATAAAAATTGCATTTCGGAGAGCCATTTGGAAAGGAAGAAATGGGGAAAGGTTGACAGTAACCTATAAAGGCGGTGTGGATAGAAGGTTCATCATGAAAAGGTGATGGGGGTACCATGTCTCACCCAAGGATGTCCTTTCCCCATCCCCAGGTGATCCTCCCTCGCATATGCACCGACAGGGTCGTGATCAAAGAGCGATGGCCTTTGCCTGGCCACCTGAGCAGAGAATGCTGGGACAAAAGTGAGGATGCCCTCAGGTTCCTCACAACATATAGAGAGCTTGGCTGGTCAGGACCTGATGTGAAACTAGGGTATATCTGTCTTCGTCTGGAGGTCTAATGCCCAAGAAGTCATATAAGTGTGTTTAAAAGGAATTGTTGATTTAAATTAATGTGTTTTAGTTCCGAGGAATAATTTCACATATCTGAAAATTATAAATTACATCCACAAAAACATTTCAATATAACATAAACAATTTAATTTCATATTATAGTTCACAAAACCTAAATTACAACATTACAAATCATATATTTAACTTAATAGTAAAACTTCATCCTTAAAATCAATCATCTCATTTCACAATCCATTAAAAACTGAAGTACTGTTATATAATCGTTATCCAGGTATTTCATTTACTGCTTAACTATTAAATTTCATTAACATACCTGTAATACTGTAATTTCTCAGATTAAGAGCCAATCATATCTTTTCATTCAGTTCGCCCAGTGTTATTTTCATCACTTCCCATATGTTGTAAAGTGCAATCATTAATGAAACATTCAAATTAAGACAGTACTTCCAGAAAGCACCATCACTCATGGAATGTACATTATATACAAATTGAGCAAGTAATTGTATATACAGGTGTTTCAAGGTCATACATGAGGTCATAATGTGTTCAACCGTTATCTCTAGCGACTACCATTGAGGCCTTGCTCCTGTGTATAGCAAATGCTCTAGTCCATCTCAGTCTTGAGTACCATTCTGTAACATATCTGGCTGTTATGTCCATTGTCTTATTTGGGTGTATTGAAAATCCTCGAAGACTTCAGTTTTGTATTCCACCAAAGTTTTAATTTTGCTCTTGATTTAAAGTTGGCCCAGTCATGATAAACCTCTTAGACTGCCAGTGTTTAAAAGGGTCTAAGTGACAACAGGGGTTTTGAGAGGAATCAGATTTTTGCATAATGGGTTAAGGTGGGAAATGTGGCATTAAGTTTAAATTTTCATTTTCGCATATCCCAACTCTGCAAGATCACTCAAGCACCCAGCCCACCCCCTGGCTGGAAGATGTGGGTCCGAAGGTACTGAGATATAGGATTGTTCTAAATTGTGGCATTTTGTCTAAGAAAAGGAATCTTAAGCTATTGAAACCAAAGCTCAGTTGCACAGCCAAGAAAAATATACAGAGATCTGGCTCTCCCAATTCCCAGTTGAATCTAGTAGCCATAAGGGTCTTTGAGGCAATCATTTGCATACCTCTACCCCAGATAAAGTTGAAGCTTATTCCATCAAACTCTTGGATGTGCAGTTAAGAAAAAGAAGTTCAAAGAGATAAAGTTTAAAGAAACTTGGGCACAATATTCTTTTTAACAATCGTGCGTGTCAGCGAGAAAATCGTTTGGGATTTCCACTGAGGAACGTTTCTCTAGATTCCTAAAACAAGTTTTGTCCCATGAAAGGGTTACCAATTTTGGACTGTCTGAATGTATTCTTGGAAGGAGGTGATTGTTAAAAAAGTTGATTTATTGTAATTAAACTTGTACACAGTGTCATAGATTGCTTCAATAACTCCCAGAATCCAAACGATGGCTCGTGGGTTTTTACTCTCAAAATTGGTAAAAATTACTGATGGCTTCCCTATGTTGACCTCCCACGGGCTCCCTTCTCCCGTACCCAGTATTCCCTGATCCTAGGTTTGGCAATTAGTGATCAGTGATTGCTATTATCTAAATGCTAGATATAGGTGAGGACCTAAAGGCCAAAGCCTTATCTATCTTACTACTTCTGGGGTTCTTCTAAGGATTCCCTATCCTAACACTCCCCAGGTTGGCTGAAAAGCAATGGCGATTTTCTTGTGCCAGTAACAGGCACCCTGGCCTTTTCTCTAACTCACTCACTCCACACCCTTTGGCACTGGTTGCCTAGCTTTAACATAAAGGCTAGTGTCTGAGGTCTTTGCAAAAATGGGACACATTTATGATGGAGACCCAATACCTTACTGAATGGAAGCCAAGTAGTTGGTGGATGGCACAGACTTCCAAGAAGAATGTTATTCCGTGGATACTTTGGCCTCAAACTGACAGTTTAGCAGCAGCTTAGAGATGTCCGCTGAGCTTGATGTAACACCTGGTCCAATTCGGGCCCATCTAGTTAGGGCTATATGTTTGCCCCTGAGGGAAATAAAGATATAAAGACACATGCACTAGGGTAGGGAGAAACATATTTTATTTAATAGTTTTGTGTTTTAAATGCACTGACCTGGACTGTACCATCCAGACTACCATGGGGTTGGATGGAACGTAGGAAAGAAGAAATGAAAAGAAAAAGAACAAACACAGAGCCTCCCCTGCTCTGGAGTGGAATGGTAAGGGGGGGGGGGCATTAGGAAACAGTTGTGAAAGGACCGATGGTAATGCGAGAGAGAATAAGAAGCAGAAAACTGCTCTGTAGGGGGCCGTGGCTTATAGTGTCGCCCCAAGGGCCTAACAATTTCCTTGAACTGGGCCACTTATGCCAGGTGTGACCCGGCAACTACTGTGGGTCTGGACTGCGAACCCGGAGCTCCCTGGGCACCCACAGAGCCTTGCAAACTGATTGTGGTCCTGGTGGCCCAGATATAATGTGCCCAGCCTCAAAAAGCCCTCGGACCATGTGTGTGGGGTGCTCCACAGTGAATAGAAGATTTGCCCAATCTGTGCAGTATGTTTGGTGTGGCCTGAACCAGGCTACCCGGCCGTATCTCCTTATGGGATGTGAAAATGGGGAGGATGCTGAAGCCCAACCTGATCCACATTGCGGGCGTGCTTCAGAAAAGTCCTGGGGTGCTGCTCCCTCATGGTACAGGTGAAGAATGAATCTTCAGCCCGCCATCCTGAGTAAATTAGTGGGCCGCCCTTGTGCTGCAGAGAAATAAGGGGGTGGGCCATGGCAGTTGCGCACTGGAGCATAGCGTGGTGATGGTGGTGGCGTACCACCAGAAGAACGTGTGCCGCGGGTGGACTGGGCCGTTGGCCAATATCTGTTGCTGTGGGGTGCAGCGGTGTGCGACGGCCCCACAAGGACCTGGGACACAGTTTGAAAAACAGTAGCGAGCGCTGGACCACGGGGCGGTGAGTCAGTGCCTCACGGTGTGAACAGGGCACCGTTTGAGAGGAACTGTGCCTGAAATACACCCAAATCCTGTGCAGTGTGGTCTCACAAGCTGCTGACAACCTTCATTCAGTCGAAATTTGTGATTTGTTGCCCTAGTGGTGATAGCAAGGTTCAAAAGCTGACAAATTGCTAGAGAGGTTTATAGTATATAAAGCCATGATTCAATTATTGAGTCTGGCCATTGAGCAGCCTTCTGCCACACCACCTATGTAATTTTTCAAATGACATTCCTTTAGTTACAGACCTCTTATGCTCACTGGTACAGGCTCCCTCAGGGAAGCAGGAAAAGTCGTGCTTCCCTGGTGAGGCAGGGACAAAGGTAATCAGAGGGGACTAACTCTGCTTCCTCTGTCCCTGAAGAGATACCAAAACGAAAATCCTTTTAATTGGGGCTTGGCACGTTCTTCTGCTGTTGCCGTGGGGAGAGGGGGGCACTGTCCCTGCACTTCGAGGAGTGACGGCACACTATTTCTGAATCCTGAACTTGCAGGTTGTGCCACAAAGATATTGTCTCCCCTTACTCCAGCATCCTCCAGACCATCCTCCCTCCATCCTCATCCCTCTCTGGATCCACTCCTGTTGGAAAAGGTCTGGAAGCTTGCAGCAAATGGGGCAGTAGAACTTTTGCTCACCATGGAGAAGAGGGAAGGAATGGTACCCCCCTGTATGGTCTGGTGCCGAAGAAAGAAAGGAGCCTGGGTTGCAACTTAGATATGAGGATATTGAACCACTACGTGTGCAATTTCACAAAGGTAGAGGTTCATGAGCCTCAGATCCAAGATGGCGAGCACGCCCCACATCTTTCTTTAGCACCATAAAATACAAGGATTGCCACCTTTTACAAAGCCGGCACAAGCTCTATGGCCAACTCCTCCATGCCCTCGAGAGCCAGTGCTGGTTGGTGTGACTGGACCTTTAGGATACCTATTTTCCCTGTGCCAATTCTTCTAAAGACCTAGAAGTACCTGAGGTTTGCAGTTGAAAACACCTGTTGCCAGTTTGAGGTCCTTCCCTTCGGCCTATCCTCATCTGTAAAGGTTTTTACCAAACTGGTTATGGCCTCATGTCTCAAGAGGGACACGATTTCACTACTTTTCCTTCATGAACCATTGGTCATTCATGCCTACATGCCATATCTGTTGACAGCACATCTGCTACAAATCTTTCAGCTTGGGCTTCTCTTTAACCTTAAGAATTCTCAGACTGTTGTGCCAGTAACTCCAGTTCATAGCAGCAGTTCTGGACACTTGTGGTGGGAGGAGTGTGTAGTGGAGAGTAGTGTGAGGGTGTAGTGGAGGGTAGTGTGAGGAGGGTGTAGTGGAGAGCAGGTGGAAAGAGCCGAGAGGGAAGGGTAGTCGAGTTGCGAAATAATAGTAGGGTGTGGTGAGAGGCGAAAGTAGTAGGTAATCGAGCAGAAGGTAGCGAGAGAGAGCATTGGGGGAAGAAGGAGGGAGAGATAGAAGGGTGAAGCAGTGGGAAGAGAGTAGGAGGAACCAAAAGGAGATCGGGGTGATCAGAGCAAGGAAAATGAGGGCATGAGAGTGAAGAACAAGTAAAGCCCGGGCAATTGGAGGGCACCTATTTCAATTATAAAGATCATTGTTGTTTTTTGGGACCCCTGGATAGGATCCACCTAGAAAAGAACAGAAGGAGACATCTGCAGAAGGAGTTTGCCTTTCAGGCCATTCCAACCAGTCAGCTACTAGATGGATGGGTTACGTATCTGTAGTGGCCATCTGGGGATATAAGGACTCCTGGGCTAGGAAGGTGCGTGCACACGAGTGAGAGGGAGCGGTATGGTCCTTCGGGAGCCCCTTCTGAATCCCTTTCATAAACGCTTGAACTTTGTTCAAGAGTTGGTGTGTTCTTAATGCCGTCTGGGACACAAAGATGAAGAATCTTAGGGAGGAAGTAATCCATCAGAGCGTCAAATTACTTGCTTTTTGGTAATGTTGTTTCTGATAGTTTAGTCCTTCCTCCCACAGATTCTGCATCACCCTCCCAACCTACTCCTCATCTGGATAGCTCATGCACCAATATGTTCTGTGGTCCCTCGGTTGCTGTGCATGTAGTGGTAAACATGCAGACCTCTGGGCATGGGCAGAGGGTGCTTCATACATACTGTGCATGATATGTCCAGGATCCTCACTCAACAATGCTCAGAGGAGCCACACTGTGCCACCTGCTGGATAACAACGGTTTCCAAAGATCGTTCGAAGCAGGAGGATAAATCTAAGATGAGTAATATGTGGGAGAAAGAACATTACTGAAGGTAAGTGATTTGTTCTTCTACAACCTCAATTCTACTAGTAAGCATCAACCTTTTGCATTGCAAGAATCTCTGTACTGAGCAAAAACATTCAATTAGAAAACTGATAACTGGACAGTAATTAATTGTAATGTGCATTTGATCAATAGTGTGTCATTATGGTAGCTATGCATGCTGCCACAGTGTCGTGGGCCTTCCCGTAGGCATGGTAATCATCCCAATAAGCTCAGCTGTCGTAGACCATAATTTGCACAGTATTGTTGCTTCCGAAAATAAACCCGTTGCAGCCTTTGCAATTTGGAGAATGCCAGGTTTTTTGATTGGAATGAATACAAGTAGTATCCTTTGTACACATGAGCTGATGCAGACCTCAATCTAACTTAGTTTTATTAACTATACTAGTGACTAGAGCAGTAGCATAGCTTGGTAAACAACTAATAAACTCTGAGAACATTTCATATTTAGCAGTAATTTCTCATGTTTTTTGTTAATGTCTGTACTAAGCAATATACACATATTTTTTCCCCAATACTACATTGTTTTAAACCCCATGTTGATTGATGTGTGAGTAAATTAACCTTTCTTCTCCACAGTTTGTCTTTCATAACGTTAAGTTTAGGCAGCTCCAGAAGGAGAGATTCCAGATAAAGAATGATGGACAGGTCACCTGCCACTTCTCATTTATTCCTAAACTTAATGACACTCAATACTGCAAACCCTGGTTGCGAGCTGAGCCTTGCGAGGGCTATTTGGAACCAAGTGAGTACTTCAATTTCTTTATCTGCCATGGCTTTCTCTCTGTTCTGTTTTATAGATTTTAAATAGTAAGTGCCAAAACCATAGAACATTAAAAAAACGATTCTTACTGAGGTTTCTAATCCATGAAGTGCTAAATTGTCCAGCTACAACCAAAAATACATGTAGTGCAACACCCAAAGAGGTAAACAATGAAGTCTAGTTTCCATGCCATGTACTGAAGAATAATTTGTTTGAATTCACAATTGTGTTTTCAGTAATTACACTTGAATAAGGCATGTAATGGACTCCGCTCTTCCACAGATTCCTCATTTTAGAAATATCCTCCAGCCATCACATTGGCTTCAAAAACATTTTCAGCCATCTCTAGGCACACTGCAGCTCTGCATCATGGTCGCTGCTGAACATTTTTGGCACCCTTGACCCCAGATATGTGCTTCTGGATAGTATATACTGAGTCTGCTTCACCCACTGAAAATTTGACAGAGGGCATAGTGTGGCTTAACTGTCTCCTCAACTCCTTCATGTCATGACTGTGCCATTCCTAAACTCTGGACGTGACGTTGGTGACAGCAGTTCTGTTTTTCTGCACGCTGTTTTCGGAATAAGGCTCAGAATTTCAAAATGATTTCGACGTCCGTATGTCTGGGCTCAAACCTCCAGGTTTCAAGCACTATTGGGACTGCAGCTCGAAGATGTCCATCACGGACCCACACAACATCTTTGTGTAGTGTCTGGGAGTGGAGCATGATACAAAGCAATGCAGTTTCTGTTAGTCCATGAACATGAAGGCACTAGGGAGGCCACCCTCAAAGTCTCCGGCCAGGTCATTGCCACAATCGGAGAGTGCCCTGCCTTTCAATGTGGCAATAGTGGACCCGATCACAATGTTGTGGAAATGCTCATGCTCGATGTAGGTGGTTGATGGAGACCTGACAAAGAAATACAAACTGACTAGAGCGGACCTGCCTTTTCTTACAGTGCATCCAACAGCTGAAGGGCTGGTGGTCCATGCTGCAACCATAAATTAGAGACGTTCAAATTCAAACCTCCCTAAAGACAGGGAACCTACGAAAATAGAACCCTTTGGCATAAAAGGTTTTCACATCTGGGAGTATGACATTGAAAGCTATACATGTCTCTGGCGCCTTTGCAAGTACTCCCGTTTGCTGTGGAAGGTGATTTCAGAGGTAGCAGGTCACCTATCCGAGGGGGATGTGAAAGACGACTTCCTGTACATTGTGAGCGTCGGTAAGGATGTGGCATGCCAAGCCCCCCAGGCTGGCCTCAGCGCAGCATATTGCATCAGGAGACCGATGGGTACATTGACAGTGCTTCTGAGGGCCTTGTACGTCTGAGTGCCGGCTTCTCGCCAAACGTGCAGGCCAAGCTCCTTGTCATGGACAATGATGGAGAACACCTTTTTGGACTGAAAGACAATGAGTCCTTAGAGAGGTTCAAGCACTCTTAAGATTGATGCAATGTCACTAAAGTTGGTGGCCTACCAACAAGCCTTTTTCCTTCAGCTTTAGAGGCATAGGCTTTTAGGTGCTGTACCCCATTTGTGGGAAGCGCGCAGTTATGCCAAGTCAAACAAGGGGCGAGAAGATTCTCACGTCTCAGCAGGGTTGGGGGGGTGGGGGTAAAGGCCAATCCTTGTCTGTGCCACTGGATTAGCGAAGTGGCTTTGAGCTCTCTCCACATGTTTCTCTGGTTAGAGGATGAGTTTTGGGGCACTGGGACAGGTGGAAGGAGGTGCGCTCCGAAGCCTGCGTCCTTCAGCTGTTGGGGCAACACTACTGCCTACACTTTCTCAGAAGGCCCCCAGAAAGACCACCATCTCTTACTCGACAGTCGGAGCCCAAGCTCCAGGAGGAACTGAAGCCCTACTTGCGAAGGGTGCAGTAGAATAGGTGCAAGCCCGGGAGAGCGATACGGGGTGGTACTCCAATGAATTCCTAGTGCCCAACAAAGCGGAAAGGGACCGCAGGGCCTTGAACAAATTCCTGAGGATAGACCAGTTCAGGGTGGTGAGGTTGAGATAGATTCTCGAGGTTCGAAAATCCCAGGACTGGTTGGTGTTGCTAGACATCCAGAGTGCCTATTGTCACATGCCGATTCATCAGAGACACAGGTGGTTTCTGAGGTACGCCAGTGGGGAAGCTCATTATCAATTCAGAGTGCTTCCCTTTGGCCTAACCTCCGCACCCAGGGTATTTTCCAACCTGATGGCAGTTGTGGCGACGCACAGCAGGAGAATTTGCAGTCTTTGTATTCCCATAGTTAGATGACTGGTTGATCCGGGGCCGGTCCCCAGGGCAAGTTACAAGGCATCTCAAGGATACTTGCCCTGGGCTACTCCCTACATTTGCAGAAGTACCATATGACACCAGCACAGAGGCTCCAGTTTATCAGAGCAGTCCTAGATATTCAGGTAGGGAAAGCTTCCTCCTCCCCTAGCCTTCACCCTCTAGGCTCCAAAGAGGCCCCCCACCCACTGCCCCGAGGAAAGAGTCACCTGCATCAGACAGATGGTCACGAGGTTCCAGAACTCCCGTAGTCTTTCAGCATCAGCGTTCTTCCCCCTTCCAGGCCTCACGACTTCCTGCTTTTTCTTGTTGTCAGAGGCCAGACTTCAGATTCATTCACTTCAGTGGCTACTCGGGTGCAACCAGTCGCAATATTCATGTGACATGACGGATGTTCTCCAAATATCGGGGATGGTGATTAACGACCTTGCATGGTAGGCCACCAGGAGGGAGATATTTCTGGGCACCTTTGCCAGAGCCCAATTGGTTAAAGGGCTAGGGTGCTCACTGCATGGATTTGCAGGTTGGGTAGCTTTTAGTCCCTCATGCAGTGCAACTGGCATATCAATCTGCTGGAGCTCGAGCAGTCTGGATAGACCTCACAGCTTTTACACCTACCCTCCTAAGGAAAAAAGTCCTGATTTTGACAGACAACACAGTAGCCATTTACCACATCAACAAGCAAGGAGGTGTGAGTTCACTGCCTCTCTGCAGGGAGGCCATGCGGCTCTGGTTCTGGCTACTGCAGAACAGGATCTCAATCTCTGCAGCCCATCTTGCAGGGATAGCTAATTGGCTGGTTGATGCTCTGAGCAGGCAGAGCATGGTTTCTCACGAATGGGAGTCCTGCCCATAGGTCATTTCGGAGATCCTTCTCCCTTTGGGCAACCCTTTCAGTGGACCTGTTTTGTGACAAAGGGCAGTGCAAAATGCAAGCAGTTCTCCTCGAGGGAATTTCCTCAGAGCGGGGCGTTGGGGATGCATTTCTTGTGGAGAGGTTTTTCGATCTCCACTATACATTCCTGCTGATCACTCATCCTGTCGGTTCTCCGGTGGTTGAGGAGATTCCGTGCCTACCTGATCCTAATCTCACAGGATTTGGCAAAAGGATGTGGTACCCACACCTTCTGGAGTTGGCCGTTTGTCCAACTCACAGGCTTCTTTGGAGGCCGGACTTATTGTCCCAGTTTGAAGGGCAGGTACTTCACCCTAATCCTGGAGATCTCAACCTGCATGCGTGGCTCTTTACAGGTTGAGGTATGAAGATTGAGACCTGAATGGTGAGGTTCTGGAGATGCTGCTCGCTGGGTGCAGACCTTCCACCGGGTCTATCAGTGCATGCAGATGGAGAAAGTTCAAAACATGGTGTAAAGGCAAGGCCATATACCTTTTCTCATGCCTCACCTCGACAGTCATAGAATTCTTGTTATCGCTGCCTAGATTGGGGTTGCAAATAAGCATGGTAAAAGGCTATTTGGCTGCCTTGTCTCTTTTGAAAGGATCAGCAGAGCAGCGCTTCTTCTTTTCCATTCCAATTATCGCTCTGTTTTTGAAGGACCTTGTAAGTATGTTTCCTCCAACAGCATTTTTTGTCCTGGCCTGTAGCCTTAACTTGTTCCTCTCCTTCTTAATGGCGACTCCCTTTGAGCCTTGGCATTCGATGCCGAGCAGGTTACTCAAGGTAAAGACTGCTTTTTTGTTGGCCTTCACGTCAGCTGTATACATCAGTGAACTTAAAGCACTTTTGTGCAAGCCTCCTTTCCTCAAGTTCTTCAAAGAGAAAGTTTACCTGAAGGTCCAGCCCAAGTTTCTACCAAAGCTGGTGTCAGGCCTCACATTTCTCAAAATGTGGAGTTATCAGTTTTCTTTCCACCTCCTCACACATACAAGGAAGAAAACAGGCTCCACAGAGTGCACCCTAAGATGTGTGGCGAGTCAGAAGGAGGGCACAGAGTCTCAGAGGACATGATCTACAATCTTTAATTAAAGTAATGAGATAAGGCCTAACTTACCCTATTACTGTGGTTACCCCTATACCTATGTTACTAACTATGGTGCTTGTTTTTCAGTCGTGAGTGTGCAAAGAAGGAAGTCTGCGTTCCAAAACTACCCTAACTGATCCTAACACTAAGAAAACTAACTTATAGTGGATTGCTTTTCTCCCACAGATTCTTCATCAGATAGATAGCCCTTCCAGCGTCATCTGCTCCGAAAGCTTTTTGACAGGAGGCATAGTGCATCTCGACTCGGCCATCGATCCGTTTTGACTCGATGCACCGGTCGTCGACTCCAGACGTAAGGTGGGGACCGTACATATACTGCGTCATTACACCCCGTACATCAGTTCCTTTTTTCGGCACGCTCAACATGCTGCACGAGGAGCGGCTCTTCTTGTCGGAGAATGTTTTTTCTCATTCAAATTCAATTTTAGGTCTAGTATTTGACATTTATTTTATCGAGATGTCCGCTCCGAAACCATTGTGCTACAAAAGATGTCCTGACTGTAATTCTAAAATATCTTTGAGCGATCCACACAGTGTTTGCCTTTGGTGCCTACGCACCGACCACGTGATCGAGGACTGTGGGTAATGTCGAAAGATGAACCCTAAATCTTTGAGGGAGTGGGCCTCTAAATTGAAGGTAGGATGTTCGCTGCTGAAGTTGCCGGCTCGATCTGCTGCAAGGTCATCCGGCCACGAGATTGAAGACCCCACACCGGAGAAAGAGGACAGGCACCAATAGGAAGGTTGCACTCCAGGAGTCATTCCTCATCGTCCTCTTCCCACAAAACAGAACGTTGACATCGTCATCGACACAACTTTGATTTGTCCGAGGAAAGAGGGAAGTCCTCCTCCAGCAAAGGTACTACCAGGTCTGAGTGGAAAATCTTTAAAGAGCAGATGCTCGACATGATGAAAGCGGTCACTGCAGGTACGAGGCAACCCTTGATGCAGTAGACCTTATCTGTTCCAGCTATCCTTGGTCCATCTGACGACAAGGAGACTGTGTTGGGTTCGAAGCCCTCTGGGCCAACGCCGACCATCAATTTATCGACAATGCCTTCTAAACCATTTGCAGTGCTGGTGCGCTCAATGCCACCCCCCTTGAAACCGTTGAAGTCGATATTTGTACCGACTATGGAAAAGTTGTTTGTTCCAGATTCGAGAACTTCATTTTTTGACACTATGCACTCCATATTTGGAGATGATGCAGATAACATTGAGCTGATACCGGGTTCACTTTTTCACTGATCAGGGTGATCTCCTACCACTGGCTGGAGATTTACAAAACTTGAGCGGTTTGGACATCTCTCCAGAGCTCGAAGCATAGCAGGCTCACCCCTATGGCCATGCCAATATCTCCTACAAACTTTTGAGAGGGTTGTCAACGCCCTGAGCCTTTCTGCCAAGGCTAAGTCGATTTCGGCTTACGAGCTCACCGCCATCCTCGAAGTGGGCCCACCCCCAGAAAGGGCTATGCCATTTAACTTGGCATTTTCTCACCTGAAAGCCACACTGTGGCAAAGACCTTGTTCTATTCCACCAGCGGAATCCGCGTTTGCAAAAAAGTACTAAACGGCAAGAGGGGAATCCTCCTACCTATCCACCCATCCAACACCAGAAGGATTAGTAGTTCAGGCGGCCACAGTCTCCATTAGGCCTTCTACATCCACCTCTAATTTGCCGGTGGACAGAGAGTCAAATAAAAATATGACGCCTTAGCCAAGAACATTTTCTCAGCTGGGAGTATGGCTCCCAAGGCTACTAGCGCTTCATGTGCATTTGCAAAATACGCACATGTCCTCTGGAGGACGATTCAAGAAGCGGCAGAGGGGCAGTGGGGCAGATGAGGGAGGGCTTTCTCTGCATGGTGGATTATGAGAAAGAGGTATCCTGCCAGGCCCTGCAATCTGTTCTTGGTATTGTAAATTGTGCTGTTAGGGCGATGGGGTCGGCAACAGTGATACGTAGGCAAGCCAACTTGCCCAGCTCATGTTTTGCTACTGATGTTCGGAACAAGCTTTTGGACATCAAATTTGATGGCGAACATCAGGCCGATGAATCCTTGGAAAAATGTAAAGAGTCCAAGGTGGCTGCTGCGAAGTCGTTGGGCCTGGCTGTTCAGCAACCAGCAAAACATTCCTTCACCTTTGCCTCCAGGGGTAGAGACTACCAGATGTTTGCCTCGTTCAGTTCGGAAGGAAGACTCAGCCCACATAACCTAAGCAGGGCAGAGGCATTTCCTGTTCTCTGGTAGGTGCAAGGGTGCCTCTAGGAGCCAGCAGCCTTCAGCAGCGGCGGTGGGGTCAGCTCCGGCCTCAAAACCGCTTTGAGTTCTCCCCCCCCCCCGTTTGTGGGAGGATTGGACAGCATGTGCCACAGTGGCGAGAGATGACATCAGACGCCTTATCACTGCAGCTCGTTCAATGGGGTTACTGTCTGCCATTCTTGCGGAGGCCACCAGACAGACCATCCTTGGCAACCGGAACATAAACTCCAAGAAAAACCCAGAGCCCTGTGGTTGAAGGGTGCCGTGGAAGAGGTAGCTCCCGAGCAGTGAGTGTTTGGCTGGTATTCCCAGTATTTCCTGGTACCCAAGAAAGGAGGAGGACGGCATCCCATTTTGGACCGCACAGCCTTGAACAAGTACCTGTGGAAGGACAAATTCAAGATGGTGAAGCTCAGAGATTCTCCAGGCTCTTCAGTGTCAGGATTGGTTGGTGTAGTTGGATCTTCAGGATGTGTAATTCCATGTGCCTATTCACACCCTACACAGGAAGTTCTTGAGATTCCTCATAGGGGACAAACACTATCAGTTCAAGGTGCTCCCCTTAGTTGACTGGCAGTAGTAGCAGTGCACCTGAGGACATCGGGCGTTCATTGTGTTCCCATACTTCGACAATTGGTTGATCCGAGGGAAGCCAGCGGAGCAGGTTTAGTCTCATCTCAAGGACACTTGCTTGCTACTACTCAAGCTGGGCTTCTCCCTGAATTTACAGAACTCCCTCACGACACCAACACAAAGGCTCCAGGTCATCATATTGGTCCTGGACACTCTGTGGAAAAGAGTCGCCAGTGTTGGACAGATGGTTCAACTGTGCCAGAGCCACACCAGCCTGCCAGCAGTTTCCTTCCTCCCCCGCTTAGGTCTCATGGCCTCCTGCATTTTTCTAGTGCCAGAAGCTACTCTGCAAATGTGATCTCTACAGTGGCTTCTGCAGGGTCAATGGTCCCAGTACTTTGGCACCTTAAAGGACATTCTAAAGGTGTCCATGTCGGTGGCCAACACTTCTCTCTTGGTGGGCCAACAGCGAAAATCTGATGGCAGGGGAAGTTTTCTGGCCTCCATGGCCCCAGGTCAGGTTGGTCACGGATGTGACTCTGAAGGATTGGGGTGCTCACTGCGGGGATTTGCAGATGAGCAGCCTTTGGTGCACAATGGAAGCCCAGTGGCACATCAACAGGCTGGATCTGCAAGTGATCAGTTTGGTCCTGAACGTGCTGTCATGCCCCTGGCCCTCACTGGCAAGTCAGCCTTCCGGTTAGGGCCAGGTCAAAGGCCTTAAAACCTCATCCAAGACTCTCTTGGAGTCAGTCCTGGTGCCTTTTGGCGCCAGGCTCATAACATCATAAAGACCAACATTAGAATCAGACTATTTACCCGGGACTATTTAACTTTGGGGGGGAAAGGGGTTCAGCCAACATGGAGGCACACACATAGCTCCGTTACAAGGAACTGATCTATGCGGTCTAGTCTTTTGGGTGTGGCAGGCCTGGGACTACTTTACCTGGACTACTTTGGGTGTGGCAGGCCTGGGACTATTTTACCTGGACTACTTTACCTGAGACTATTTAAACCACACCCAAACAGCAGAACATGCTTTGCGTTATTCTGCTGTGGGCAGCGTAACGCTCACCATGTCCAGTTCTTTGATGCCAGCTTACCTGAAACCAAGGACCTGCAGAGAGAGAAAGAACACTACGAAATTTACCTGGAACAGTATCCTGTCTTCAATCCATCGCCGACTTCAGTTCCACTCACCTGAAGGTACAAACTCCATCACCCGGCACCGCATGCATCATGGAATACCATAACCTGGAAACAGGAGAAAGAAAGACCGCATTAGTAAGCGTTTGCTCACGTTTCCTCCCGAATGAAGAAAGCCACACAATTCTTACCTGGGTAGTCCTATCCTGGTCAGTATCATTGCTGGAACATTACGGCACTCAGCGAGGAACATCGCAACCTGCAAGGAGAGAAAAGACACAGGTTAGCAATATAATTGGCAATATCCCGGTCAAGTGTCACAGCGAGTAGAGTGCTCGCTTTGACATCCGTGCAGAGCCTTCTAACGCAGGTTCGAATCCCGGCGGGGCCAAACTCAGCCTTTCATCCTTCCGAGGTCGATAAATGAGCACCACACACCGTGGGTAATAATAAGCAGCGCTCAGATACCTGAGGGTTTGTTGCGCTATATAAATGCCAAATTATTATTATTATTATAAAAGGTGAAACAGCGCTGCACATCGCGCATTACTCACCGGACAGCATTGCGCACACATCACTTTCGCCTACCGGCCCATGCTCATCTTCAAACTGCATGACAACACCAAAATACCTTTCCATACCTAAAAGGAAAGAAGCAAGACATTATTATTCGAACTAAGAGGAACATAAGAATTGCATATAAAGACTGTAAAGCAGCAAACCGACAGAGTTGCAGCAGGCCTGGATTCCCACAGGAGTGGGGGCTTGCATCAGTGAAGTAACTTGGTCGCTGCTCACCCCCCACATCTACGTGCCCCTGCCACGTGGAGCAGGACGGAGAATCCACCTTTTACAATATTAAGAACCCATCTTTAACCAGAGGACTTACCAAGGGACCGGGAGAGGGTTTGAGAGTGCAAATCATCCAACCAGGGCTGGGTAGTGTCCCCGTGGGTACCAGGTGAGCGTAACACGCATTTGCACCCTCTCTCAAAGGGAAGCACTTCCTGATTATGATGGACAATATGGTGGTCATGCACTACCTGAACAAGCAGGGAGGTGTTCTCTCCCTTCCTCTTTGCTTTGGTTCTGGCTTTTGGAGAATCAGATCTTGGTCTCTGCAGTACATCTGGCGGGAACAGAGAACGGATTGGCGGATGCTCTGAGCAGGCAGAGTGGGAAGTGTGCCAGGAAGTCCTAGAGGAGATATTCACTCAGTGGGGTACCCCAACGTTGGTTTGGTTTGCCATAGATTCCAACAGGAAGTGCAAGCAGTTTTGCTTGAGGGAATTCCCAGCGAGAGGCGCACTGGGGGATGTGTTCCTAGTGGAGCGGGTCTTCGTCCTCCACTATACTTCCCCCCCCCCCCGGTTCCCATCATTCTGTAGGTTCTTAGGAGGTTGATGAGGTTTCAAACAACCCTAATCTTGATCGTGCTGTACTCGGCGAGGAGAACATGGTACTGGGACATCCTGGACTTGGCCATCTGCCAATCTCCGGTTACCTCAGCGGCCGGATCTCATGTCTAATTCAGAAGGTTGGGTACTACACCCAAACCCTGAGTCCCCCAATCTACATGCGTGGCTCTTAAGAGGATGACTGGTGTTAGGCAGAAACCTGTGCAGTTCCCTTAGGGACCACTGCAAAAAGTCTAAGACTACAGGAGTAAGCAGTAAACCCAATTGGTAGCAGTCTGCACCACCCAGATTTACCTGGTAGCTGTGGCCGAGCAGTCAGACTTCTCTCAAGAAGAGTTGGGCAGTATATAGAGTATACACAATAGGGCTAAAAATTCAGTATCACAAGCACACACTGACCAGAGCTTTGGTAATAAAGTATATAATATTTATTTAAAAACAAACTTTTAAAAATACACTGGCACTAATATGTCAAGCAAGTTCAAACACAGTCACTATCAGTATATACACCTCCCTAGTTAATTATTCAACAAGTCTAGGTTACTCCAATAAGTACTCCAATAATTTGTTTAAAAAAGGAGAGAAAAGGCAGAATAGGAAAATAACACATTACCAACACTTTTAAGAAACCACAGCAAGTCAAGAAAGGCAGGGTCTACTGTATGGCACAAAGTTCATAGGCCAGGCCCACTCTTGGAGAGAGCAAGGCGGACTGTGCCCAAGATCACACAGTGGAAATGCACTCAAAGTCTTTGCAGAAAAGTCAAGAGGTTGGATCAGTTGAGAAAGATAAAGTTAGCAGGTCCGAGGTCACCCCAGGATAAGAGAGTCAAGGATTTACGGGACACCTTGGACAATCTGTTGCAAGGGAGACCAGGCGGGACACAGTACCTGAAATGGTGAGAAAGCTCCAGCGGGGGTAGTTGTTCCTGGCAGCAGGTGCAAGTAGAGGCTTCGTCCAGGGGAAGAGATGATCTCGACGTGGAGGAAAGCTGGAGGTCGTTGCACTGCCAGGGGAGAAACCAGCCGCAGAGTTTCCCGGTTAAAAGATACGACCCTTTTATTCGCGCTAGTGGTGAAGCCTGGCTATCCGGCCGCCGGGGTGCTTGGCACGGGCGATTCAACCACGAGACCATCCAGGAAGGTGAAAAAGGCGAAATGGTTGGTCCCACCAGCACAAAGGGAAGAAGACTCTCCTGTCAGAAGATCTCCTCTGTCGTCCGGTAAGTGGTGTGTTCGTACAGCAGGGCCCCACCGGTGGTGTCATCGTTGTAGATGGCTCAGCTTCTCCCCTCTTCGGATTCTTTAGGTCCTGTGGTGACTTCTGAAGTTCCAGTCCCCAAAGCCCTGCTTTTATGCAGCAAAACCCCCATTCATCAGCCTAGCTGTCACTCAAACATGCTAAGTGGTGAGCCGAGCGGCTCACCACTGGGCCAATCACACAAGAGTGCGACTTGAGTTGCCAAGGCAACTCAGTCCAGGGTGCCTAATCCCCCTCCCACACATCCTGTTGGCCCCAGACAGAGTGGCACCATTTGGAGGGCTTCTGTGGAGAAGCCCGCCAAAAAGTGGAACAAAGGGCTCGACTTGGGTCAGAGTTTCAGAGGCGAACACAAACGCCATTTTAAAACCGAGTCCTGGCAAAAAGACCCAACCGGGGAATAAAAATTAAATAAATAACCCGGCGGTATCTTTAACATTGCACCAAAAAGTGGTGCGTTTAAAATGAATGGGAAAATCCCATAGGAAATATTCCGGTGGGATATTTCGCGTGGTATCTACTGCCACCAGCCAGAAACTCGACAAGGGGGACTGGACAGTGCCCCCTTGGAAAACAGACCCAGGGGCAATCGAATTACCCCTACCAGTACTTCCACAATATGATGGTTTGTACTGGTTCTGTTCACAATTTGAGACTAGTAAAGCCAATGGTGACTTTACATGCCCTGGGAGACAGTAGTCAGTCCCAGGGTATGGAGTCTATATTAAGACACATACCAAAAACACATGAAGCTCTATGGAGTAAAAGACCCCATAGCCCATAAAACACATGACATAGTCAAAGGACATTCTCAAATCATGCCTAAGAGTGGGAGAAAAAGAGTCTCGCTCTTAACAGGAGACAAAAATAAACCCCAAAAATCCAGCAAAGCTGCTGGGGGACTCACTAGGTTTGGGAAATTAGCCTTAACAGAGAATTCTCCCTAACAACTGGGACCTCTCAGAGGAGGTACGTGAGGTGCTGCTGGCTGCACGAAGACCATCAACAAGATTGTTGTACACGTGCAGGTGGAGAAGATTTGGGGCATGGTGCGCCTCTCCCATTAACCTTCCTGTTCCCAGGATGCGCAGCCAGTTATTCCTGGGGTCTCTCTCCTCCGTATGCTGCATGGACATCCCTGTGTCTCAATGCCTTCACCTCATGGATCTGGTGCCCGGCCCTTGTACCGATGATATGGACGCTACTGCTTGTGCTTGCGCTCGCGTCAGTCTGCCAGCCTCCCGTTACTATGTGGACGTCGTTCGACAAAGGTGTCCCATTGTCCTCCTCACTCCGGGAGCAGACTGCTCTCGGCTCCTTCCTGGCCTTCTCTCCGTCTCCTTTGTACTTCCCGGGCTTCATGCTCTCTCGTCCTTGTTGGCTGTGCCTCTCCTATAGGTAGTCCTCCTTTGGTTTTTTCGGCGTAGGAAGAACCACGCCTCTGCAGAAGTCTATACCGCTGCTGTTCCTTCTTGGTATTGCTCTTCATTGTTCCCGTGACCCACCTCATCCCAGTACTTGGATTCCCTATGTTCATGATGTTCTTCTTCATCTCAGTACTTTCTAGAAACTTGTGGTAGTCTGCCTTATAACAGTACATAGTTTTACTGTCTACAAAGAGGTTAGCAGAAGGAGAGGCTAGAGTGCATAGGGATCTGATGTTCTCATAAGGGCTATACCCTAGATGGTCATCCTTCTCCCCGGGGAGGGTGGAGCGGAAGTCCCTCTGATCCTCCTTCATTATACCACTCCTAGGGGGACTATCGGGTAGCAGCATCACCTCCCTGTGCTCGTTGCATAGGGCTCTCTCTAGGGAGACGTGATGACATCCAGTGATTCGTCACATATACTTCCCCTAATGCTGTTGGCTTCCCCATCTCCTTCCATAAGAAAACGGGATAGGAAATCTGCATTCTCCTGCTCTTTTCCCCGCCTATGATCTACAAAAAACAGAAGAACAGCAGGTCCAAGAACCAGCGCATGGTTCTAGGGTTGGTATCCTTTCAGAGACTAAGCCAAGTGAGGGGTGAATGGTCAGTAATAAGCCTACATTTTCTCCCTGTTAGATAGTATGTTAGATACCATATGGCCCACTTTATTGCCAATGCTTTTAATTTGATAGTAGCATAATTTCTTTCTCAAGGAAATAACTTCCAGCTGATGTATAGCACAGGGTGTTCCACACCATCGTATTCCTAAGATAACACTGCAACGATCTCCACCTTTAGCGGTGTCAGTCTAAAAAATGAATTCCTTATTAAAGTATCGACTTTTAAGACTGGCTCACTACATAGGATTGATTTCAAGGTTGAAACTGGCTTGATCCTCCCTCTGCCAACGCAGTTTTTGGGGCTCTGCATTCTTTAACTTATCGGTTAAACAGGAGGTGATGGCGGTGTAATTGGGAATGAACCTCCTGTAAGATCCAGTAAGTCCTAAGAAGTTCCTTAGAACTCTTTGTTTTTGGAGCTGGCGTTTCCTGGACAGTATGATCCTTTTCTAAGCTGGTATTTCCTGGACAGTACAATCCTTTTCTAACTGGGTTTAGTCTAACCCATTCCCCACAAAAAATCACAAATATTTAACTGCTGACTGGGCAAAGTGAAATTTCTTCGGGTTAACGGCGAGGCCAGCGGATCTCGGGGCGCTAGTGATTTCATAAAGATGGAACACATGCTCTTCCCAGAACTGGCTATAAATGGCTGTCATCTAGATAACCGATGCAAAAGCTGGAAATAGTCGCAAAATCTGGTCTATTAGTTTTTGCAAAGTAGCAGGATCACTATAGAGCCCAAATTGTAGGACTTTAAAATGAAATAGTTCTCTACTCATCGAGAATGCTGTCTTTTCTTTGTCTGTGGGATTTAAGGGCACCTGCCAATAGCCCTTGATATGATCAATCGTGGAGAGGTAGACTGCTGACCCCAGCCGATCAATACGGTCATGAATACATGGCATTGGATCATTATCGAACAGGGGTATAGCATTGAGTTTCAAAATGTCTATACAAAACCTCCCCGATTGATGGGGTTTTGCCACAATGACTATTGGCGAGGACCACAGACCTTGAGATGGAGAAAATATTGGCTGTGGACACTATTGAACCACCTCTTTCCTTCCTTACCTCTGGGATCCAATAGGGCTTTTAGTTGATGATTTTTCTGGGGGGAATGCGGATGTGATCTTGTATGCCTTTCACTCCTCCATGCTAACAACTAAAGATATTTAGGAACTGGGCTAAAACATCTTGGATATCTTTCTGTTGTGGAAGGTCAGGGGATATACTAAATTGGTTCCACCTGTCTCTTCTGAAAATAAACTGGCTATTACCACTGAGGAAGATTCAGTTGGGTCCCGCTTCCATTCCTTCAAAAGGTTGATGTGGTATGGGGTCTTATTTCATCTATCGGGTTGGGCAACTTGATAGTTACAGGGGCCAGTTCTCTCTTAAGATCTCATATGGGCCATGCCAGCGGGACATAATTTTGTGTTCTGAAGTGGGTATAAGTACCAATACCGTCTGTCTAACAGAAAACAACCGGGATATTGCCTTTTTATCATATTGGCCTTTTTTGATTTTCCTCTACTTTCGCTAGGTGGAAATGTACTATACCTCTCACCACGGTCATATGTTCTTTAATCAGCTGTATCTTTTGAGTCAGAGGTACGCCAGCTTTTTCCCTTTCCTCCCACATCTCCCTAAACATTTCCAGGACGTCTCTTGGATCACGTCCATAGAGGAGCTCGTACAAGGGGATTCCCAGGGAAGCTTGGCAAGCCTTCCTGATGGGGAATAACGCTAAAGCAATCATCCCAATTACAACTGTCCGCCTCTCCCAATTCCTTCAAAATGCTTTTTAATGTCTGGGGGTGATAGACGGAGGTTCTTAAGGTTTAAATCTGCAGAATCTATTTGACTTCTGCCACGATCTTACTCATAAATGTGGTCTCCTGGTCTGTCAAAATTTCTTTTGGGAAGCCACCCCATGATAGGAAAGGGATCAAGTGTTTTAAGATCTGCTGAGATGTATTGTTCCTTAACGCGAAGGCCTCAGGGTAACGTGTTGCATAGTCGAGAATGACTAAAATCTATCTATTCCCTAGTTTAGATGGCTCCAATGGGCCCATTAAAGCCATCCCTGATCGTGAAAATGGGGACCTCAATTATAGACAATGGTTGTAATGGAGCTGGAGGAGGGTTATGTGGAGCAATCTTTTGAGAGAGAGAACATGTAGCGACTAAGTTCTTAATTTCTGCAGTAAAACCTGCTCACAACATTTTCCTATGTTTTTGCCATTCCCAAATGTCCTGAAGTTAGGTGAGCATGTGCGATTTCTAGGACTACCCTTTGATGTCTTCTCAGGACCACTATTTGTTTTTGAGGGGTTTACTCATTGGTGGTATCTTCCCGATATAACAACCCTGTTTTATAAACAATAAAAACAATAGACCATTTTTACTTCTCCTTCATCCTCTGGAACTACTTTGAGGAGGGCCTTGGCCAGAATGGGGTCATTGCACTGTCCGAACGCTATGTTGGGAATGATCTCAGACTCTTTCTTCTGTGTGGGGCTTTGGCATTTCCACTTTATGGGGTGGATTTTGGTCAGCCTCTTCAAAGCCTTTGGCTCCTCTTTCCATTGGGTCTTGTTCTTGACTTTTTACATGTTTGGGAAATGGGGCGTTTTCTAAAATCCATTGGGTGATTTTCTCCCCCGTCTTTATTGTTTTTCTGGAGTAGAAATTTGACATCAACCCGGTAGTCTGGGTCCACCACCCCGGCCATTACATCCCAACTGTGTTTCCAAGCGAGACCCGACTTGGACACCAATCACATGCATGTACCCTTGTCTGTTGGTATGAGCTGCCTTTCTACAGGCTCTATCATAACATTGCAGCTACTGGAGACGTCAAACCGTATGGACTGGCTGGTGGTCACAGACGGGTTGGAGGCTCGGTTACTAAGCTTGGAAAATGTTAGGGTTCCCCAGTTTGTATCAACTACATCAGATCCCACCCTCACACCATATGTAAGGGTGCAGAAGAAGGACTCTGACAGAAATGTGGCATGTTTGTGGCCAAAGACTTTTGTTAAATAACGATGGAAGAGAAAACCTATATTTCCCTATTCCTAAGAGGGGTTTCCCTGCCTCAACTAAAGATTTAAGGTGACTGTCAGGATGTCTGTTTACGTTAAAGTGTCCACCGTCCTGTGTCAAGAACACCTTACTTCTGTCCCTTACACTAGAAACTAAAGAATAAAGCACTACTGTTCTGGTCCCAGGAGAATGTCTCTCTTCTCCTGGGATATCGTCAAAGTTCCACACAATGCTTCTTTGGTGGTCCAGGCGAATGTCTTCTCCTGATGTTCAGTCTTAGAAGCCTGGGGGAATGACATCCTTCCCCAGGTCGCAAAGTAACAAACAATCGGAGAATGCTGCCCTTCTCCAGCCTGGGGTCTGACATGGATTCCAATGCTCAAGAATATTCCCCATCGTCAGGCCGGGAATCCTCAATAAAAGAAAAAACAGTTTCACTTTCACTTACAAATTGTATTTCTCCTCTAAACCAATCACTCTGCTCTGGGTCATACTGCCCCCCAGCCAATGACAGTCCTCTCCTTAAGCCCCTCCTCTGGCAGCCATCTTCAGATTTTTACCAATAACTTCAGTGTTGTGAGTCCTCAAGCTCTGCTCTGTGAGCTACTTTTGTTTTTTCATTTTTCGATGGAAAAAGTCTCTATTTTTGTTTGAAAGAGTCTGTGTGCTCTTATCTACCAACAGCGGGGAACCGTTTGTTGGTGAATTTCAGCGCCCCTCAAGGGCATAGATCGTCAACGTTTCTTCAAAGTTTCCAGAAGACCACCAAGCCTAATTCGCATCCCCCGACCATGACAGAGGAGATGAAGGAAGGAAGGTCCCTCTTCAAGCCCTGTACCAAGTGCAGGCTGCGGAACGTGTTTGTGGAGGACAAGCACATCCAATGCCACTACTGTCTTCATCCGGATCGTTAAGGAAATTGCGAGATCTGCCTCGGCTTCTCCAAGAAGAGGACGAAGGATCAAGACGGTAGACTGGCGATGTGGCTGAGCGCCAAGGCCTCTGTCCCATGCTCCAAGCAGGATCAAGCCTCACCCAGGACCGGCTGGTCCGAGCAGCAGGCTTCTAAGTCCTTTGAGGGCGCCTCACCCGTGGGGGCCCAAGACGAGGCCAAGCACCGCAAGTCCAGTTCCACCGGGGTCACCGCGCAAGCGGATCCCGTGATGGACAGGGCGCGATCCACATCACCATCTGCCTCCATCGCCAGCCAACGATCGAGCTCCTCCTCCAAGAGGAAGTCGCCCAACCTGGCAAAACTGGAGTTGGGTTGGAAGAGAAGGCTGATCTGCCCAGGACGATAGAGCTGGTGGCGGCTGATCTCTGAAGGGGCTGACCTCATAAAGGTATCCCCCACAGTGCAGAAGGTATCCCTACCTACCAGACGAGAAACCGCTGCAGTGACTTTGGCAAAGTCTGCAAGCATGCCAGAGAAGAGGATGCCCTCGCTGAGCCCGGCTTCGTCAACTCAGGATGGCAAAAAGGGGTGGGGAGGCAAGGAGGCTCTGGTTCAACCTCAGACCGTGTCCCCGGCCATGAATGTTTTGTCCACAAACGACAAGGACCTGGAGTCCATTCACATGAGGACGTGGAAGAGGACGACGGTGGCGGCGCAGGGCCTAGTGCTCCGATCACGCCAGCTCAGCCGAGAGAGGGATCTCTGGACATCCTTTCGACCCTCCACACGTTTGTTTCGGAGATGCAGAAGAGGGTGCTGCAGGGCCCGGTGCCTACGATCCCCCAGTCTCCCAACCAACCTCCGGCAAAGAAGAGGAAGCGTCATCCAACGCCACCATCTCAGCCCCCACCTCTGCGTCGGGTGCCCTCTCCCCCGGTGGACCCGGACACTGGGACGGATACGGCGACGGCTGACTATGACGATGATATTGTCACAGCAGGCGGTTCTTCGCAGCCGAGGGCGTCTCCGCCGGATGAGGTGTGGTTGTTTCATTCTATGATCGCCAAAGCCTCCGAACATTTCCAGCTTACGCCCGAGGAAACCAAGAAGGAGGGTTTCCTGTACGAGAGGCGCAAGGCCAAGAGTATGACCATCATGGCGCTGCCCCTTCTGGATGACTTGCCAGATGAGGGCCTGGCCCTCTTGAAGAACCCTTGCACGGCTTCGGCCGGGATAGGCTGGAGAAGTAGTACCGGGTGCTGGAATCCGCACCCAATTGCCTGAGGTCGCAACCATCGCTAGACTCGGTGGTTATGGCAGCAGCGAGGAAACGGTCGGCGAACCCTTCCTCGTCGTCCGCCATCCCTCCCGACCGCAAGGGCAAAGGTTGCTATTGGCAGGAAGGTTATTTACACTGCAGCGTCTACCATCAAGGCGACCAACGCACTTGCGATTCTGGCCAGGTAGCACAGGTAGCTGTGGTACAAGCTGGGACTGATTCTGGAGTTCCTTCCCGACGACAAGAGGATGGAGGTGATCACCCTCTTCCAGGAGGGAGAGGTGACTTCGGATCACATCATCACGGTGGCGCTGGACATCGCCGACACAGGTGTTCGGCTGATGGGGAATGGAGTCTGCCTACGTCATCAATTCTGGCTGAAGGCCACGAATATCTGACAGTGTGTCAAGAAGAATACAGAGACGGGCCGTGCCCTGGGCACGCTCCAACAGCACTGCTCTTCCTTTCGCTCCTCCAGAGGGAAGTCGAGCATATCAGCAAAAGGTTTCTCCTCGTCGTACCAACAGCCTTCCAGGTCGATGACCTAGGAAGCCTACAGAGGCCGGTCCCAGACCTACAGTGGAGGTGGTCAGTGTCGCTCACAGGGCAGGACGCCGCTGCTGAAACATGACTGAACCAGCCAGGACATCGGGCCCCCGCTTTTGCACCCCGGTCGGAGGCCAGCTGACAAGATTCATCAAGGAGTGGGCGAACATCACCACCGACAGATGGGTGCTGGATGCTCTTGCCCACGGACATACCCTAGAGTTTCAGCACAGGTGTCCTCGGATCCATCCGGTGGCCCGGCAGGAGCTGCACATCCCTCAACTCTTGGAGGTGGTGCTGGCCATGCTACGAGAAGGGGCAACAGAGCTGGTTCTCCAACGACTCTGGGCTCCGGAGTCTATTCCAGATACATTTTGGTAAAAAATAAAAAACAGGGGCTGGAGGCCCATTCTAGACCTGCAACGCCTCAACAAGTACCTCAAGTCCCAGAAATTCAGGATGGTTACGTTGCAGCATGTGCTCGGCCAACTGGAAAAAAGAGACTTCTTGTCGTTGCTGGACCTGGAGGACGCATACTTCCACGTCCCCATTCACAAGAAACACTGAAGGTTTCTATGCTTTGTAGTGCAGGGACGGCAGACTCACGGTTCCTGTGCCTTCAGTCGTGGGGACAAGGAGGACGACGTCTGGAGCGATCTGCGCTACCTAGGGATGAGGCCAGCAGCAGCAAAAGCAACGGTGAATAAAAGGTGCGCTCCTTTAAAACAGGAGAGGCTCTACAGATGGCTATCCGGACCACTACAGCAGGGTGCAGCGATTTCGACCAAGAAGAGGATCCTCTGCTTCTGGAAGATGAGCTGGTTAATCCCACCAAGCTCAAGGGAAGAAGACTCCGGACTGGATCTTCTCTTGTCGTCGAAGGGTAGATAGCTCAGGACTGCAGCAGGGCTCCACCGGGACTCTGTAGTTGCAGCAGCCGTTTTCTTCTCCGCTTCTCTTCGGTTCCTTGCAGTTCCAGTGGCGACTCTGTCTTCCAGCCCACGAGTCCTGCCTTTTATGCGAAAATCACCCAGCAGGGGGTTTGTCCGGCCCAGACAACCACCTTAGCCACTCATGAAAAAGTGTGACTTGGGTTTCCAAGGATACCCTGTGCAGGGGGTGACTACACCCCTCCCTCACATACAGCCCACCTTGACACCCAGGCGCCAAGAGGAGGGCTTCTTGAGGGAAGCCCGCCAAAAGACCGTGAACAAAGAAGGCAAACCTGGTTTGCTGCGCAGAGTAAAACACAAGAAGGACTTTAACAAAAAGAATGGCGAATAAACCCGACCGGAGCCAAAAGAAAGAGTATTCGGTCAAGTGGGTTTATGTTCGAGGCTACTATGATAGCCTGGAACAGTACCACGTTTATATAATATAATCGCGGTAGAAAAGTTAGGGTAGATACCACTGCCACCAGCCAAGTCTAAATGTTTTTTTTAATCTTTATTTTCAAAATATCTTTTACAAATCACAAGACAATCACCGTAAAACAGCGAAATAAATTGCAAAAATCACAGCATTTTCCACAGAACTATGTATAGAGTGAGATACATATTACGCTAAATCCCCCATCAAATCAATTACATCTCTGAATAACCCACCCACCAATCATGTACAACGCCAAGTTAAAATAACTAAAGAAATCTACCCCAGATTTTCTCAAACAAACCAAATTTACCAAGTCTCCTATAAAGCACCCTCTCCACATTTGCCAACTCATGCATCTCAGACAACCATGTCTCGATATTCAATGTTAAAGTAGTCTTCCAGTTCCGCAAGATAATCTTCTTACCAGTCATTGCCACTCTGAACAACCACTTCTTCTCATTCTGATTGAGACCATCCAAAGGCTCATCACTCCCCAGTATCACCACACTAAAGTCCAGGACAGGTAGTCCATCACTCACCTCACCACACACACCCGTCTGATTTTACCCCAGAATAGTCTCACCAGTCTACAATCCCACAGTAGATGCTCCAGCATACCAATCTCACACAACCATCTCCAACATTCTGCACTCTCCAACATCCCTCTTTTACACATTTTCTCCGGTGTCCAATAAATCAGATTTAGAATTTTTATCTGTCTCGATCTCTCTGAGAGTCCCAATGAGCACAATTTCACATTCACACACATTTGCTGCCACAAATCCTCTGTGATATCCAACCCAATCCTTCTGCCCCACTCCTCCCTTTAAGAGTCATTTCCTTGATAATGTGATACAATCAGTTTATACAGGCGACTGGCCAGTCCCCCCATCTGTCCCAACTGTGTTCCTTGTAAACAGAGTCAAATAAATGTTCTGCTCTAAATTCACACGACCTATCGCGCGTTTAAGCGTCACAAAATCAGATGCTCAAAAATGTTCTATGCCATATTGTTGCTGCAATTCCCTCGCAGTCATCCAATGATCATTTTTAAACAGATCAGCCACCCACCACACCCCACCCAGAAACCAATCTGCCCAAAAGATCACCTTGCCATCTATTTTGATAGCAGGATTCAGCCACACCGAAGCAGTAGGCACCCTTAAAGCATCCACATCCAAATATTTACATAAATTCTTCCATGCGCTCCTCATGCTATCCATCAACAGATCATTTCCACAACTCTGTCTCGAGACCGAAGGCAATACCGCTCGCGAAGTAAGCGGCCCATTAAAACTAGTCTCTGCCTCCACCCAAACATCTTGCAACTCTTCCACAAAAGGAACTAAGAAATCTGATAAGAAAGCCAGGTGATACGCCCTGAAATCCTGCACTCCAAGACCACCCCGATGCACCGGCAACTGCAACTTCCACAATTTCTACCTCGGGGGGCCTCCTATCCCACAAGAATTCCTGTAGCATCCTGTATATGTCTCTCCAAAATGTCATAGGCAACATCAAAGGGACCGTACCCAAAACGTAATTAATCCTTGGGGCAGATATCATTTTGAAGGCATTTACCTTTCCCCACAGAGAGAGATGCAAAAGACTCCATCTCTCTAGATCCATCGGCAAACCACTACACATGTCCCATACGTTTTCCCTAACCATGTCTCCAATCTCCGGAGTCAGCCAAACTCCCAAGTATAACAATTTATCCGGACACCATCTGAAGCTTAAGTCCATCACAAATTTCCTATCAACAGAATGTGTCAAAGGCATGATCTCCGATTTCATCCAATTAATCCTGTATCCAGAGCATAGATGGAACTCCACCATAACATCCATCAGTTCCGGTATAGATTTCTTAAGGTCACCAAGGACTAAGAGCATGTCATCCGCAAACAGCCAAATCTTCTGCTCTATTTCCCAACACGAATGGCCCACCACATCATCAGCCTTCCTAATAAACTCAGCCAATGGTTCCAAAGCTATCACAAACAAGAGGTGACAAAGGGCATCCTTGCCTCGTTCCTCTCTCCATTCTGAACTTTCCAGACCTCATACCATTGGTGGCAACGTCCGCTGTTGGTTCACTGTACAGCAGCCTAACCCAAGAAATAAATTCATACCAAAACCCATCTTCGCCATCACTGAATACAGGAAATTCCAATTCACTCTATCAAATGCTTTCTTCGCATCTAAAGACAAAACAGCACTATCCCCTTCCTGACCACTTGCCTTGGACACAATATTCAAGATCTTCCTAATGTTACTGGAGGTCTTCTTACCCTTCACAAAACCGGATTGATCCACATGGATCAAGGAAGGACACAGACGCTCCAACCTGCATGCCAACATTTTCGCCAGAATCTTATTATCAACATTAATACGACTTATGTGCCTATAACTCGAAGGAAGAGTATTGTCTTTCCCTCTTTTCAAGAAGACCGAAATCATAGCATGCCTAGTAGTTTCCGGAAGCATTCCGGTAACCAATGACTCCATATACATATCCCGCAAAAGCTGGAGTGCCGAATCCGGCAGCATCTTATAGAACTCTGCTGGGAACCCATCCGGCCCCGGGGCTTTCCCCGCATTCAACTTACCAATTGCCTTCTTTACTTCTTCTAATGAAAAATCCTCCTCCAGTAACTTTCGAATCATTCTCAGCAATCCTAGAGAGATCTACTTTTTCCAGAAATTCTGCACCCTCACCAGACACCTCCGGTTCATTTTTGTAAAGTTCTGCATAAAAATCCCGGAAAATCTTGTTTATCTCACCCGCATGATAACATATACTGCCATCCTGAGTCCGAATTGAAGGAATAGATCGCTCAGCCTCCCACTTCCTCAACCTATAAGCCAATCACCTGTCACATTTTTCACCCTTCTCATAATAGGCACACCGTAGAGAAAAGTTACTCCGATCAGTATGCTCATCTATTAGTGCATTCAACTCTCTCCTCACCCTTTTAAGTTCACACACTGCCTCCATACAAACGGGATCCGCCATAACTCTCCTGGACAATTCAGTAAGTTTGGTCCCCAACAATGTCTCCCTATCAACGCTCTTTTTTCTCAGTCCACATGACACACCAATTAGGTGGCCCTGTATCGTACATTTCAAAGCCTCCCAGACTATACTAGGACGCTTCTCCCCAGTATGATTACACTCCACAAAAAAGTCCACTTCCTTTCTCAATGCCTCCATCACGTCATCCTTTGCAGTAGTGAAACATTCATCCTCCAAAATGTATGTACACTCAAGGCATACCGCAACCGCAAACGCAAGACCACATGGGCATGATCAGTTAAAAGTATGTTTCCAATCTCGCATGCTTCACAAGACTCTGTCATTCTACCAGCAGTCAGAAACAGATCTATTCTAGAATAAACTGAGTGTGCTCCTGAGAAATAACTGTACTCTCTATTCGAAGGATGTTCTAGCCTCCAACAATCCCTCAAGTCATGTTCCAAAAGTAAATCTGCCAAGGCTAAATGTTGCCTGTCTGCGCCTCCCTTAGTTATTCCCACTCCTATCTAATGTTGTGTCCAATACAATATTAAAATCTCCACCCAACACAATATTCCTGGACCCCAAATCCTGCAACAGTTGCGCCACATTTCTATAGAAGGACCCGTCATCCACCAAGGGTGCATAAATATTACACAAGGACACCTCAAGGCCCTGTATATCAAGCAGCAGAGCAACTATCCTCCCTTCCTTGTCTGACACTTCCTTCAAAACCCTGACCGGAATGTTCTTTCTGAACAATGAGGCACCATATATTTATTTATTTATTTGTTTATAGAGCGAAAGCAGCCCAGGGGCATTGAGGCGCTGTTACTTGCAATAACTTAGTTACATGGTACAGGCATGATAGCGATTGTTGACACATTATGAATACTACAAGACATCATACTGTTGTTACAGATATTGCATTTGGTCGTATATTACAGCATATATGATAAGTATTTGTGCTGATGTGTCGGGCCTTATGTGAAGAGGGTAGTTTTCAGAGTTTTGCGGAAGGTGGTGGTGATGGTATACCATCCCCACCCAACCTTTCTTCAATTTCTCAATTTCATCCTGTGCTAAATGAGTCTCCTGCAGGAGACATATATCACCCTTGAGCTCATCTAAGAACTGTATAACGTTCATCCTTTTTTTTTACATTGTTCAATCCATTCACATTCCAAGACACCAACCTCAATTCCTCACCCACCATGGTCACTGTAGAACTTTCCCACCTGACATCCAAAATCTCCACAAACAAATGAAAAGAACTTGGCAAAATATACACACCCACACCCAGAACACCCAACCCACCCCTGCTGATACAGATGCAGTTAGCTAACAATGACCACAAACCCAAGTAGCAATACAAAAAACACATTCTCAAGTCCCAATGTCCCGACCCCCTTCCCCATTCCACACGAACCCAATCTGTGACTCCATAACACAACCATAATAACTGAAAATCCCCAACTACTATATCCTTCCTCACTCATTTTCACCCCTATCCCCATAAAACTTAACAAAGGGGTCAACAACAAACCCTCCTCACTCTGCCCATACACCTTGATACAACGGGCCCCCAATCCCACTACACGAACCAAATTACCTTAACGTAAACATTCCATCTATTCAATATAAATATAATCCTTAGGGTAGCCAACTATACCACCTCCCACCGCCCCCCCATCAGATACCTTGCCAAGTCTAAATGTTAAAAGAGCAAAACAAAGCTCAGAGAGGCACAGACAAAAAGGCATAAGAGTTTACCCTTTCCAGTACTCCATGTAAGGTGGGGTGTACTGGGTCTGTAGTTTTAAATGACTATGTGAAGTAAATGGCAACTTTACCTGGTTTCTGGGGGACAGTAGTCAGCCCCAGAAAATGGAGTCAGGGGGAAGTCTCAAAGACAACCCTGTGTTACTGCACGGAAGGTGCTGTGTAACACACATGAAAAGTGGGGTTCATGGAGTGGTGTCCTCCAAAGCCCACTATTACACAAACAGTAAAAATACACATGGCAAAACACATTTAAGAGGGGGAAAAAGGCTCACACTCTTACGAAGTGGAAAAAATAAACTCCAGAAATCCAGCAAAGCTGCTGGGGGACTCACTAGGTGAGGGAAATTAGCCATAGAATGAGAATTCTCCCTAACACAGGTTCTTCCATACTTGTTCTCCAAGGCCGGACTGGGGTATGCTTCTATCTAGGTGCATCTGGCGGCTATCTCTCTCTACACCTGTCTCCAGGAAGATCTTCACTTTGGTCTCACTGTCTCGTCAAGGAGTTCCTCAAAGGACTCTTTCGATCTTTCCTGCCAGTGAAGGCTGGCGCTGACGAGGCTCATGGGGGCCCCCCTTGAGCCTATGCGTCAGGCCCGTCTCAAGTTCCTCTCGTGGAAAACAGCTTTCCTTGTGGCCATCACCTCTGCCAGGAGAGTGGGCGAGATCCAGGCCCTATCCTACAAACAGATATAGCTGTCTTTCCACGAGTCGAGGCTGGTGCCGCGGACGCACCCCTGTTTTATGCCGAAGTTTCCTTCAGAATTCCACCTCAACAAGCCTTTGGTGTCACCTGTTTTTTTTCCCGAAGCCTTGGTCACCGCCTGAAGGGGCCTTGCACTTGGTGGACATTGCTCATGCCCTCAAGTTCTACATGGCACACACAAAGAGTTTTCTGAAGACTTCTCAACTGTTCGTGAACTTTGGTTCTGTGAACCATGGTAAGGCCTTGTCAAAGGCTTCCATTTCGAGGTGGCTCTACAGCTGCATCACGCACTGTCATCGGTGGGCAAACCGACCGCTGCCCAGACGTCCGAGAGCCCACTCCACCAGAGCACTCACTGCGACGACGGCGTTCCTGTCTGGTGTGCCCCTGCTGGACATCTGCAGGGCTGCTACGTGGAGGTCTACGCACACCTTCACAAAGTTCTACTGCATCGACAGCGATTCCAGTAAGCAGTCCAGAGTCGGCCAATCATTGCGCTATGTAACCTGTTAGTTTGAGGTGAGTCTGTTTCAGAGGTAAGCGTTCATTGCTTCTGTTGAGCCCTGCCACCTCCCGTGGTTATGTAATGTTGTACTGCTATGTATTCGTTATTCATGAGCATGTGAATCCATGCCAGACTCCATGCTGGAGAAGGAACAAGTTACTTACCTGTAACTATTGTTCTCCTGCCTGAGTCTGGCAATGCTTGACATGTAAACCCTCCGTCCGAGCACTCTGCGGTTCTTCTTGGTCATACTGCCACTTTACGTGCTTACCAAATCAGAAGATGTCTGCCAGAGGAGGTGCTTAAGGAGAGGACCACCATTGGTTCGGGGCAGTATGACCCAAAGGACAGTGATTGGTTTAGAGGAGAGATACAGTTGGTTTAGAGGAGAGATACAGTTTGTAAGTGAAGGTGAACAGATTTTTCTTTTACTGAGGATTCCCGGCCTGACGACGGGGAATATTCACGAGCATGTGAATCCATACCAGACCCATGCTGGAGAACAATAGTTACAGGTAAGTAACCTGTTCCTTCTCCAGCATTGGATCATTCATAGATTCACATGCTGTGAATATTCCCCTTTGCAGGCTGGGAATCCTCAGTAAGATAGAGCAGTTTGAACTTAAACTGAAAACTTTCAGTCACTTCTGTGCTCTAGTACAGTCATTTTGGGTCATACTTCCCACAGCCAATAGGAACACCTTCCTTAACTTCTCCCGTCGGCCATCTTCAGATTGTTTTACTGCGCATTAGTGTAAGGAGTGCTCATTTATTCTCTCCAACTATTCTTTTTTTTTTTAATAACTTTATTTTAATACACACAGGTACAAAACGTATACAATCATATTTGAATCACATATTGCCCTTAATGTTATACCATTTTCCAAATTAGTTTTACATTGTCATTCCACTATTGCATCATCTTCTTCATCAGCTCTGTCCGCAAGGTACTGTCTATATCTGCCCCAAATGTTTCTGGGCTGTGTAGCGGTTTGCATTAGCTCTATATACATTTCCTCATTATCGTTTGCCCATAGCATATCTTTATCCCAGTCTGTTTTGGTGGGTGGATTTTTGCTTTTCCACCTCAGAAGTATGGCCTTTTTGCTAACAATACCGAGGTTCAGCAACCTTCGCCACATGGGGTTCATCTTCCTCGTGGCCCCCAGTAGGCATACCATTGGGGACCTCTCGTAGGTTGGTCTGCCATCACATCCAGTACATCACATATATTACCCCAGTATTCCCTCAGCTGTGCACACGACCAAAACATGTGTAGGGTATTGGCTTCCTCACTTCCGCACCTGGGACATTTACCATCCATTGTCTGTTATATGCGTTTCAACTTAGCTGTGGTGTAATGTATCCTATGTACAATCTTTTAGTGTATCAAATTGGACCGTGTATTGCAAGACATATGTTTGGTCAGACTACATATTTGTTCCCATTGCTTATCAGTGATTCGGTGTCCCAAATCGAGTTCCCATTTCTCCTTGGCTCTACAGCATATAGGGGTGCGGGTCATTATTGTGTGCTTGCACAAGGTTGAAGCTGATATTTTAACAGACCCTGCGGTGAACATGTATCCCAGCCCTGGATGTATCCATGGTTCTTTTGGGAAGATCCTTCCCCCACACCTTTGCAATGTCAGATCTCATGCGCATGTAGTACATTTTCTTGTCTAGTCGTTTCCCCCACGTTCTCCTTAATTGTGTCCCACGTTATAAATTTCTTATCTGGGAACAAGTCCCCTAGTTGGTTGGTCCCTTGTCGCTCCAGTGTGATGCTATTTCTAAGTCTAATGTGGGAGCTATGTAGTGTGCACCTCAAATCGGCATACTTGGATTGTATAGTATTTCGGTCTTTTGAGTGTCAGCAATTTTGGCCCATGGCATGCACGTTACGAGTGCTGGATCTATAGTTTTGTAGCGTTTGGGACGTGCCACCGCCAGTTTGTGGAGAAGCTTGTTCGGCTTCTGGTTCGGTTTCTGGATTGGGACGGTGTCTTGTAACTGGCGAGGTTTGAGATATGCGGTTGCCCATTGCGACGCATAGTGCGCTTGCGCTGCTGCATAGTAGATCTCAAAGTCTGGTGTGGCTAATCCCCCCCCTTAGAGTATTGGTCAGTTACTGCCCGCCAGCTCAGTCTCGATTGTCTGTTCCATATTAGTGAAGTGCATGCGCCCTTAATTTTCGAAAATAATGTTCTCCCGGGCCATAACGGGACAGTAATGAACAAGTAGAACAGTTTCGGTAGAATTATCATTTTTATGAGAGCGATCTTGACCATCAATGATATTGGAAATGATCTCCAACGCTCCATCTTTACACGTAGGGCGTTTGCTAAAGCGTCATAATTTAATGTGCAGGTCAATTGCGCTTTTCTGGCAACATTGACCCCCAAGTATTTGATATGAACAGGGCTCCAAAGGAGACCGTGAGTTCCGTTGGCCGGACTGTCTCATCCGTCAGGGGAAAGATCTCAAACTTGGCAGTATTCAATTTAAGGCCAGAAAGTTCCCCAAATGTTTTGACTACTCCCAGGACCTTGCCTAAATTGTGTTCAGGGTTCTTCAGATATATCAGTATATCGACTGCGTACAGAGTTATAATCTCCTCAGTAGGTCCGCTAAGGGTTCTATCACCAAAGCGCTCCAAATATTCTTCACAAAATGTTTACTTTTAAATAATTTTTGACAAAAGAGTTAATCTTTTTCGAAGTCTTCTCGACTACCGGCACTGGCAACAAAGTTACTGGATACTTGGACCATTCCCGCCGCCGGTTATCTTCGACGAGGTATCGTCTTCGTAGTTGGGCCTACCTCATGGCCAAATCCACAAGGAAGAGCCTGTTAAAGGCCTGTGCCCAACTGCCCATTATGGATTGAAACATGTCTACGTGGAAGATCAACACGACTGCCTATACTGCCTTCACCCTCATGTCATTAAGGACTGTGAAATCTGCCAGTCGTTCTCAAACAACATGCTGAGGGATCATCAATGTCTCGTCGCATGGCTCAAGGATGCTGGATTGGCCTCTGACTCCGCATCTGTACGTAATTATGCACGCTACAGCAGGGCAGGGCTGGCCAACGAACAACCTTTAGTAAGTGGTCTAGGTCACATGAGGTCCACACCACCAGCAGGAGGAAGCATATGGACTTCACTGAACAATATATTACAAGTACGGCCATTACTGACTCACAGCTCTAACCATAACGCCACTCAATGGCCCATATCCGTAAACCGAATAGCGATCTACGTACTGCTTAATAGCCATCCCTGTCACAACCTTCGCATAGAACCTATGACACCGACAGAGATCAATGTCACACTGCCACTTAAGACAATTACAGTTAAAGCCGATATCCGGAAGTCGTCAAAGAATGGATATGAGGGTGGGGGGGGCGGGGGTTCGTACAATATATCCATCGAGAGTGGACATGTATGTTACTATCGGTTTGTTATTGAAGTAGATTGCGATGATCTTGTGATATAACCAAGTTTGCTCAGTTATGTATTCACCTGACTGTTCACTTTTGATGTAAAAACCCAATAAAATTAAATTTGAAAAAAAAAAAGAAACCTCTGACGATGAGTCTAGAACTTCACACAAGGACCGGTCTTCACCGAAGGTCAGTGCCCAGGGGGTGTCTTCAGGGACGGACAGCCAATGCCATTTCCATTGCCTCAAGGAAGCGATCCCTTCAGTCAAATCCATGTCTAAATCTGGTGGCCACTCTTCGTCTTCGGCGGCAAAAGCTACCCCGTCAACCTAGTCTTTGAAATTGGTGCAGAGTATGTCATCATCAACGACCAGGCCTCAGGTAGTCTACGCCAAAGCCATCAACTCCATCCACCAGCATCCCGTCAACAAGACTTTTGGTGACGACAACAAGCAGACACCTTTGTATACATCTCTGGCAGAGGACAACTTTCCTTCGATGAAGCCAGCTCCATCGTTGCCATCTCAAAGAAACATGTCACTAGACATTTTATCTACTTTAACCACACTGGTGGCAACCTTGCAACAAAGGCTACCTGCACCAACTCCAGTTCTGGTACTGCCTAGATGGCCTCACGTAGATGTCCCTGGCCCATCCAGGGAAGATAACATTCCACGCCCCCCCGCAGGAGAGGTGAACACCAACCAAGGTCACAGCAACTCTCTGATATAGGAACGGACATAGATCCGGACCACTTAGAGGACGTGGTTTCCACACTGACGAATTTGAGGATTTCATTGAAGGTGATGGGGAAGCGGATGATATTCCAATCAGGGACTCATCCCCTGATGAGTTAGGGGCCTTCCACGTGCTTATGGCCAGGGTGGTCAAGATGTTCAGCCTTACACTGGAGGAGCAGCGCAAGGACAGTGTACTGTATCAGCGCAGAGAACCGCGCAGGAATTCAGTGATGTCCATCCTGCTGTTAGAGGTTGTCTGGGAGGATGGCCTGGTCACCTTGGCACATCCTGCTATGGCCTCAGCGAAGAAGGACTGATTCGACAAAAAAGTAAAGGGCTCAAGAGAGCCCTTCTGCCCGCCTTTGCACCCAATTTATGTCGGACCAGGAAAAGGTCAGCTAACCTATCATCGTCCTGCTCCGTTCCCCCAGACAAGGATGGCAAACACCTAGACGCCTTCGGAAAAGAACATTATTACCACCACAGCCACGACTATCAAGGAGGTAAATGCGATGGCCATACTTGCACGTTATGATCGCGAGCTGTGTACAAGATGGGCCCTATACTAGAGTTCCTGCCGGATGACAAGAAGCAGGAAGCTATGGACATCTTCCAGGAGGGCGAATTGGCTTCAGACCATGCCATCACGGTCTTAGTGGACATCGCCGATACTGGTTTTAGCCAGCTTGGGAATGGAGCGGTTCTGCGCAGGCAGGGTTGGCTCAAAACCACATACCTTAGACGAAAAGGACCTATTCGGGAAGGTGGATGAGGGTTTACAGTCCATTAAAACAGACACAGACACTGCTCGTTCCCTGGGCACGCTACAGCAAAGGCGCCAGACCTTTCGCTCTGGGAAAGGGTGTTAGCGTAACACTTCGGGGGACAACTGCTCCACATACCAGTCTTCCTCGTCCTACAAGATGTCGTACTCCACAGAGTACAAGTATAGAAAGAGGTCCCAATCCTACATTGGTTTGCATCGCTGTCGTGGCTCCTCCCAATCTTGAGGCCAGTCCTGCAAACAATCATGACCAGTCCAGGGTTTGTTCCTCCCGCTTCAGCACCCCGGTTGGAGGACTACTGTCAAGGTTCATCGAAGAATGGGAAAACATCACAGCCGACAAATGGGTGCTATCCCTCCTCCAGCAGGGCCACTCGCTGGAGTTTGTAGACTATCCACCGGACATTCCTCCTGCACACAACCTGGAAAAGGTGCAACACCTTCTGCTGCAGGAAGTGCGAGCTCTGCTACAGAAAGGGGCAGTGGGAGGAGGTGCCACATGTCAGTGGGCTCATGAGTCTACTCCCGCTACTTTCTGGTTAGGAAAAAGTCACTGCACAACAAGTCAGGGGGTTGGAGGCCCATATTAGATCTAAGGGTTCTCAACAAATTCCTAAAGGCACAAACGTTCCATATGGTGACACTGCAGCAGGTGCTGTCCCAGTTGCAGCAAGGAGATTTCTTGGCATCCCTCAATCTCGAGGACGCTTACTTTCACATCCCTCTTCGCTGCTCACACCGGCTCTACCTACGCTTTGTGGTGGCAGGAGTACATTATCAATTCGAGGCCCTTCCGTTCCGCCTGCGTTCTGCTCCAAGGGTGTTTACCAAGTACATTGCGCCAGCGGTGCCACATCTGCAGTGGAGAGGCATTCACATATACCTGTTTCTAATGGATTGTGTCCTCCAACGTATTCCACATCTTTGACATGTAATGTCCACAGCTGTGCACTTCAGAAATTTTTTCAGCAGAGGGCGTCCTGCGTCGAGTGTTCCATTCTGTTTTTTCCACAAACTTGTTTGCTTCGGAGACTCGGCATGCCTTGTGTATTCCTCGTGAATATGTCTTCCTCTTCGACCCCTCCGACTCCGCTGTCTGGCTTCAAGACTTGCTGAGAATGCAAGTGTAAGATGTCGATCACCGACCCACATCGCATTTGTTTGTGGTGCTTGGGCGAGAGTCACGACGCCGACGACTGTTCCAAATGCCAGTTGCTGACTGCGAAGGCCTTGCGGGAGCGTAAGGGGAAGCTTCAGGTAGGTAGGGGTTCTAAACCCAGTACTTACTGTTAGGCAGAATCCTGTGCAGTGCCCTTAGGGACCACTAGACACAATTAAGACTACAGGTGGCAATACAAGTTTTACCTTTGGTACAAGCCTGTGCTACTATGTCAGAGTGGTAGCAGTGGCGGAGCAACCAGGCTTATCTTAAGAGTATATGAGCAGTAGCAGAGATTACACAAAGGGACCACAATTACTGTGACTCAAGCAAACACTGACTCAAGGTTTCAGGTAGAAAAATATAAGTACATTTATTTTTAAACCATTCGTTATAAACACAACACTTCTATTAAACTTAAACACAAACCACACGTCAAATATACTACAACTAACCAATTCACTTTGTACAGTATGTCTCAAGGTAAGTACCCTGTGTTTGAATGAACCGGTGTTATGAACAAAACACGTTACCGTGAAAACGATTGCGATCACTTTTTGACAGGTTGGTCTACTAAAGAAACGCGTATCCGCGGCAAGAAATGTTACCGGGGCAAAAACACACTTAGCATCTGAGATACCCAGAGAGAGTTAGGGGCAAAAAATTATAGGCAATACCTTTGTCAAGGCAGACAGAATCAGAGAACACTCATAGACAGAAATTCAAGAGTCAATAGGCCGGAGCTAGTGTCAAGTGGAACCGGGTTCCTGTTGTCGAGGATCACACAGTCGGAAACTTCACGATTCAACATAGCCAGGAGTACTTAGATATTGTCAATGGAGGAAGCAAAAGTTATAAGAAGGAGGGAAGATAAGGGCAAGCCTTGTAGTAGGAGAAAAGGGATTCACCCGATTTCCTCAAGTAGAACAAAGTACCTTATCCAATGAAGAAGCTGGTGCCACGGCAGTTTTTCCTGGTAGTTTCCTGCAGACCAATGGTTCCTGGAGCCTCGGCAAGAAGGACGACGTCTGGAGGGGTCTGCACCACACAGGGCTGAAGCCGGCAGCAGCGACGGTGAATAAAAGGTGCGCTCCTTAAAAACAGGAGAGGCTCTTCAGATGGCTATCCGGACCACTACAGCAGGGTGCAGCGATTTCGACCACGAAGGGGATCCTCTGGCTGTAGATGATGAGCTGGTTATCCCCACCAGGCTCAAGGGAAGAAGACTCCAGACTGGATCTTCTCTGGTCATCGAAGGGTAGATAGCTTAGGACTGCAGCAGGGCTTCACCGGGACGGGGTAGTTACAGCAGCCGACTTCTTCTCCGCTTCTCTTCGGTTCCTTGTAGTTCCAGTGGCGACTCTGACTTCTAGCCCAAGAGTCCTGCCTTTTATGCGAAAATCCCCCATTCACACAGCCTGGCTGTCAATCACCCAGCTGGGGGGTTGTTCATTCCGGACAACCACCTCCGCCAATCATGGCAAAGTGCGACTTGGGTTTCCTAGGATACCCTGTGCAGGGGGTGACTACACCCCTCCCTTACATTCAGCCCTCCTAGACACCCAGGCGCCTAGAGGAGGGCTTCTTGGCAGAAGCCTGCCAAAAGACAGTGAACAAAGAAGGCAACCCTGGTTTGCCACGCAAAGTAAAACACAAGAAGGACTTTAACAAAAAGAAATGGCGAATAAACCCGACCGGAGCCAGAAGAAAAAGTATTTGGTCAAGCGGGTTTAAGTTCGAGGCTAATATAATAGTCTACAACAATAATACCACGTTTATATAGTATAATCGCGGTAGAAAAGTTAGGGTAGATACCACTGCCACCAGCCAAGTCTAAATGTTAAAAGAGCGAAACAATTCTCTAGGAGGTACAGATAAAAAGGGCTAAGGATTAACCCTTTCCAGTACTCCATGTAAGATGGGGTGTACTGGATCTGTGGTTAAATGACTAAGTAAAGTTAATGGCAACTTTACCCTTTTCTGGGGGACAGTAGTCAGCCTCAGAAATGGAGTCGGTGGGAAGTCTAAAAGACAACCCTGTGTCACTGCACTGAAAGTGCTGTGTAACACACAAAAGAAGGGGGTTACTGAGGTGGTGTAGTCCACAATCACAAAAACAGAGGAAATACACATGGCAAAACATGGGTACGATTGGGGGAAAAGCTCACACTCTTACCAAGTGAAAAAAATAAACTCCATAAATCCAGCAAAGCTGCTGAGGGACTCACTAGGTAATGGAAATTAGCCATTGAATGAGAATTCTCCCTAACACGGACCAACACACGAGAGGCGTATGGTCCAAAGAGGAAAAGGGCCTTCACATCTACCTGAGAGTTGCGAGTGATTTTCTGGGCCCTGAAGTCTTTTTTCCCCCCTCCTGGCAGGGAAACTGGTATAGGTTTACACCAACAACACATCAATGATTTATGTCCGCAAGCAGGGAGGAATGAGGTCCCCACAGCTTTCCAAGGAAGCTCAAGCTCTCTGGCATTGGGCTTTACAGCAGGTCGTGTTTCCCATTCCCCTACATCTGCCTAAGGATCAACTACACCTGTTTCAAATGTGACCTTTTTGCCACCTATGACAACAATCGGTGCAAGAACTTTTCCAGCCGATTCCCCCATCCAGAGAGCATGGGTGGCGCCTTTGTGTTTCCGTGAGAGGTGAAGTTCCTGTATGCATTTTCCGCAATTACTGTGGTGCCTTGAGTCCTCCACACCTTCAGACTGTATCGGCGCAAACAGATATTAGTGGCCCCTATGAGGCCGGGACAGTTTTGGTACTCTGACCTACTCGCCCTCATCAGCGGCTCCTCTCAAGCTACAGCCACACCAGACGCTCTGGTCCAGGAACCAATGGGCGTTGCTGCACCACAACCCAGCCTCAGTCAGTCTGTCGGCCTGGCTCCTGTGTTCTTAGAGTTTGGATCGAAGTCCCTTCCACAGGAATGCCAGGAAGTCTTCATCCACATTAAAGTGCTACAAGAGGAAGTGGAAACGTTTTCAGGTGTGGTGCAGGAACCATCATTTGTGACCTACGACTATCTGGCCAGAAGGTCTGTATGTGATCTGTTGTCTCTGGCTCAGTCTGGCTTGATGCATTCTTCAATCAAGGTGTACCTGGCGGCAATCTCCAGGTACAGCTGCTCCGCAGGGCTGTAATCCCTGTGGTCCCACTGGCTGGTGAAGGAGTTCTTACGTGGGCTGTTTTGGTCTTTTCTCCAGCATGGGGTCTGGCATGGATTCACATGCTCATGAATATTTCCCGTCTTCAGACCTGGAATCCTCGGTAAAAGAAAAAACTGTTTTGCTTTCACTTTCAAACTTTATTTCTCCTCTAAACCCTGCCCTCTACCTAAGCCCCTCCTCTGGCAGCCATCTTGAGATTTTTTCTGCAAGTTCAAGTGTTGGGAGTCCTCGTGTTTTGTTCCTTGAGCTATTCTACAGTTTTCGCGCTTTTTTGATAAAAAGTTCTATTTTTGGGAATACAGTGGAAATCTCAATGAAACTCGACGATCCTTGCCACTTGTCGGTCGACGGAGAGAAGAGCGCATGGGCACTGCATTGCATTTGCATTCTCTCCGTCAACCGTCGAGCAGGCATCCGTTTGTCAGTGATTGTCAAGCCCCTCAAGGGCAAGGATCGTCAAGTTTCATTGAGATTTCCAGAAGGCCATCAGGCCTACTCGGCACCTCTGACCATGTCGGAGGAGAAGGAGGAGAGAAGTTCCCTTTTCAAGCTCTGCTCCAAGTGCGGACTGCGTAACGTTTTTGTGGAGGACAAACACCTTCAGTGCCTCTACTGTCTCCACTCGGACTACAAAGAAGAGGGATGCAAAATCTGCCTGGGATTCTCCAAGAGAACCATGAAACCTCGTCACAGTAGACTGGCGGCGTGGCTAAGCGCCAAAGCCTCTGCCCCATGCCCAAAGCAGGGTCATGCCTCACTTAGGACTGCCCTGTCCGAAGAGCAGGCTCCTAAATCCTTTGAGGGCGCCCTATCAGTGGGGGCCCAAAACAAGGCCAAGCACTGTGAGTCTGTTTCCGGGCAGGGCGCGATGAACTTCGCCATCTGCCTCCATCTCCTCTATCTTGGAGGAGGAGTTCAGCTCCTCCTCCAAGATAAAATCACCTAACCTGGCTAAGGTGCGAGAGAGGCCCGAGAAGCCTAGGGTGGAGGAAAAGGCGGCCGACCTGCCCAAGAAAGCCCAGGCAGCGCAGGAAAAATGGTCGACAAATGAATTGGTGGCGGACACTCTTTCGAAGGCCAAAGGGGTTGACCCTGTACAGATAGCCCCGACTGTGACCAGGGTGTCCCTACCCCGGAGGCTGAAGGCCTTGGCCGGGGCGGGCGAAGTCACCGGAAAAGAGAATGCTGTTGTTGAGCCCAGCTCTGACCCCTCAGGATGCAAAAAAGGGGGGGGTGGTGATGAGGTCCAGGACAGCCTCAGGCCGTACCCCAAGCCATGCATAGTTCTTCCTCGGACGAGGAAGACCAGGAGTCCGTACGCATGAACCAGGAGGATGTGGAGGAAGACGACGACGACGGCGGAAACGGCAACGAGGGTGCAGGGCCTAGTAGGCCGTCCGCTCCTATTCCGCCAAGAGATGTGTCTCTAGACATTCTTTCGATCGTACACACGTTAATGTTGGAAAGTCAGAAAAGGATGCTGCAGGCCCTGGCGAAGAAAAGGAAGCGCCACCCAGCGCCTCTGCATCAACCGCCACCCCCACGACGGGTGCCCTCCCCCTGGTGGACACGGGGACTGACACAGCAACGGGTATAACAGACAATGACATTGTCAAGGTGGGCGGATCTCCGCAGCCGAGGGCGTCCCCATCGAATGAGGTGGGATCGTTTCATACAATGATTGCCAGGGCTTCCGAGCTCTTCCAGCTGGCACCCGAGGAGACCAAGAAGGAGGGTTTTCTTTACCAGAGGCGCAAGTGGGAGGGAAGGCCTGGCCGTATTGAAGAATCCTGCCACGGCCTCGGCCAAGCGGTATAGGCTAGAGAAAAAGTACCGGGTGTCTGCACCGAGGCGCCTAAGGTCGCAGCTGTCGCCGGACTCGGTGGTGTCGGCGGCTGTGTGGAAGAGTTCACCTAACCCCAGGTCGTCATCCTCGGGCCCTCTGGACAGTGTGGGGAAGAAGTTGGACGCCATAGGGAGGAAGGTAATCTACTGTGCAGTGTCGACCGTCAAGGCAGCCAACACACTGGCGATCCTGGCCAGGTACGACAGGGAGCTGTGATGCAAACTGGCCCCGCTGCTGGAGTTCCTACACGACAAGTGGGTGGAGGCGGTTTCACTCCTCCAGGAGGGGGAAGTGGCTTCGGACCATGCCATCACGGTGGCCCTGGAAGCTGCCGACACGGGTTTCCGGCTAGATGTAGAACGGTGTGTGCCTCCATCGTCGTTGTTGGCTGAAGCCCACCAATTTCCACCATGAGGTCCAGACGAGGGTACTGGACATGCCCTTCAACAGGGACAACCTCTTCGGAAAGACTGTTAATGAGTCCTTGCAGGCCATCAAGGTAGATTCTGAGATGGCTCGTTCCCTCAGTACACTCCAACAACACAGCTCTTCTTTTCGCGCCCTCGGACGAAAAATCAGGAAGATCGACGAAAGGGTTGTCCTCGTTGTATCATCAGCCCTCCCCGTCCATGACAAGGAGGCCTACAGAGGCCGTTCCAAGGCTTTCGGAGGAGGTGGGCAGCACTGTTTTCGGCCTCAAGGCGGAATCCAGGTGCCAAAGTAGGTATGAACTGGCCCGGATGTCGTGCCCCCACCCGTGCAACCCAGGGGGATGCCGGCTGACGGGACTCATCAGCAAGTGGAAAAATATCTCTACCAACAGATGGGTGCTGGACGCTCTCGCTCACAGCCATACCCTGGAGTTTCAGCAGAAGTGTCCGCAGATCCCTCTGATGACCCGACAGGAGCAGCACATCCCTCTACTCCTGCAGGAGGTACGGGCCATGCTACGAAAGGGGGGCGATAGAGCTAATTCCAAGGCGACTCCGGGGCTCCAGAGTCTACTCCAGATACTACTTTGTCAGAAAGAAGACCGGGGGTTGAAGGCCCATTCTAGACCTGCAGCGTCTCACCAAGTAGCTCAAGTCCCAGATATTCAGGATGGTCATGTTGCAACATGTGCTCGGCCAACTTGAGGAAGGGGACTTCTTGTTGTTGCTGGATCTGGAGAACACCTACTTCCACATCCCCATTCACGAGAAGCATTGCATGCTCCTATGCTTCATGTTACAAGGGAAGCATTACCAGTTCAAGGCCCTCCTTTTTGGCCTGAAGTTACCCCCTAAGGTGTTCGCAATGTGCCTGGCAACATTGGCGGCCCATCTGCATCTACGAGGGATACATGTGTACCTGTACAGCGACGACTGGCTCATCCGGCCCAAGTAAAGAAAAGTGGCCGTCGATTACATGGAGACAACCGTCTGGCTGCTGACGGATCTGGGGTTCTCCATCAATTATCCAAAGTCCTGCTTGACACCTTTGCAGAACGCACTGTTCCCAGTGGCCAGGCTCAACATGGTCTCCTGTCTGGCGTCGCCCTCGGAGGAAAGGATAGCAGCCATCAGCCCTCCAGGTAAAGTGTGTATAAGGCCTTTTTACGCACATAAATCTTGTCAATACAGCCCTTTTAATTCTTCCTTGCGTACCACTTACACAGGCTATTTATGGCAGCACCTCATAAATCATGGAGCTCACTGGTGACAGCCTGGCTAGCAGCAGGTTGCAAACCCACTCTTTAATTTAGTAATCAACACAGTTCCTTGAAAGAAGCAACTGGGATGAGTACTGGTCTGTTGAAGTTTTTTTAACACTCTCCTCTGTTAATGATTCTATCAAGATAATACTTTCTGAGTAATGTAAAAGGGAATTTGTCTTTTGTTCACTTTTTTCATCTGCCTGCATTTTCTAGGTTACAGTTTTATTAAAGCATCTTGAATCACGAACATACTTTTCACTTTGCTTTAGGACACAGGTAGTATTGTGCACAATGAAAATTGTCTTAAACGAGGGCTGCATTTCTGCTTAATTGGCTTTAATAGAGGCAGCACAGTTGCAGCAGCATGGGCATTTCATACTTTGTTTTATTTTCCTCACAGAAGCACACCAATTGCATAGCTAGGCATGTGGTCTGAACTTTAACTGCCTTTCTGACCACCCATCGCAAGCAGGTATAATGGATACACGTAGGAGTGCTGTATATATTTTCAGTGGCCCAGATTGTACCTGTACTTCTCAACAGGACTGCCATATATCCAGGCAAAGTAGCCTAATTTATTAACAGAGCTGCTATACCCTACGCATGACATTGCACAATGCCAAATGTTCATATCAGGGCTGATTGCATCATGCCCATATTTCTTAGCAGGACTGCTATGTTTTGGCACAGTACCTGAATTTCTTAGCAGAGCTGCTGTTAAGAAAGCATGAACATGTGTTGGCATGTTTTGCAGCAAGTTAAAGTACAGAGCAGGAAATTGTCTGAGCTCTTCCCACCAACCTTCGACAGTGTGAGAAGATGTCATTGTTGTCATATACGTCAATCCCTTCTACTCAGTCTTGTGCTTTTCAAAACGTCTGCTTCTCCCATGTCCGATTACTAATCCCCTCTGCCAAACATCTAGCACATTTCAAAGCGCCTCATTATGAATCTCCTGACTAATGTAGGATAGTCCAAACAGGCTTGGAGCTTTTGACAAGCCATTTATGTCGGGCAAGCCTCACATGGAACTGCCAGTGCCCTAACCCTAGGTGCCTTTCAGTGTCAACAGCCTGTTGGGAAAGGCATCTCAGTGGGTCAATAACCCTGCTGTAAAGATTATTATGTAACCTGTTAGTTCAAATCCTTTTAATAGGTGAGTTAATGAGTCTGCATCAAAGATATGCATTTAAGATGCAGGTGAAATTCAATTATAACACAGTTGACTTAACTTTCGACTTATCAAAAGGACTACTAAATGTTCAGTAATTCAGAACACACACATTTAATCTGGGATGCTCTACTTGTAATGGCTCAGACCACACACCTCATCAGGGCTGCTATGTCTGTGATGGTTCAGAACACACAACGTTTCAGAACTGCTATACTTGTAATGGCTCAGAATACGCACCTCATTGAGGCTGCTATACCTGTAATGGCTCAGAACACACATCTATTATGGGCTCCTGTACTTGTAATGGCATACAGTGTTGGTAAAGCATCTGCATTAAGTTCTGCATCTGGTCAGACAAACCTCTAATATAATTCTGAGCCTAGTGGCCAAAAGAAGGTTTGCACACATCTAAAAAGGAGCACCCACTGGTAAAGCTGCACTAGATTTTTAAATGGAAAAGGCATTTTCAGCTTTTTGAATATTTGTTTGTGGTATGTTAAAAGACAAACAGAAAAACAGGAGAGGAAGAGCAACTCTGAACCTAAGCAATACAGAAGAGCAAAGGTGTGGCGGGGAAAGAAGGTGACGGGACAGAGAACATACTGGACAATCCAAAACAGGAATTTGAGCAAAACGGAAGAGAGAGTAATGAACTACATAATAGGGCAACAAAGAAAGTGAGAAAGGGAAACAGAGTTAATAATAGGACAAAAACTACAATAGGAGTGAGGGACCGAAGCAGAGCAAAAGACACATTTGGAGAAAGTAAAATAAAACACAGATCAACAGCAGGTGGGGAGAGATGGAAATAGAAAAGCAAGACTAGAGAAGGGCAGGGCAATAACATAAGAGACAGTGCAAGAAAGATAATCAAAAGGAGTAGCAACCACAACCGAGCAAATGGCAGAGTAATGACATGAGAGAGGAAGAGGAGTTATATCAACCGAGACAGCGAGATATAGGAGGGAAAATGCAACAATAGAATGCAGAGATGGGTAAGGCAGAGTGACGGAGAAACAGACCGCAAAATGTGGCATCGAAACACTTAAGGGTGAGAGGCAGAGCGTCAGAAAGTGAGAGACAGGGCAAACAAAGTAGCAAAGGGAAGAAGGGATGGAGCAAAACCATGATGTGGCTGTCAAGCAGGTACTGGCAGGCAGCAACAGTAGGCCCGAGAGGCAGAGAAGTGATGCTGGTAGAGTTAGGGACTTTTATGAATCACCCGATGTAACTAGCTGGCATCTGTAGTAACTTTTAACAGAGTGTGTGCCCAAGTATTATGAAGATGAAGCTGGGTAGTATGCATCTACAAGGTTCTTGTGTGGGGAAAAGGTTTTCCACAGGTGCAATAAATTATTTAGAACCACTTTGAAATACAGCTGTTCTTTCACTTATGTTTTTGAACAGTTTTTATTTTACACACAAATTGGATAGTTATCAGACACTTTTGACTCTCTTGCGAAGGAGGAACATTATTTTTACTCTCTTGAAATTGGATTTACTCTCTAATTTTAAAAATTGGGAGTGAAATACTCCCACTCCAAAATCTGTTCTGGAGCACTGGCAGCCATGCTGGGGAAAGTACAACGGCTGTTGTCACTGAAGACTGCCACGGTGTGGGCCATCAAGTCGCTGCTCGGCATGATGTTATCTTGCATCTACCTCATCTGACCCTGAAAGTTGCGGATGCGTCCTCTTCAGGAGTTCCTTGACGCTTGCTGGATGCAAGTGTCCGGAAGCTTCACGGACAAGATTCCCCTCGACGAAGAGCTCCGTCGGGCAGTGTGGTGGTAAAGTGTACGCTCCACCACCGCCCGGGGCACAGGGTTTCGGGAACCCTCCCTACCAGGAGACAGTCACCACAGACGCTTCCCAGTCACTACAGACGCTTCCCTGAAAGGCTGGGGAGCACACACCGGACGTCTGCACACCAGAGGCCTCCGGCTGCCGGAAGAGAAGGAGGATCTCCACATCAATATCCTGGAGCTGCGGGCAGTGTTCTGGGCCCTCAAGTCTGTCCTTCGGTCCATGAAGGGCAAGGTGGTAAGGATCTTCATGGACAGCACCACCATGATGTTCTACATCAGGAAGCAGGGGGGCACTCGATCCCCGGCGCTCTCCAGGGAGGCAGAGAGCTTGTGGCACTGGGCAGTTGAACAAGAAATGTTCCTCATCCCCTTTCGTCTGGTGGATTTCAAGAACACCATCGCTGACTCCCTCTGCAGGGAGCTGCGCTCCTGCCACGAGTGGGCGCTTCGGCAGGACCAAGTGGACTACATCTTCATCAAGCGCGGCAGGCCCCAGATTGATCTGTTTGCGACGGCGGCAAACTCCAAATGCCGGAAATTTGCCAGCAGGTTCCACCAGTCAAGGAGCATGGGGGGGTATTGTTAAGTATTTCAATCCGGCGATCCACCCTGGTCTCAGCCTAGTATGCAGTGCACAACTGAAATGCTTATTTTGTTACATATGTAGGTTCAATATTTGAGAGATACACCACTCGTATCACACCCCTTTTCAAATACCCCGGGTCATGATGGACCAGGAATCAGGCTGGGTGGTAAAGGTAATATTTATTTATTTAAAATTCAAATAAAACATATACTTTTTAATATATGGGGCAGCAATTACCAATGTGGTGACAATAACAAATAAGAAGGTATGTAATGCACTTAAATTCACTCTTTAGAAACACAAAATAGAAAAGACCAGAGAAATAGAACACTTTTGGCTTGTTTGGAAAGATAGCACTTAAGTTAGGATTTGCCCCTGCAATATTCCTCAACCCACAAATAATGAATTCTAAATAGATATAAGTAAGGAAGCAGCAGGTAATCAGGAATGAGGAATAAGAAACAGAATTCAAATTCGACCTTCCCTCCCAAAAGAAGAGAGAAAAACGGATTTGAACCCTTGCAATGTTAAAGTGACTCGGAAATGGCTGAATAAAACAATGACTGTGTGGAAAAATCCTTAAATAAGTACAATTCTCTATGGGAGCAACACTGGAAAGTTATAAGCAATCATAAGCAATAGATTGAGCCAAGGCATACAATTCTAAAATGAATGGAATGTTTAAAACAATTGATAGTAAAAATAACATGTGTAAAACTTTACAAAAATGCTCTTTCCTTCCTGAAATTAACCAAACTGATTTTGAGTGCGGTTTTTGGGTTGCGGTGTAGCTTTAGATTTTAGGTACAATCTGAAAGTTAAATGAGGTCTCTAGCTGTTCAATTGAGTGAGTTATGCAAGATCTAGTGAGGTGCGTTTTTGGAAAATAAAGACACGAAAAAGGAACAGAAATCCATTTTTAACGAGGGCAGTTCTACTTTACAGGCTAGGCTACCAGCTTGAGACACAGTAAGCTCTGGAGTTGATCCGTGGAATCAACCCCATCACCTCTGCGCCCGCCCTGGCGTGGTCCCCTGGTGCTCTTGCAGATCTGAAAAGGAAAAGGGGATGGAGTGAGTTAGTGGGACCGAGCGGGAAAAGTGCAAGAGAGCAGTGATGTTGGCAGCTTCAGTTCGGTTAGCACTGTTCGCTGAACTAATGGTGTGCTTTTCGGTTGGTATCCATCCTGTTCTGTTTTTGCAAAGCTTTGTGTGATTTTCTTTTTTGTTACGGTGTAGTGAAGTTTGTGCGGTATGCTGTGCTTAAGGGGTGTGGTTGTGTTTGGTTAGAGTTTGAGAGGTGTATTCAGAGGGTGAGATTGTTAGTGGGTTGGTTAGTGCCCTCGCTATCTAGATGTGATGCATATTAAGTTCCAAATTCTTTCTAGATGTGACGCGTGAATATCTCCATATTTCTATCTAGATGCAGCACTGGCTAATATGCACAATCCTGTCTAGATGTGACGCAAGCCAACGTTCACAATCCTGTCTAGATGTGACGCAAGCTAATATTCACAATTATATCTGAATGTGGCACTGGCCAACATTCACAATCCTGTCTAGATGTGGTGCAAGCTAGTATTCACACTTAAATCTAAATGTGGCACTGGCTAACATTCACAATTCTGTCTAGTTGTTAAGCTCGTTAGTATTAACATCCTGGTGTGCTATGTTCTGAGGGTAGGTAGAGTGGCAGTGCTTCCGTAGTGCAGTGATTGCTCTACTCCCCAACCCAGGCCACACTTCCCTTGATGGTTGCTGCTGGCCCTGGCCTCCCCTGCTGATACCTGCAGAAAGAGTCTGGAGCCGCAATTGCAGAAGTGGCCCTTTGCCTTGGGGCCTTTAGCCGCAGGGGCTGCCCAGAGAGGGGGCTGTCCTGGGAGGGACTGTAAAAATGCAGGGATTAGCGAATCAGGAGTGGGGGGAGGGAGGGAAATGCAGATTGCAGCATGCACAGGTGTGCTTCGCAGAGTATAACCCCGCAAAAGACTGACACAAAATTAACAGAGCCTAAGCGGGGGGAGGGGAAATAGAAACAAGCCAACAGGGCCCGGGGGCCTTCCCACTCACCTGCAGAGGCCGTAAAAAAGTGGGGTGCAGGAGGGGCAGCCGGAGCACCAGGCCAGGCAGGCACCTTCACAATACCCAATCAGGCGAGGGGGCAGGATGGGATGCGGGTGGAGGGACTGGGAAACAAGGAAGTGGGTCCATGAGATGGTCGGGGGAGAGGGAGTGCGATCGGGCGGGTGGTTCAGAGAAGGAGAAAAAAAAGGAGAAACAAGCCAACCGGGCCGAGGGGCCTTCCCACTCAACTACAGAGGCCGTAAGAAAGCCTATGCATCAGGCCCCTCTCAAGCTCCTGTGAACCATGGGAAGGCCTTGTCTAAGGCTTCCATATCAAGGTGGCTCTCTGGCTGCATCACACACTGCCATCGGCTGGCTAACCGACCGTTGCCCGGCTTTCCGAGAGTCCACTTCACCAGAGCGAATACTGCGACGACAGCGTTCCTGCCTGGTGTGCCCCTGCTGTACATCTGCAGGGCTGCTGTAGTGGAGGTCTACGCACAGCTTCATGAAATTCTACTGCGTCGATGGGGATTCCAGGGAGGAGTCCAGAGTCGGCCAAGCAGTGCTACACAGCCTGTTCGCTTGAGGTGAGTCTGTTCCAGAGGTAAGAGTAATTGCTTCTGTTGAGCCTTGCCACCTCCCGTGGTTGTGTAATGTTGTACTGCTATGTATTCTTTATTAATGAGCATGTGAATCCATGCCAGACCCCATGCTGGAGAAGGAACCAGTTACTTACCTGTAATAATTTAGCATTTACATAGCGCTACAAACCCTCGGGTATCTGAGCGCTGCTTATTATTACCCACGGTGTGTGGTGCTCATTTATCGACCTCGGAAGGATGAAAGGCTGAGTTTGGCCCTGCCGGGATTCGAAGCTGCGTCAGCAAGCTCTGCACAGATGTCAAAGCGAGCGCTCTACTCGCTGTGCCACTTGACCCGGCGGTAACTGTTGTTCTCCAGCGTGGGTCCGGCATGGATTCACATGCAAACCCTCCCTCCTACCCCTCTGCAGCTCTTCTTGGTCGTACTGCTACTTAACGTGCTTACAAACTCTGAAGATGGCTGCTAGAGGAAGGGCTTAGGTAGAGGGCAGTCATTGCCTGGGGGCAGTCTGACCCAGAGTACAGTGATTGGTTTAGAGGAGAAATACAGTTTGTAAGTAAAAGTGAGACTGTTTTTTTCTTTTACTGAGGATTCCCGACCTGATGACAGTGAATATTCATGAGCAAGTGAATCCATGCCAGACCCATGTAAATAACTTGTTCCTTCCACCTGTTTGTCGCCCCCACCCAGCTCCAGCGTGGGAACTGAATGTGCTACTCACAAGGCTCATGAGGCCGCCTTTCAAGCCTATGCACCAGGCATCCATTGAGCATTTTTCCTGGAAAACCACTTCTTAGTGGCCATAACATTGGCCAGGCGAGTGGGAGAAATCCAGGCGTTTTCCTCCAAACCACCTTATTTTAGATTTCACAAGGGCAAGGATATTCTGCGTACTAATCCAACCTTTTTGCCTAAGGTGGTGTCCTCTTTCCATCTCAATCAACAAGTGGTTCTGCCCGTGTTCTTTGGCACACCAGCGTCTCCAGTAGAGCAAACACTGCACACGCTGGATGTGGTGTGCACCATCAAGTATTATGTGGCGCGTACTAAGTCGTTCCGTGCTACGGTTCAATTGTTTGTGTCCTTTGGACCTTCCGGGCCCAGGAAGGCTTGGTCGAAGTCCTCCATTTCAAGATGGATTGCAGCCTGCGTTTCATTCTGCCATTAACAGGCCCCTGGGCTCCTTCCACATGGGCAATGGCTGCAACCACTGCTTTTCTCTCCGGGATCCCGCTGCCTGATATCTGCCGTGCAGCCACCTGGATATCGGCGCATACATTTACCAGGTTCTACTGTGTCAACAGAGATTCCACAGGAGAGTCGGCCAGTCGGTTCTGCAGAACCTTTTCCATGAAGTCTCCAGTGGTAGGTTGTGCTGGGAGCTTGCCTCTGCCCATATGTATTATTGTGATACTGCTTTGTAATTTTTTCACAGCATGTGAATCTATGAAAAATCCAATGCTGGAGAATGAATAAGTTACTTACCTGCAACTCCGGTTCTCCAGCATTGGAATCTTTCATAGATTCACATGCGACCCTCCCACCTACCCCGCATGGATCGTCTTTTGGCTTTTACTGCCACTCGTGTGCTAGCCAGATCTGAGGATGGCTGACAGGGGAGGAGTTATGAGAGGTGTTCCTATTCGCTGTGGGCAGTATGACCCAAAATGACTGTACTAGAGCACAAAAGTGACAAAGTTTTCAGTTTGTTTAAACTGCTCTATGGTAATGAGGACTCCCAGCCTGACGATATGGAATATTCACAGCATGTGAATCTATGAAAGACGACAATACTGGAGATCCGAAGTTATAGGTAAGTAACTTATTCGTTGGGGGCGCTGTTGAGCAGCCGACAAAATGGCTGCCTAGCTTTCCAGCTCCGTGTGCTGCCGCTTTATATCAGCTTCCATCAGCGGTTTAACATCTTGCCCCATCTTCAAACCCGGCTCCTGCCTTCCAGACACTTCGAGCCACCTACCTGTGAAATTTCGGCCCGAACCGGTCCTTCTGAGCCTGGGTTGGTCTGTCGGCGCTGCCCCCCGTAGTGGGCCGACTGGGCCGGGCTCGCCGCTGCCTGCAGCCCTGCGGCTCATGTGATCCTACTACCCGCCTCCCTCGCTTGGACGCTGGCCTACCGTCGCCTGGGGGCTGGGGCTGATCTGGAGCGCGAGGGCCGCCTTCACCGCCCTGCTACGCGTGGGTGGATCCCGCGTCGAACTTCACCGCCTGGGATCTCCCGTGGCCGGCTGCCGCTCTGCGCTCTCGTGGCGCCGCTGCCTGGCTCCCTCCCTCCCGCGGCTCTGTTTCTCCGCGGGACCTCCGAGGACATCTCCCCCGTGTGACACCCGCGGGTGACGGGTGGAATCGCTGGGGACCCTGTCATCTGGATTGATCGCTGGCTTGAGGTGAGGAGCCGGGGTGGCTGCCCTGCGCGGGCGTCCCTCTGATCCCTCAGCTCCGCTTGCGGCCCTCGCACCCTCACCCGTGTTATACACCCCTGGGGCCTCGTGACGCCAGCCCACTCTCCTGTCACCTATTGAGGCATCTCCCCTGACATGGCCTCCCCTGATAGCTCCGGATGACTCTGTGAGTTACTGCGACACCATTTAGAAGAGAGTGGGTTCCTCCATTTGGCCTTCACTCTACATAGCCCCAGGTCATAAATCACATAATGTCCAACAGATCCAGGAATACCAGCAAGACTGGGGCTATGGATAAATTTGCAAAAGCCACCTCGAGATCTGAATCAGCCCATTCTTCATGCGATCAGACCGACACACTGCTCCCTGCGGAGGGGCCTCAGGCGGACCTGACGGTCATGATGGAAACTATGGCCAGAAACTTCGCTGCATTTCATGAAAAGCTCAACGACATCAATGCGAATGTGGCGTCTCTTAGGGCCAAGTTGGATCAACAGGGGACGCGACTCACTGAGGCTGAAAATAGAATTGGTGCCAGCGAAGACACTGTAGCCACACTGCAGAGTACAGTGGCCACCCTTGTCACGGACATGAAGTCAGTGAAGGCTAAGTCTGATGACCTCGAATCCAGATCGAGGAGGAATAATATACGCATTATTGGGGTCCCGGAAAACGCGCTGAAGGGCCGACTAGAACTGGCTGTCGAGAACCTCTTGAAGGATCTATTGGGCAACCCGGTTTTGTCCCCTTTCTTCAGGATCGAGAGGGCCCACAGGGAACTGGCCCCACGTCCGAGGCCTGGGGACTTTCCAAGACCCATCATTGCGAAGATCCTGAGTTTTAAAGATCGCGACCAGATCCTCCGCCTCGCACGTGAGAAGGGTGAGCTCAGAATGGACTTGCAGGTGATCCGAATTTTCCCTGACTTCTCGACTGGAGTCCAGCAGGAACGTCGCCAATTCCTTGGAGTTAAGAAACTGCTTAGGGAAAGGAACATTCCTTATGCCATACTATTCCCTGCATGTTTGAAATTCACATTCAACAACAAACTTTACTTCTTTACGGTGCCTTCGGAGGCGGTGAAATTCATAGAGGCACACATTCCCCCTTATCCACCCGCTGAGGGATATGATGCAGAATGACTGAACTCCACCTGAGGCTTGCTCCCTCTGATCGCCCTATGGCCGGGCGTCCTTATGGCTATACAAGTATCTGGTTGTTCTATTTACATTTCCTAAGTAGCCAGGGCTGTACTCACTGCACCTAATCTCTTGAAAACGCAGATTACCATAATACTGAACCTCTCATCTTGTCCATGTTGACTTCCTAATGTTGTTTAGTGTAACGTTCCTCTGTTCCACACGCAGGCCCGGCATAGATGCAGCGGCATTCATTTTTATACCGCAAACACTGCTTGTTTTCTCAAGGATCCCACCGGGCTCCAAGCGTGCTAGCGCACGGCAATACCGCACCCCATTGCGATTGCACTGTTTGTTATTCTGTTGTTATGGGTTAGCCCCTGTTGGGCTCCTGCACCAGCTGGCTCAGGTTGGGGTCGATCCGGCGGTGCACAGGGACGGTGGGTTGGCGCTTACACTACTAAATTTGGGTTAGTGGTGAGGGAGGTGGGTGGGTATGGGGTGTTATCTAAAAAAGGCCATTGAGGTTGCATGGTGCGAGCATTAAAGGCCCATGAATGCATGTTCGACTTCAAACGTTGGGGCACACACCACTGGGTCTGGGATGTCCACTAAAAATGTGTGCAGTATGTTAGGATATTTACTACTGCAATGTCTACCGTCATAATGTCCTGGAATGTCCGTGGGCTAAGCAACCACACCAAGGCCCGTAAAATCATAGCGTATGCTAACAGACACAACTGCAAGTTACTGCTCCTACAGGAGACGCACTCCAATGGCCTCATACCAAGAACCATGGCCCCTGCATGGGGACCGGCGAGATTCTTCACCTCCTATTCCACTCAATCCAGGGGTGTTCTAACGATGATACACAAATCCATTAAGTTTACACTGCACAAAAACTACACCGACCCCGAAGGTCGTTATGTAATACTGCACTGCACTCTGGCTAACAAAGAATATTTACTTGTTAATACCTACTGCCCTAATGTGGATTCCCCCGAATTTTTCGACAAGATCACCACCACACTGCTGGGATTTGTGGGCATGCCGATCCTGTGGGGTGGGGACTTCATTCTTATCCTCGACACGGTCCTGGACAGAACTGGAATTGCTCCTCGTTCCTTGTCCGGTGCTGCACGCAGACTGCAAGCCCACATTATGACACTTGACATCTGTGACGCTTGGAGAAAGCTACACCCCCAACGGAGAGACTACACCTACTACTCATCAGTGCACGATAGCTCCTCTAGAATAGACCTATTTCTTGTATCAAAAGGAGTCATGGGTGGGGTGGTGGAAGCCCAGATTTTACCTTGCACACTGTCTGATCATGCCCCAATTACACTCTCGGCGAGGCTGGGGATACCTGTCCTGACGTTCACCACCTGGCGTTTCAAATCCAAGGCCCTTAGGGATGTTGTATTTAGGGCTGAAATACTTGCTGACATTCTGTCTTTCTTTGAACACAACTCTCTTTTGGACACCTCGGCTGCAGTCAGGTGGGACGCCTTCAAAGTGTATATTAGGGGTATGTCCATCTCCCGGGAGGCTGGGGTGTTGAAATCGATCAGAGCCACACTGGATCGATCTGAAACCAAACTGAAGCAATTGGAACTACAATGTGCCACTAGGGCTGACTCTGCCATGCTTGCTCAGGTCGCCGATGAACTCCAGGCATACAACAAGCTCGCCGTCAGTGAAACACAATACTTTACCTGCCCGCAGGCAGCCAGGAAATATGGAGAGGGAGACAGGCCTGGGAGAACATTAGCGACGCTATTAAAATGGGAATCTGGCCGGACACAGATCACCTCTATTAAAGATAAACATGGCAACGCACAATGGGCCGACCAACAAATCCTAGATATGTTCGCTGAGTTCTACAGGTCCCTCTACTCTCAACCCGCTGAACACACAGAACAACATATGCGTGAACTCCTCGACCAGATCCCCACCACAGAGATCTCCTCCGCTACTCGTGACGAATTGGACTCCCCAATCACACTAGATGAAATTGTAACAGCCATTTCTGACCTGCCTAAAGGCAAGGCCCCGGGACCTGACGGCCTAACCGCCGATTTCTACCAAGAGCACGTCGCCATAATCGCCCACAGGCTGCTTGAGGTCTGGGACGAATCGCTCCGTGCCTCTATCCTCCCCCTCTCCATGCGTGAAGCGGCCATTACAGTGCTGCTCAAGCCTGGCAAACCTGACAATGAATGTGGGTTCTATAGACCCCTCTCCCTTATGAATCTCGACACGAAGATTTTTGCAAAAATTATAGCCAGCCGATTCCTGCCCATTATGACGTATTTAGTCCATGAAGACCAGGCCGGCTTTGTACCCGGTAGGTCTACCTCCCACAATATCAGGAGACTGTTTAACGTGATGTCCCGCATTGACCAAGATGTACAGGCTGTGGCGGTTACGCTTGATGCCCAGAAGGCCTTTGATATGGTCTCCTGGAAATACACATGGCTAGTGCTGGAGACCATGGGCATAGGCCCAAACATGATTAGGTTCATCAAATTACTGTACACTTCTCCTGTGGCGCGGGTTAGGACCAATACACTGACATCTGACCTTTTCACACTCTTCAGGGGCACCCGACAGGGATGCCCCTTCTCTCCTATTCTGTTTGCCCTAGAAATAGAACCGATGGCAGACTTTGTCCGTGCTCATCACGCCCGCAAGGGAATAAGACTGAAAGACAGTCCTGAAATTATATCTTTATATGCGGATGATGTTTTACTATACATCAGAGACCCCGCAACACACCTTGACCCCATACTAAGGGACATCACCCGCATTGGCACCCACTCCGGTTTCACTATTAACTACTCCAAATCAGAGATCTTCCCACTCACTAAGTCCACTCGACAACCCAACACTGAATACCCTCTCCGCTGGTCACCGAATGGTATAAGATATCTGGGTGTGCAAATATCGCTAGACAAATCCACCCTCATCGCCGACAACTATTCCGCGATATCACAAATAGCTGAGACTAAACTCCTACGGTGGCATAGGGATGTAACGGTATTACGGTATACCGTTAAAGATACCGTGAACCACTTAATTGAACAATAATAACCGTCACATTGTTTATACCGGTATACCGTTCATACCGTTAAGTGTGCTTTTCAATCTGATTTGGAAAGGCTGCAGTAAGCAAGTGCTGCGCAGTCTTGGTCTTGCACTGTTGGATGTGCCGTCTGCCAAGTAGTTTCAGTTTGAGCAGTTTTTAATGCCATTCCATAAACCACACGTGCCTGACACAAAATCAGTATGTTAGCAATAGGAAGAATAAATACAGTGCCAAGAAGGAAAAGGGTTTACTTTTTTTTTTATTTACATTTTTCTTTTAAAGCGCTTACACAGCCTGCGGGCATCGAGGCGCTGTTACAGAAATTGTTTTTGTCTTAGTTGCGTATTTATAACGCACTTAAACACCCAGAGGTTTCTAAGCGCGGACCCGGGGATCGAACCTGTGTTGTTTCGGGTCGTCTTGCTTCCAATGCGTGCACGTTGCCGCTAAGCTATCCTCCCGGGACTTTGGTTTGGCGGCTTTGGGGTTTATATATTTATAATGGATAATGTTTTCTAAACATATTACAATGGGGGATTTCTCTGGTTCTATCATTGAATTTACATATAATAAGTAACACTGCGAAATGTACTCATCTCTGTGGGTATTCCCTGCTGCCATACCAAAGGGTAACATGTCTGTGATTACTGAACACCTTTTGGCCCGGAAGTAAACTAAAGGATGCAACGTAAAGAGAGTGCGTGTGCGCGTGCGTGCGCGCGTGCGTGGGTGTGGGTGTGTGTATGCGCAAAAGCGTATACTACCATCAGACTCCATTGATCTGTGGCATGCAGGTTATCAAGATGGCAACATGTTCATCTTCACCAGTAGCCAGTGGGGGAGCTAAAAGCCTAAATGACAACCTAAGAAAAGCTATTCAGTTCGCTTTGCCAGTTGCAGCAGGGCTCCCCCGCCCCCCTCCTCTCCACACCTGTGTTTGTGTTTGGTGCAAACAAGGGGTGGCATTTCAGTGGAAAGTATGTTGAAAAGCCCAATTCTGGCCCTGGGTGCCTGGTTTTGTTTGTGATGATAAATCTGACAATTTATGACCGTTTAGAAAATATTTGTTAAGATTAGTTAACTCCACTTGCTATACCACGATAACCATGATATACCGTCATTTGGCAAGAAGGTTATTGTATCGTCATAAAACTAATACTGTGACACCCCTATGGTGGCGTGCCCTCCCACTATCCATTGCTGGACGGCTCTCCCTCATAAAAATGATCCTACTCCCCAAACTGTTATATACGTTTAGCAACGTACCCGTATGGCCCGGGAGGCGATATTTTACTAGACTACACACTCTATGTGCACAGTTTCTCTGGCACTCTGGCGCAGTACGCAAAAAGTGGACGGACATGGCACTCCCATATAAACAAGGGGGATTCACGGCTCCTGATCTGTCACTTTATTGGTCCGCGGCCCAGGCCCAAAATGCCACCCACTGGTACCCTGGCACCCCGGTGCGTCCCCATATCAAACTGGAACGAATGGCAGCTGCTGGTATCAATCTAATGTCCCTCATACTACATCGGCACTACACACCAGACTCTCTCATTGACCCAATCAGCACGACCCTTCAAGCCTGGGCTCGCTTGCTATTTCAGACACCTGAAGCCTCTCCATACTACAAGTGGCTTCCTGTATGGGCCTTTCCCGGCTTGGAACCCACTCATGATGCGGCACTGGCCCAACACTGGGGGATGCTGGGATACCAAGCACTGACGGACTTCTACCCCGAGGGCAGGTTCATCGACACCCAAACTTGGAAACCGGGGCACACCGGGTCCGCCTTGGAGACCCTCCAATACTACAGACTGCGAGCTGCGTTTCGCACCAAATGGCCCACATTCCCCGATGAGCCCCCAGACAACTCAGCCATTGCATATATTGCCAATTCTGGAGGTGCCCATGGAGTAGTCTCATCACTTTACAAGATCCTACAGGAGGCTACCCCTACTCCCACTCTCAAGGCACGTGATGAATGGGCTGGCGAACTAGATCTAGAAATATCAGATAGGGTTTGGGGGGATATGTGCCTACACACTCGGAAAGTCTCCCTCAATTTCCGTTTTCGCGCCATGCAGTACAAACTTCTAAATAGACTTTACTACACTCCACACAGGACTTCGAGGTTCGCCCGTGATACGGTGCACCCCTGCCCCCGCTGCGGGGCGACGGCAGCTGACCACTTACACATGTTCTGGTCTTGTGATAAATTGCTGAGGTTCTGGGAAAGCATCCTAGAAACGCTCACGGCTATCACTGACACAGTGATTGACCCTGATCCTTTAGCTGTCCTCTTTGGAGCCTAGAAAACGGATGACACCAGACGTTTGGCCAAGTTTCTTAATATTGGGTGCATGATAGCCAAAAAATGCACACTTCAGAACTGGAAAAGTCCCATCCCCCCGGTCCACCAGAAATGGCTCCATATGTTTACTTGGGCACGGAACTGTGAGGAGGAATTTATATTCATGCTCCCCGTCACTTCTCGACCCAAGAATATCTGGGTGGAATTCAATTCGTACCTTAACAGTCGTAGTGAAGACACACCCGGCTCTGGATCGTCCCCCACCCCTTCAGTGTCCACTGCTACAACATAAACTCGTACTCATATGTATCTTGTATGATTATTGTCTGACATTATTGTGATTTTGTACAACTGCTCATCCATTGCTCCACCTAATGTTTCTTACTTGTGCTTGTTGCCTTGATGTATGTACCATATAACCTTTGCCGCCAAAAATAAAAGTTTTAAAAAAAAAGTAACTTCTTCGTTCTCCTGGCATTCAATTTCAAATAGCTCGGGGTAATGACTCCCTTCCCCAGGCTACAAAGTTCTAAATAAAACTTTCTTGGTGGGCCAGGAGAAGGCCTCCCTTTTCTTGGCGTTTGGTCTCAGTCTTAAAAAACCTGGGGTAATTGACTCCCTTACCCAGGCCTGTTGGACCTTCCTCTTGGTCAGAGTTGCCAGGAGATTGACTCCCTTCTCCTGGTAATTATGAAACAATCTCTTAGAACCAAGGGGAATGACTCCCTTCCCCTGGTCTTCTCTTCATTAGGTTTCACTCTTACAATACCCAGTGTTAGGAGGGTCCGCGACCCTGGCGTCTCTTCCAATGGTCGAAGTGTACAAAAAGAAGTAGTGGAACTACGTTCCCTGCTGGCCTACACCCACAACCCACAAACCCATCGCCACGCTCTCTCCTACACACAATACAAACCCCCAAATACTTAAAGTGCAAGCTGCAACGTCTTCCTACACTTTTATTTTAAAACAAAACCATTCCGGAACGGTTTCTTTTTAAAATAAAAGTATAGGAGCTGTAAAACGTAATTTAAAAAAAGTAGAGGAGCACCGCTCCCGCTCACTTCGACCACTGGTCTCTTCATTCATTGAGCCCACTTGGTTCACTTCCTTGCCAAGTACTGCAACGAGGATGACTCGTACCACTCTCTTGCTTTGGGTCCTCGATCCTGGTTTCTTGTTATCAGTACAGTGTTTTTGCCTCCTGTGCCTTCCAACCCGTACCGGTCCTGTGCCTCTCCCATTACCTTGCCTGTTCACGGGATACATGGCTGGTTCTTCCTGGCGTCTCTCCCTTACTCTGTATGCGGTGTGGGCTTTTCCCTGTCTCAGTGTCTTCACCTCGCTGATCTCATGCCCGAGTCTTGGATCAACGGTATGGACACTGCCTCTTGTATCCGCATCACTGTCTGCAAGTTTCCGGTTACTATCTGGACTCCATTGTGCAAAGGAGTCCATTGTCCTCTTGACTCCGGAAGCTGACTGCTCTCTGTTTTGTCCTGCCGTTCTCTGTGTCTCCTTCGTACTTCCTGGGCTTCACGGTCTCGTCCTGGTTGGGTGTGCCTCTCCTATAGGCAGTCCTTCTTTGGTTTTTATGGCATAGGGGGAACCATGCCTCCGCAGTAGTCTACCTCTGCAGTACCTTCTTGGTATTGCTCTTCATTGTTCCTGTGTCACACTTCGTCCCAGTACCTGGATTACCTATGTTCCTGATGTTGGTATTCGTCTCATTACTTTCCAGAACCTTGACGTAGTCTACTTTAAAACAGTACAAATGTCTACTGTCTACAAAGAGGTTAGCAGAAGAAAGAGAGGCAAGAGTGTCTCTGATGTTCTCATAAGGTCTATACCCTAGATGGTTGTCTTTCTCCCCAGGCGGTGGGGGGCCCTCCACATGAGACTCCCACATGATACCACCCCAAGGGGGACTATCGGGTAGTGGCCTCACCTCCCTAGCCTCATGGGGAAAGGGCTCCCCCTGGGGAGAAGTGACGACATACAGTGATTCGTCACATATGCCATTCAATGGAGAAGACCTTTTTGAAAAAAAATGCATTGATACACTACAAGCCATTAAGACTGACACAAACACGGCCAGGTCTTTTGGCACTCTACAACAAAGGAAGCCCTTTCAGTCCATTCCCTCCCAGTCATACAGGGGGCTGTCGTATGCCTCAGGCGAACACTATAAGTCTCGATTTCAACCCTGCAGATCTGCCAATAGAGGCTGCGTCTCTTCTCTTCCCAAGGCCCAATCCAGCCAGCAGTCTTGATTACTGGCCATCGCGGCCCTTCCATTTCAGCACCCCGACGGATATGGCACTGGTCTTCATTCCAACATCAATGGAAGCAAATAAAATCGGACAAATGGGTACAATAGATAGTGTCCTATGGCCACACCCTGCAATTTGTACAAAAGCTGCCAACAACCCCCCACTGCCCGCAAGCCAGAGAGGAATCTTCATATGCTTGAACTGGAAGTGATATCACTCTTATTCAAAGGAGCTAAAGAGTGAGTACCCCATTCTCAGAAATATCCATGGTACCACTCACATTATTTCCTATTCTGCAAAAAGTGGGTTGGGTGGAGACCCATCCTTGACTTACGATACCCCAACAGATTTCTCTGCTCCGTCATTTCAAATGGTGACACTACAAAAATTCTCTGCCAGCTTTCCAAGGAATGGATTGCCTTCTGCAGCAGATTCCTCATCAGATATATATCCCTTCTAGTGTCAGCTGCTCAGAAAATATTTTGACAGGGGGGGCGTAGTGCACCTCAACTCTGCCTTGTATCCATCTTGACTCGATGCAGCAGAATTCAACTCAAATTGTGACGTTGGTCTTCATTCATATACCACGTCACTACACTCCTGTCCCTCAGTTCTTTTTTCCATTCTCACAGCACTTGTCTTGAAACAACTCTTGTGAGAGGAATTCTAACAGTGTTTTTTTGTGAATTGTTCAAATAAATTCAATGTTTTGCAAACATGTCCACTCCCAAAACGTCAGATTTTAAGAGGTGCACTGATTGTCACCGCAAAATGTCTCTGTTTGACCCACACTGGTATCTGCGTGTGGAGTCTTGGCGCCGATTACATTACCGAAGATTGCGGGTCATGTCAGAAGATGAACCAGAAGTAATTACGGGGCGGGCAGCAAAACTAAAATTGGGACGCACTCTGTCGAAGTCGCTGGCTCGGTCGACTACTCAATCATCCGAACAGGAGATGGAGGACCCCACTCCAAAGAATGAGGACAGGTGCCACAAAAAGGCCAAGAAGAGGTCACACTCCAGCAGCCACTCGTCTTCCTCGTTTTGCAAAAAGAAAGGTCATCATCGAAACCAGCATGAGACAGACTGTTCCGAGGAGCAAGGCAGGTCCCAATCCAGCTCAAGTAAGTCGAGGGCTGAATTGGAAGCCTTTAAGGAGCAGATGTACCAGAGGATGAAGGCAGCCGTTGCAGGGCAACCCTCGATGCAGCAGGCCAGGGAGGTCTCAGTTATGCCGGGTCCTACTGGTGTCAAGGAGACTGCGTTGAGTTTTGACCACTCTCGCCAGACACCGACCACCACCAAGTCGACAATGCCTTCAGAGCCGCAGTCGGTGCCAACTACCTCGATACCGTTGATCTTGGCGACGACGTTTGAGAAGTCGCTTGTCCCTGAGTCCCGAACATCGATTTTAGAGACTTCCCATTTTGGAGATGATAGGGATCAGGCTGATGAATTTCAGTCGGCATCAGGAGGGTCAGGCGGTGACTATTATTTTGCCGACTTCGCCAAGCTCATTGACTTGACGGAAGGCCGGCACGATGCCAGGAGGCTTAGATACCCCCCCGACCTGTGTACACAGCAGGCCCAACTTTGCAACCCATCCAAATGCCCAATATAGGTAGACAGTGGAGAGGGTGGTGGATGCCCTAGACTTGTGTGTTCCGGCGAAACCGCTGTCAGCCTATGAGCTCAAAGATATCCTTGATAGTGGCCAATCTCCTGCCGTTCAATGCAGCAATTGCACACCCCATTGCCTCCGTGTGGCAAAGACCCTGTTCCAGCCCTCCGGTGGATTCAGAGTTGACAAAAAAATATAAACCTACGAGGTGAGATTCCCCTCTACATGTCGACTCATCCTATGCCTGAGTGATTAGTGGTCCAAGTAGCCACGATTAATATGAGTCTGTCTAAATCAACCTCCAACTTGCCGACCGACGGGGAGTTGAAAAAATATGACACCTTAGCCAATAACGTTTTTTCCTGCAGTAGCATGTCTCTCAAGGCTGTTAACTCTTTGTGTGCTTTTGCCACACATACTCACGGACTGTGAAGAACAATACAGGAGGTGGCAGAACACACCGCCGAAGGGGAATTCAGGATGGTTTTCTGTGCTTGGTAGACAAACGGCAAGTAGGTTGCCTGTCAAAGCCTGCAATCGGGGCCTGAACGTTGCAGATTGTCTGGGCAGGGCTATGGGGTCAGCAACTGTTATACGCAGGCCAGCTTACCTGCATAGTTTGAGGTTTTCCCCCAACGTTCAATCAAAGTTGCTCGATATTGCCTTTGATGGCAAGCATCTGTTCGAACTCGGGCCAATGAGTTCTATGAAAAATTGAAGGACTCAAAGTTGCCTGCAAAGTTGCTGGGCCGCCTAAACCTTCTTTCGGCTTTCCCTCCAAAGGTAGAGGCTTCCGGCGGTTTGTCCTATTTGGAAGAAAGGTGTAGCACCCACAACCAAGGCAAGGGCAGAGGCGTTACTCACGCTCAGTAAGGGGCAGGAGGGCCTCTGTGGGCCAACAGACTTTAGCAGCAGAGGCGGGATCAGCACTGGTTGTAAAGCCGCTTTGAGTTCTCCCCCATGTTTCCCTAGTTGGAGGGAGGATTGGAGAGCACGTGCCACATTGGTGGGAGATATCCTCTGACGTCTGGGCATTGCAGCTCATCCAATGGGGGTACAGTCTGAATTTTTTGAAAAGGCCCCAGACAGACCACCCCTCACTCTCATACAACCGGAAGAGGAGCTCCATGTGAGCCCTGTTGTTAAAGGGTGCTGTGGAAGAGGTGCCTTCCGAACAGAGAGGGTCAGGCTGGTATTTCCAGTATTTCCTGGTACCCAAGAAAGTGGGGGGGGAATGTGTCCCATTTTGGACTTCAGGCCCTTGAACAAGTTCCTGAGGAAGGACAAGTTCAAAATGGTGACGCTACAAGACATTTTCCAGACTCTGCAGTATCTGTGTGGCTGGTGTCGTTAGATCTGCAGGATGCATATTTCCACGTTCCCATCCATCAGAGGCACAGAAGATACCTCAGATTCCTCATAGGGGACAGTCACTAGAAATTCATGGTGCTCCCCTTGTGGTAGACCTCCGCTCCAAGGGTCTTCACCAAGCTGATGGCAGTAGTAGCGGAGCATCTCCGGAGATCCAGTGTTCATGTGTTTCCATACCTGGATAACTAGTTGATCCTGGGAAAGCCGTTGGAGCAGGTTTAGTCTCAGCTCGAAGACACCTGTTTGCTGCTGCACAGACTGGGATTCTCCCTAAACCTACAGAAGTCATACACAGCACCAACCCAAAGGCTCCATTACATCGGAGCAGACCTCCAGTATGCCTTCTCTCTGATCCCTGTCATCCTGTGGGTTCTCAGGAGGTTTCAAGCAAACATGATCTTGATCTCCCCGAATTGGGCAAGGAGAACGTGGTTCTCGGAACTCCTAGACATGGGCATCTACCCACTTCTCCGTGCCTCAATCTACATGCGTGGCTCTTAAGAGGATGAGATATGTTGGCTGGAACCTCTCAGAGGATGTGCTTGAGGTGCTGCTGCACATATACCATCAACCAAATTGCTGTATGCATGCAGATTTGAGGCGTGGTGCAGGGAACGCGAGATTGACCCTATCACTTGCCCCACCACTTCAGTGATGGAGTTCCTTCTGTCACTGGCCTCGTCAGGCCTTCAAGTAGCAACAGGCAAAGGATACTTGGCAGCTTTTTCTGTTTTCAAAAGGTTTCCGGATCAAGGGTCTTTCTTTACGATGCCAGTTATGGCCCATTTCCTGAAAGGCCTTGTGAATATGTTTTTACCAGTTCCTTTTCTTGTCCCAGATTGGGACTTTAATTTGGTTCTCACTTTCCGCATGGCAGCTCCGTTTGACCCTATGTATTCTTGCCCAGTTAGGTTGCTCACTTTAAAGACTGCATTTCTACTGGCAATCACTTCTACCAGAAGGGTCAGTGAGCTGCAGGTGTTGTCATGCAATCCTCCGTTTCTACGCTTCTTTATGGAGAAGGTATCGCTGAAGATTCGGCCAGGGTTCTTTTCCAAGGTCGTTTCAGAGTTCCACTTCTCCCAGGGCATAGACTTGCCTATGTTCTACCCTCCTCCCCATCCTTCCAAGGAAGAGGAGAGGTTGCACAGTTTGGATCCTAAAAGGGCTCTTAGTTTCTTTGTCGCAAGGACAGCGGAGTTCAGGAAGAAGGTCCAGCTATGTGTGCCTTTTTTTCTGTCAAGAAAAGGTCTGGCTATTTCTGAGCAGACCATATCTAGGTAAATTGCACTCTGTATAGTAAAGACCATTAGGGGTGTGTCTGCTTCTTCAGAACTCCAGAGGGGCATGCCAGTTAGAGAGATTTGCTGTGCTGCGACATGGTCACCTTTGCACACCTTCACCAAACATTACTGTTTGGACGTGTCGCGTCGTAATGATGCTGGTTTTGGAAGAGCAGTGCTACAGAGCTTCCTGGTTTAGGGGCTTCACCCTGCCTACAGACTATTTACTGCTTTGGGAGTCTATCTGAGGAGGAATCTGTGGGAGAAAGCAATCTTTTGAAGGAGAAATTACTTACCAGTAATGTCCTTTATATGGATTCTTCGCCGGCAGATTCCTCATCACCCTCCCATCCAACCCTGCTTTGAAGATGCCTGCATTCCTTGATGACGACTCCTTATTGGGCCCCTAGGCCTGTTATGTGTATGTCTTTTTGCAACTTCTTGCAGTTCCGTTCCTCAACCTAAAAAAATTAAAACCCTTTATGTTAAATTTTTGTTTTTTTGACACTTGTGGCTGCTTTTAGCCCATTCCACAATCTTCCTCTGCACTGGCTGAGCTTGGTGGGGGGGTAGGAGAGGGTGGACTGAGGGACTGGGCGTATTGACGTAGTATATGTACGACAAACGACGTCCCGTCCAGAGTCGACGACTGCTGCATCAAGTCAAGATGGATCCACAGCTGAGTCGAGGTGCACTACGCCCCTTGTTGAAACATTTTCCAAGTAGCTCACGCTGGAAGGGATATCTATCTGATGAGGAATCTGCAGGAGAAGAATCCACAGAAAGAACATTACCGGTAAGTAATTTCTCCTTCTATTATCCCTGGACATGGAGGACGCCCATTTCCATGACCTCATTCACCACCGTCATCTGGAGTTCCTGCGTTTTGTGGTGACAAGCCAGCACTTTCTATTCAAGGTGCTCCCCTTTGACCTCAAGTCTGCCTCATTTGTGTTTACAAAATACCTCCCAGTGGCAGCACATCTCAGGAAGTCAGCGATTCACATCTACTCTTATTTGGATAACTGGCCGATACAAGCTACGTCCCCCAAACAGGGCCTGATGCACACAAGCGTAATCGAAGTCTGTCTGAGCATCTCCTTCAATTACAACAAATCATCTGTGAAATGGTCTTTCTAGGGGCACACCTGGAGACCACAACTTCAACTGCAACCCTGTCTTCTGACAAAATCAATACAGTACTGTCCAACGTTCGGGTGTTGTCCCTGAAATGGGTTTCCTCAGTACAAGTAATAGCCACATTTGGCATGCTGTCCTCATGCATTCCATTCATCAAAAATGCTAGTCTCCATATGTGCACCCTGCAAGAATGTTTAGATGTCCATTGTAACCGAGTCTCCTTCATTGAGACGACAAGCTCTTCCTAAATGCTTTTCTGCCATTTCCGCTCATCCCAGGAGTTCTCCGCACAGCAAATAGCAGCCATGCAGAGACTGATCCTTGTGGTGCCAGTGTGGCAAAGGGAAGTTCTGGTTCTCTAAGCTTCTAGCTCTTTCTTTGGCCCTGCCCATCAGGCTTCCTGCGATTCACAAGCTGCTTTGTGGGGACCAGGGTGAGGTACCCACAACCGTCCTCTTCCAGCCTCACAGCCTGGCTCCTACGTCCCTAGAATTGGACAACATTGACATGCCCCAAAAATACAGAGCTGTTCTCTCCAAGTCTTGGTATCCTTCCACCCACTCCTGTTATAACAAGAAATTGAAATTGTTCACCGACTGGTGTTCCAGTCATGGGGTGGATGCCCTTAACTTACAGCCTCAGCAAATCCTGCCATACTTTCTCTCCATAGCTGCCAGTGGCTTTGCTCATTCTTCCATCAAAGTTGTTTTGGCTCCCATTTCATATTTCACGCACATGTTGGTGGCCCCTTTGCTGGGATCACACAGACTGGTGAAGGAATTTATTAAATGACTTTTTCTCCCTATACACAAACTTGCACCTTCTTTTAAATTGAATGTTGTTCTCTAGATAAATGGGTGCACCCATTTGACCCCATGCCTAAGGCCAGTATTAAGTTTGTCTCCTAGGACACAACGATTGTAGTGGCTATCACCTCTGCCAGGAGAGTGTGAGATTCAGGGGCTCTCCACACAACCACTTTACCTCGATTTCCACAAAAACAAGGTCCTCCAGCTGATCAATACAAGGTTTATGCCGAAGGTGCCATCCTCTTTTCACCTCAATGAGCGTTTGGTCCTGCCGGTCTTCAACTCTCCAACAAAACCTGTTGCACGCTTACTTCACTCCCTAGACTTCACAATGGTGCTCAAATACCATGTTGGTCATACCAAGGCATTTCATACATATTTGCAACTGTTTGTTGCCTTTTGGCCGGTTGCTAATGGCAAGGGTCTTTCTAAAACTTTAATTTCCAGATGGTCCTATGCTTGTATCGCTTTCTGCCATCAGGATGCTAACAGGCCATATCCTGGGTGACTGCGTGCACATTCTACGACAGCAGTCTTGTCTACCAACGCCCATGTAGAAGGAGTGCCATTATTGAACAAGTGGATGGCTGATAATCGGAGGTATCTGCATACCTTCACCCTGTTATAATGCATTGGCAAAATCTCTGCAGAGGAATCCAGAATTAGACAGGCAGTCCTTCAGAGACTATTCACCTGAGGTGAGCCATTTTCCTTCTCACTAAACATGTGTATGTGCATGTTATGCATTTCTACTGCTTTGTAATCTATTCAACAGCAAATTAATCTATGAAAGATCAAATGCTGGAGAAGGAATAAGTTACTTACTGTAACTCCTATTTTCCAGCATTGGTATCTTTCATAGATTCACATATGACCCGCCTGCCTGCTCCTTTTGTGGCTCATCTTTGCACTGTTACATGCGCCCGCTAGGAATCTAAACATGGTCTCAGGGGAGGACCTAACGGAGGCATTGCCTATTGCCTTAAATATAATTGACCTAAACAATACTAAGAGTGAATGCAGTTTGTGTTTCTTTGTAACTAGTTAATGTTACCTACAATTTACAGCCGGCCTTTGGGAATATTCTACCACATGTAAATCTGTGAAAGATGTCAATGCTGGAGAACAGGAGTTACAGGTGCGTAACTCATTCGTTATTTTCCATCCTACAGATGTATGTACTGCTCTGGCAGTCTAGCCTCATATTTGAAACTAAGAAAGGAAGAAATCCATTTGAGGGCAAAATTGCTTATGTCTCTGTAAATATTTTTCTGATGGTTTAGTCCTTTCTCCTAGAGATTCCTCATCGCCCTCCAAACCTGACGATCTTGGCAGATATCTTGTACACTATCTGTTTTGCAGTTCCTCAGCTTTTGTGGGAAAAGGGCAGAGCTGAGGAATTTCCATATATACTGACCCTGAGGTCATGTCTCAAATAAGGGCATGCATGGGCGCAGGGTGATGCTGCACCGCGACACCTGGTGGCAAAAACAAATTCCGAAGACATCAGGCACTGGAAAGCGGATATAAGACTTAAATAATCTGGGCTAATCCATCAGTAAGAAAATTACTGAGATGGAAGTAATGTGTTATTTACCTTCCTGATCTGTTTGATCCTTTTTTCCAGTCATAACTCTGGTCTCATGTTCACATGGGCTACACTTATTTTTATTTTCACTCTTTTGCAGATGAAATAATTGAGATTTCCTTGGATGTATATGTAAGTAAGGACTCTCTAACGATCCTTAACTCTGGAGAGGATAACATTGAAGATATCCTAGTTCTTCACCTAGACAGAGGCAAGGATTACTTCCTTACAATCACTGGTAACTACTTACCAAGCTGCTTTGGTACCTCCTTGGAAGCTCTTTGCCGAATGAAGAGGCCTATACGAGAAATTCCAATCGCGAAACTCATAGACCTGGTAAGAACGGTTATCTGACTATTATGGGGTGGTGGGGGGATAGTCTGTGAGATAAAGCCAGTTATTGTGTTTTAGGATTAATTAATCCATGTTAGAATCTAGAATAGATACCACCTCCCTGCGAGTTACCATTGTAATAACGTTGAGAACATGCACGTCCATTTTTGGATTCTTGTGAGGATGGTGGCAGCCTCTCTAAATAGAAGATCCAAATTACACTCTTCAAAACAAGGAAGCAAAGCCACACAACACATTTTTTTGTTTCTGTTCCAATTTATTATCTGCCCAATGTAGTCCTGTAAGGCAACCTCTTCAAAGAGCGTTTTGAAGATCCACAAGGCTTTTGTCAAGGCATTAAGAGCCACAACAGTGATTGTATATTTATTAATTATGAATAACAAATATTTTTCTAATCATTCCATCTTGTATTAACGTGTTGTAAGGAAAGACACCCTTATTTTTGCTTTGTTTAGACTGTTGTAATTGTAGTTGTTTATTTGTAAAGCGCTTGTACACAAGTGAAGTGCTTCAAAGTGCTTCAAGGCGGAAAGGGAACAAGGGAATACAGTAGTCATTCTTAGGCCTTGAAGTTTCCGAATGATCTAACAAACAATTACTAGAATACTAGGCCTGAGGCATTTCAACTAGTTCAAGTGCATGACAGGAGGGAAGGAGAGAATGGGGGAGGAGAAGGAAAGAGCATACAATCAATAAACTACTGTACTAGACCTAACGACTTGTCAGATAGTGCAAGTGCATGACAAAGAGTGGGTAGAGAAGGAGGGGGTGGAAAAGGACATACAGAACAATAAACTGCCGTACTAGGCCTAGCGACATTCAGATTGATTGATGATTGGTCATCACTAATGTGCCTATGCACGTGTGTTAGTTAAGGATGGGAGACAAAGTATGGACAGGACAAACGATCATTGCTAGGCCTAGTGCATTCAAGTTCTGGAAATTGTGCAGATAGGAAGTGTGAGGGAGGGGAAACAAGTGCGCCCAGTCTAGCAGGGGCCTGGGTTAAGTGCAGAGAGGGTTACCCCTCTCATGGAACATATTCCAAGTGCAGTAGTGCAGAGGCCCGGAGGCAAGTGCAGGACTGTCGGGGGAGCCTGGGACCTGTGAGGCTCTGGAGGTGACCAGGCGACCAGTCAGCGAAACTGAACAGAGTTGAGAAGGAGCAAGGAGAAGGGAAGCAGGAGAGGAAATAAAGGAGGTTAGCAGGGGAGAGCGAGAGAAAAAGAGGAAGAGAAGAGGAAGGTCTTGAGGAGTTTCTGGAAATTGAGGAGGTCCGGCTCAAGACTGAGAGAGAGGCAGGGAGGCTGTTCCATAGGGAGGCGCCTGCAGAGAATAAAGATCTACTCCCAAATCTCTGTTTGGAAAAACGTCTCACCTGCAGAGAGTTGGAGGAGGCTGAGTGGAGGGCTCTAGAAGGAGAATATTTTGGAAGAGAGCTTTGTAGATAGTGCGGGCCCCCAGCCCCAGGAAGCCTTGTGGACTATGCAGAGGGACTTGAACTTGATCCTTGCAGCCATAGGGAGCCAGTTCAGGGATTTCAGCGCTGCAAAGATGCGGTCCCTGGGTTTGAGGCCAAGTATAAGTCTTGCGTTTCTGTTCTGGATAAGTTGGAAAAAAGTCAAAGAGTAGAAGTAGGAAGATTGAGAAAGAGACTGTTGCAGTAGTCCAATCTAGAGAGAACCAGGGCTCTGCAGACGGTGAGCCTCTGGTTGAAAGTGAGAAAAGATATAGAATACCTCTGAGGAGGTGCACCTGGTAGTGGGACTTATTAGAGATGTGAGAAGAGAAGGCATAAGTGGTGTAGAAAGATAACCCCAGATTTTTTGCCTCACTGGTGGTTGAGGGCACAGGACCAAGGGAGGTCGGCCAGAGTGAAAGTTGGCAAGCGAGAGCAGGGGTCCCAATGAGGACGATCTCTGTCTTACTGGCATTAAGGCGGAGACCATTAGCATCACACCAGGACTGAATTGCGGACAGTCTGGGTTGAACCAGGAGAAGGAAAAGGCAGAGGGTAGCCTGAAGGAGAGCTGTGTGTCAACCGTATAACACTGAAAGTTGGAAGTGAAGGCAGAAATCCTGTGGGCCAAAGAGGCCATGTAGACATTGAAGAACCAGGGGGATAGATTAGATCCCAGGGGAATACCACAAGTAGAGAGTGTGATAACAGAGAGAAAGGACCCAAGTTCCACCTGGGAAGGACGATCTGAGGGAAAGGATGCTAGCCACGCCAGGGCCTGCTCTGTGATGTCCAGGGTATCACCCAGACGGGAGATCAGGATGTTGTGGTTTACTGTATCAAAAGCAGAAAAGAGGTCAAGAAAGATGAGGTTTGAGGGAGAGTTAGAGTCAAGATTTGAGAGCAGGTCTTCACAGGTGTTCAGAAGAGCAGGTTCTGGATGCTCTAAAGCCAGACTGATGGTCATGGAGACAGCCAACAGATTCAGTGTGAAGGGTAAGCTGAGAGATAGTTAACTTCTCCAAGAGTTTATCCAGGAAAGGAGTGATAGAATCAGGCAATAGTTTGCCAGAATAAAAGAGTTGGCAGAGGGTTTTTTGAGCAGAGGGTGCACAAGAGTGATTGAGAGAAGTGGGGAAAACTCCTGTGGCGAAGGAGAGGTTGCCAAGGCTGGAGCGAGAGAGTCTATGTTGTCCTTGATAGTTTTGGAGGGGCAATGGTACACCTGTTTGGAAGAGGCTTTCATAGACCGGAATTGTCTGGAAACCTCCTCAGGTGTGACAGGGGAGAGGGAGGAGAGACGAGGGGGAGGGTTGGCGGCCAAAGGGGCCCCAAGAGATAATGGTGTATGAGTGGGTGCAGAGGAGAGAGAGGACAGGATGTCCTGTGTTTTGGCGGTGAAGTGTGCTGCCAGGGCCGTGCAAAGGGCCTGGGTGGGTGCAGTAGAGGATGAGGCTGCAGTAGGGTTGGCCAGTTCCTTGCAGACTTAGAAAAGTTTGGCCGTGTTGTGGGATGCCACGGAGATGCAGGGTTGAATATGGACTCTTTTCTTTGGACCGGATGCAGAGTCTATATTGCCTTTGCCTAAGGCGGCATGTCAGCTTGTCAGAGGGTGCACCTGAGGAGCCCCTTTTCCGTTCTGCTGCACTGCACTTGCGTTTAAGGTCAGCTAAATCAGAGTCGTACCAAGAGTTGCACTTTTTGGTAGGCGTCAGTCGGACCCTCATGACAGGGGAAAGGATGACGAGTGAAAGGTAGAGAGGTCTGTATCAGGGTGGGAGTCAGCCGCAAGAGTGGGAGGAAGAGAGTAGGTAGAGGCAAATGCAGCCACTGACACTCTTTTTATGGTTCGGGTGACCTTGAAGGTGGGAGGCAATGCAGGGTGTGCCAGTGCTAAAGGTGAAGAAAGCTTTAGGTGAGAGGGGAGAAGAGAGTGATCAGTCTAAGAGAGTGAGGTAGTGAGAGGGATAGAGAGAGGGATGTCTGTGGAGATGAGAGCATCCAAGATGTGTCCAGCAGTGTGCGTACGACCAGAAAGTAGAATGGAAAAGAGAGAGAGAGAGACAGACAGAGAGATGCATAGGTTGCATAAAGATCCTGTAGAGTCAAGATGGATGTTAAGATCCACCAGCAGGAGGAGTTGGGAAGAGGAGGAAAGGAGGGAAGATGCCAGGTCAGCCCATTCCGAGAGGAAGAGGGTGAACTGGCCCAGCGGACAATTGAAGGTGGCCACAGTAAGAGAGGAGACAGGTGAGAGACAGAGCCTGCAGACCAGGCATTCAAAGGGAGAATAGGCCGTAGTGGGAATGATGGAAACCGGGATCCACTCAGGAAAAATCAGGGCTACTCCCCTTTCTGGCCTGTTGGGCCTGAGCTCAGAGCGGATCTTGTAGCCTTCAGAGAGAAGTGTGTCAAAACTCGTGACAGAGCGGTACTTACACCATGTCTCGGTGAGAGCAAGAACATTAAGGTCGAGGTGTTCAAGGAGGTGGCAGATGTCAGAGGAGTGCTTGACTGCAGAGTGAGAGTTCAGCGTGACAACATGAAGCAGATTACAATTTTTTATGGACTTGCAAGGGTATGTGCAGGGGACAGAGGCCCCTGGTGTAAGTGGCTCGAGTGCCTGCGAGATAGAGACAGGAGAAGGCAGCTGGGGCTGAAGATGACAAATATGTTAGTGAGGACAGTGCAGGCAAGTGAGCAGAGCCAGGGGTAGATGGCAAGGGAGCCAGTGAAGGAGGGACCGAAGGGGGCAAGGGAGCCCTAGATGCGTCGGCAGAGGCACCAACATGGGGGAGGCAGACAAGGTTGTCTGTGCAGAGAGTGTGGGCAAGGGAGCCAGGATAGTAGAAGACGGCAAGGGAGCCATACTGAGAGAGGCAGTGTGATCAAGCGGAGGCAAGGTAGCCAAGGTGGCCGTAGCAAGCAAGGGAGCCAGGGAGGTTGGAGGTGCAGATGGCAATGGAGCCAGTGAGGAGGAAGATGGAAAGTTGATAAGGCGAGGAAGGAGCCTATCAAAAAGGAGGTTGGGTTGAGGCCTCTGTATCAAGATGGTACCCTTTCGATAGACATTTATGATGACCCCTAAAGTCGAGAAGAAGGCAAGAAGGAGTATTGATGTGTGAGGAAGAGTAGGGAGAGAGCAGAGCGACCATAGGTAGAGTCCATAGGTGCGGGAGAAGGAACAACAAAGAAGATGTCAGTGAGAGTCTCTGGCCGAAACACTGACCTAGGTGTCGGCAATAGGAAGGCCTGGGTTGGAGCCAAGTGTGTCCTTCTCAAGTTTCTTCCTGCCAGACATAGTGAGCGGTGAAGGATAGGAGATAGAGAAGCAGTTACAGAAGATAGGAGAGATAGAAAACACGATTGTGAGGAGACACATAGTGTGGCACACTTAACCAGGCTGAAGCTGAGGCACAGGGGAGGGAGTTGAGTAAACAATTGGAGCGGGGAAAAACCAATGAGAACTAAGCGGGTGGGGGGGTACTAGGGAGCAAACCAGAAACAATACAGAGGGCAAGGGAGTACGTTGGATTTTTGACTAGCAGACACAAAACAATGCAGGATGAGAGCGCAGTGGGAATGGGAGCTCTGGAAGGGAAGACGAAGTAAAACGTTTTGAGTATGTAGTAAAGGGGAGAAATGCCAGCTGTGATAGAACGGTGACAATGTCAGGAGTGGCACAGGCACAGAGTAAAAGGAGAGATGGGCCAGGCATCGGAGCAAACAGTCCGCACTCAAGTAATATCAGGAGGGGGGATTCCATAGTCCAAGGGTGCATGGAAGATGTACCCAGCATCAAGGCACATTTCATATCCTGTAGTACGATATGGGCGCTGTAGAGCCCAGCAAGGCCCGGACAGGCACAGACAGGGGTCTTAGATGTGGGCCTTTGTTTGGGGGCAGCATCCGCCTCCCAGTGCTCTAGATTGGCTGAAGTAGATTGGAGGCAGCCACTTACTGGTGTCCACGCAAAAAAGAGGAGGTGTAGCTAAAGCTTGTATCTGGCTAAGGCACATGGAGAAATCAAAAGGAATCAAACATAGAAAACCAAAAACAATGTGCCCTATTGCAATTATAGTCAAAATCACACTCCAAATGTATACTGTACTTTTATAAGTTCAATTTTTTATTAAAATACATTTTTTTTATATACAAAAAGGACCTAGCTCAGCATCTCATTAACACAAATTAATAAAAAAACAACCAATATATTCACACGGAGCACTCTAATTGCTCTCACACCCTCTTTCCTTTCATTCCTCTGCAAACCTGATCTCATATATACCACACACATACCATACGTTCAACCGTAATAAGAAAAACTAAACTAAACCACCAAGAAAATGAACATCTGTTGAACACAATTTAAAAAGGGTAGGACACAGCGAAGACAAAACAAAAGTTGTCTACAATTTGTTAAGGTTCATAAATTGGTTGGATCAAAAAACAGAAAAGATATTTCCAGAGCAAAGTATGTTTAGAAAAAATGTATCAAAATTTATTTAAAGTGATACAAAAATTGAAAACTAGTGAATAAATCACAGAAAATTATTATACACTGATCATTTTAACATAGCAAAACAGCAGCAACAATATGCCGAAAATCGGCTAAAACATCATCACTCATAATCAACATACATGGTGCATTCATACACACACAACTCATCATACCGTGGCATACATCCAAAGTACTAAAAGACACAAAAAACATGCTAAGAACCAATGGGGAAGAGGAATTAATAACTAGTCCCCATAATGACACACATTATTGCAATGTTTACAAACAATAGAAATAATTCACAGACAATCTATTGTCAGGGTGGATAGGAAGAACAGATGCAAAGATCACATCCCTGTAGAATTTATCTCTCGACCGGTTTCGACGTGTAGTGGTGGTTAACTGAACGTCTTCTCAGGAGGTGGGTGTTACCATTCTGAAAAACAAGTATGCTAAATTGACTATAAGCTACTACATGAAAAGTCTTTGCCGACTGCCTGCAACATACAATTGAAAAAGAGAAAAAGGACTGCTGCTAGCAGCCGGAGTTATTAAAAACAATTAAGAACCGTGTATACCATAGTAAAAATAAGCATATACGGCCCCCGCTACAACAGCTGTGTAAACCAGAACAAGAGGGTAAGTGACTCCCAAAAGAGAACCGTGCAAAATGAAAAGGAACCTTCAGGACCATGGTGAATCGGCAACAAGAATAAATATATATATTGGTGAGGCTTGTGGAATCTGCTTAGATCACATGCTGTGCATAGGCCGACATCTAGTGGAAGCTGCAGAGTATTACAGTTTGTTTTTCGAAACTCGAAAATTGGGCGTCGACACAGGGCGTGCCAGTAATACTATCCCTAGTGTGACGTCCACTGTACCCATGATCCCTCACGCGTCTAGGACCCTCAGATTGTTTTTTTCCGCCATGCTGGTCGGAAGCACTGAGCGGAGTTCCCTGACTTAGTCAGATTTTGCTAAATATTGTTATATATTTCCCCGTTTATTCCACCTCTACGTCGAGTCTCCGAACATCGACACTCGACGCCGGATCAGAGAAAATTCAACCGTCGGACTACAGCGACCAGGCAAGGATTGCAAACTCCACCACCCTGCTGGCTAGTTACAACTGCCATCAATGGGAAGAAGTCGCGGCTCTCATAGACTCCGCCCCAGAACCCTTAAAAAGCCAATTGGCACGAGTTTCGGCCGAGGGGAGAGCCGTATCAGGTTGCATTTTAAAATCAACCTTTGATGCCGCGGATAACGCCGGCAGATTAATTGCTGAAAGCACGGTCATCAAGAGGCATGCTTGGCTACGGCAGTCTGGTTTCAAGGCCGAGACCCAGGCATCATTGATAGATAAGCCGGTGGAGCCAGATCTATTGTTTGGAAAGGCGGTCGAGGACCACTAAAGAATGCCAAGGACGAGTACGAGACACTCAAGTCCCTAGGGCAACTAACCAACAAACCCCCTAACCAGAGAGGGAATGGCAATTTTCGTCGGCCTCGCGGACAAAACTCCCAAAGAGGCTCTAACTATTCCCAAGGCCAGGGTACTACATGGAACACTAACCAGCAGTCTACCCAGAATTATGGCAGGGGTAACAAAAGAGGTCGTGGTAGGGGTAGAGGCAGTCCCAATAAAGGAGGGGGCACGCCTGCACCAAAACATTGACGCTCCGTTCAGGGTCCCTTCTCACGCATCCCCAGTAGGGGGACGCATTTCCATCTTCACCCAAGCTTTGGAAGGGATCACATCAGACAGATGTCCGCAGGATACTGCATAGAACTCCTAGAGCGTCCCCGAAACCACCCTCCATGACAAAGAATACACTCCTTAGACCCCCAGAAGATCCTACTTGAAGAGATCGAAATTCTTCTCGCAAAGGATGCGATAGAACTCATCCCGGGACACCAGGTAAACAAGGGTATTTATTCAACTTACTTCCTTGTGCCAAAAAAAGATTTGACAATGCGCCCAGTATTGGATTTACGGCCTGCAAACAAGTATGACAAGCCCCAAAAATTTTGCATGACTACTCTCCAAGAGGTAATTCCCCTCCTAAAAAAGGGGATTACATGGCAACATTGGATATGAAAGATGCCTATTTTCATATTTCCATGTTCCCAGCGCACAGAAAATATCTGCGCTTCAAGGTGGACAGTCAGCACTACCAGTTCAAGGTACTGCCCTTCGGGATAGCCTCGGCTCCAAGGGTATTCACCAACGTACTGGCGGTGGCGGCGGCACACCTACGCAGGGAGGCAATCCCAGTGTACACTTATCTGGACGACTGGCTCATCACGGGGGAGACCCCAGTAATTTGCAGGACAAATATTCAAAGAACTATCGACCTCCTCTTCGAATTGGGCTTCTCCATAAACGAGAAAAAATCAAGTCTGGTGCCCAGCACCTCCAAGCAGTTCCTAGGAGCTGTTCTAAATACTCAAGAGGGGTTGGCTTTTCCTTCAGAGGAAAGAATTCGGAATATACTACTGCAAATTCCGCAATATCAAACCGGTCGCCAGATAACAGTACGCAAAGCAATGCGTTTGCTGGGCATGATGGCGTCATGTATTTACCTGGTCCCCCACGCGCGCCTGTGCATGCGTCCCATGCAAGAATGGTTGGCGAAACTGTGGTCTCAGGCAAGTGGTCAGTGGGACGATCTAGTGGTCGTTTCGCCAACACTTGTACAAAGCCTCCACTGGTGGACAAGAGACAATCTATCCAAGGGGAAACACTTTTACGATCCCGAGATACAGGCGGTAGTCACGACGGACGCATGCCTGACAGGATGGGGAGCTCACCATCTCCACCACACAGCTCAGGGTCTCTGGTCTCACACAGTGGCCAAGAATCACATCAACCTGCTAGAGCTTCTGGCAGTTTTCAGAGCACTTCAAGCGTTCGAGCCCCACCTATTGAACCTGTCGGTGCAGATCCGGACGGACAGCACGACAGCCATGTTCTACCTGAACAAGCAAGGAGCGACTCGTTCGCCAAATCTGTCCAGACATGCCCAGAAAATTTGGATATGGGCACTCAGACGGAACATCTTTCTGTCATCTCAACATGTTCCAGGGGATCTCAATTCTCTAGCGGACGCTTTGAGCAGAGATCCACTTCCAGAGGAACACGAATGGTGTCTACACAGAGATATCGTAGAAGATCTCTTCTCTCAGTGGGGTTTCCCCACTATAGACCTATTCGCCACAAGCGAAAACAGACAGTGCCCAGGATTCGCATCCAGGTTTCCCCAACCACACTCCCTGAGGAACGCCTTGTGGATGAACTGGTCAGGGATGTTTGCGTACGCTTTTCCACCAAGTCCTCTCATCAGGAAGGTGGTGAACAAGATGAACAGAGAGTCAATGACGCTCGTCCTAGTTGCTCCCATGTGGGCGAGACAACCGTGGTTTCCACACCTACACAGACTCTCGGTGTGCGATCCCATCAAACCCAACTCCATGAACCTAGCAGCATGGCTCCTGAGGTCATAGAGTTTGACATCTCAATTTACCACAGAGGTGTATGGACATCCTAAAAGAGTCTAGGAAACCGAACACAAGGCATTGCTACTTCGACAAATACAAGCATCAGAAATATGATTACGGTGAGTAATGTATCCCATATATATATATATATATTTCTGAGGCTTGTAGAATCTGCTTAGATCACATGCTGTGCATAGGCCGACATCTAGTGGAAGCTGCGGAGTATTAGTTTGTTTTTCGAAACTCGAAAATGGGCGTCGACACAGGGTGTGCCAGTAATACTATCCCTAGTGTGACATCCACTGTACCCATGATCCCTCACGCGTGTAGGACCCTCAATAGTTTTTTTCCGCCATACTGGTCGGAAGCATTTAGCGGAGTTCCCTGGCCTTAGCCATACTTTTGCAAAATATCGTTATATTTTGCCCATTCTCCACCCCAACGCTGAGTCACCGAACGTCCACACTCGAGGCCGGCCTGGAGAAGAAATCGACCGTCGACAGCTGCACGATGGATTTGGGCCTCGGAAGGCCTCTGGCCTCGGCCCGGGCCTCGGAAGTCCTCTGGACCCGGGAGAGTGGGGGGTGGCACATATCCTACACTCTGTTTAATATAGGTACATTACTTATATTCCTACACTCCCAGCCCGCTGCCATAGGGTGCGTATGGAGGGTACCCCCTTTCAATTTTGCCCCAAGTGCAACCGCAAGTATCCTTGGGTTGACAGACACGCCACGTGTAACCTCTGCTTGCCGAGGGACCACCCCGAGGCGAATTGCAGAGTGTGCAGTCGGTTTAAACCGAAGACCCTTAAGAACCGTTCGACAAAGCTTTGGGCCCACCACGCCAGGCGACAAGAGGGTGCCTTCAGCGATGGCAGCAACGCCGTACTTTTGGACGGCGAGGGCAATGTGGCGTCGATGGACAGCCAAGCGCAAGTCCCCGACCTCGGAAGGTTGTCCGGCAGGGCAGCTATGGGGAAGACCCCCGGAGACACGAGCGCTACCCACACCACTTCCAGCAAACAGAAGTCCAACCGAGACTCAACGCGCACGTTGAGTTCTCGGCAAGAGGCACGTAGAGAACGGTCCGAATCGGTGTCCTCTGGGCGTTCTCGATCTAGATCGCCGCATGACTCCAGGCAATCATCCACTGTTGCCAAGAGTGCCTCGCTCCCCAAGGTAACGGAAGTTCGATCGTCGGAAGACGAAGCCGACTTCCATCCCCAGACCGCACTCCAGGAGTCGGCGCCCGCAGACCGCGTAACGGTGGCTCCCGAGTCCCAACCTCCACGTTCTAAAGATGGGCACGCTACTCCCGAACCTCGACGCCAGCCCTCGGAAGGCTCCGAAGGGGCGAAAAGGCAAGGAAAACACTCTTCCGCCCACAGGGAGGGGGGAAAACAACAAAGGAAGCAGTCTCAGCCTCCTTACACACCTCTAAAACTTTCCACTCCACATAAACAGACAGACAAGTCCCAGTCTTCTGTTATCCCAACGGCCCCTGCTAAAACCAGTAAGTCTAGTCAGGATAAGGTGGAGAAAGTCCCAGAAAGGGTCATTCCCAGTTCGAGAGAATGGTCTAGTGATGACATAGACAGGGTTATGTCAAGGATGTCATCTTTGGCAGATTTGTATGCAAAAAACCCTGAACACTTTCTCTCCTATACTCCCGACGGGTCAGCACCCTCAGGCTCTAAGGATCCAATACCTCAAAGTAAGAAGTCCCGGTTTGAAGCCCCAACACAGTCTTCGGACCCCTTCTATATACAGCCCTACTCTCAATATCAAGGGGATACATCCTTTTGTGAGGACCCAGATTTGGGCATGTTGGAAGAGCAAACTGGCACGGGCTACTATGGGGATGATGAGGACCAAGAAGAGGAAGAGGAAGAGGAAGACCCTGAGACCTACAGAGTAGATTCCCCGGTAGAGAAAGAACCCCCGATTACCGACTCCCCTGTCGACAATCAACCTCTCCTGAATGAGGTTCTGTCCCGAGCGGCAGAACACTTCCACATTGACACCCAGGGTGCTCAGGAAGAGAGAGACTTTGCTGAGGAGTTAGTAGGAGAAAGGAGACCTGTTGCGCAGGCCATCCCTATCCTTAAGTCGATTCAGAGAAAAATAGACCCTTCACTCGTAAATCCCAACCTCACCAGGGTAGTGAACCCAAGGATTGAGAAACTTTTCAGGGCAGCCCAATCAGACCCACTATACATAAGGGGGCATCTGAAGCCGGACTCCCTGGTAGTTACAAACACCCTTAACAGGGCGGGAACACCCTTGTCATCGTCCGAAGCTCCTCCCGACAAGGAGAGCAAGAAACTAAATGGGTTGGGCAAGAAGGTAGCCTCCACTTCCTACTACCAGGCAAGGATTGCCAACTCCACCACCCTGTTGGCCAGTTACAACTGCCACCAGTGGGAAGAAGTCGCGCCACTCATAGACTCCGCCCCAGAACCCTTAAAGAGCCAATTGACACGAGTTTCTGCAGAGGGAAGAGCGGTGTCCGGTTGCATTTTAAAAGCAACCTTTGATGCTGCGGATAACGCCGGCAGATTGATAGCAGAAGGGATTGTTATCAAGAAACACGCTTGGTTACGGCAGGCTGGATTCAAGGCTGAAACCCAAGCATCATTGTTAGATAAACCGGTGGAGCCGGATCTGTTTTGGTAAGGCGGTCGAGGACGCGCTGAAAAATGCCCAGGATGAGTATGAAACACTCAAATCCCTAGGCCAACTAACCAATAAACCCCCTAATCAAAGAGGGAATGGCAGTTTTCGTCACGCACGCGGACAAAATTCCCAGAGAAGGGGCAGGGTACACCATGGAACAATAACAACCAGCAGTTGTTAGGGAGAATTCTCTGTAAGGCTAATTTCCCAAAACTAGTGAGTCCCCCAGCAGCTTTGCTGGATTTTTGGGTTTTATTTTTTTCTCTCCTGCTAAGAGTGAGATTCTTTTGCTCCCACTCTTAGACATGATTTTTGATGTGTTGCTTTAACTTTCCATGTGTTTTATGGGCTATGGGGTCTTTTACTCCATAGGGTCTCATGTGTTTTTTTGATGTGGGTTACACAGCACCCTCCGTGCCGTAACCCAGGGGTGTCGTAGCGACCCCCCAACATAGACTCCATAACCTGGGACTGACTACTGTCTCCCAGGGCATGCAAAGTCACCTTTGACTTTGCTAGTCCCAAATTATTAACAGAAACCAGTACAAACCATCATATTGTGGACGTACTGGTCGGGGCAATTCGATTGCCCCGGGGTCTGTTGTTCGAGGGGGCACGTCTCCGTCCCCCCTGATCGAGTTTTGGCTGGTGGCAGTGGATACTACTTTTTATATTCGACCGTGAATATATCTCTATGGGATTTTCCCATTGTTCGAGGCTACCAACTTTAATTATTTAATTCTTATAGCCTCGAACATACCGCCAGTTTATTTATTTAATATTAATTCACCGGTTGGTATTTTTTGCCAGAACTCGATTCTAAAATGGCATTTGTGTTCTCTTCTGTGACTCCAACCCAAGTCGAGCCCTTTGTTTCACTTTTTGGTGGGCTTCTCCACAGAAGCCTCCAAAAGTGGTGCCACTCTGTCTGGGTAGCACAGGGGGTGTGGGAGAGGGGGTTAGGCACCCTGGACTGAGTTACCTTGGTAACTCACATCACACTATTGTGTGATTGGCCCAAGTGGTGAGCCGGCCGGCTCACCACTTAGCATGTTTGATTGACAGCTAGGCTGAGTGAATGGGGGTGTGCTGCATAAAAGAAGGGCTTTGGGGACTGGAACTTCAGAAGTTGCCACAGGACCTAAGAATCCGAGGAGGGAGAAGCAGAGCCGACCTGCAACGACGACACCACTGGTGGAGCCCTGCTGAACCATCTCACCACTTTTCCCGACGACATAGGAGATCTCCAGTCCGGAGAGTCTTCTTCCTTTGACTGGTGGGGATAACCAGTTTTGCCTTCTTTTCACCTTCCTGGAGCATCTCGTGGCCGCCTTGCCCGTGCCCAGCACCCCGGCAACCGGAATACCACGGTTTACCACTACCGCAAAGAGAAGGGTAGTGCCTTTTAACCGGAGGACTCCGCGGCTGGTTTCTTCCCTGGCAGTGCAACGACCTTCATCTTTCCTCCACGGTGAGACCTCTTCTTCCTCTGGACGAAACACCGACTTGCACCCGCTGCCAGGAACAACTGCCCCCGCCGGAGCTTCCTTCACACTTAAGGTACTGTGTCCCGCCTGGCTTCCCTTGCGACAGATCGTTCGGGATGACAGTAAAGCCTCGACTTTCTAACCTGGCTGGCCGGGGACAACCTAGCTAACTTTTCCTGACTTTACTTTCATCCTTTTTGCACAAACTATCTACAAGACTCTTTGGGCATAACCCTACTGTGTGAACCTGGACCCCTTCTGCTTGCTCTCTCCAAGAGTGGGCCTTGCAATTGACTTCCTTGCTCTCCAGTAGAACTCTGCCTATCCTGCCTTACTGTGGTTCTTTGAAAAGTATTGGAACTTGTGTGCTCCCTTAACTCTGCCTTTTTCCTCCCTTTCGTTACAACTTATTAGAGTGTCATCTTATGTTAAGCGCTCACCTCTGTCTGAAAATAAGTGGTGTTTCTCACTAAGACTTGTCTAATAAGTGAATAGGGTTGTATATATATGATGGTGACTGTGTGCCGAATTTACTCGCCTCGTTTTTGCTAGTGTAAATTACAAGTGTGTTTTTAAATAAATAATTATATACTTTTACACCAAAGCACTGGTCAGTGTTTGTTTGTACTACTGTGTCTCTGTACCTATTGTGTATGCTCTGCATACTGCCTAACTCTTCTTGAGGGAAGTCTGACTGCTCAGCCACAGCTACCAAGTGAATCTGTGTGGTACAGACTGCTACCAAGTGGGTTTACTGCCAAACACCTGTAGTCTTAAATCTTTTGCAGTGGTCCCTAAGGGAACTGCACAGGTTTCTGCCTAACAGCAGTCTACCCAGGGTTATGGCAGGGGTAATAAAAGAGGACGTGGTAAAGGTAGAAGCAGCCCCAGTAGAGGCGGCGGCACGCCTCCACCAAAACAGTGACTCTCCGTTCAGGGTCCCTTCTCACGCAACCCCAGTAGGGGGACGCATTTCCACCTTCACACAAGCTTGGGAAGGGATCACATCAGACAGATGGGTGCTGTCCACAGTATCCGCAGGGTACTGCATAGAACTGTTAGAGCGTCCCCGGAACCATCCTCCTCGACAAAAAATACATTCTTTGGACCACCAGAAGATCCTCCTCGTGGAGATCGTCAATCTGCTAGCAAACAACGCGATTGAACTCATCCCGGGACACCAGGTAAACAAGGGTATTTATTCAACTTACTTCCTTGTGCCAAAAAAAGATTTGACAACGCGCCCAGCATTGGACTTACGGCCTGCAAACAAGTATGTCAAGCCCCACAAATTTCGCATGACTACTCTCCAAGAGGTAATCCCCCTCCTAAAAAGGGGGGATTACATGGCAACATTGGACATGAAAGATGCCTATTTTCATATTTTCATGTTCCCAGCGCACAGAAAGTACTTGCGCTTAAAGGTGGACAGTCGGCACTACCAGTTCAAGGTACTGCCCTTCGGCATAGCTTCGGCTCCAAGGGTATTCACCAAGGTACTGGCGGTGGCGGCAGCACACCTACGCAGGCAGGCAATCCCGGTGTACCCTTACCTGGACGACTGGCTCATCACGGGGGAGACCCCAGTAATTTGCAGAACAAACATTCAAAGGACGATCAAACTCCTCTTCGAATTGGGTTTCTCAATAAACGAGAAGAAGTCAAGTCTGGTGCCAAGCACCTCCAAACAATTCCTAGGAGCTATCCTAGACACCCAAGAGGGGTTTACCTTTCCATCCGAGGAAAGAAATCGGAATATACTATTGCAAATTCCACATTATCAGGCCGGTCGCCAGATAACGGTACGCAAAGCAATGCGTTTGCTGGGCATGATGGCGTCATGTATTTACCTGGTCCCCCACGCGCGCCTGCGCATGCATCTCATGCAGGAATGGTTGGCGAAACAGTGTTCTGAGGCAAGTGGTCAGTGGGACGATCTAGTGGTCGTTTCGCCAACACTTGTACAAAGCCTTCACTGGTGGACAAGAGGAAATCTGTCCAAGAGCAAACCCTTTTACGATCCCGAGATACAGGCGGTAGTCGCAACCGATGCATGCCTGACAGGGTGGGGAGCTCACTATCTCCAACACATAGCTCAGGGTCTCTGGTCTCATTCAGTGGCCAGGAATCATATCAACCTACTAGAGCTTCTGGCGGTATTCAGAGCGTTTCAAGCGTTCGAGCCCTACCTGCAGAATCTGTCAGTGCAGATCCGGACGGACAGCACTACAGCCATGTTCTACCTGAACAAGCAAGGGGGGACTCGTTCGCCAAATCTGTCCAAGCTTGCCCAGAAAATTTGGATATGGGCACTCAGACGGAACATCTTCCTGTCATCTCAACATGTTCCAGGGGACCTCAATTCTTTGGCGGATGCTTTGAGCAGAGACTCCCTTCCAGAGGAACACGAATGGTGTCTACACAGAGAAATCGTAGAAGATATCTTCTCTCAGTGGGGTTCCCCCACTATAGACCTATTTGCCACAAGCGGAAACAGACAATGCTCAGGATTTGCATCCCGGTTCCCCCAACCAGACTCCCAGGTGAACGTCCTGTGGATGAACTGGTCAGGGATGTTTGCGTCCACTTTTCCACCAACTCCCCTCATCAGGAAGGTGGTCAACAAGATGAACAGAGAATCGATGACGCTCGTCCTAGTTGCTCCCATGTGGGCCAGACAACCGTGGTTCCCACACCTACGCAGACTAGCAGTGTGCAAACCCATCAGGCTCCCAGGCTGGTACAACCTACTGTCCCAGCACCAAGGGCACAAGGTGCATCCTCAACCCAACTCATTGAACCTGGCAGCATGGCTCCTGAGGTCATAGAGTTTGGACATCTCAATTTACCACAGAGATGTATGGACATCCTACAAGAATCTAGGAAGCCAAACACGAGGCACTGCTACTTTGACAAATGGAAAAGATGTGTTATCTGGTGCCACAATAAGCAAATCAACCCGGTTGATTGCACTCCTTCAAATATTGTCACATACATGCTCCACCTGCTGGATGCAGGACTGGTTTTTAACTCACTAAAGGTACACCTGGCAGCTCTGTCGGCATACACCACCTCCCATAACAAGGTGTCGTGGTGGAAAGTACCAGTAGTTAAAGCCTTCATGGAAGGAGTAAAGAGACTTCACCCTCCTATTTCAAACCCACCACCAGGATGGGACCTTAATGTGGCGCTATCTAAGCTCATGGGCCCCCCTTTCGAGCCCATGCATAAAAGCAGTCTCAAACACCTGACTTATAAAACGGCCTTCTTAGTAGCTATTACATCTATAAGAAGGGTCAGTGAAATTCAGGCTCTGTCAGTGCAAGATCCTTTCTTTACAGTTCATAAAGATAAACTGGTTTTACGCACACACCCTAGGATCTCACCTAAGTTTATTTCTAAATTCCACTTGAACCAGTCCATCGAGCTTCTGGCTTTCTTCCAAGACCCACAGAGCTCGGCTGAGGTGAAACTACACACCCTAGATGTGCGTAGGGCGGTCCTCTACTATGTAAACAAGACCAGACTGCTAAGGAAAACAGACCAACTGTTTGTCTCCGTAGCTACAGGCAGAGATGGGGATGGCGTCTCTAAAGGTGCCATCTCTAAGTGGATTATTAACTGTATCCAGGTGTGTTACTCCCTTTCTGAAAAGACTCTGCCTTTCACGCCAAGAGCCCACTCTACTAGAGGCATTGGGGCACTCTGGCTTTCATTGCAAATGTACCCCTTGACACCATTTGCAAAGCAGCTACTTGGAGCTCTATTCACACTTTTACTCAGCACTACTGCATTGACACCCATTCCAAGACAGATATCCAAGTGGGACAAGCGGTTCTAAGACATTTATTTGCTCATGACCCTTCTCACATCCCACCTCCTTCTTCAGGTACTGCTCGCTAATCTATGCACAGCATGTGATCTAAGCAGATTCCACAAGCCTCAGAAGGGATACATTACTCACCGTAATCGTATTTCTGATGCTTGTATCTGCTTAGATTCACATGCGACCCACCCTTCCTCCCCTCTGAGAGAAGGCGCATGGATGCTTGTAGTCTTACCTTTCCTTCTATCTGCTTGGATTATCTGTACTCGCGCTTCTCCTCATGCTACCTCATGTCAGAGAAAATACAATCTGAGGGTCCTACACGCGTGAGGGATCATGGGTACAGTGGACGTCACACTAGGGATAGTATTACTGGCACGCCCTGTGTCGACGCCCATTTTCGAGTTTCGAAAAGCAAACTGTAATACTCCGCAGCTTCCACTAGATGGCGGCCTATGCACAGCATGTGAATCTAAGCAGATGCAAGCATCAGAAATAAGATGATGGTGAGTAATGTATCCCATATAATAATATATATCTTATTATCAGAATAGCCTGACCAACGGCAATGTCTGTGTCTAAAAAGGACTTGTAGTGAACTAACCTGATGAAAACCTAGCTGCTGCAACAACCTATGCAGTGTAGTGTGGCCAGTCACGCTACACAATTCAGGACTAAAACATAACCTGAAACAAGACCAGAATGAACTAGGTCAGGTAAATAAAAAACTTAGGTTCAAAGTGGAGTGCCTATAACTAAGGCAAAAATAATAGCTCACCTGAAGGGCGCCCCATGCAATTTAAGGAAATCCAGTGCTGCATGTATTTGAAAAGTGAAGAAGCAGCACAACTTAGCCTGAGCATTCAACGCTGTCTGCAAATCACAGAAAAAGTGGCAAAAGAGTTCCATTATAATGTTAAATGGCAAGCGGTGACCCACGGCTTACCAGAATACAAGAGCACTGCATGAAATGCATCTAAAGACCTCCAATAAAATGGGAAGAAGCCTACAGACAACCACGCCGTTCTGGGGGATCCAAGAGGTGTTTGAATGTAAATACACGAAAAGCCCAATAAATCAAATGGAGCTGCGAGCACAATTGAAATGAGAAAGTAAGCTCCAGGGCAAATGGCAGCAGTCTAAGATAAACGGTGCTATGTTTAAATGTAAACACACAAAGTGCCAAATAAAACAATTGGAGCAGCTCGCACAGTTGAAATGTGAAAGTGAGCTCAAAGGCAACTCGCAGCAGTCTAAAAGGCGGCGCTGCAAAGTTAATTGTGCAGAGGACTGTAGCTTAAAAGCTATTAACATTGCAGGAAGGCTGGCCACACGCATACCTGCAGAACAGTTGCTGTATAATGAGATTGACCAGCAAAGAGGGAGAATAGATTGTAATCTCTTTGTTCCAAACTAATTATAAATTCGAAACGCTACGCATGCGTGTAGGGACCTACAAGGAGTGGCTGGCTACAGCCAATAGTACACAAAAGCCTTTTTAAAGGCAAAGCTAAAGACTGACTGCGCATGTCAGCAAGTGCTGCCAATAAAGAGATTCCACAAGCAGAAAAAGGCGCAAGTATTGCAGCCCAAATTAAAAGAAAATAATGATGAAGAACGCCACTGCTGATAGAAAAATAATAATAAATAAACACTGAAACTGAATGTTCATCAGACTGAAAAGCAGCGTAAATAAATGATGTGCTGCCATGACCACACCGAGTGAATTCTGGGAGTTGTAGTCCAGCTTAGGCGCTGTGTACAGTCCAACAGTTTACTAGTTGGTTCTGGAATATTACAGAACCATGTAACAGGCACCATATCTCTAACCAATTCTGGAGCTACTATACAATGACTCAAAGAGTGTTTATAGACCAGAGATGGGCAAGAAAGATGGTAAGAAAGCTTTGGCTGAAAAGGAAATAATCTAATGTAAATGGTGTTAAATAAATGGTATGAAATAAAAAACGGTGTGAAATAAAAAACGGAAGCCAACCGCAATGATGACACCAGCTAGCCGCAGTACTCTAATAAAAGCAAAAAATGGTGTCAGTTAAACTAAATAGCTAAACAGTCATAATAGCCATGGAGGGCAAATGGAGAAATGCAGAACAAGCTCGCTAGCGACTATTGAAGTCCCACGACTCCAATGTGTGAAGGCCTTTGTGGATTGTTTTTAAATTAAAAATCCACATTTGTTCCTTGTAGGACAATTTATTAGCCAGTTGTGTTGTGTTATTGGCAAAACATTTTTCTAAACAAAACCAGATTAAAGAGGCTGGGTTGTGTCCCATTTCTACGCAATGAATCACTAGTGGAGCCGACAGGTTGCGTGTTCTGATTTTAGACCAGTGCTCATTGATATGTAAGTGGACTTCCCTAGAGGTTTTTCCTACGTACAAAAGCTGACACGGGCACTGGATGGCATAAATAACATTCTTACTTTTGCAAGTAGTGAATGTACGTAGTGCCCAAGATCTACCATTGTAAGAAAAGTCTGTCATTTTTTTAGAAAATGGACAAGCTGCGCACGAAGTGCACGGATAATGGCCTTTAACCTGGTTCAGGTTAGTATCTCTGACCTGGTTAATGCGAACAGGAAGTCTGGAGGCCCGGGTTAGTTTCTGCCCTAAGTTTTTACTTTTTTAAAAAGCAAATAAAGGTTTCTCTAAGTGGAGATCTGTGGAATTAAGGATCCTCCAATTTTTCAGAACAATAGCTTTGATTGTCTCACTGTGTTGGCAAAAAGTGGACACACAAACTAACTGTTCTTTGTCCACAATTTTGATTTTCGGTCTTAGAAGGGCATCCCGATTGGTATATCGCGTTCTTTTTCTTGAATGTTTGATAGGTTTACGCGGGTATCCGCGTTCTAACAATCTAGTCTGTAGTACGTCTGCATGGGTATTAAATTGTAAAAGGTTGGAACAATTGCGGCGTAACCGTAAAAACATCCCATAAGGGAGATAACGTAAAAGACTTTTAGGGTGTTGGCTTTCATACTGTAGTGTCATGTTCCTTTCTGTGAGTTTTCTATAGAGCTCAGTCTGCAGGAACCCATCCTCATTGTAAATAGATTGAGTAACGCAATACGAGAGGTAGAGTGTTCCAGGGTAAATTTGATGTGGATATCTACTTGATTAAGCCACTGAACGAAAAGTTCAAGTGTGGCAATATCACACTCCCATAGCAGTAAGATGTCGTCAATATACCGACTGTATAACTTGATGTTGGTGATATAGGGATTACCGTCATTCAGGACAAAATTCTCTTCGAACAAGGCCATAAAAATAATAGCCAAGTTGGGGGCAAACGCACAGCCCATTGACGTGCCTTTAGTTTGTGTGAAAAACTCATCTTTGAACTTTAAAAAAAAACTGTTACAAAGAACCAATTCCACACATGTGGTCAAAAAATTAGTGGGAACCATATGTACAGATGGTCGGCGGTCCAACATAGTTTGTAAGCACTGAATAGCCTTATCTTGGGGAATATTGGTATAGAGAGCCTCTATATCTAGGGCCACCAAGATCTGTGTGGAGGCATCACATGGAAGGCCTTCCACCAAATTAATAACATCCCTAGAATCTAACAGAAATGTAGACGTCGCCATCGCCAAAGGTTTAATGAACACGTCTATGTATTTGGATAACGGCTCTAAAATCGAGCCGCATCCCGAGACTATTGGACAACCAGGCGGGTTAGATGTGTTTTTATGAATCTTAGGGTTGATGTAAAAAAGGGCAGTTCTTTCCACTGAGAGATTAATAAACTCAAATTCTTATTTAGACAATATCCTCTCTTCGAGTGCTTTTTCAGAAAGGCTGGAGATCTTCTTTTTGATCAAAGCAGTAGGATCGCCAATAATTTTACGGTAATGACCTGGAATGTTAAGAAGTCGAATGACCTCTTGATCGCATGATTCCGAATCCCAAAAAACTATACCTCCACCTTTATCGGCACTCTTTATCACAATGGAGGGATCTTGTGAGAGAGATTCGATGGCGTGAAATTCAGCTAGTTGAAGATTGGGCCTCATGGTATTTCTGGGATGCTTGAGACATTTAGCAAGTTCTTTGAGCACAATTTTTTCAAAGACAAGGACTTCAGCCGCTATATTGGGAGTGAAGGAAGAAGGTCTAGCCAGACCTGACTTATTAAGCTGAGAAGCGTTTTCTTTGTCAGAAAAAAAGGCTCTTAGCCTAATCTTACAGAGGAATTGTTGGACTTCATTAGTAAGGTGTTTAGCACTCGGGTCTGTGTCGGAACAAGAGGCCACGTTTTAGGATTGCCAGCTCAGGTTCAGAAATAATTCGAGAAGACAAATTAAAAATAGGAAGGGCCTCTTTCACCAATGGTACGACCGGTTGCGGGTTTGGAAATTGCGATGACCCTGACCTTGTGGAGGGGCATTTAAAGCCTGCGGGTAAGGTTGCCTGTGGGGGCCTCTCCCCTGTTGGAAGTTCCTGCGGCCTCTCTGACCGCCCCTTCCTCAAAGGGTGGTTCCCCAAGTTCGAATTAGTTGAATCTTCATTGCTAGAGGAACTGGAAGATGTACCAGAAAAGGTGACCCCACATCTTCTGTACGGCCCCACATTCTGGATGCCGGATTGTTTCCAGAATGTTTGGAAGTTAAAGTCCTCAGCCAAATAAGGGTATACAATCTCTTTTTTTGAACATTGAGATATCTTTTTTTAGTTTGTTGGTCTTTTTTTCTATAGTGATGTTTTTAAATTCTTGGAAAGATTTCTCAACTTGTTCAAGTTTTTGTTTGGCTTCAGAGATGAGAGGATTTACTAAGAAGGCTTTCTCTTTCTCCAACACTGTCTCCATAATTTTCTTGCTGACTCTCTGAGCGGTAGTAATCGTGAGAACTAAGAGGTCACGACTGCATTTTGTGGCAACCTGACTAAATGCTACCTTATATTCTGTGTCGTCCAGGAATAGGCACGGGATAATTTTAACTTGTAAACCCTGTGGATTAATACTGGATTTAAGATATTGGGCCTCATCACGACCCAGGCGGTAAGTTACCGCCTGGGCCGTGACTTTACCACCATGGCGTAAACTACGTTTACGCCATGGTGGTTGGCGGACTTACCGCCCCATTCGGACCTTGGCGGGGCGGTAAGTCCCCAATCCCCATTTACCCTTCCCCATTCCCATTTTTGCCCCATAGGGCATAATGGGAGTGGGGAAGGCGTTAATTACGCCACCGTAAATTACGGTGGCGTAATTAACTCCATGGTCCCTTAGCGCCATGGATTTTAACACCTGCTAAAAGCAGGTGTTAAATTCGCCATGGCGCTAAGGGACCTCGTACTCGGGCGGTAAGGGTCGGCGCTGTTTACGGCGCCGTAAACCCCTTACCGCCTGGGTCGTAATGAGGCCCATTGTTTTAAAACATGCCCATGCATTTCAGTGCAAAACTGCTTCTTTTCCGCGTCCCCCGAGGTATTATTCTCTTGGTTGGGTAGTTGTAAGGTATCAAAAAATGAAGGACCCTCTATAAGCTCAGCTATTTGGGCTTCTGTAAACGAACTAGTATCCGATTCAGCCATGGTCTATCTAGTTCTCTCCACTAGACTGGTCACAGATCTGGTTCTGGAAAATACAAAGCTGAAGTAAATGCGTGGGATTTTGGGTACACTACACGTCGCGTCGGTGATAGTGTTTCAGGCACGTCCATGTTGACGTCCCCTTTTGATCCTCGAAAGAAAGATGCAATACTCCGTGATTACCACTAGATGTCGGACTATGCACAACATGTAAATCCAAGCAGATACAATCATCAGAAATGATATTACGGTAAGTAATGCATGTCATTTTATTTATTTATTTTGCTTGTTTGGTTTTTGTTGAAACCTTTACAAAATTACAAACAAGTTAAAATGTAATATCACAAAACTAAATAGGCTATTAACAATCAACAATTTCTAAAAGACATATTAATTTTACATTAAACAACAGAAGCATAAAAGAGAAAAAAACTATTGGTGCTTAAGAACAAAAATGGAAGGTAAGAAACATATCCCTGGATATAATCAATGAGTTTGCAGAGAAATACATAAAAGTATTGCACAGATTGCCCAGCCCTTCTCAGGAAATACAAATAAATGCACAATTCATAAGTCTGTTGTTCCAATTATGCATTAACATGTCCTTCTTTAGGTCCCCTAAATTTCCCATATTGAATTTCACTTTGCGTATTGTATACATAGCCATTTCGATTACCAATCACTAATGCCTCCATTGTTTGAGCTAGTTTTTACTTGACAACATTAGGTTGGTTGACTATACTTACCCAGCCCGCGTATGTCTGAGAGAAATCGAACCGCAGCAATCTTTTATAGCATGTCCCACCATAGGCCGTCAAGGTCGACTCTTTCAATGTTATTTACAAATTCTTTCAAACCACACAGGCGTTCTGACCTAAGGGCATCACATTCTAGCAATAAATGTTGTAAGGTTTCTTTAGTGTTGTCACATTTTCAGAATCTGCATAATATCAAACCTATAGCCTCTTCACCTCTTATTTCTAGTATTTCAATAGTCATTAGGACATTAAACATAAATCTCGTGTAGCCATTACGCCAGTTTTTATCCGGAAATCTAACCAAGTGAGATTCTGGAAGGCCCATTATTTTGTAGTGGGATACCAATTGATAGTACAGTTTAGTATTGGCTGCTATTTCCATGGTTTCTGCCCAATCAGCATTCTGTATGAATGTATTTACTCGCAGAGTGTTTCCCTCGTCAGCCCTAATCTATCTACAATAGTTGTGCTAGTTACTTGTAAATCTAATAATCAAGCCGCCTCTGGCATCCCTTGTCTGAGAGCCATTCCTAGGTGGGTATACACATTATTTCTTGTACTCATGAGTAATTTTCTGTACGCTGCAATGGGAACAGATTTTGGCAAACAGTACAGGATGGTTCTCCATATTCGTGCCTCAAGCTTATGTCGTTCCGTCATCATCCAGATTGGATATAGTTCCAAGCCGTAACATAACTTAAGGATGATTTTGGAGCTATAAAAGCGTAATAATGGGCATAATGTATATTTGCAGAATTTGCGGTCCACTTTTCTCATTAATACAATTTGAATACGGACCTTTTCCGACAAGTGTTGGCGATATTGATATTTCATAGGGTTCTCTAGCATGGGGTCTGGCATGGATTAACCTGCTCATGAATATTCCCCGTCATCAGGCTGGGTATCCTCGGTAAAAGAAAAAAGTTTCAGTTTCGTTTCTAAACTGTCTTTCTCCTATAAACCAATCACTGAGCTGTGGGTCATACTGCCCCCAGCCAATGACTGCCCTCTACCTAAGCCCCTCCTCTGGCAGCCATCTTCAGATTTTTACTGCATGTTCAAATGTTGGGAGTCCTCGCGTTGCGCTCTTTTTCACATTTTTTGGTAGGGGTTTTCAGTTCAATTGAGCTTGTGTGCTCCATCGCTTATGCTTCTGTTTAACAGGGACCCATTTTTCAGCATCTTTCGTCAGAAATCATTGAGGGTTACTTCTTGGAAGCTTCCAGAAGTTCATCAGGGCTGCACCGCTGGATCATGCCGGAGGAGAAGGACAGAGCTTCCCCCGGTTTGCGGAATGTTTTCACAAACGACAAGCATTCCCAGTGCCTTTATTGTCTACACCTGATGCACAACAAAGAAGATTGTGAGATCTGCTGTGGCTTCTCCAAGCGCACAATGAAGGGTCGCCATGTCCGGTTGGCGACGTGGCTTAATGCCAGGGCCTCTGCCCCGAGTGGTTCACAGGGGCATGCCTCTTCCAGATCCAGCCAACCTGAGCGGGCTTCTACGTCCTTTGAGGGCGCTCCATCCCTGGGGGCCCAAGACAAGGCCAAGCAACACAAGTCTGCTTCCGTCGGGGTCGCCGCACAAGCAGGTCCCGCGACGGTCAGGGCGCGTTCATTGTCTCCGTCTACCTCGATCTCCAGCCACCGCTCCAGCTCTTTGTCCAAAAGAAAGTCAGTTTGCCCAGGGAAGCTGTGGGAGAAACCGGAGAAGGCCAAGCAGGACAAGGTGTCCGACCTGCCCTTGAAGGCCCAGGTGGTCCAGGCCAAAACATCCTCTTCCATCGAGATGGTTTCTGCCACCCTCTCGAAGGTGAAAGGGGCTGAACCGGTCCAGGATTCCCCGGTGGCGGCCAGAGTGACTCTTCTCCCAGGCGAGAGGCTTTGTCCAAGCCAGTAGAAAAGACTCCAGAGAAGTGGATGCCAGAACACAGCCCGATACTGACCTCTCAGGACCCAAAGAGGGGGGTAGGGGTGAGTGCGGAAGAACTCTGGGGCACGGGCATTTCATAGTCTGGAGAGGAGATGCTTTCTGTCTACACGATCCCGGAAGATGGTGGTGACGACGATGGGAACGTTGAGGAGACGCCCACCGAGGGGAACACAACGGGGATGACTACATGGGCGCTGGGCCCAGCGACCCTGTTACCCATGTGCCCCCTAAAGACCTGTTGCAGGATATCCTCTCAACCTCCACACGTTGGTGTCAGCGATTCAGAGGAAGATGCCGATGGCACCACCAGCGGCGCCACCAGTTGACACCAGGGTAACCACCGGCAAAGAAGAGGAGGAGACACCCTACACCTCCATTCCAACCGTCGCTGTCCTCCTCACCCTAGGGGGATGGGGACTGATACAGCGACGACTGACACAGACGACTATGGCAGGATGGGAGATCCTGCATCACCGCTGCCGGGGGCTTCTCTGCTGGACAAAGTGGGATCCTTCCATGATCCCCCATGCGTCGGAGCTTTTCCAGCTCACTCCGAAAGAAAAGGAGGGTTTCCTATACCAGCGCCGGGAGGCAAAAAGGAAGACCATCCTGTCAGTACCGCACCTGGAACCCCGCTTCAGCCCCAGCGAAGAGAGACCATCTTGAAAAGAAATACTGAGTGTCAGAGTCTGCGCCCAAGTGTTTGCAGTCTCAACCTTCACCGGACTCAGTGGTCTGGCGACCGTCAGGAAGAAGTTGTCGAAATTGTCATCTTATTGATTTGATTTTATTTTATTTTGCATTTCTTACGCGCGCCAAACAGAATTAACTTCATTCGGGTGCAGATGTTCACTATGTACCAGACATAAAGTAGTGTGTACGTAATACAGATACAGGAGCACAGCAGTTTTATTTAAATTGGAAGGTTTTTAATCTTTTCCTAAAGAGGGCGATAGATGGACAGGCTCGAACATCCAGGGGTAGCTGGTTCCAAATTTTGGACCAACCACCGCGAATCTTCGGTCGCCCTTATATACCTTTTTTGTACGAAGTATGCACATGAGAAATCTATCATCAGATCGTAAATTTCTAGTTTGGTGGTAAATACTCACTTTGGCTGCGAGGTATCCCGTTGCCAGACCAGTAATGCACTTGAACATCAGGCAGGCCACATTAAATTGAATGCGGTCCTTGACCTTCAACCAATGTAGGGACCTGCGTAAATCGGATACATGGTTCTGTTTGCCTAGGTGTCCAATTAGCCTAACTGCTGCGTTCTGGGCTCTCTGCAGTCGGCCAATCTGGTTGATTGGCACCCTGCTAAGAGACTATTGCAATAGTCTAAATGTGAGTTTGTCATTGCCCCCACCACTATTGCATGGTCTGCCTTGGGGATAATGGAAGAACATTTCTTAATACCCGTAATGAATGGTAGACTGCCTTCGCTTTCGCTCCCACTTGAGCTACCCCACCTAGATTTTCTTGCCAGAGGCACCCTAAATTCTTAACTTTCTTAAAGTAGCACAACTCTTCCCCTAGTATCCGAGGGTGGGGTAGGGGTTGGAGTTGTCTCTCCTGAGTCATTTTTCCCTCTGGACCGAACAATATAAGTTCGTTTTTTGAGGCGTTCAGTTCTAATTGACTCTCTGCCATCCACCTCTTGATTTCTTTCATGCATGGGTCAATTTTTTCAAAAGCATCAGCAAATTTGTCAATCTCAATGTAGATTTTGGTATCATCTGCGTAAGAGTGGAATCGTAGGGCGTGTCTCCTCTAAATATCGAATAATGGGCGCAAGTATAGATTGAAAATCAGAGGAGAGAGAGATGATCCCTGTGGAACTCCACATTTCAGCCCGATTGTCTCCGAGAGAAAACCACCCAGGTCAATTTGTTGTGTTCTATCCTTTAAGAACAGAAACAAACCACTGTGTAGCCTGTTCAGATGCTCTCCCCACTTTGCAAATGCGTTGGAGTTCATCTGCACCTTCTGACAACGAGGGAAAGAAATTGGATTCTATGGGTAGAAAGGTCATCTACTCTGCAACGACGACGGTCAAGGCGACCAACGCCTTAGTGATCGTGGCCAGATAAGACCGGGAGCTTTGGTAAAAGATGGCTCAGCTCCTGGATTTCCTCCCCGATGACAAACGGGTCGAGACTTTGGAGATCCTGCAGGAAGGCGAGCTGACGTCGGACCACACCATCACAGTGGCCCTGGACATTGCGGACATGGGGTTCCACCAGACGGGCAACAGGGTTTGCCTTCGTCGTCGTCGTGGCTGGCTCAAGGCCACACACTTTAGACAAGAGATCCAGACGAGAGTCCTGGACATGCCGTTCGACGGAGACAAAAACATTGCAAGTTCCTGCGCTTCGTCGTACAAGTGAAGCATTACCAGTTCAAGGGTCTCCCCTTTGGCCTGAAGTCAGTGCCCAGAGTATTCACCCAAGGGCTACTCCGGTGGCGGCCCATCTACAACTACAGGGGATTCATGTGTATCCTTACCTCGACGACTGGCTCATCCGGGCCAAGTCAAGGGACATCGCCATCGATTACACGGCAAAGACCGTCCGTCTACTGATGAACCTGGGGTTCTCAATAAATTATGCAAAGTGCTGCTTTACTCGATTGCAGGACGGGCTGTTCCTGGGGTCCAGGCTGGACACAGTATCCTGCCTGGCATCACCGTCAGAGGAGAGGATAGCAGCCATCTTGGGCAAGGTGCAATGGCTGTTAGCACTAAATATCGCCATGGTGAGGACCATCAAGTCGCTGCTCGGCATGATGTCATGTATATACCTGATCCGGCTCTGCTGGCTGCGGATGCACCCCCTGCAGGAATTCCTGGACGCTCGCTCAGTCCAGGTGTCCAGAGGCTTCCAGGACAGAATCGTACTCGATGATGAGTTCCGTCGAGCAATAAGGTGATGGGGTGTGCACGGACTTCCAGCGCCTCCCATACCAGGAAAGGATCATGACCGACGCTTCCCTGGAAGGATGGGGAGTCCACAACGGACATCGTCATACCAGAGGCCTGTGGCTGCCGGAAGAGAAGACGCTACACATCAACGTACTGGAACTATGGGCGGTGTTTTGGGCCTTCAGATCATTTCTGCCATCCCTCAAGAGCAAGGTGGTGAGGGTCTTCACAGAAAATACCACCACCAGCGTTTTGGAGTAAAGCACTATATAAACATAATAAATACAATACAATACAATGTTTTACATCCGGAAGCAGGGGATGTTCCTCATTCTGTTTCACCTGGCAGGAGTAAAGAACATTGTTGCCATCTAGCTCAGCAGGGAGCTGCGTTCTTGCCACAAGTCGAAGCTTTTGGAGAATCAAGTGGACAACCATTTCCTCAGATGGGGCAGTCCCCAGATTGATCGGTTTGTGCAGGCGACGAACACCAAGTGCCGGAGGTTCACCAGCAGGTTCCCCCAGCCGGGGAGGATGGGGGACGCATTCTCCTTCCCTTGGGAAGGCCTGTTTCTATACATGTTCCCACCATTGCCACTACTACTTCGAGACACCTATCAGCTCAGATGGTACCAGTGCAGTATGATCCTTGTCGCACCAGTGTGGCCGAGGCAGATAAGGTACTTGGACCTTCTCAGCATGTCGACATCCCCACCAGTCAAGCTGCCCGTGGTCGCAGATCTCCTCGCCGGGGAAGAAGGCGCAATTCTGCACCACGACCCAGGATCGCTGAACCTGAAGGCTTGGCTCCTGCAGCATTAGAGTTCAGTAGTTACGAACTTCAGGCAGACTGCAAGGAGGTCCTCGCCAAGGCCAGGGCATCGTCGACTTTGAAATGTTACGGACAGAAACGCCTCAACTCAGCCTTTCATCCTTCTGAGGTCGATAAATGAGTACCAACACAGGTCGGGTGATATTGGGTGTATTTTTTTCTATATAAAGCGCTTAAGCGTAAGTGCTATATAATAACACATCATTATCATTTGGTCATGGCCGTCTGCTTGCATTCATAGTAATTTGGTAATGACACAATGATCTTAATGATACATATGGCGATCCATTCTTGTATGAAATGTACATCACATTATAGCGATATCGTAACCATATTTTTTGTAGTGTACAATGATATGTGATTGCACTTCCTGTTTTGTCAACGGCTAAACGTCACGTTCCATCGCTTCCCACAATATCACTTTGGGGTGGGGTCAAATGACATCACTTCCTGTGATGTCACCATGGGATCAAGGGTCATGTGATGTCACTTTTGCTACCCCTGACATTTTGGTGAAAGGACGTCCCTGAATGAGCCCTTGGTGTTACCTGTGTTTTTTTTCTGACGCCTCCGTCGCCAGCTGAAAGGAATTTGCACTCGCTGGATGTGGCTCGAGTGCTGAAGTTTTATGTGGCCCGCACAAAGGGTTTCCGGAAAACTTCTCAGCTTTTTGTGAACATTGGTCTTGTGAACCATGGGAAGATCCTGTCCAAGGCATCTATTTCCAGGTGGCTCTCCGGCTGCATCACTCATTGTCATCGGTTGGCAAACCGACCGCTGCCTGGCCATCTGAGAGCTCATTCAACCAGAGCGATCGCTGCGATAACGGTCTGGTGTGCCCCTGCTGGACATTTGCAGGGCTTTTACATGGAGGTCAACGCACACCTTCACGAGATTCTACTGCGTCGACAGGGACTGCAGGGAGGAGTCCAGAGTCGGCCAAGCAGTGCTGTGCAACCTGTTCGCTTGACGATGAGCCTGGTGAGGAGGTAAGAGACTGCTTCTGTTGAGCCTTGCCACCTCCCGTAATTGTGTAATTATGTACTGCTGTGTATTCTTTATTCATGTGCATGTGAATCCATGCCAGACCCCATGCTGGAGAAGGAACAAGTTACTTACCGGTAACTGTTCTCCAGCATGGGTCTGACATGGATTCACATGCAACCCCTCCCGCCTGCCCCTCTGCAGCTCTTCTCTTGGTCCTACTGCCACTTTTTGTGCTAGCAAATCTGAAGATGGCTGCCAGTGGAGGGGCTTAGGTAGTGGGCAGTCAGTGGCTGGGGGCAGTATGATCTAGAGCTCAATGATTGGTTTATTCTTTTACCGAGGATTCCCAGGCTGACGACGGGGAATATTCATGAGCATGTGAATCCATGCCAGGCCCATTCTGGGGAACAACATTTACAGGTAAGTAACTTGTTCCTTATCAAATATTGGAAATCCTAAGTATCTCATTGAGCTCCTGATGGCTAATTTCTCATAGTTTAGGAACCATGCATACCCAATTGGTGACTTTTGCTTACTGACCGTCATTATCCCAGTTTTTGTTGGAGTTAATCATTAACCCGTTTAAGGAGGTATAATCAGAGAAGCACGCAATCAAATGTTGGAGACCTTTTTGTGTACAGTCGATGAGCAGGAAGTCATCTGCGTAAGCACACCATGACAATTTGTACCCTTCAATTTTGGGAGACATGAAGGAGGAACCATCCAGACTTTTTCCTGCATCAGACACATACTGGTTGAAAAGGGCAGATGCAAAAATGCAGCCTTGCCATAGCCCATTAGAGATTTTGATTGGGTGGCATAGTAGGCCTTCTGTATTTAGACGAACCTGGATAAGAGAACCTTCATGGAGATGGATAAGGATTGAGAGGATTTCTCCGGGCATCCCCAAGTTAAGTAATTTCGACCATAGCAGGGCCCTATCCACTAAATCAAAAGCCAATGACAGATCCATGGCTGCCATATATATGGGCGTGGCACCTCCCTTCCATGCCTTTTCTTGTAATAGGGAAACTAGTAGCCCTCCCACTTCTGTCCCCATTCTAAACCCGAATAGCTGTGGCGGAAGAGAGTTTCGGTCCAACCATTCCTCAACTTGTTTTAGAATGAGCCCTGCAAAGATTTTTGAATCTGCATCTAATTTCGCAATAGGGCGGTAATTCTGCGGAGAGGACCGGTCACCTTGTTTATATATCAGGACAACATATGAGAAGTGCCATGAAGAGGGGATACGTCTGGTTTAACATTGTCAGCGAATAATATCGAGAGGGCCTTCGCCCATATTTCAGGATTGTCTTTAAGTAAGGCGTTTGAAAATCGATTTGGCCCTGCCGCTCTTTAGGAGCCTACTTTCTCGATTTGAAGTGTTATGTCTTGTATTGAAAATTCAAATTTCCAGACATGCTGTTTCATAAAGTCGTAGCCCACACCAATCCGTTCTTTGGAGGCATAAAGACATCCAAAGTGCCCTACCCAGACTTCCTCTGGGATACTGGTGGTTTGTGTCATGATTTGCGTAGACTCCATGGCGTTTATCAAAAGCCAACATTGTCTAGTCGAACCATCTTTTAGGGCTGCAAACATGGTTTCACTGTCCGATTGAAACATAGCAGCTCGATGTCCTTTAAGCCAATTTTTTCTCACCCCCTCCATCTTTCCCAGAAAACGACGAACTTCTCTATTGAAGATGTTTTTATTATGTTGCACAGAGTAATCAAACGTGTGCTTATGACTTAATTATGACTTTTTAAATCGAGAGCTTTTAACTGGTTTGCTGGTCAGTGTGTCCACATCGGAAGTGAAGTTGTCTTGGGTGAAAAGGAACCGCTTTGTTAAAATGGCCGAGCCAGCAAAGTCAGCTATAAATAGCACATTCCATTTTTTCACATTACCGCTATGCCAAATTTTTCTGGATTTAGAATTATTCACCTTCAGATTTGCAGAGCATTTGTTTCTAGAGCTCAATTCTAACCCAAAAGACAGTTTTACCTCCAACATACGGTGATCACTCAGCAGAGTATTCGTGATGTGTGCCCCCCCTGACCCTCCGTGAGTGCCTGTGTGCCCCCCTGCCCCTCTGAGTGCCTGTGTTCCCCCTGCCCCTCTGAGTGCCTGTGTTCCCCCTGCCCCTCTGAGTGCCTGTGTGCCCCCCTGCCCCTCCTTGAGTGCCTGTGTGCCCCCTGCCCCTCCTTGAGTGCCTGTGTGCCCCCCTGCCCCTCCTTGAGTGCCTGTGTGCCCCCCTGCCCCTCCTTGAGTGCCTGTGTGTCCCCCTGCCCCTCCGTGAGTGCCTGTGTGTCCCCCTGCCCCTCCGTGAGTGCCTGTGTGCCCCCTGCCCCTCCGTGAGTGCCTGTGTGCCCCCCTGACCCTACGTGAGTGCCTGTTTGCCCCCCTGAACCTCTGTGAGTGCCTGTGTGCCCCCCTGCCCCTCCGTGAGTGCCTGTTTGCCCCCCCTGACCCTCCGTGAGTGCCTGTTTGCCCCCCTGACCCTCCGTGAGTGCGTTTGCCCCCCTGCCCCTCCGTGAGTGCCTGTGTGCCCCCCTACCCCTCCGTGAGTGCCTGTGTGCCCCCCTGACCCTCCGTGAGTGCCTGTGTGCCCCCCTACCCCTCCGTGAGTGCCTGTGTGCCCCCCTGCCCCTCCGTGAGTGCCTGTGTGCCCCCCTGACCCTACATGAGTGCCTGTGTGCCCCCCTGACCCTCTGTGAGTGCCTGTGTGCCCCCCTGCCCTCCCGTTAGTGCCTGTGTGCCCCCCTGCCCCTCCGTGAGTGTCTCTGCGCCCTCTCCCTGCTTGCTCCACCCTCTTTTGCTCTGCGTTCCACCCCCCTCCTGCCTCCTTCCCTTCCCACCTCCTCACTTCCATCCTCTTCTACTACCTTCCTACTCCCCCCTTCTTTCTCCCTCCTCTCAGACTTCCCCCTCCTAGCACTTACTCCTATCATCTGTTCCGTGACTCTTGATAGCAGCTTGTCTGTCCCCCCTGCTCCCCCTTGTTCTCTTCCTCCCCCCTACTTTTCAAATTTGTCACCGACATTTTTGCTCAGTAGCGTGCCTTGTTCTCCTTCCCCCTCCTTACCCTTGCCTCCACCTCCCACCCCTCCTCTTGTTACCACCAGCACTGCGTAAATTGTCGTCAGACATAGTAATGTTACTGTTTGCTTTGTTCTCCTTCTATCCACTACCTCTTGCCTTACTTGTTCTATGCACTTGCACTATCAGAAATGTCGACAGGCCTATTATGATAGTTATTTTCACATTCTGTACTGTTTCAAGGACTTTTGCTGAATGTAACTGTATTTTCCTTTGTTCCCCTCCCTCCTTGAAGCACTTTGAAACACATTGTGTATAGGCGCTATATAAATAAACTATCATATATCATATTATATCATATCATGAGTATATAGTCAATAATAGATGTCTTTACGCACCCTCCGTCCATGTTGGGGATCATTAGTTTTACCTAAGATTGCATTTGCTGGAAACAAACCCCAATTTAGGAAGAAATCACTTCAAAGCTGGCCCTGCAGTTTCTTTCGCCTGCAGCCCTGTGGCCCTCCTGTAATGAGGCTCTTATCGCCTTCATGTATTGAGGATAAAAGGCTGGAATTCTCTTCAAGGAATACATTGCCGCCAACCCATTGGATTTCGGAGTTAAAATCACCCATAATCGCAATCTTTTCGCACTTTGGAAAAACGAACCTTTCAATCACGCATTTCCCGACCATTGGGAGCTGTAGGACGCTGTGCCTGTGCCTGGAGTAAGCGCTGGGAGTCGTCATCACTCGCGCACCCACAGGCAGCCACAGACAAGTACTCGCTTCCTGGAGGAGGCGGAGCTTTGTGGCTCACGTGACCGCTCACGTGACATCCTCTGCCACAAAAGCAGAGACAGCGCTGCCGAGCGGCGCATTTTTCACTTTGGAAAAACGAACCTTTCAATCACGCATTTCCTGACCATTGGGAGCTGTAGGACGCTGTGCCTGGAGTAAGCGCTGGGAGTCGTCATCACTCGCGCACCCACAGGCAGCCACAGACAAGTACTCGCTTCCTGGAGGAGGCGGAGCTTTGTGGCTCACGTGACCGCTCACGTGACATCCTCTGCCACAAAAGCAGAGACAGCGCTGCCGAGCGGCGCATTTTTCACTTTGGAAAAACGAACCTTTCAATCACGCATTTCCCGACCATTGGGAGCTGTAGGACGCTGTGCCTGTGCCTGGAGTAAGCGCTGGGAGTCGTCATCACTCGCGCACCCACAGGCAGCCACAGACAAGTACTCGCTTCCTGGAGGAGGCGGAGCTTTGTGGCTCACGTGACCGCTCACGTGACATCCTCTGCCACAAAAGCAGAGACAGCGCTGCCGAGCGGCGCATTTTTCACTTTGGAAAAACGAACCTTTCAATCACGCATTTCCCGACCATTGGGAGCTGTAGGACGCTGTGCCTGTGCCTGGAGTAAGCGCTGGGAGTCGTCATCACTCGCGCACCCACAGGCAGCCACAGACAAGTACTCGCTTCCTGGAGGAGGCGGAGCTTTGTGGCTCACGTGACCGCTCACGTGACATCCTCTGCCACAAAAGCAGAGACAGCGCACCCTCGCGGCGTTGAGCCCGATAGGAGTAGAGGGCGCCGGCTGTTGTGTGGCTGTTTGGTGGCGTGGTAACTGCGCATACCCCTACACCTGATCCCCACTCAAAATAGTTGCTGGGATGAAATCATTCCTTGCAGCTCCAAATAAGCCGGAGACGGGGTTGAGAACAAGGCTGCAGGTAAGGCAAAGACTGGCGTCACTCCCAGGGGTGACTGAGAGTAATGATTATCCCCAAAAATCGCAAATGATGAAACAGACTCGCTTACCTTTCTGTAAAAAGCGAAAAAGCGGTTCTGTGGGGGATATTACAGACATGGGGAGTATTAGCCCCCCTATGAGATCAAAATTAGACACTCTCTTATTAGTACCAAATACGCCGACTCAACCAATGGCCTGTACGGTTCCTTCACTTGGTGAGCCAACACCCCAGACAATCGGAGGTCAAGCTCAACCTACAACACTCAAAAGATCATTAGATCAGGTAAAGGGATGTTCGCACCTTAGTGGGAAGCCAGATGGAAACCACCATTGTGAGAGGGGCACTCCTCCTAATGATTATACTATGAACCCAGCTGAGCCCCATCTCCCACTGGAAGATCGACCAGGGGAGACTTGGGATAACCTAGACAATATGGGACTTGAGGAAATAATCGAAGGACAGGTTCCCGAAAGTAACCTAGAGGTGAGAGAGACGTTACCGGGACCTCCTAGTGAAGAGACCCCCTCTTCGGACGAACTAGGTGAAGACCCGATACAAAGATCTAATCAAACAGGCATTGAACTTGAGGTAAGTATGGAAGGCTCACAAGAGGTTGGGGAAAAGCCATGTATAAGTACTTCCCCTAAATTACCAAGAGAATCAGCAAATAATCTGGAGGTGGAGAGGGAAACCCCCAATTACATGAGCAAGGATCCTCAAGTGTTAGAGGACTTTGGAGGTCACTGGGAAGACCATGAAATGGCCCAATGGGAAAAAGCCATCGTCGATCCTACAACTGTCAAGGAGGGGAAAATATCACTATTGAACCCAAGGGGGTCAAATTTAGAAACTTTTGACATTTTTCAACCTTATAGAGAAGATAACTGTGCTCCCTTAACTAAGGTCAAAAGTATTCAGAAAACACAAGATGGAAACCAGGTAGCCCACCAAGACTCAAAACGAAAAGAAGTCACCGAGAGGGGTTGTACATACGGGCACTTTGAAAAGTTATCAATTGAAGTGCCCGTTTGTAATGAGAACTACCCTCCACAGAATTGCCTAGATAAGCAAGGTCCAATGGAAACGGAAGGGATGACCCCCCCAGGTACTCCAGGGACTAGCAGAAACTTGATGCAATCACCTATAAAATTGACTAACTTAAGCCTGGCAAATAAAATCAAGCATGATATCATGATACTGACGGGGAAAATCGAAAGGGAAAAAAGGAGAAGCTTTTCCCTAATAAATGAGAGGATGGCCGCTCTGGACAGGGATCAAACCAAAGGGGGACCCTGTATGATGGATGACGTGAAGACTACTTTGAACTCCCAGTCACCCATCAATCAACTGCAAGAGACCAACTTCGAGAAAACCAAATCCATTTCAGATGAGAGACATCAAGACCCTAAGGGACAATCAATGGCCAACGATCACAATAGGGCATCGGAAATGACACAGACCTCGATAATGGATGAGATAATGACACCTTCAAAAAGATCAAATAATACAACTTATCAGTGAGGCCTGTGCAATCGAGAGAGCTAAGGACAGTGAACATATTCAAAAAGTGGTGATGACCTCATTGAATATTTCGCTGGCTCCTTTTCTGAAACTATATGAAGTCATTAAAGATTCAGTCCAAGAGGTAACCACGACGATTCTGCAAATTAAGGAAGCAAATCGGCAAACAGGTCTCTCCCTACAGAATTTAAACTCAAGAGTAGATAAAGAAGCAGAACAAACTCAGACTTGGCAAAACCGTCTGGGTGACTTGGCCAGAAGGGACGCTAGTGATAAATCACTCCTTATGGAAGCAGTATTAGAAGACTGTAAATGGATGAGATCCCAGCACAAACAAAGTAAATTGGACCTGCAAGTTGTAGAACAGCCTAACCGAGGTAACGGGCCAATGAAATTGAAACAAGGAAAAGTCACCAAGCCCATCGAACCAGAACAGCGATGTGGAGATGTAATTCTTATCTCCCCGAGCAGTAAGGAGGGCCAAAAACAAGACAATCCACCCATAAAAGAGCAATTGAGCTTTGCTATCTTTGCAGGTACGGGTAATAAATCCAAGGAACACCAACCTGAAACCTTGCCTGCAAATAATTTTAAAGAAAAGGGGAAAAAAAACAAAAACGAAATACTTAAACGAAAGGTGAATGGATCAAGAGCATTCCTGAGGAATCTAAGAACACCACCGAGAAGGGAAAACCCACAGTGTACCAAGAAGAGAACTCGTGATGGGTGTCTTGGATTGCATAGAAGCCGAGGGGGAAACTGCGTCTAAAACATCTGTGGGATCAGTAGATGAAAAAATGGAGGACTTGGAACAATCAGCCGTTTTGAGTGATTTAATCGAACTTCTCTCAAATAACAGCGATGAAGAGGGGTGGGGAAACATCACGCCGTCAGAATGGAAAACAATTGACAACTGGGATAGGGACGAGCTGAATTGCCACTTGAAGGACAAGCAGACTGAGAAAAAGGATCGATCTAGTAAACCTAGGGAAGAAACAGAAAAAAGTATGATTTCGCCTTGGAATGATTATGACATGGAAATAGAATATTCGAGGTTTAAAACACTAGAAGAAAAAAGGAGAGAGTTGGCTCATAAGGGAAAAACCGTCCACTTTGAACCAAGGAAGCATAGTCTAAAACAAAGAAGTCACAGTAGAGAAAAAGATCGTATGGGCAGTAAGACCAGTAGAAAGTTATTAACTGATAAGCAAACACCCTCCACCAAAGACCACCTTGTGAAACTGGGAACTACATCGAAGGGGCCGAGGAAGGTCCTTTTGAATAGATGCTACGTGATGTCTCTATGCAAACAAACTCCAGCGCTCAGAGCGATTTCAGCTGACGATATAAGAATTGTGGAATTCCCAAAAGAAGGAAGGATGGATCAAGTAATATTACATCTCGTCTCAAAGGAAGTAAAACAAAAATTCCTAAAGGCTGAAGATTGCCTTAAACTAAAGGGCTATCGACTGGAGGACGTAGATTGCAGTAGTCAACTGAAGAACCCAAAAGAAACAACAAGGGGCAAAGGGAGACCCAGGGAAGTGGAGAGGGAGGACGGCAATAATAAAAAATATATGGTGAAGGACTATAATAATAAAGGACGAGATATGGAGGAATTGGGGGAAAGGCCCAGAAAACTAAGTGACAAAGTGAAGGAGGTGGAAATAAAGAGTGACACTAAATCTCAGAAAGCAAATGCCACCTCGATGAAGTTCTCAGATGAGAATTTGAAAAATCTGAGATACACGGTGGACAACTCGGATAACCCAAAGAAGGGTAATCCTACATTGAACAAAAAAGGCCTGAAAGCGAATGAGCGGCCTGAACCAAAGAACACGAGCACCACTAAGAAGAAGCAATAGAGTGAGGAGGCCCAGCAAAGATCGGCCTCCTGTGCCTCATGGAATACCCGAGGCTTTCAACACTTATTCTCTAAGGAAAGTGATTTCCTGGCTGCCTACGACCTAATTTCGATCCAGGAGTCGTGGCTGCGTGAAGCACCTATGTGTGAAGGCTATGAAGTCTACTTTAATCCGGCTAAGAAAGGCCCTAGAGGTAGACCTTATGCAGGCCTCATGGTATTAAAGAAATTGGACTCGTCACTACAAGTTTTGGAACATGTGATCCCAAATCCCTACGTGCAGATATTAACAATCAACCTTAAAGAAGACATTAAGGAGAATTTTGAGAACATGACAAATAACCAACAAAAAAAAAAATGACGACGATGACTCTAATCAATACCTATTGGAGTGAAAATATGCCGAACCAGAAAAATTATCTAAAAACCATCATGAATGCAATAGATAAATCTATGATTGAAGACAAAGAACGGCTAATTTTACTAAACGGGGATCTGAATATCAAACTCCTTGACAAGAATGGTAAAATAAGAGATATAGAAAATTTACGAGGTAAAGAAAGTCTCTGGACAAAGGAAATGTGTACTCGTGATATGAGGATGTTAAATAGTCAGACGCAAGGTGATCTAATGGGTGCGAATACATGGCATAGCGGTAAAACAGGGGCCTGTTTAGATTACTGCTTTGTCGGAAACAACACGCTACCCTGGATCAAAACATTTACAATAATCAAACAAGCAAATAGCGATCACAGCCTCTTGAGAACTGAACTAGCATGGAATACTACATTACCACCATCGATGAAAAAATGGAAGGAAACAGAAGTATCCTGGGGAAGAAACCGACTGAGACTTAAAAATCAAGTTATACCGAAGCTGGTAAAAGACTTTAAAGAAGCGGGTAACAAAGGCGATGAGACAGTAGAATATAAATGGCTCCTGGAAGCTTTTGTAGTTAAGTATGATCCAGCAAAAGTGAATAAAATTGAAAGAAAGCATGCGTACGATGATTCTGTGGTCACTAAAAGGAAGCAATATAGAGCAGAACTTAAACGTATTAAAAAAGAAAATTCCCCGGTGAAAGAGATTCTCCTGCGGAAATGCCGGCAAACCTATAAAAACTGGCTGCGCTCGACTCGCTTCTTAAGAACTCAAAGAGACGCGGAAAAAATGCTGGCGGCACTATCTACCAACAACTCAAGAAGTACCTGGGACTTAATTAATAATAGAGATCTAAATCAGTCGGCAATTGGTGTAAATCAAGTCTCAGAGGAGGACTGGTATCGGCACTATAATGAATTGTTTAAGGGGAAAACCATGGGTACACCTCCAGAAAAAAGAAATGAGTTCAGCATGGGATTTTGAGTTCGACAAAGAAGATATACGGATGCTTATTAAAAAGCTCAGCAGTTCCAGGGCAACTGGTCCGGATGGCATTTCCAACAAAAAGCTAAAAGAGAACTGCGGAGATTGGACTGAGTTGATCTATGCCCTTTTCAAAAAAATTGCAAAAAAAAGGCAAATTCCAACAACATGGACGGAGGCGTATATAGTTCCCATCTTCAAAAAGGGGGATCGATCTAACCCCAAAAATTATAGGCCAATAGCCTTGCTAGACTCTATTGGGAAACTCTTTGTGGCCATCCTACTAATGAACTTAAAAAAATGGGCCATAAGAATCAACATCCTAGATGAAAGACAAACCGCCTTTATAAGCGGGGTGGGGACATCTCTAAACCTGTTCTTGTAAAACCTTTTGAAAGCTAAGGCTTTGAAAGACAATGTAACAACTTATCTGGCTTTCATTGATCTTCAACAGGCATTTGACAGTATCAACAGAGAGCGACTATGGTCGAAATTGAGAAACTGGGGATGCCCGAACGCCCTGTTGGCAGCAATCCAAGCGCTGTATACCAATACCTCAATCCAGGTCCAAATTACTACTAATGGAGGGTTATCTAGAAAAATCTATACCACTCGAGGAATCAAACAAGGATGTGCTCTGGCTCCCTTTCTATTTGTTCTCTATATGGCGGATATGAAGACATCCCAAGAAAGGATCCGTGCGTTCCCTCCAAAAGTGAACGGTATGGAAGTCCCGTGGATGTTATACGCAGATGATGCAGTATTTGCAGATCAGACCCCTATTGGTCTGCAACGGAGAATTGAAGCTTTCAACAAATACCTGAAAGAAAATGACATGCAAATCAATGTAAAGAAATCAATGATACTGTGCATGAAATCGAGTCGTGGAAAAAAACCTGCAGGGAAACGACAGATATGGATGCTGGATCAAGAGAAACTTGAAGACGTGGATACTTCCATCTACCTGGGTATTAGGATAAATAAAAATTGCAATGAACAAGCACAATACACCCTTATTCGAGAGAAACTCGCAGCGCTAACTAATCAAGGAATCCTACTGCACTATAGATATGGAAAATTTTCGCTGCAGCCAATTATCACATTTTATAAGCAAAAGGTGGTTGCAGTGTTAACATATGGAGCAGAGGCACTTTTGTCTTTGGGATGGGAAAGCTGGAATCTGTGCGAGGCCTACTTTTGGCGAAGGATCTTACATCTTCCGAATTCACTGCCCTTAGTTCTGATAAGATCGGAACTTAGACTGCAATCTATGATTTCAATCACGGTGTGGAAATCTCTTTCATTATTTCGGAAGTGTATTTTGGACAAACCGGCACAACCATTTAATGTTTTAGCAAGACCTGGTATGCCCAATGAAGATATAATCTTTCAAGAATGGAAGAAGAGATGTGAGGATACCTTAGATCATCTAGGTATCTCACTGGAAATTCTAAAGTGCAATCCTGACAAGGCCAAAAGAATCCTGCGGGAAAAAGACTGGGAGGAATCCCAGGTCACTAAATTGGCAGGAAACTGGGCTCACAACATCGTCTGGGAACGCAAAGCATTAAATATTCTCCCACCATATCTTCAGAAATTTCCATCTAAACATTATAGAGATCTGCTATTACGATGTAGATTAAATATCTGGCATTCCCGAGAGGTTAAGCTGAGAAGAAGGCTCATTGGAAAAGCATCAGCGATTTGCAGGTTCTGCAAAATGAAGGACCAACTTGAATCAGTGCGACACGTGATGCTAACATGCCCGGTTCTGATACCAAAGCGATTAGCGTTTTTGGGCAACTATATAAACAACATCACGATGGAAACAGAAGAAGAATACTGGGAACGCCTTCTAACAGCGGATAAGGTGGGTCGTACTATTGACGCACTAAAGTTTGTCGAATCCCTAAATCTGGACCAGGAAGAAACGGAAATGGAGGAGAGATAGGAGCCCCAAAGACTACTGGGTGCATCTGTTACGGTAAAAGGCTTCCATTGGAGGGATAACTAAACCGATTGGAACTCAAATAATACTTTAGTAGAGGAACTTTGGACTCTTGTTTCTCGGACTCTTATTTGAGGTTATTTGAGGTTTGTTAAAGGTTTACCTATGATTAACCAATAAAACAATAAAAAAAAAAATAAAAAAAAATAATCGCAATCTGTAGCCCCGTAAATGTCACCATCGCATCTATAATGAGTGAGTTAATTTTCTATATTGTTTCATGTAGATTCAGATCTGGGTTCCCGTAGATGTTTATAATGAGAATAACTAAATGAGAGGGACTAACTATCTCCAGCACTATTGCAAGGACACAATGTGATACGTGAGTACAATCTATTATTTGCATATCTTTGCCGTTTTTGATGGCAATAAGGAGCCCCCGGATGGACGCCCTCTCAGTCCCTTGGTGGCCAATTCGAACCGAGCATCAAAACCACCCAGCATAAATGGGCAAGTCATCCATGTCTCCTGGATGCAAATAATTGAAAACTGGGCTAGTCGCTGACAGAGTGCTACAGAACTACTTGAATGTGCATGGCCTCGGGAGTTCCAGAACAGCAAAGACAATTGTTTGTTCTGTTTCAAGGTTGGACTTTAAAGCTTTAAGTTGGAAAATGGAATCGGGTAAAGTTAACGCCAACCTTCTCCAACTAGGATCTTCTTCTTCATTAATTTGATCCCTGCCATTTCTCAGATTGCTTACTCCGTCCTGTGTGCTTCCTGTCCTACCTAGGCCCAGCTTGCCATGTTGTGGGATTGAGAATCCTGGGCTAAAAGTCAAAATGTCATAACCCAGTTTATTAAATTGGTTTACGTCCAAAAGCAGCGCGTCATATTCTGGCAGTGAATGCAGGACGAGTCAGACGTGGTCGTATCGGTCTGGGCGTATAAAGTCCACCAATTTAATGTCTTCTGTTGATAGAAATCTTAAACAGGGGATTTCATAAAGCAGGGCAAGCACCCTCCATCTGTTTAATGAGTCGGGGGCCCCCCATAGCCAAACATGTAATATAGGATGACAATGGGGTCATCCGGATAGCTGGGTTGTCTCTACTGTACTTTGTTTAAGTCACTATCAAAGACCGATTTAGGAACCCTCGCATTCTTTTATGGCGCAGCGTCCATCAGTTGGTTTGCCTCATTGCAATTTGTACCTATAGGTTTTTTGGGAAGGCCTGTTCCTGCTTGTACCATATACCTAGCGTGATTAACCGTGGGGAGGGGGGTAATCCCCAAACCCAGGGTGGTAGCGTCAGCAAAGCGATCCTGACCGATTTGCCCAATTTTCCCTGGGTCCAATTCTCTGCATGCGTTGGCAAAAGGTTAATGTGTAGAAGAGGGGGCCTCGAATGTCCCCCGTCCACTTGTTTTGACTGGCCATATGCTAGTGGTCCCGGGGGAGCAGTAGGCAATGAGGTCGGCAGCTGGTTGCCCAACTTCTGGGTCACAGTATTTCTTACTAAGAGTTCTAATCAATGAATATCGGGGGATGGGTCTCCCACGCCAGAGGCAGGAGCTTGATGGTTACCTGTGAGTCTTTCATGTCTAGGTATGCTAATTAAGTCTTTCTCTGAAGCGTTCATGCGAGCAGATGGCTCGTCTGCCCAAAGGGCGGAGGCTGGCAAGTTATGGGGAGACATTTCACAGCTAGGAGCTGAGGCTATTTCGTTTGTATTATTGTGAGTGACATTTGCGAGGGCCTTTGCCCCATATGTCAGGTGTGGTGACATTTCCTCTCGTACAGCTTTCAGGTCACTCTCTTTAGCATTTCCATTGTTTGTTTATTATTATAACCTCATCCTTTTCATAAATGTTTTCACTTTGTTCCTTGGCACACGAAATAGAAGGTGTAGTGGACTTCTCCCCTCTCTCTGTCTTTTTTGAAAATCTTAGATACCACCCCCACAATTTTATGGCTTTCTTGGGTCAGGCCCCAAACGGTGAAGTCGTTAAGTTTCCCCCCTTTTTATTGCCTTTTGTGTTTCATCTCGTCTGTTAAAGTGTTATTGAGTGCTCTCCTGGTACCTGGGTCGATGCAGGCCTCATTGAGGGGTCAAGTCCATAACTGATGTCCTCACAGTCCAGCGTTTCCTCACTGAACAAATTTCTCCAGGGGTTGCAAGTGGGCTTATTTGTTATCTTACTGGAGACAGATTTGTTATTTTTAGACTTTTATTTCCGTGTCTTGGGAGGGGGAGAAGGCTTCCTCTCAGGTTTGGGGTGGCCCGCCAGCCGCAAAGCATTCTCGCGATTGACATTTGGTTTGTTTACCTCTAACGCAGCTTTTTGGAATTCAGGAATTGAGTGTCGTTCACTTGACCCCCCCTGCATTCCCCCTACATCCGGCAGTGTTGGTTGCACTATACATGAACTTCTCTTTGTGCTAGTGCTGTTGTACTTTGCACATTAGCCAGTCCTATGAATATTGCTCTCAAACTTTTAGTATGGTCCTGAAGTTCATTCAGGGTGAGGCGTTGCAGCTTGAAATCCACCCCACCCGTTTCATCTCCTCCCGGAGCTGCCTCTGGCAGCTGTGCCAACGGGAGTCATCCCGCCCCTCATCCTGCCCCAGCGGGTGCAGGGACATGGCGAGGAGCGGGATCATCCCGTCATAAAGGTCAGTGGGGTGCCCAAGAAGGACCATTCCATTTCCGTCTCCCAGCAAACCTCCTGACACACGTCCCCCAAATGTACGCCCTCTTCCACCGTTAATCTCTGTGGGCAGATACCCGAGTCAATGAGGAGAGGTGACTGTTCGCTGTCACCGAGTTCGAACAGCATAGAATCACTTGGGGCGGGCGGTGAAGGGCAAGGGAGAGGGCGAGAGCCATTCTCAGAGTGTTTTTTTACTGAGTGAAGATGAAGGGCGCGGAGAGTATGTCCTCATACATCCGCGTCCCCAGGTTCTTGTGCCGGGCCTCATTGTAAGAGGACACAACAGGGGCGTAACTGAGAAGCGCCAATTATACTAGTTACTGTTAACTGTTTCCTTGGCAGTATAGTAGAGTTAACACTTCAAGGTAGGTGGAAAGAGAAATATAGAGCGCTGTTTCGTTCCGTTCGCCCGCAAGCCAGCGAACAGGCACCCTCGATGCACTCCGGGTGGCGCGCGTCCCGCTACCTTTAACGGGGTGGATGGAAGAGTGGGCGAGGCTTCACACTTTAGTATCTTTACCAGGATCTACAAGCAGTATAAAGAAAACAGACTATCAGAAATGGCACACATAATCAGTCTATTACTTTTGAATGGTCCATACTATTAGTCCATAAATTGAAGTAAGACTAAAGGTTGTCCCACAATGGCTGCGCAGCTCGTCCAGGCGAACAGGCACTCTCGTTGCACTCTGAGTGGTGCGTGCATGGTGGCACGCGGCCCGCTACCTTTAACGAGGTGGGAGGGAAGAGTGGGCGGGGCTTCACACTTTGGTATCTTTACCAGGATTATTAGTCCATAAATTAAAGTAAGCTAAAGGTTGTCCCACAATGGTTGTGCAGCTCCACCATGCGAACAGGCACTCTGGATGCGCTCTGGGTGGCGTGTGGCCCCCTACCTTTAACGAGGTGGGAGGGGCTTCACACTTAAGTATCTTTACCAGGATCTCACAACTGACACACGCTCAAAGGCAAGAAGATCAGAGTGTCTCAAAGGTAGGTAGATCAGCGTGAGACGGCTGTGCAAGAATTGTTTCATAGAATAGAGGAACATATTTCAAATCCTTAGGCCTAATACAGGTACTGCACCCGACTGAAATTAAATCCTGCGTCCAAAACTGACATCTGCACCCATGATCCTTGGCCTGCCCTTGACTGGGTCCAGCACAGAAGGTGTCCCCAACAGAATTCAGAACCTCAGCAGTGGTCACCGGTGAAATCAGAGTGATTTAAAACACCTGTTTCTCGACCCCTTTTGCCCTCCCTCCATAGTGTTATATAGGCTTAAAGACCTGTCCCTAATTCTTTACTGACTTAGATTGGTTTTGGTCTAGGCAAGGATTCCCTTCTGGGCCTACCTTAGTGTACTGGGATTGTATGATAGGCTTACTTAAAGTGTCCCTAACTTTTTAGAGCTCTGAATCACAGCCACTGGCATCGTCCAATCACTTAATAAACCTACCTGAAAAGTATATCTTTTGGAAATCATGACTTTAGGCACTAGGTACCAATCCATCTCAGGGCTAGAACTGTTTTAGTTTGTGTTTTATGCATCTGACTAGACTACTTACCTGTATTACATTGGTTTTGCATCCTCTGTTTTCTATCTTCTCATAAGAGTGAACGTATATATGTATTTTATCCTAAGTGTGTGACAATATTTGCCTAGATGTTTAATAAGTGTATATTTTAAAGGCCCAACAAATTGTTTCTGATGCTTGTTAATCTGCTTAGAATCACATGCTGTGCATATCGTCCGACATCCAGTGGTAACCGCAGACTATTGCATCTTGTCTTCCGGGGACCGAAAGGGGACGTCGGCATAGGCGTGTCTGTAACACTATCGCTATTGTGACGTGTAGTGTACCCAAAATCCCTCATGTGCCGAGGTCCCTCAGATAGTTTTTTTCCACCCAGATAACTGGTCGCCCTATAGCAGAGCTCTTACATAAGAGACATTGTTTATCTTTATACCGACTTTGTAGGCTATTCCCTTATAAGTCACTTCGACAGCGATTAAGAACTTCGACGAACACTGTAGGAAGTTTCTACGGCAGTGGCTTTCGGTGCCTAAGATCTGGCGGCTGAGGCATCCACATGGCTGGGCCCTCTGGCCGGCCTACACAGTAGGGAGGGTGGGGTCGGGCTGACCATATCTTTCGTTATGTCTTTCATCTTTACCCTGTAGGTCTGGTCATCCTTGTTTGTACCTTTCGCTATGGAAAGGACTCCATTTAGGTTCTGCCCTAAGTGTAGGGTCAGATACCCGTGGTAAGACGAGAACAGAACGTGTAATTCTTGTCTCCCCTTAGATCACGATGAGAAGCGGTGTGCGGCTTGTAAGCTCCTTCAGCCTAAGACACTTAGGAGCGCTGTGTAAAGCGGTGGGCTGCGTACGGTATGTCGCGGGCTGAACCATACTCCCCCACCGCCACACCCACCGAAAGTGACAGGGGCACCTCGGATGACCAAACATCCGTATCGGATGTTATAGACCTTGAGGCGGACACTATAGGTCCGCCACACCCGTCCCCGACCCTTCAAGGCCTGACACAAATCACACTTCAGGGACAACACCCGGCGACAGGGACGTACAAAAACCGCAACACACTAAACACACAACCCCGCCACCAATTTCGACATTTCTGTCGAAAAAGGTGAAGGCGCCAACAGGGCCATCAAAAATTTCTCCGGATTCCTCTGATCGGGTAGATCAGCATCCTTCCCCGCATCCGCAGCAGCGTCTTGCGACTGGGCACTCCAAAAACAAGGGCGCTATCCCTAAATCGGGTTTACACGCCGAAGCGCGTTCATTCGACGCTCCGACCGTTTCTAAAGGCCTAAAACCTACTACTAGGCCTCCAGGTGAAAAATCTACCGCTAGGCCCTCTACCACCGCGATAGGTGGTAAATCTTCCGATAAGCCTTCGAACCTGTTAACTCACGCCGATTCGGCAGAGATTGAAGACCGCATCCCTAGAATTACTTTAGCGGTTGGGCTGTTACCTACACTGTCAAAACACATGGGGCAGGCCGCAGACAAGTCTAAAGACACGCCATGGTGCCCCGATACTCACAAAAACTACAGGGACAGTCAGGAGCCTCTGTCCAGCACCCTAGGAGTCGAATCTTGACGCCAAAGGGCGGAAAACAAAGTTTTTCCACCTTTAGGCCTTTTGGTTCCTCTAAGTGGACAAGGGAGAAATTTGAAGGGTGCATGGATCATCTTGAAAAAATGTTCTTTTTTTTCTGAACAGCCTTCCCCTAAGAGATCTCGTGGGGAACCTGTTGTAAGATCGGCTTCACATTTTCAAGAAAATCTTGACTCTCAGCCCTCGGTTTCTGTCCATCAGGAAGAGGTGGTCCAGATGGACACTTATCAAGACATCTACAGCGAGGAAGAAGACCCTTCCTTCCTGCAGGACTACACTGAGGACCAGGCGGATGCCATGGACAACTGGGAGGAAACCCAGCTAGTTGAAATGGAGCCATGGACTCTTCCCCACACAGGATCAAGACACTGTTTTATGCCTGGATTCTCCTCCATCCACCCCGGCTCGTCAGGCCTCGCCTGTAGATGACCAACTGGCCTTCTATGCCATCTTAAGGAAGGCAGCAGATCACTTCCAGATCACTACTCAAGAGGCGGTACCCGAACAAGAGTTTGTGGAGGACATTCTCAAGGAGAAACCCCCTCAAGCCAAGCCAATCCCCTCCTAAATTCTGTTAAAAGAAGATTGGCCCCCTCCCTGGTGTCGCCAGCTCAAACCAGGGCAGTAAACCCAAGAGTGGAAAAGCTATTTCGGCCAGCCCCTTCGGACCCTCAATATATTAAAGGCCACATCACCCCCGACTCCTTGGTAGTGACTACCACCTGGAAACGGGCAGGACTACCCCTTGCTACGCGGGAGGCCCCTCCGGACAAAGAATCCAAGAGGTTGTACGCACTAGGTAAGCGTGTTACCTTGGCAGCTGCATACACCACACGCATAGCGAATAACACCACGCTGCTGGCGAGTTATGCAGACGCTCAATAGAACCTGGTACAGGAAGGTCTCCAGGAGGTTCCTGAACCCATTAGGTCCAGGCTTCTCACTATTGTGGCCGAAGGCAGGCAGGTTAACCAGAATATCATCAAGAACACTCTGGACACTGCTGAGACAGCAGGCAGGTCTCTGGCCCAGGGCTCTTTACGCAAGCGGCACGCTTGGCTTCTTAACTCTGGGTTCAAGCCTGAAATTCAGGCCGCTCTTATCAACAAACCCATAGAAGGGACCAATCTCTTCAGGAAAGCGGTTGGCGATACCCTGGAGACGGCCAAGAAAGAGCATGAGACTCTTAAGGCCTTGCAACAGATAACTCAGAAACCTTCCTCCCAAAGGGAGGTGGTTCTCGGCGGTCCTTTCAAGGGCAGTCCTGTGCAAATCAGAACTACTACAGCACTGGAAACTATAACTCTGGACAAACATCAGAATGCCCCGCCTACTACCCACCAAGGGGTCAGCGACGCTGCAAAGGCAGAGGTAGAGGCCCCAATCCCAGAGGAGCCGCAGCCTCTGGTCAGAAATGACCTTCAGATCCAGGTCCCCTCCCATGTCACCCTGGTCGGGGGGTGTTTAACATCTTTCCTCACGGCATGGGAGGGGCTAACTTCAGACCAATGGGTTATAAAGACGGTCGCCCATGGGTACTGCGTGGAATTCGCCCAACCACCACAGTTCAGACCACAACGCTCACGGCGCCTCTCACTGGACCATCTGCAGATCCTGAATCAAGAGGTGGAAGTGCTGCTGGGAAAGGACGCCATAGAAGCCGTCCGTATTTTTCAGGTAAACAAGGGTATTTTTTTAGTGTACTTCCTTGTACCCAAAAAGGACCTCACCATGCGCCCTGTTCTAGACCTGCGCCCAGCGAACAAGTTTATTAAACCTCAAAAGTCTCGTATGGTAACGCTACAGGAGGTGATCCCACTGTTGAAACAGGGGAACCACATGGCAACAGTGGACGTGAAAGATGCATACTTTCATATTTCAATGTTGCCAGCGCACAGGAAATATCTAAGGTTCATGATAGAGGATAGGCATTACCAATTCAAAGTGCTCCCCTTCGGCATCGCCTCAGCGCCAATGGTGTTTACAAAGGTCCTGGCAGTAGCGGCAGCACACCTGCGCAGACTGTCCGTCCCAGTTTACCCTTACTTCGACGACTGGCTCATAACAGGGGACTCTTACGACACATGCTTTTTGAACGCCGTGAAGACTGTAGACCTTCTGTTCAGTCTGGGATTCTCCATCAACGAGACAAAATCCAGTCTAGTCCCCAGTCAAGTAAAACAATTTCTGGGGGCTCTAATCCGGACGAAGGGCGGCCCCGTCTTCCCCTCCAACGAGAGGGTTCAGAACATGCTTTTTCAGATCCCTCAATATGTAGTCGGGAGGTGACGGTACGCAAAGCCATCGCTTGCTAGGTATGATGGCGTCATGCATATACTTGGTTCCCCACACGCGGCTGCACATGCATCACATGGAAGAGTGGCTCAACAGCCAGTGATGTCAGGCCAGCGAAGAATGGGAAGATCTGGTAGTTGTCTCGCCAGCCCTCGTTCTCTCTCTACAGTGGTGGTCGAGGGAAAACCTCTTGAAGGGGAAAACCTTCACCACCCTTGGAGTGGAAGCCACTCTCACGTCAGACGCATCTCTCACGGGGTGGGGGGCTCACCTGCTTCAGCAGACAGCGCATGGAGTGTGGTCCCCACAAGTAGCATCCAGCCATATAAATCTACTGGAGCTATTAGTAGTGTTCAAGGCATTGGAAACCTTACAGACACTACAAGGGAAGACTGTGCTGGTTCTGACAGACAGACAGCACCACAGCCATGTATTACCTGAACAAACAGAGAGGCACACACTCTCCAGGGCTATCCCTGAACATTTGGCAGTGGGCTCTCAGGCACAAGATGTTCCTACTGTCACAACATGTTCCAGGAGAACTCAATCTTCTAGCGGACGTGATCAGCAGAGATTTCCCACTGCCCACAGAATACGAATGGCGTTGTGTCCAACGTCTTCGCAGAATGGGGCTTCCCAGAGATAGACCTGTTCGCAACTCAGGAGGACGCCCAATGCCAAGACTATGCCTCCAGGTACCCCCAGAACCGTCTCTGGATAACATGGTCAGGGAAATTTGTTTACGCTCCCCCCCCCCCCCCCGACTCCCCTACTCAACAAGATAGTGCACAAGAGGCACCAGGTACCAGTCACCATGATATTGGTAGCCCCCATGTGGGCCCGCCAACCCTGGTTCGCTCATCTAATGGAAATGTCCTTCTCCCCACCAGTTTAACTACCCTGCCCGTACAACATGTTGTCTCAGGACAGGGGGAGACCCTACACCCATGCCCACAAACTCTGAACTTAGCAGCCTGGCTCCTGAGGCATAGAGTTTGGACACCTTCAGCTCCCTCAGAGATGCATGGACATTCTCAGGGAGGCCAGGAAACCTAACACCCGCTATTGCTTTTCCTGCAAATGGAAATAGTTTGTCATCTGGTGTAATACGACGGGTGTCAATCCTATCGATTGCTCAGCCACACACATTGTGCTGTACCTAACCCATTTGTTAGACACAGGGTTGGTCTTCAATTCCTGAAAAGTTCATCTGGCTGCTGTTGCAGCATACACCACGTCACAACAGAAGGTGTTGTGGTGGAAAATACCAGTGATTAAAGCTTTTATGGAAGGGGTTAAGAGGATGTACCCTCCCATTTCTCACCCAGCTCCTGGATGGGATCTAAATGTGGTTTTAACCAGACTCATGGGATCTCCCTTTGAGCGAATGCATAAAGCAAGTTTAAAAGACCTTACTTACAAGACGGCCTTCCTAGTGGCTATCACTTCTATTAGAAGGGTTAGTGAACTGCAGGCCCTTTCTGTTCTAGACCCTTTTGTAACAGCCCACATGGATTAGGGAGTGCTGCGCACTCACCCCAGATTTGCACCTAAATTCATCTCGATGTTCCATGTGAACCAATCGATCGAACTACCTACCTTTTTCCAGAATCCCACTAGCATGGCTGAAAGAAGCCTACACACACTAGATGTTCGCAGGGCAGTCATGTTCTACCTGGAAAGAACTAAACCACTGAGAAAAACAAACCAATTTTTTGTTTCAGTGGCAGCTGGTAGAGAAGGGGATCCTGTCTCTAAGTCCGCTATCTCAAGGTGTATTGTCAAATGCATCACACTATGTTATGCTCTTGCTAAGAGAGAACTGCCCTTCAAGCCTAGAGCACACTCTACTCGGGGCACTGGGGCTTCCATAGAATTCATTTTTGCAAAGCGGCAACCTGGAGTTCTGTACACACCTTTACAAAACACTGTTGCCTAGACACTCATTCTAGGTCTGATTCTCAGGTGGGAGAAGCAGTAGTAAGACATCTTTTCTCTACTGTTCCTTCTCACAACCCACATCCAACTCCGTGTACTGCTCGCTAGTCTATGCACAGCATGTGATTCTAAGCAGATTAACAAGCATCAAAAGACATGCATTACTCACCGTAATAGCATTTCTGATGATTGTATCTGCTTAGATTCACATGCGCCCTCCCTACCTCCCCGCTCGGGGTGGAAGGCACATAGACGTCTTATTACTTTCTCTCTTCTTGTACTCACTCACAATAGCCTTGGGCTCCCTCATGGCAGAAAAAAAAATACAATCGGAGGGACCTCGGCACGTGAGGGATTTTGGGTACACTACACGTCACTATTGGGATAGTGTTACAGACATGCCTATGCCGACGTCCCCTTTGGGTCCCCGAAAGACAAGATGCAATACTCTGCGGTTACCACTGGATGTCGGACCATATGCACAGCATGTGAATCTAAGCAATTACAATCATCAGAAATGCTATTATGGTGAGTAATGCATGTCATATGTTTGTATTTACATGTCTAACTGGAATTACTGGAGTGCTCTGTGTGTGCCTCATTGTAGCCCCAGACCACTCTCACACCCCTCCTGAGTCTAAGCCTTGCACCTCTGCTTCCTACCTTGATTGGGTTTGGCTAAACTTCAGTGTCTTCATGTTCACCATAATACAAGAAACGTGTGTGTCCTTGACCATTTGCGCGTACACCACAATTCTTATTACAAGTCTGTAATATCCTTCAAATATTAAACATTTTAACAACACAGCTAGAAGTTATCAATATGTCTTTTTTAATAGTAGTATGCTGGTAGCGTTCCAACACGTGTCTCTACCTTCCCATGAGGTTTACTTCAGGGCTACAATACCACTACATATTTATTATGGTTACAGCAACCAAAACAAGTCAGATTCATACATTGCGAAATGATTTTGCATAACGATTCCACCACAATGGTACAGTATCATCATATTCCAGCATGGGTTATAGAGAGGACCAAGAAGAGACATAGAACAAACTTTTATGCATATATATCCCCCATACACTTTCTAAACTCTTCACTGTTATACATATGTAACCCCTATACAGTTCTCTGACCCTTCTCCTTCCACCATTACCATGTATTCACCACAACCAAGCGACAACGTGTGCATGCCTACATCAATGCATTGGGTACTGGTGTCCTACACCTATTCATGAAAAACTACAAAAGTGCCCAAACCTCTCTTTGGCACTTTGTATACTAACTGTTAATTACTGTTTCTTGATTCTGACTGTATTCACTCTGAGGTTTTCCAAAATTCCCTGTATAGGAAAAACACAAAGCAACATACCAATTTCTAATTACACTATCCTCTAAAGCACCTCATGTCCACAACAGCAATACTAATCACCCCTTTACCTTGTTAAGTTCCAGCCGATTGCACATCTCCCCTCTGTTATCTTGCACTTGTGCGCTCATTATCATGAAATTGCTCTCAAATACCTAGAACGTATTTCAAGGGCACCATTGCCTCTCATATCTATAACCACTTTCCAGGACCTAATCTACTTTGAGCCTTAAAATATTTCATTGCAGCACATCGATAAGCATCCTTATCGTACGTGTTGCCTGCCAAACGTCAGCAGTCAAATTCCCCAAGCGGTTTAAGCTCCTAAGATTCTCATACTTATAGTCTGTCCATATATACTATAGCGCACATTGCCACATCTCACTTACTATTCTATGTGCGCGGTCGCGCACCAGGTAGCTCCATGGCTCGATCTGCAGTGATCCGCACAACTTCAACTCCAACTAACAATGCGAGCGGAATAGATACCATCTTGGTGGAGTAGAGCCTAATACATAGCGACATATTGTTCACCATAATAGGTTGGCTTCCCAAAATCCATCCCAGGGTGGAATTTGGAGATCTACCTTAACACTTGTTTACATGTAAACCTGCGTTTATAGCTCTGTTGTGTATTGAGGCATGTTCAATAAATCTAAAATGATTCAACTAATTCAACAGCCTTTATCAGCATCATTAAATATAATACACTCAGACTATTTAAACCTGATCATGGTCAAATTTGTTGAAATCTGCTGCCATTGCCCCCTGCCGACTCTCCTGTTACTGTACTGCGTGAAATCAAAATGGAGCTGGCTTCCGGAAGTGAATTCCTCATAGGATTTGAGAGCACCTCTGATGAGGAAGATGATTCCTTATGTTTTGTGCTAGAGTTCTTCGAGAAAAGACGAGTTGGGAGATTTGGCATTGAAGTTCCATGCCCTATGATGACTGTTGAGGCCCTGGGCTCAGCTGCTAATAAAGTAGACACTTCTTCAATGGGTTGCATTCTCCGACAGATTCCTCCTCTTGATGGATCATTCCCCTGAGCATCAGCTGCTTGGAAAATTCAAGGGGGCGTAGTGCGGCTCATCGCAGTCTCCTTGTTCTCATTTCTTGACTGCGCCACTCCTGGACTCCAGATGTGACGTCCGTGATCGCATACATTCCATACAGTACGTCCCTATAGCCCAGTTCCTTTTTTCTGCATGCTCGGCATGCAGATAATGGAACACAGCTAACATTTTGAAATTATTTTGGCTTTAGTATGTTGGTCCCCAAAGTTTTGGGTTTCTAGTGCTGTCGCGACTGCAGCTCAAAGATGTCCATCACGAACCTGCACATCATCTGTGTGTGGTGTCTGGGAGTGGAGCACAATACAAAGCAATGCGGTTCCTGTCAGTCTATGACCTCGAAGGACCTGAGGGAATGGTCTGCTGAACTGGCGATGGGGGGGCCATCTTCCAACTCTCCAGCCAGTTTGGCCACTAAATCCTCAGGTATTGACACCGAGGGGACAACCCCCAAGAAAAAGCAGAGAAGGCAGGTGGCACAAGATTAAAAAAAACGCTTTCTAATGGCTTCTTTCCTCCAACGTATTCCTCATCTATGACAATCCTATCCCCAGCGCAGCTGTTCTTCGAAATTGTTCCCCCGCCTGAGTGCAACGCGACTCCGCTTTGGCTCTGTCTGACATGGTGCTGGGGTCCGTATATATTGAGGCGCTTCACCATGTGACCTCAGTTCTTTTTTTCCATGCACTCTGTTCGCTGATTCGAACACGTTTGCTTAGAAAAGCAAATATTTCTCTACACCATGCTGACTCTGGCAAAAACCTTGGGGATTCAAGCCTTGTGCTGATTGCGACCGACATATATTTGCTTCGTATTCACACCGGATCAGCCTTTTTTTTTGGGTGAGCATCATGACACCCATGATTGCAGGTCGTGCCAGTCTATGCACCAGAAGGCCCTCTGGGAAAGAGCCTCAAAACTCTTTTCATCCACATGTCTACTCGAGGACACACGATGCAGAGCGCTGTCCCACAAAAAAAACGGCTTTGCACAAAGAAAAAGAAACAATGGACGAGAAACAAAAGCACTGGGAGAGGTCCTGCTCCCCAAGTGGTTCCTCTCACCGTCACTCTTCTTCATCCTCTAAGAAGAGGAGCCACCACTCCAGGGAGTCAGTGGAAAGGTAGGTTCAGGAGGTCTCTTTCCATACCCAGTCCTCCACGAAAGAGGGTTGAGAGGCACTTTGCCTTAAGATGGACATATTTGCCACTGTGCCTTCGGCCGGGGCACCAACAGGTTCCACAGCATCTGTTGCGACCAGCAGGGCAGGCGCTGGAGTCCACTGCCTCATGCCTTTGAACTCGGCCTGGACATGCTGATGACCGAAGGGTCCAGACGACCCCGCCTACAGGGCCCAGTCTCGATCTCCTAGGCGCCAGTCCCAGAGGAATTTTATGGGGAAGTTGAGAATGTGTCTGGGCCAGCGAAGGACCTGAGGATCGCCAGTGGCCTGGACACGTTCCCAGTGATGAATATCTTGCCAGCTCCCACTCTGGTCAAGGCTCAGGCTGCTTTTCAGCAGATGATGGCCAAGGTAGCCGAGATCTTGGGGCTTTCTGCACCATCCAGATCCAAGATCCTGTACAAGCTTTCATATTTCCTGCATGATGCCCCTAAGGAGATGCTGCTGCCCTTCAATGTTGCAATGGAGGCGCCTGTAATGGAAGTTTGGGAAACACCTGTCTCTTCTGCGGCAGTTATCATGGCTCTGGTGAGGAAACGCTTGCCTACAGGTTAAAGTGTACGCCCTCTAATGTGCTTGCTGACCTTTTTCATCCATTGTCAAAAAAGTGGGCGCTGCTCCGGCGGCTCTCCCCCAAAAGATCTTGAGGCATTGCCTGAGCCCGCAAGCATCTCCACCTTCTCTTCTCTTTGACTAGTCTCAGGCTCGTCCAATGAGTAAGTCGATTAGTCCAGCAAGGCCAATGAAGTCGGACTCCAGGGCTCCTCAGCAGGACAAATCGTGGGAAGCGTAGGCCAAGGTTTTTTAGAGACTACACTTCCGACAGGCGGACCACAGGGGCCAGGTACCACAGTCAATTTTCGAGGGGTATGTTTAGGGGCGCCCGCCCTACCTAGAATCTTTAGTCAGTAGCCTGGCCGCAGAGGACCAGAGAAGCATGACGATGGGGAAAGCCACACCACCTGAGATCTCCACCTCCATGCCGACTGGTGTGATAGACTGAAGAATCTCATCATTACTGGAACAAGGGCCTTACTTTCCATCTCGAACTGTCGTACTTTGTAGAGGCTGCAGATGAGCTGGGCCTTCCATCGTTAGGTCGACTGACAGTGAGGCGTTATTGGTCTTAACCGACTTTGAAGTTGTAGTCCTCACATCTTTAGGTGGTCTAGGCGCCTGCTCACATTGGGAATTTATCCCGACCAGTCTCACTGCTTGCCATCACAAATCCTTCCAAGAAAATCAGTTTAGAACAAAGCATGGCCAGTACGGTGGTATGGTCCTTGGCTGTGTCATTCAATTGCTCGTAAAGGTTGGTGAACGGTGCCAGGGCAATAGTTAGTGTTGACATAATTGTGAAAAGGTCAATTTTCTCCTTCTCCTTCTTGTTCTCCATCGTTAGTTGTTGTGGGTCAGGGTGAGTTTTCGGGGGCCATTTGAAGAGTAAGGCATCTGGTTAAGCTAATGACCGAGGGGGAACGAGCTCGAAGGAGTTCTCTGAGAGGTGACTGGCAACGTTTTTGGACCGTCACAGAGATCCACAACTAGTACTACGGGCCCTTCCAAGGGGATTGCAACGATGTCGGGCCTCGGGGGATCGAGCCCTGGCCTTGCAGCCCCCAGTGGCTGACAGGCCCTATTATAGTCATGAGCTGGAACTTCATTAACAGGGGCCTCACTCCTGGCCCTTGTAGGCGACAAGGACCCAGGGGGACTGGGAAGGATCCTGGGTGCTAATATAGTTTTTTTTGTTATGGGAGATGGTGACGTCTCATTCAGAGACCCCAATGGGGAAGGAGCAGTCCTATTTGGCCCCAGCCCGGAGGGTGGCAAAGGTTGGGCTCTAAAAGAGTGACGGGAGCATGAAAGTTAAATGGAATAATCAGTGGTGGCACTGCCACAATTGGCCCAAGTGATTTCTCCACCTCTCGGGGGGGGAGGTGGGGTGGGCAAATCCAAGATTCGACTCACTCAAGAATGTCTGCATTGGAGAGATCACCCAGCGGAGTGACAGAAGGCTGGGGGGTAATTTTCTTTTTAAACATGGAGGGCACCAAGGCCCCTGAACTAGCGCTTTGTGTTGTTAATTTGTGAAAGATAAGGCTTTGCATAAATGAAAGTGGTTTCGATGCCCCCGGGGTTTTGGCCCTGGGGCCAAAGACGCATTTAACCTTAGGAGCAGTTGGCCAGTCGCCAATGTCTGTGGGGTCAGTCATTGTGGGTTTATTTCCTAAAGTCTTTCCCACCAGTGTCTGCCCTGCTTTTGGGACACAAGAGTCCAATCCCAAACTGGCCGGCCCTTGGCCTGAGTCTTCACCCGTCGCCCCATTCAAGAGGACCGGGTTCGCCCCCACACAAGAAGGAGGCCACTGGCGAGATGAGCGAAGGAGCAAAGGCCTCTGGCTCAATGAGGGGTGTCTCCATGCACAGCTGAGGAAGGCATGGCCTGGAATCAAAGATGGCAGGAGGACTCTTGTGGACTAAAGCCCTTATGGTTGTTGAGGGGCCCATGGGGAAGCAGGCCGGGATTGGCCTAAGTTGAAAATCCGGGAGCGTCGTTGAGTCTGCAAGCAAAGGCGGCAAGTGAGCGAGAAGCATTTCGTTTAACATAGAACTTTGATGAGGAACCACGCTGATTTCAGCGCTAGGGTTGTAAGAATTGGCATGACAGAAGCAGGTGGTGTGATATCTTGCTCCGGTAAATGTTCGGCAGGCTCAATTGGACCTGCCACAGCCTGGGCTTCTTCCGGGTTTCTAGGCGACACATTAAGCCCCAGGTTTCCCTGTCGTTTCCGGGGTCCCAAAGGGATAGATGATAAACACAGTTCCACGGTTAGTGGACTAATACTTGGGGCACCCTGCAGAGTGTCGGTATGATGCAAAGAGGGTGAGCAAGCAGGATTACGGGGCGAGCAAGTGGGAGATTGAAAAGTTACACGTTTCTGTTTACTCGCCCACTGCTTGTTCGAGCCCCTGCCGAGTTTGTGCAATGTCGAGATGGAGAGGTAATTCCTGAAGGGGAAGGTATTCCACGGTCCAGCATAGTCAATTGTTTGGCGCTCCTTAGGAGCATTGCCTCTTCCATCGAATGCTAAGCACCGGACAGCAGACACTCTACCACACTCTGCCGCGCTTCCCTATGCAGGTGGTATTAGAGCGAGCGCAGGCAGGAGGGGGAGTGTCTGGTTTATGGCCAGAAGAGAAAGACTCAACCTGTTTTACAGCAGCAGGAGCCCAGCAGGGTGTTGAGGAAAGACTCAGCGAGTCAGTGCGAGTCTCGGCAATGTCCGTGAAAAAAGTCCAAGTGTATTTTTGAAATACACTAATGCAGCAGCGTAATAAGGACAGCACACCAGACACACTACCACACAATCTACCGAGAAGGCAGAGATAGCAAGCACAGCCCAAGACCCCCAAGTAGACTCAGAGGCATCCCGCGGTGTCTACAGCAACGCTGAGCTGAGAGGAGACCACAAGGACGTGGCACACCGCAGACAGGCAAACGGGGAAGCCGGTACAAACAGAGATAACCGAATGAGAGAGTTGGGAAGCCTGGAAGTCTGAGAGTACCACAGGCTGACACCCTGAGAGAAATACGCACAGAAAGAGGGTCAGATAGCCTGGTTAACAGTTTAACAACGGCAAGAGAAAGCTTGGCTTGGCGGGAGAGGGAACCAAGCTACCCAAGACGAGAGTTTCTAGTCTGGGACTCACACCCACATATACAATAGAGAATAAGATGGTGGTGGACCCAAAAAGGAAGGGACAGAAATACAGAAGAAATACAGCGTTGGCAGGAGAGTGAGCCAGGCTGTCAATGCACCGTATTAAGAGGCTGGGACTTGCACCCAACTTGAATCCAGAGAATAAGAGCGACCAGGTCCCCAAAAAGAAGAGAGGGAGACACAAAAGGAATACAAGTTTGATCAGAGAGTAAACCAAGCTATCAAAGGAACCAACAGCGAGACAAGGGCTGGCACCCCTATCTAGACCAAGAGAAGAGGAGGGTCGGAGACACTGAAAGAGAAAAAACATGATTCTAAGGAGAACCCTGGGTGAGAGAATAAATCCACCTAGTTATAAACAGCATAGCAGGTCTGGTACTCAACATAAAAAACAACAAAGCGGGACTGGGACCCTACAGGGAGAGACACTTGGAAACCATGGTATTCCCCTGACTGATATCGGCTGAGAGGTAGAGGGTATCCGAACCCCTCAGAGAATAAATAAGGAACCAGCTTTACAGACGGCACAACAGGTCTGGGACCAAACACTTAGAGACTCTGATATTCTCTTGGACAATATCCATCAGAGAAGGAGAGAGAGAAAGAAGAAAGTACTAAGAAAGTACATGGCAGGAGAGTAAACCAAGTTGGTCGCAACCAATACTGCGAGTCTGGGACCCCAACCCATATTAGAAACCAAGAGTAAAGTTAACTTTATTTGTGGTTTCTTGTATGTCAACGTCTGGGCTTGTGAAGTGGAACAAGCCAAAATCCAGTGGAAAGGAGAAATTCCAGGACATTGGAACACCTCATCCGTAAAAGAGGACATTTCTTTTGATTATCACCATCACTGACATTTGGAACCTTTCCTTTGATGAAAGAGTTACACCAGCATCCTTTTGAGAACTATCCTTTTACTTTAGATTCATGTTATTAGTGTTAGGGTCAGAAGTAGGGTTTCGGGACACGACGGTGACTTGCGTTTTATGTTGACACCCTGACAGTTTGAATGCTGTCCTTTATTTTTCTTAAATTTCTTTAATGTATTTATTTATTTATTGTTCGCTTGTTATTCACTTATACAGCAAGTAAATACTGTTTCAAAAAGCCTCAGGGCAAAGGCAAGGGAGTGTCAAACACATTAAAATAAATAAAAATATTAAAAAACAGAGGGAAAAAGGAAACAGACAAGCCTACTATGCCTTGTGAGTATTCAGAAGTTCAGGTGCAGCAAGGGATAAGGCAGAGGGGGTTGGTGCTGAAGTGTCCGTGCTCGTGGGTGAACCACGGGTGAAGTGCATGGTAAGGTGAGTACTACACAGCCTTTTGCCATGTTGTGCCTCCAGTATTCCTTTAATAAAAGTTTGACAATAACTACATCACCTGCATCCAAGCCTTCCTCCTTCACCCTTACAATGCCCACTTCCACATTCCGATTCATCAGAGACACAGGAAGTACCTGAGTAGTCCAAGAGCACTGCCAGTTCGAAGTCCTGTCTTTCCTCTGTGCCCAGGGTTTTCAACAAGCTGATGGTAGTGATGGCAGCTCACCTCAGGAGGGAGGGCATCCATGTGTTTCTCTACATGGGCAACTGACTCATCCTAGATCGCTCACCAAGTGTAGTGTCGGAGCATCTTCTCTGCACATGCACTCTTTTGCACAGCCTGGACTTTTCCCTGAACTACTAAAAGTCTCAGGTTTTCGCAATCCCAGTTTCTCCGATTCATCAGTGCACTCTTGGATACTCCTCTGGGCAGGGAGTTCCTGCCTGAAGACAGAGTGGCAACATGTTTTGGGATTTCTTGTTTTCCAATACTAGGGACGAGTCCCGGCCTCAGCTTCTTGTACCTCCTGGGCCTCATGGCCTTCTGCAGGTTCAGGAGGCGAGGCTGTACACAAGAACGCTTCAGTGGCTTCTCTTGCCAATGGTCGCAGTTTCAGGGCCACATGTTGGACCTTTTACAGGTCTCATACCAGGTGGCTCAGGATCTTTTACGTGGTGGACCGTGTGAGACAACTTGCTGAGAGGTGCGTTGTTTCGTCAAACTTCACCACAGGTGATGGTGGTCAAGGACGCATCTCTGACTGGTTGGGGTCTTCAGCTATCGGACCTGACGGTGAGTGGACTGTGATCTCCCGCAGTCTCTCTGGAACACATCAGCTTGCTACAGATGAGGGAGATCGGGCTGGCCCTGGTTGCTTTCCTCCTCTGTTTCCTCTCACAGTTGCTACTCTCTACCGGCCACCTGGCCAAATTACCCTTTTTCTCTCCGAGTGGGCTGACCTCTCCTCCTCCCTCCTGGCCTCATCCACTCCACTCATCCTCCTTGGTGACCTCAACATCCACCTTGATTCGCCCTGTTCCTCATCTGCACTCTTTCGTGACCTCTGCGACTCACTCTCCGTTTCTATCCTCCCCTCGGGCCCTACTCATTCTGCAGGCCACAAACTTGATGTCTTGATCTCCTCCGACCTCCCCCTCTCTACTCCCCTTACTACTCCTCTCTCCTGGAGTGATCACTGGCTCCTCTCCTCTAATCAATCCATCTCCTCCCCCCAAGCCAAGCCTACCCCAAGACTGCCACCCACCTTCTTGGACATCCGGCCCATAAAGTGTTTGTCAATTGAGGCTTTTGCTGCCACCTTCTCCCCTCCTGAGTATCCGTTTGAAGTCCAAGGCCAAGTGTAATTCCTGGTATGACTCTGACCTAGCTACATTCAAACGTAAGTGTAGGGCGACTGAGAGGAAATGGAGGTCTTCCTGCTCATCCTCGGAAAAACTGGCCTGCCGCCTGCTCCAAAGGCAATACCGCCTTGCTGTCCGCTCTAAAAAAAGAGGCCACATTCAAGCCCGCGTCTCTGCGGCATCCAACAACTCGGCCGAACTCTTTAAAATCTGTTAGGAGCTGGCCAACCCTGCTGCAGTCTCCATCTCCCCTCTTGCCTCACAGGCTCTTTGCAACTCTCTTACCTCTCACTTTAATTCCAAAACTCAGGACATCTTGTCCTCCCTCTCCTCCTCCCCCCTTCCCCTTCCCTCCCCTTTCCCTCCCTGCCTGCTGACCCTCCATCAGACCCCCTGACCGCCTTCTTTCGCCTCCTTTCCTTTTTTCTCCCCTGGATGAGGTTGCTAGACAAGTCTGATCTATGAAAGCCTCTTGAAAACAGGTTCATCCCTGTTCATCTAAAACCTTTAAGGAACACATCTATACCCTCGCTCCAGCCATTGCTGGTTTTTGTAACCATTCCTTTGCCTCTGGATCTTTCCCTTCCCCTCTCAAGCACTCCCTTTTGCATCCTCTCCTCAAGAAGCCTACAGCTGATCCCTCCTCTCCGGCTAACTATCGCCCAATTTCCATTACTCCCTTTCTGGGCAAGCTCCTGGAAAAACTGGCCATCTCGCAGCCTAATCTGCATTCCGACTCTGTTGGCTCTCTCCACGACCACCAATCTGGTTTCAGAGCTGCCAGACGCACAGAAACTACTCTTGTGAACATCCGTGAAGACCTGCTCTCTAACATTCCCTCTGTCCTCATCCTACTTGATCTTTCCTCTGCTTTCGACAGTCAACAATACCATCCTGCTCAATCGTCTCTGTGACAAACCTGGGTATCACCGATCAGGCTCTGGCCTGGCTGTCCTCTTTCCGATCTGATCGACCCTCCCAGGTACAACTTGGGTCCTTCCTTTCCTCTATCTCCCTCTCTTCCTGTGGTGTTCCCCAGTGGTCTAACCTCTCGCCCTGGCTTTTCAACCAATACCTGGCTACCCTCGCCTACTGCATTTCCCTTTTCTGCTAAAACTTACAGTGCTACGCTGATGACATCAAACTCATTTTCAGGCTTCCCTCCGACACCTCCTCTCCTTCCCTCATCTCTGATTGCCTAATCGCCATTCAAAATTGTTGTGCCGCCAACGATCTTTGTCTAAATGCCGACAAGAATGAGATCCTCCTCATTGGTACACCTTCACTATCCTTTCCCCTCACTCTCTCGCCAGCCTCCCTTGGCCCTCCTCCTACACGTACCTGTGAGGCTAAAAATCTCGGGGTCATCTTTGACTCCACACTATCCTTCTCAGCACACATCTGTGACGGCTCTAAAAAGTCAAACTTCCTACTGCACATCCATAGAGGTACTCTGCCTTTCCTCTCCTTCCCCCAAGCTCTGGTTCTCTCTAGGCTGGACTACTGCAACAGCCCCTTTCTTAATCTACCTGCCTTCACTCGCCGCCCCTTACAACTAATCCAGAACAGGACTGCAAGACTTGTCCTTGGCCTCAAGCCCTAGGATCGTATCTCTCCATCTCTGAAAACCCTTCATTGGCTCCCAGTGGATGCAAGGATTAAATGTAAAACCCTCTGTATTGTCCACAAGGCTTTCTGGGGCCTGGGTCCAAAATACCTTCAACTATCCCTCCAGAAATACCTCCCCTCTCGAGCCCTTCGCTCCTCTACGTCTAACTCCCTCAGGGTCAGTCGTTTTTCTAAGAAACAAGCTGGGGGTAGATCTCTGTCTTCGACGGGGGCCTCCCTTTGGAACAATCTCCCGGCCACCTTGAAACTTGAGGAGAACCATCTCCTGTTCCGGAAGCACCTCAAGACATTCCACTTCGCTTCTGTCTTTGCCCTTCTACTCCCCTGCTGATCTGCTTTCTCTCATCGTCACCATGCTCCTAGCCACCCTTTGTCCTACGGGCCAAGGTATCTACTCACCCTCCTGCCCTGCCTCTGAGCCACCCCCTGCACTGGGATCTGTATCTGTAACCATACAATCCCCCACTTTTCTTCTGCACTTATCAGTTATACCCTAACTGACAAATTAGCCTGTTGCCTCTGTCTCTATTTATTTTATTTATTGCTTTTTTAAAATTTGTTGCACTTAGTATTTATTCAGTTCTCTTTTTTGTGCTGCACTTTCCACTGCCCCCACCCCTTCCTCGCACTTTCCCCCTTTTCCCCTTTCCTCGCACTTGCGCTTTCTTAATGTCACTGGGCCTAGTAAGATTGCTATTTTTATTCTCCCTTGTTCCCCTCCTTTTACTTTGTCGCCCTCTGAGCGTGATATAAATAACATATCATATCATATCATATTCCCTCTGTTAAACGCAAGACTGTGCTGATCCTGACAGACAACAATGTGGCCATGCACTACCTCAACCAATGAGGTGGTGTGGGGTCCTTGCCTCCGTGCAGAGAAGCAAGGTGACAGTGTTTCTGGGCTCTGAAGAACAGTGTCTCTCTGACAGCTGCCCATAATGTCAGGAGAGAGAATGTCACAGTGGATGCCTTGAACAAACAGGCTTCATCCTCCCACGAATGGGAGCTCTGCCAGGAAGTTCTGGGGGAAATCTTCTCCTTGTGGGGGACTCCTTAAATGGGCCTTTTCGCATCCAGTGTCAACAGGAAGTGCAAGTTGTTCTACTTCAGGGAGGGAGCTCTGGGGGACACGCTGACAGGCGAGTAGAATCTAGACCTCCTTTATGTGTTCCTTGTCATTCCGCTGGTTCTCAGGTGATTTGCATGTTCCGAACAATGATAATCCTGATTGCTGCGGACTGGGCCCGGAGAACGTGGTATCTGGATAGGCTGGACATGTCCATCTGCCCTGGTGCCTTTATCCTGTCTGCTATCCCTGGTGTTGGATTTTCTGCTATCCTTACCCCATGCTGGCCTGCAGATTGGCACTATAAAAGGTTACCTTTGCCGCTAATTCGGTGTTCAAGAGGTCCCCGGAAAACGGTAATTTTTCCCAATCCCCGCTGTTATGAAGTTCTTGCAGAGCTTGTGCAACCAGTTTCCTCCCTGCCAGTTTTTGTGGTTCCGGCTTGGGATTTGAACTTGATTTTAGAATTTCTTATGAACTCTGTTTGAGCCCCTTCATTCTTGTTCTATCAGATTGCTCATCCTTAAGGCGGTTTTCCTGGTTGCCATCACTTTCTCAAGACGGTGAGTGAGCTCCAGGCATTGTCTGTTGTACCTCCCTATTTGTTTTTAAAGAGAAGGTGTCTTTACGCACGAGACCCTCCTTTTACCGAAAGTGGTCTCGGATTTCCATCTCTCTCAGAAGATCCATCCGTCTGTTTTTTCCCCTTCTCCTCACCCTTCCAAGGCAGAGGAATGATTCCATTGGCTGAACCAGGTGCGGGCCCTTAAGTTCTACGTCTCTCGGACTAGAGATGCTAGGAAAGATGACAAGCTTTTTGTTGGTTATTCTGGCTTGTGCTGGCAGTGTTGTCACCAGGCAAACCCTGCCAAGGTGGATCATTCTCTGCATTTTGGAATGCTATGATCTGGCTGGGAAGGATGTGCTTGAGGGTATCGCAGCCCATTCTCTCAGAGGAGTGGCTGTTACCACTGCCCTGCAGGGAAGGGGAGGGGTCCTTTTCCTGGTCATCTGACAGGCTGCGATGTGGGCATCTTTGAACACATCAACAAAGCATTACTGCTTGGATTCTCTTGCGGGCTAGGACGCCAGTTTAAGTTGGGCAGTCCTCCAGAGTTTTCTGGTTTAAAGTGGTGTCCTTGCTTCATCACTCCTTACATACTGCTTTGGAAGTCTATCATGGATAAGGAATCTGTGGGAGGAAAAAATCCATTAGAAGAACAAATTACTTGCCTCTCAGTAATGTTTTTTCTCTCACGGGTTCCTCGATGCCCTCCCTGGTAGATGGGTTCTACAGTCCCTCAGCATCCAAATGCTAGTGTAAAAGGGTGGAAGGGTGGAACTGAGATCAAAAAGTGTATGTGCTACATCTTGGCTATAGCTATTTATAATAGCATCAGAATACAACACTGCTTATGCATAGGTGACTATATTTAATGGAATCTCAGTGCAACACTGACAAATGCATAAGTAGCACAAACATGTTTCTAATTTTGTAAAGTGAAGAATAATACACTTTCTAAATACTTTTATGGTAAAATTAACTGCCAATTGATGTGAGCAGGTGAAACATAATGGCAATATATACCATCTGAGAGCACTGGTTAATATAGCTGACACACACAACACCGCAAAATAAACTTTTAAATATGTAAATATTTACTGACACTTACTTTCACATCAGGCACACACTCGTCATGTGCACAGTGTGAGTTCTGCAATCAGAATTATAAAAGTATACAATATGGTGGCTTTTATACTTTACAAAATCAATAGCTATGGTAAGCAAAGTAATAAAATGGGCGACACATTTTTACTGCAACCTATCACAGGCATGTACACAATTACAACAGTAACACCAACCAATTGTAAACACGGAAACACACCCACACAACTTTTTTTCCCCTGATAGTCGCGGCTATTCAACCCGCAGCTATAAACACCCTCTTCTAGCCACGGATACATGTACATTTTTTACAAACTCAAAAACAAACATTGCTACCCTTTAAAAGTTCAAATGAGGCAAGGGTAGTGGCGAGGACATGAAATCAGAAATACATATAAAATTGTGTGATCTAACATCCACAGAATAATGATTATTACACAGAAATGTGTGGCTTAATACCCACGGCTATGGATAGCAACTGTATACAAGCGGGTATAGCAACACTCACTGAGGTTACTTGTTTTGTAGCCGCAGCTATCTAGAAACGGCAGAAACAATGCTTTTGTGCACTCCCAAGCCCTCAACAAGTGCCCCCAACATCTCGGTCAGCTCTCCCCACTCCCCTGATGGCCTCCTCCCCTACCCTCTCCCATTCCCCCAATATCACTTGTTTCTGTGACAGTTTCAAGCAAAATGTCAGGTAGCCATGGCTGTGCAATTTGCCAAAATACACAGCGTACCACTGGCCTGTATAACGTTGTGATTACACATGCCCTTGTGGATAGCCACAACTAAGCATGCACACAGTGATTGGTGCTGTGGTAGCTGCAGTTACGTCCTTCAGTTATTGCTGCGATTATCTGTGCAAGCGGCTCTCCCAATCAAATCGCTGTAGCTGCGGCTATTTGTTATTTACATTTTTTTTATTTACATATATATTTATATGTATGTATTCAGTAGTCCTTATAAGTTGTATTTTGAGATATATATATATATACAGTATAAGAGATAATGGGAGAATGTTGTACAAGCATGAATAGATTCTGTAGCAGTAGATTGGGTGGGTAGGGGTCAGGTTGGGTAAGGGTAGTTATGGTATGGGTAAAGTGTATGAATTGGGAAAGGCATGGTGGGGATACAATGGTGGTAGAAAATATGTAGTGGAGTGTAGGTGTGGGTAGTCAAGATTAGGTAGGATGGGAGAGAATAAAGAGGGAGGGAGTATGGTGGGTGGCTGGGGTACACAGGGTGGTGGGAGGCTGGGTGGATGTAAAGAAGGTGGGATACAGTAAGTGCACAGGGGTAGAGACACTATTCATGGCCACAGTAATATGTGCACAGGGATTGTCATAATTTGTACTTTTCAGTCTGTAAAAAAAAAAGAATATATTATTAGTTGGAGAATAAAATCCCAATATGAGACAAGTGCTTGTGGTCTTGTGGGTAAACGTCTACACTGGGAACAAAACAATCTGAGTAAAGCACTGGTACCAAGCTTGCCAACCTCAAATAAATCCAAGGAGTTGCATCCACCTCCCGAAAGAAAGCTACGCTGTCCACCCACATGTGTCCTTTACTTGTGCCCTGAAAAGCTGAAGGCTAAGAAAAGGACCTATTCGCGGAGAAACTCGTCATCATCCTCTCACATGAAGAAGAGAAGCCACCAACACCGGCGCAACTCAAACTCTTCTTCTGAAAGCGGTAAATCGACGGCAGGGCTGGTGTCCAGAGCCAGATAGGAGCATTAAAAGTCCCAAATGTTACAAATGTTCAAGAAGACGGATATGGGTGCGTGCAAGCCCCTGATACTGCAGGCCCCGATAGCACCAGCGGCGCCCAGTGATTCCGGCCCCAGAGCTATACCAGTTTCAACTGCGTCAGTGGAGCCTTCGGGCTTGGCACTGAGCAAAACAGTACTGCCCTCAACACATGGATCTTTCTATGCGCCACAAGTGCAGATTCTCCTCAACGCTCCATCGGTGCCCAAAACTTGTCGGCACTGACTGCCAAACCATCGACACCGACTGTGAAACCGTTGGCACCGACCTCCGTCAAGCTGACTTTCGTGCAGAAGTCTAGGTCAGACTTTTTCAGTTCTATGGTGGGTACCTTGGGTCACGATGAACAAGGCGCCATCAACCCCATTTACTCGGGAGCTGGTGGTACTCACTATTTTGTCGACCAAGCGGACCTGAAAGACTTGGCTGAGGGACTGGACAATGCCAGCGGACTGGACACGTCTCTGGACGTCGAAATGCAACAAGCCCACCCCCATGCCCATACCAATGCAAAATTCATGGCTCTAGTTGATGGGGTAGTGGATACCCTGGGGTTAAACACTCCAGCTCAGCCAGTCCTAGGTTATGCCTTTATGGACATGCTCAGTGAGGGTCCTGCCAAGGAAATGACTATGCCTTTCAACACAGCTATCGCCGATCCCATTGCCATCTTATGGCAGTATCCTTGTACCATACCTCTGGTCAACTCAGACCTTACAAAAAAATATAGGCCGGCAATTGGAGATCCCTCATTCCTCTCACCCATCACCGGAAGGATTGGTGGTACAGGCAGCCACATTATCCACCAGACCCGCTACTTCTACATCTGATTTGCCTTCCATTAGGGAGTGCAAGAAAGTAGATGGCCTAGCGGAGAAAATATTCTCCTCTCGGAGACTTGGGCTTGAAGGCGACCAACGTCTCTTGTTGCTTCGCTTAGTACTCCTTCAGATTGTGGAAGGCAGTTGAGCAAGTGGCCCAGTACATCCCTGAAGGGGGGATGCTGGGGGGGTTTCCTGCAGTTGGTGGATGACGGAAAGGAGGTGGGCATACAGTCTTTGCAGACAGGCCTGGACGTGGCAGACTGTGTTGGACGGTCAATGGGTTCGGCTATGGTTCTCAGAAGGCAGTTTTACCTGCACTCCTCTGGGTTTCTCCCAATGTCCAGAATACTCATCTCGACATTGCCTTTGATGGGGAGAATATCTTCGGCCCAAAGGCTGACAACTCTTTGGAGAAGTTTAAAGAGTCCAAGCTCACTGCAAAGCCGCTCGGCCTAGCTATGCCCCAGCCGGGCTAAACCTGCCTTTAGTTTCTCTTCAACTGGCAGAGGTTATAGGTGCTACATCCCCTATGCCAGGAAGGCCCAGCTCCCGCAAGCCAGGTATGGGCAGAGGCATTTCTACATTTCTAGAAGCCAGCAGATAGCGGAAGCGGCGGCTGAGGCGTCGCCACCCTCAAAGCCGCTTTGATTTTTCCTCCCACAACTCCCCGGTTGGAGGACAGTTGACTGAGCATTGAGCCCAATGGCAGGAGATTACCTTTGACGCCTGGGCGATACAGATTGTGAGATGGAGTTACTGTCTGCCTTTCTTACAAAGGCCTCTACCACCTCCTTGCCAACCGGAGCAGGAGCTCCAGACAGAACTGCAAGACTTGCTGTTGAAGGGTGCCGTGGAAGGGTTACCGCCCGGGCAGAGAGGGTCAGGCTTATAGTCCCAATTGTTCCTAGTACCCTATAAGGGGGAGGGCCTCTGTCCATTTTGGACCTCAGGCTTTGAACCAGTTCCTGAAGAAAGACAGATTCAAGGTGGTGACTTTGAGAGGGATTCTTCACGTTCTTGAGTTACAGGACTGTCTGGTGTCCATAGATCTTAAGGACGCTTAATTTCATGTGATTCATCAGAAGCACAGGAAGTTTCTGAGATTACTCATAGGGACCAAGCACTATCAGTTCAAGGTGCTCCCCTTTGGCTTGACCTGCGCGCCAAGGGTATTGACCAAGCTCATGGCAGTAGTCGCGGCTCACCAAAGGAGATCCAGTGTCCATGTGTTTCCGTACCTGGACGACTGGCTGATCCAAGGGAGATCGGCAGAGAAGGTCTTGTCCTATCTCGAGGACACCTGTTCAATACGCCACAGGCTGGGCTTGTCCCTGAAGTTGCAGATGTCCCACACAACACCAGCTCAGATGCTCCAGTTCATTGGAGCAGTCTTAGACACCCAGGCAGGGAAGGCCTTTGCTCCCGAGGAGAGAGTCGCCAGCGTTGCACAGATGGTGCAACTGTTCCTGAACCATGCCACCTTACCAGCAGCTTCCTTCCTCCGCCTCATAGGTCTCATGGCCTCCTGCATATTTCTGGTGCCAGAGGCCAAGCTGTGTATACGATCTTTGCAATGACTCCTACAAGGTCAGTGGTCCCGGTACTTCAGCACTTTCAGGGTCGTCCTGAGAGTGTGCAGATCTGTGTTTGACTGCCTTTCTTGGTGGGCCAGCAGCAGCAACATGCTGGCGGTGGAACCCTTCTGGCCTCCGTGGCATCAGGTCCGAGTGGTCACTGATGCGTCCTTGAAAGGTTGGAGCGCTCACTGCAAGGTCTTGCAGGTGAGCGGTCTTTGGTCAGCGATGGAGGCCCGGTGGCACATCAACAGGCTGGAGTTGCGAGCCATGGGTTAGCCTTGAACGCGTTTGCACCTTCTATGAAGGGGTAGCATGTCCCGATATTGACGGACAATGCAGTGGCCATGTACTACCTGAATAAGCAGAGTGGTGTCCGCTCGCTCCCCCTTTGCAATGAAGCAATGCAGCTGTGGTTCTGGCTATTGGAGAACCAGGTCTCCTAGAGGAGTTCTTCTCTCTTTGGGGTAACCCAGTGGTGGATCTGTTTACTACAGAGTTCAACAGGAAGTGCAGGTATTCTACTCCAGGGAATTCCGCTAGGGGATGCGTTTCTAGTGGACTGGACCTTTCCTTTCAACTAAGCTTTCCCTCCGATTCCCCTCATTCTATGGATTCTCAGGAGGTTGAGTAAGTTTCGAGCAACCCTGATCCTGCTCGCCTTGGATTGGGCGAGGAGGACATGGTACTCGAACCTTCTAGACTTGACCATCTGCCGACCTCTCCAGTTGCCTCACTGCCCGGATCTCTTAACCCAGTCAGAAGATCGGGTGCTCCACCCGAACCCAGAATTCCTCAGCCTGCATGCATGGCTCTTGAGAGGGTGAGATACAATGTCTGTGGCCTCTCTTGAGGTACTTGAAGTGCTGCTGGCTGCACGCAGGCTGTCAACGAGATCACTGAATGCATGCAGGTGGATACGTTTTTAGGCATGGTGCAGGGAACGCGAGATTGACCATGTCTCTTGCCGCACCACTACAGTAATGGAGTTCCATCTGTCACTAGCCTCTTCAGACCTTCAGGTCACCACAGTCAAAGGATCCATGGCGTCTTTTTCTGTGTTCAAAAGGTCTCTGGACAACAGTCTTTCTTCAGATTCTGGTTATGGCACAATTCCTGAAGGGCCTTGCAAATAAGTTTCTGCCTACTCCCTAGGTTTATCCTAGTAGGGATTTGCTTTTTGTCTAATCCTCTGTTGGCTATTTGACCATCTTTTTCTCACTGGTTTTCCTCTTCAGTGGCTGAACTCAAGGAGGGAGGGGGTAAAGGTGGGAACTGAGGTACTGTGGCGTTCAGAGCTGACGATCCCGCACCGAGTCAAGGCAGATCGACGGCAGAGTCGAGGTCCACTATGCCCTCTGTTGAAGTTTTTCTGAGCAGCTGAAATTGGAGGGAGATATCTATCTGATGAGGATTCTGCAGGAGAAGAATCAATAGAAAGAAAATTACGGTAAGTAATTTCTCCTTCCTGCACATTAGGGCATTCCCAGGCCAGGTGTAAAAAATCTGCATCTTCCTTACTGCATCTTTCACAGCGAGTTGATGTCCCCTGATATATTTTCCCTAGTCTGATCGGGGTATGATAGGTGTTCGTGCCTGTATGCATTGCTTCTTTGTGAACGGTTCTCGGAAGGGAGATCTCCCATCGCTCTCTGGCTGCCAAGAGGGGCCTACTGGTGCCAGCTTTAAGAATTCTGTATATTATTGACACCAGCTTGTTGTAGCGAGGTGGTAGGTAACATGCTCTGCTATTGGAGAGAATAGAGGACCTTCTGGATCCCTGTGGATATGGTGCCCTAGTTTGTGCTTAACTGACCACAAAAGTGATGGGTGGAAGGTTTCGAATGAATCTAAACCACTGGCAATTGCTCTGGGCAACCTTCCACACCACTGTTTTTTAGCCCGTCTGCGCCATTGCAAAAGGGGACTAGCCATGTGCAAATCAGTCAGCAGCTGCCGCCACCGAAGGTAGCAGCCCAGCCCGAACTGCTAGGCCAGGTCTCCTCTGCACAGAAAACCAAGCAACCCCAGACATGTTTCGGCCTTGTTGGACCTCCTCAGTGAGGTGCAGCCTGGTTCCCTGTGGCGCAGCGAGCAAGGGACCCACGTCTGGGTATACCCTCTCACAAGGAGAAACAAACTGACCACAAAAGTGATGGGTGGAAGGTTTCGAATGAATCTAAACCACTGGCAATTGCTCTGGGCAACCTTCCACACAGTTTTTTGCTTAAGCCACATATATGGTGTCGAAGCTAGAAGCTCAAATTTCTCCCAGTTGATTTTCCGGTCATGAGTCACCCGAATACAATGACATTGTCTATAATTGGCTGCCGAATGCATGCCGGGTGCTTGACGTACAATAGCATGTCATCCATGTAGAGTGATATTACATCGATCACGGAGTACAGCTTGATCCCTCTACAGTGATGATCTTCACGTATATAACACGCACAAAGCTTGACTGCTAGGGAAAATCGGAGGGGTGATAAGGGACATCCCTGCCGCACACCTCTAGTAGGTGAGAAGGCCTCTGATTGTATACCATTGGTCAAGACAACCATTATAGGATCGCTGTACAGTAACCTAATCCAGCAAAGAAACTGCTTGCCCATATCCGACCCCTGAAGCACCTCGAATAGAAAAGGCCACTCGACAGAGTCGAAAGACTACTCTGCATCAAGCGCTGCTATTATAGCTAGAACAGCAGGATCTATATTATGCATTAGGGTAAACAACCTACAGAGGTTATTTTGGGTGTATCCCCCGGGTATAAAGCCAGCCCTGTCGAGGAGGACCAAATCAGGCATGTGCAACTGCAGTCTATCCATGAGTATTTTGGCTAGCAATTTATTTTGTGTATTGATTAGGGACAGCGGGCAATAAGGGACATCGGGCGATAAGAGGAGCACTTCGACAGAGACTTGCCTGGCTTAAGCAGAACGTGTTTCACCACTGTTCGGTTGGAGGCCGAGAGGAATCCCCTCTCAATCGAGCATGCGTATAGATGGACTAAGTGCGGCATAACTTCTGTGTCAGTCTTTATAGAATTTACTGGGCAGCCAATCACTACCATAAGCTTTGCCGGGGGAGAGTGCTTTTAAGCAGACAGTGATTTCCTCCTCAGTGATGGGGTGGTTAAGAGACCCAACAGTCCCATCAAGTCATCCCAACACCACCCGAACGAGAAATTCGGCAATATGCTCAGCAGAAGCTGAATATAGCCAGCTATAGAAATTAGCAAATGTGTCATTAATTCCCCTGTCACCTTCACCATACTGCCTGGCTCTGTGAGTGTCCTCTAGTAGGCTGGCTTCCCGGGCAGCAGTATCTGAAAATTCTTGTTTGGCTGTCCGTATCTGGGCCAGCAGGGCTTGATCCTCCTTTTGATCTAATATTACCTCCACGACTTCAATTTCTTGTTCAGGGCGGGACAGAGAGGCTCGTACAGTCTTAACTATTCCAAGCTATTTAGCAATGCATATGCCCCTTATGAATACCTTGAACACTTCCCGGACTATGTGAAAATCATCAACCGATGGTACGTTGCGCTCCAAGTATTGAGATATTTTGTGCTATTTTCTCAAGATTTATAGGGTCGCGAATAGTCTGCATTCAGATGTGCCAGCGTCATCTTCGTGCTCTGTGTGAGGGCCAAGGGAATGTAAACAGTGGTGAGTGGTCTGAAAGTTTTCTTGGAATTTTATCAGAAGTATAGTGATTATGTAGAAAGGCGGGTGTCGATGTTACATAGTCAATGCGGGACGATGACCCATGTACAGGAGAGTGAAATGTAAATTCCCTGTCGAGCAGATGCAACAACCTCCATGAGAGAGAGAGAGAGAGAGAGAGACAGAGAGAGAGAGAGAGAGAGAGAGAGAGAGAGAGAGAGAGAGAGAGAGAGAATATGAATATGAATATGAATATGAGAGAATCTCCTCGCGATTTCCCCCCATTGCCAGATTGAAGTCCCTGACCCATATAACCTAATATTCCTCAAACTTCTCAAGGTGGCTTGCCCAAATCGTGAAAAACTCAGGGGTATCAACATTCAGAGTGTATATATTGACGAGAATTAGCTTGTACCCTGCAATTTTCCCTGCTAAGTGCAGGAGGCAGCCTTGTGTTTCAGCTATTTCCGTATGCAGCTTATATTGTAGAGAGGGAGGAATGTACGTAGCGACCCCTCTGGCGTGTGAAGAGTAGGATGCCCCATAGCGGTGTACCCACCATCCTTGTGCCGAATGAGCACCTTCACCCTATCAGGGGTGTGTTTCTTGAAGCATGAGTATGTTTATCTGGTGTCTGTTGGCGTATTGCGCCACCTTTCTGGGTTTTATTTTAATCTAAAAGCGCCTCACGTTTCATGTGAGAAGTCTTACCTTATGGCCCATATGGTGAGCGATAGCGGGGAATGACGCAAGCGTTATAGGTGTGGTGCATGTGTTGCTTTCGCATATAAAGTGCAGAACTTAAGCAGGGGGGAGGAACAGGAGCTGCAGGCCCCATTCCATGACTGTGCTACGTGTGGGATATGAATAGTTAACTCCTAAAACCCCCTCACCCCAAACTCCCTAACCACCCTCCACCCACGCCAGAAACTAAAACTGACTGGCTGATACCTTCCCCCTCCCCTCATCCCCAATAACCAATACCCAAATAACCAGCAATAAAGCAAATGACAGAGGTTGATGGCCAAACACAGCCGTTCCCTGTAAAAGGGAGAACAGATCTGGGGAAAGTCGTGCAGGATTGCTAAGTGCTTTGTCAAACATGAAGCTAGCGTCAGGGTACCACCAGCCCATCCACGATCCATTCCTTGCAATTATTGCAGAGCAACACAGGTATACAATGTCGACAGTCCCCAGTGGGGTTGTTGCTAGTCCAGGAGTCTTCTTAGAAATGTTCAAGGGTATAAATGCCCTTGTAGGAGTTCCTTGGAATGTACATATTGTTCAGGGTGTTGATGTAGCTTGTCCAGCGTGTGAGTGTTTAATGGTGGGTGGAAGTGCTCTGCAAACTTTTCGACGGTGACATGCTCCAGGGTCCCCTTTCATACTTGCCCAACAGGTCAGCCACAAAGCGCGATGCCGCTCCCGGGTCTACAAAAAAGGTTTTACCCTCATGCATAATTTTGAGCTTAGTACAACATGACACATTTAATGTTGTGTTTACACGTTGTGGCCTTCACATCCAAAACAGCAGCCTGAAATCCTGTACTTGCAGGCTAAAGTCCGGAAAAATGATTTTGATTGAGGATCCAAACTTCAATTCCCATTCTCCCAAGCCAGCTTTAGGATGGCGTCTCTGTAGTTAAAAATACGAGCGATGATGGGGTGCTCCGGGCTCGTGGGGGTGGTCTTGGGCCAAGTGAGCTGTAGGCACGCTCCACAAGGTACATTGCGGACATATCGGGTTTGCCGAGCAGTTCAAGGAGCAGCTGTTTGAGGAAGGGTTCCATCTTGACGATGGCAGCGGATTAAGGCACCCCGACTATTCTAATATTATTTCGGCATGATCGCCCCTCGAGGTCCTCGATTTTGGCTGTCACCATTTTAATTGCTGCTTGCAGTTTTGCGACATCCATTTGCAGTTTGACGATTTGGTCCTCGGGAGTCCTTATGCGGCCCTAAACCTCTGTGACCTGGCTGCAGAGTTTCTCCAGTTGTATGGAAGAGGTGTCTACTTTGTGTGCCACAGACTTTATTTTCTATCCCTGCATATCCATACTATCTTTGAATGCAGACACAGTGAGGTTTAACTGTTGAAAGCCAGGTGCATTACCATCTGCTCCCCTCATATCTGGGGTCAGTGGGGGCTCCCTTGCAAATGCCTCCATCTTCTGAAAGCCAGGCAGCCAGTGACAACCAGGCCCGCTGCAGCGCCGCCGAGCAAACCCACCTCACCTGTGGCAGGCTATATGTTGGGGACGGGGTTCCACTGTCAGGGGGAAAAGGAACCCCTACCTTCTTTTACCCCCACACGGACCACTGTTCGTAAATGTGATCCTGGGTGATTTCCTGTAGTTGTGATGTTGTTGTGCTTTAAGCCCCCTTTCCTCAGACACTTTGGATCAGTCGGATGTCCTTGAGCCCGATGGTGACACCTGCGGCGTGGATGTTGCAGGAGTATGTGTTCTCTGACAGCCCAACCTAGCAGGCCCTGCCGACCTACCGCAGGGCTCTGAAAACCACGCAGGTGAGTCCTGACGTCTTGAAGTCCAGAAGTCACTGATGTCTTCCGACTCCGGGGGCTGGAAGGGCGATACACAGTTGCCCGGGGCGTCTCAAGGTTGCAGCGCCGGGTTGCAGCGCCGGGCGGCAGCACCATGGTCTCTTGGCGCCGCCTTTGCCGGAGGCACTCATGCAGGCAGCTTCAGAGCCCGACGCCCGCAAGGCCCCTCACCTTCAGGTGATGCGCGGGCTGTCTGCCCCACTCCTCTGGCAGGTACGCTGCTCCTGCAGCCAGGACCAGAAAGCAGCAAACCCACCACGCGAGCTGAGTAGATGTATGGGAGCCTGTTAGGGAGAATTCTCATTCAATGGCTAATTTCCCTTACCTAGTGAGTCCCCCAGCAGCTTTGCTGGATTTCTGGAGTTTATTTTTTTCACTTGGTAAGAGTGTGAGCTTTTTCCACACTCTTACACATGTTTTGCCATGTGTATTTCATCTGTTTGTGTGATTATGGGCTCTGGAGTACACCATTTCAGTAGCCCCCTTCTTTTGTGTGTTACACAGCACCTTCAGTGCAGTGACACGGGTTGTCTTTTAGACTTCCCACCAACTCCATTTCTGGGGCTGGCTACTGTCCCCCAGAAAAGGGTAAAGTAGCCATTAACTTTACATAGTCATTTAACCATAGATCCAGTACACCCCATCTTACATGCAGTATTGGAAAGGGTTACTCCTTAGCCCTTTTTATCTGTACCTCCTAGAGCCTTGTTTTGCTCTTTTAACATTTAGACTTGGCTGGTGGCAGTGGTATCTATCCTACCTTTTCTACCGCGTTTATACTATATAAACGTGGTACTGTTTCAGGCTATTATAATAGCCTTGAACATAAACCCGCTTCACCAAATACTCTTTCTTTTGGCTCCGGTCGGGTTTATTCGCCATTTCTTTTTGTTAAAGTCCTTCTTGTGTTTTACTTTGCGCGGCAAACCTGGTTTGCCTTCTTTGTTCACTGTCTTTTGGTGGGCTTCTGCCAAGAAGGGAGGGAGGGGTGTAGTCGCCCCCTGCACAGGGTATCCTAGGAAACCCAAGTCACACTTTGCCATGATTGGCTGAGGTGGTTGTAAGGGCTGGACAAACCCCCTGCTGCGTGATTGACAGCCAGGCTGTGTGAATGGGGGATTTTCGCATAAAAGGCAGCACTCTTGGGCTAGAAGTCAGAGTCACCACTGGAACTATAAGGAACCGAAGAGAAGCAGAGAATAAAACGGCTGCTGCAACTACCCTGTCCTGGTGAAGCCCTGCTGCAGTCCTGAGCTATCTACCCTTCGACGACCAGAGGAGATCCAGTCCGGAGTCTTCCTCCCTTGAGCTTGGTGGGATCAACCAGCTCATCTTCCGCAGCCAGAGGATCCACTTCTTGGTCGAAATCGCTTCACACTGCTGTAGTGGTCCGCATAGCCGTCTGAAGAGCCTCTCCTGTTTTTAAGGAGCGCACCTTTTATTCACCGTCGCTGCTGCTGGCTTCATCCCTGAGTAGTGCAGAACCGTTCAGACGTCCACCTCCTCGTCACCACGACCGAAGCACCAGGAACGGTGGGTCTGCAGGAAACTACAAGGAACAACTGCCGTGGCACCAGCTTCTTCCTTGAATAAGGTACTGTGTTCTGCTTTGAGGAACTAGGGTGAATCCCTTTCTCCAGCATGGGGTCTGGCATGGATTCACATGCTCATGAATATTCCCCGTCGTTAGGCTGGGAATCCTCGGTAAAGAAAAAATCAGTATCAGTTTCGTTTCTGATCTGTCTTTCGTAGTAGTAACCAATCACTGATCTCTGCGTCATACTGACCACAGCCAATGACTGCCATCTCCCTAAGCCCCGCCTCTGGCAGCCATCTTCAGATTTTTACCGCACGTTCAAGTGTTGGGAGTCCTCGTGCTTAGCGCTCGAGCTTTTACTGCGTGTTTCGCGCTTTTTCAGGTGAATTTTCACATTTTTTCCGTTAATCGAGCCTCAAGCTCCACCGTTTCTACTCCCGTTAACGGGTACCCGTTGCAGGATTTTCCTACGCCCCTCAAGGGTGAAGATTTCATTGAATCAACCTCTTGGAGGATTCCAGAAGATTCGCGGCCTACTTCGAGATGGCCCAGGACGCGAGTTTGTCACCCGGACCCAAGCTGTTTCGCAGCTGCCCTGGATGCGGGCTGCAGAATGTGTTTAAGGAGGACGAACATTCGCGATGCCTCTACTGTCTTCATGGGGACAAGACTCATGTAGAGAAGGACTGCCAGTTCTGCAAGAACTTGTCGGAGCGGACCATGAGGGACCGTCGATCTCGTCTCGCCAGCTGGTTGGAGAAGGGCTCAACGGGTGAGAAGAAGAAGAAAGGGTCCGAGCGGGCTTCTAAGTCCTGTGCGGGCGCCCCGGCGACGGGGGCCCAACACCAGGCCAAGCGCTGTGAGTCCGCTGGCTCTGGGAGCGCCGAAAGGTCGGGCTCTTCGGTCGCCAGGCAGGGCGCACCTTCCCCAGCACCGTCAACCACGAGCCAGCGCTCCGGTTCGGGGAAGAGGAAGTGGAGGCTGGAGGAAGGCAACTTTCTATCGTCGCTGGACCTGGAGTAAGCTTCGGGAGAAGCCCCGTCCGATCTCGGGAGAGGGGGAGCGAGGCGTCGCCCCTCCCCCTAAGGAGAAGGCCCAGGACGCACCTAAGGTGGTGAGGGCCCCTACCCAGCAGGCAAAGGCCTCTATCGAGGCGATCGCGGCGACTCTGGCCAAGCCGGCAGAGACCCCCCCCCCAGCGGAGACTGCCTCCGGGACTAGAGTTTCCCTGCCGCCAAGGAGGGAATCCTCTTTTCAGCCCATCGTCATGGCCCCCATGATGGAACAAAGGGGGGGGGGCACGGTAGCCTCCTCAAGCTCGGAGTCAGCCTCGGAGGGGGAACTGACCGAGGTCGAGAGGAATCTCCAAGTACAATTCGAGAAGGTTTGGTCCCGCAAGGAAGATCCTCGGGAGATAACCGAGGAAGACGACGATGGCGAGGAAGAGCAGCCTTCCCTTCCGGCGCAGCCGGAACCTAGGCCTCAGGATAGCTCGGCGGCCATTTTGTTTGCGATCCAGTCCTTATGCTCTGAGATAAGGACGAGATTACCACGGCCCAGGCCGGAGGACCCGCAACCTGGCCCGTCGGGAAGTCCTCAGAACAAGCGACGGAGGACCCAACCCTCTCCTCTGCTCACCCCCGTAAGGCCTGCAGTTCCCTCCTCATCCTCCCACGAGTCGGGAGATGACGGTGCGGTGGGCTCGACGACGGGTTCTGAGAGCGACGACGATGGAACGGGTCTCCCGTCGCACAGGCATCTCCGCCCGACGAGATTGTTTCATTCCACGCCATGATCGCCAGGGTGTCCGAATTGTTCCAGCTCTGCCCGGAGGCCAAGAGGAAGACTGTCATTGTGGTGCCTCTAATCGATGACATCTGGGAGGAGGGCCTGTCGGTACTCAAGAACCCCTCCACAGCACCAGCCAAACGGGACCGGTACGAGAAGAAGTACCGGGTCCCCGAGACCGCTCCCCTGTGCCTCAGGGCCCAGCCAACGCCAGACTCGGTCATCTCGGCGGCGGCGAAGAAGAAAGTGGCGAAGTCAGGAGCCTCAATGTCGAATTCCCCTCCGGACGCCAAGAAAGACGGGAAAGAAGTTGGACGCCATGGGGCGACGGGTCATTTCGTCGGCGGCGACGACGATCAAAGCGGCCAACGCCCTGGCGATGGTGGCCCGTTACGACTGGGAGCTCTGGTTTAAGCTGGCCCCCATATTGGACTTCCTACTGGACGACAAGCGGTCCGAGGCCCTGGAAATATTTCAAGAAGGCGAGGTGGCGTCGGACCACGCCATAACGGTGGCAACCGATATTGCCGATACCGGGTTCCGCCAGCTGGGCAACGAAGTTTGCCTACGACGACGGGGTTGGCTCCGGGCGACCGACTTCCGTCAGGACGTCCAGACCAGGGTGTTGGACATTCCGTTCGATGGCAGCAACTTGTTCGGGAAGGCGGTGGACGAATCCCTCCAAGCCATAAAGACGGACACGGAGACGGCCCGCGCCCTAGGAGCCCTTCAGCAACGACGGCCCTTTCGGAGCTCCGGAGGCCGACAGGGGGCCTCCAAGGGATCCAGCGGTGGCTCGTCGTCCTACCGCCAGGCAGCATGCTCCTCGTCTCAGGAGGCCTACAGGGGTCACGGCAAGCAGGGAGCGCCTTGCTGCCGTCAGCAAGGTGGCCAGGGTGGCAAGGCCACCACCTCCAAGCAGGACTGAACCGGCCGTGGCCTCGGGCCCCCACCGAAGCACCCCGGTGGGAGGCCGGCTGACGAAGTTCGTCGGCGTGTGGAAGTCCATCTCCACCGATCGTTGGGTGCTGGATGCCCTGGCAAGAGGACACTCTATCGAATTCCTGAAGAAGTGCCCTCACATTCCACCTATGGCCAGGAAGGAAAATCACGCCCCGCAACTGCTGTTGGAAGTACGGGCGATGCTCAGGAAAGGCGCCATCGAGCCCGTCCCAAAGAGGCTCCGGGGCGTACTCAAGGTACTTCCTCGTCAGGAAGAAGACGGACGGCTGGCGCCGCATCCTGGACCTTCTTCGTTTGAACAAATACATCAGGTCACAAAAGTTCAGGATGGTCACCCTCCAGCACGTGCTGGGACAGCTGGAGGAAGACGACTTTCTATCGTCGCTGGACCTGGAGGATGCATACTTCCACGTTCCCATCCTCAGAAGTCACCAAAAGTTCCTCAGGTTCGTCGTCCAGGGACGCCACTACTAATTCAGAGCACTGCCGTTCGGATTGAAGTCGGCCCCCAGGGTCTTTACCAAGTGCCTAGCACCTGTTGCGGCGCGGCTGCGCCTGCAGGGGATTCACGTCTACCCCTACCTGGACGACGGGCTCATCCGCTCAAGGACGAGGGAACTCGCCGTCGACCACACTGCGAGGACCGTCCAGCTACTCACAGACCTGGGATTCGCCATAAATTACCCAAAGTCCCACCTGGTGCCGTCGCAGGTGGCCCTGTTTCTGGGAGCGAAGCTCGATACAGTGAGGTGCCTGGCGGCACCGTCGGAAGAACGGACGAAGACCATTCTGGGCAAAATGCAGCGCCTGCTAGCCACGGACGTGGCCGGGGTGAGGTCCATCAAGTCCCTCCTGGGGATGATGTCCTCTTGCATCTACCTGGTGCGCCTATGCAGACTACGGATGCGCCCTCTTCAAGAATTTCTCGACGCCCGTTGGATGCAGGCGACGGGCACCTTCGAAGACAGGGCCCTCCTCAACGAGGTGTTCTGGCGGGCGATTCAGTGGTGGGGCGTTCGAGCGCACCTCACGGCGGGCAAGGACTTTCAGACGCCGGCGTACCAGGAGACGGTGACGACGGACGCTTCCCTGGAAGGTTCGGGCGCCCACACCGGAGATCTCCACGCAAGAGGCCTCTGGCTCCCGGAGGAGAAGCTCCTGCACATCAACATCCTGGAACTCCAAGCTGTGTTCTGGGCTCTCAAATCGTTCCTCCCGTCGCTCAAGGGCAAGGTGGTGCGGATCTTCACGGACAACACCACGACAATGTTTTACATACGAAAGCAGGGAGGTACCAGATCCCCAGCCCTATCCAAGGAGGCACAGGATCTGTGGCACTGGGCGGTCGCCATGGGGATGTTCCTGGTTCCCTTCCACCTGGCAGGAGAAAGAAACACCATCGCCGACTCGCTCAGCAGGGAGCTGCGCGCGTGTCACGAGTGGGAGCTGCGCCAGGATCAGGTGGATGAACTCTTCCGACGATGGGGAAAACCCCAAATCGACCTGTTCGCAACAGCGATGAACTCGAAGTGCCAGAGGTTCGCCAGCAGGTTTCCCCAGCCGAGAAGCATGGGCGATGCGTTCTCGTTCCACTGGGATGGCCTATACCTGTATGAGTTCCCTCCGTTGCCGTTGCGGCTTCGACTCATCAACCAGCTCAAGAGGTCCCAGTGCAGGATGATCCTCGTCGCACCGGCGTGGCCGAGGCAGATCTGGTTCGCGGACCTTCTGGACTTGTCAACGTCCCCATCCATCAAGCTGTCGACGGACGCGGATCTTCTCTCCAGAGAAGGAGGCGCCATCTTCCACCATGACCCGGCGTCGCTGAACCTGCAGGCTTGGCTCCTGCAGCGCTAGAGTTTGGAGGGTACGATATACCGGCCGACTGCAGAGAGGTTCTTTCAAAGGCCAGGGCGTCCTCGACTCTAATGCTACGGTCACAAGTGGAAGAGGTTCTCTATCTGGTGCCGAGCACAGAAGATCAACCCCCTATGGATTACGGCCCCTCAGGTGCTGCCGTACCTGCTATCGCTGGCAAAGGCTGGGCTAGCCCATGCCTCCATTAAGATTCATCTGGCGGCGATCTCCAGATATACCAGAACCACAGGACGGACGTCCCTGTGGTCCCATCGACTGGTGAAAGAGTTTATGAAAGGACTGTTCCGGTCGTTCCCGCCGGTGAAGGCCCCGGCCCCGGCGTGGGAACTTAACGTGGTGCTGACTAGGCTCATGGGGCCCCCATTCGAGCCGATGCACTCCGCACCGATGAAGTTTGTGTCGTGGAAGAATGCATTCCTGGTGGCCATTACCTCCGCACGACGAGAGATTCAGGCCCTATCCTGCAATGCACCGTACTTTACTTTCCATGCCTCGAGGGTGGTGCTTAGGACGCACCCCTCCTTTATGCCCAAGGTGCCGTCGGACTTCAATCTTAACGAGCCCCTGGTGTTACCTGTTTTCTTCCCGTCTCCTTCGTCGCCGGCCGAGAGGACTTTGCACTTGCTGGATGTGGCTAGAGCGCTGAAGTTCTACGTGGACCGCACAAAGAGTTTTCGGAGGACATCACAGCTGTTTGTGAACTTTGGACCTGTGAATCAAGGGAAGGCTCTCTCGAAGTCTTCTATTTCCAGATGGCTCTCCGGCTGCATCATGCACTGCCACCGGTTGGCTAACCGACCGCTGCCAGGCCCTCCGAGAGCCCATTCGACCAGAGCGATCGCTGCTACTACGGCGTTCCTATCTGGTGTGCCCCTGCTGGACATCTGCAGGGCTGCTACGTGGAGGTCGACGCACACCTTCACGAGATTCTACTGTGTTGATCGGGATTCGAGGGAGGAGTCCAGGGTCGGCCAAGCAGTGCTGCGCAACCTGTTCGCTTAAGGTGAGCCTGGTGAGGAGGTAAGAGATGCTTAATGTTGAGTTGCTGTATTGCTTAATGTTGAGCCTTTGCCACCTCCCGTGGTTGTGCATGTGTGTACTGCTATGTATTCTTATATTCATGAGCATGTGAATCCATACCAGACCCCATGCTGGAGAAGGAACAAGTTGCTTACCTGTAACTGTTGTTCTCCAGCATGGGTCTGGCATGGATTCACATGCGAACCCTCCCGCCTACCCCTCTGCGGCTCTTCACTTGGTCATACTGCCACTTCACGTGCTACCAAATCTGAAGATGGCTGCCAGAGGCGGGGCTTAGGGAGATGGCAGTCATTGGCTGTGGTCAGTATGACGCAGAGATCAGTGATTGGTTACTACTACGAAAGACGGATCAGAAACGAAACTGATACTGATTTTTTCTTTACCGAGGATTCCCAGCCTGACGACGGGGAATATTCATGAGCATGTGAATCCATGCCAGACCCATGCTGGAGAACAACAGTTACAGGTAAGTAACTTGTTCCTTACTCTTCATCCAAGGCTTGCCCTTGTTTTCCCTCCTTCTTATAACTTTTGCTTCCTCTGTTGACAATATCCAAGTACTCCTGGCAGCGTTGAATCTTGAACTGTCCGACTGTGTGATCCTCGACAACAGGAACCTGGTTCCACTTGACACTGGCTCCGGCCTATTGACTCTTGTATTTCTGTCAGCAAGTGTTCTCTGATTCTGTCTGCCCTGACAAAAGTATTGCCTATGATTTTTGCCCCCAACTTTCTCTGGTTAACTCAGGTGCTAAGTGTGTTTTTGCCCCGGTAATATTTCTTGCCGCGGATACGCGTATCTTTAGTAAGACCAAATTGTCATTACTGTCAAAAAGTGATCGCATATGTATTCCCGGTAACGTCTTTTGTTTCATAACACCGGTCCGTTAAAACATAGGGTACTTACCTTGAGTTATACTGTACCAAGTGAATTGGTTGTGTGTAGTGTATTTTACGTGTGGTTTTGAATTTATAGAAGAGTTGTGTTTGATAACAGATGGTTAAAAAATAAATGTACTTATATTTTTTACCTGAAACCTTGAGTCAGTGTTTGCTTGAGTCACAGTAATTGTGGTCCCTTTGTGTAATCTCTGCTACTGCTCATATACTCTTGAGATAAGCCTGGCTGCTCCACTACTGCTACCACTTTAACATAGTAGTACAGGCTTGTACCAAAGGTGAACTTGTATTACCACCTGTAGTCTTAATTGTGTGTAGTGGTCCCTAAGGGCACTGCACAGGATTCTGCCTAACAGAGCCGCGGGGCCCCCCACACCCTATCTCCAAGAGAGTGTCTTGATCCCTCACCGTGCACTGTCCGCCCTCTCCCCGAATGCAGACACACCTGGCACCGCTTCTCCTCCCTTGTTTCTTGTTGGCAGGACGGAGGGGTCAGCCCAGGAAGGTTAAGCCACTTGCGTCGACCCAGACGTCAGTTCATCTACTGTGGTCCAACAGCTGCACAGGCACGCCGCAAGCAGGCATACGCATGATGCCAGCCTGCTACGGTGTATGCAGCTTCACAGGCAACTCGTTAATCAGGCCACCACATCACTGCACACCAATTTCTCACACTCGGGAAAAAGTATATTTTGAAAGGATCTTTCTGGATCGTTTTGGGGATCTTCTCAGGACATGGCCATCTTGCTATGCGGCCAACAGCACCTGCCCAGGAAGTAGGAGGTTAAAGATGGAACACCCTAAGGTAACAGACCAGCCGGTTCCAACTCTGTTACCTTAAGCTGGGGCGCTTCCGTGTGTTTGCCGCAAGAGTTTCGAAGAATGCCAAAGAAAGCCGGTGAGCATGGGGAAGGGAAGCTGGGTCACCGGGGCGCTTTGGCAGCTCCACCAAGTACTGATGTGCCAGGTAAATGAGTTGGGTGAACCCGAACAAGAATAGAGAGAGAACACCTGGCAGGGGAGTATACCAGGTGTTTGGACATTTGGCAAAGGAAGTAAATAGAAGTGAGGTTGAGACCCTGTGTTCTATTGTGAAAACAATACTCAATATTAGAACTTTGTGAATGCAAGAAATTCAGGAATAAAGAGAACCTGGCAGGAGAGTATACCAGGTGTCACGCAAGTCTGGGGCCCGCACCCAAATTGCATTACTTTGAAAAGAGAACTGCAAGGAAGAGTCATGCCCTTGGGGTTTCGAATTATAGTGTTTGTGGAAAAGACTTGGGGAAGGAAGTTCTTTTCCCTGGATTGGATGGTAGCACCAAGAGGAGATAGGCATCCTCTTGGGCCTTAAAGAACTTGCTTATTCTTTGGAACTTTTTGTTTTGGTGGAGAGAAACCTGGGGAAGGGAGCCATTCCCAGGAACTATGAACATTATCCATTTGGAACTTGTGTTGGATTATATATTTCTGTTGAACTTGTACATTTGTGTTTTTTCAAGCCAGAGACAATACCCTTAGCACCTTACAGTAAGTTGTAGAATGTGAGGGCTAGGATAGAATTTCGGACACAGGACATTTTTACTTTGGACATCTTGACATAGGACATCCCCTTTGTTTCGGTTGAGATAGGGAAATACCTCCTAGATTAGCGACAGTGAGGCATGTTCTAACTCCTTTAGTGTTTAATAAAAATCTTTACCTAATACCATGAGTCGACCATGTCTCATTGCTGGTTCCTTACAAGAGATAAACTGGATCTCCCCTTGCTGGCCTATTTTTTTTTGTGAATTCAGAATTCCCAGGGTGAGCGGTGCATGGCCTCTGCCATAAGGTGGTTATGGGGATGGCCATAACTACATTAAAGGGCATGGTCCTCTCCGTAGAGGGTCCTTCCTCCAGAATGTCTGTGAGGTAGTAACCTGACAAAGGTCTGGCTGGGGCATTCCACCCTAGGGCATCCACCACCCTATCCACTGTGATATGGTGTTTTGCATTTGAATGCCCATAAGGATGAGCTTCCGGTGTCTCCAAATCGGCAGAGGTGTCCAGGCCACTGGCATCATGGAGACCCTCCGGCAAGGTGACTAAATCCACCCGGTCAGTGAAAAAACCTCTGCCTCCAGAGCCTGCATAAGCAGGGTTGAAGCCAAACTACATCTGGTCGTCAGTGTCATCGTAAATTGTTGCCATTGTGTTGAAAAACCTGGTTCTTGACTGCAGGAAGAACGAACGGTCGGATATATGCGCTGATATCGCAGCAAAAGACGCTACTATGCTGTGGGCGCACTGGCACCAATCAGCGGCACAGGCTCACTGGCAACAATTGGCGCTGAGGGCGCACTGGTAAAAATTGGCACCAAGTCCGTGGTCTATGACGACGAGGTGATCAGCTTGGGGCTGGGGTTACTGGGCACCACTGGAGCCACCGAAGCCTGCTGCTTCGAGGGATACCCTGTACCTGCAGCTGCTTTTTGAAACATGTCGAGCATCTGCTCTTTGAAAGCCTCCCACTAGGCCCTGCTGCGGACATACCGGGTTTATCCGATGAGTCTGATCCATGCCTGTTTCGATTATGCCTTTTCTTTTTATAGGAAAAATTGGAATGGCTCTGAGAGTGTGAATCTATCCCCCTTTTCAGTATAGGCCCCTCAGTATCGGGCCCGGATGACCGGACGGTTGAGCAGGCCAGAGTTTAGATGGGGGCCCTTCCGTAGTGATTTTGGGTTCATTTTTCTACAAGAACCACTGTCCTCGGTGATGTGATCGACACAGAGGCACCGCAAGCAGACGTTATGTGGGTCCGTGATGGACATTTTAGAACTGCTGTCCTTGCAGCGCTTGAAGCCCGACACGTTGGGAGTGGACATAGTGTCGAAATCACATCTAGCAAAACGAGGAATTCATCAGTTGAAAATTCTCGTGAGCAGCGAGCTGGGCGCGATGAAAAAAGGAACTGAGCTATGGGGGCATAGTGAATCAGGACATGTACGACGATCAACACCACGTCCATACTCCACCACTGCATCGAGTCAAGAGGGATCAACGGCCAAGTCGAGGTGCACTACGCCCCGGGTCAAAATGTTTTTCCGAGCAGCTGATGCTAAATGGGATATCTGTCTGATGATTCTGCGGAAGAAAGGCAATCCATTGAAGGGACAACATTGTAAGGTCAATTATAACATGGAGTTGTTCACACATTATTTATAAAACAAACCACATGACAACAGTTTGAAACATATAAAAGACATTTCTGATGCTTGTTAATCTGCTTAGAATCGCATGCTGTGCATATAGTCTGACAATCTAGTGGTAATCGCGCAGTATTGCATCTTTCTTTTGAGAATAGAAAGGGCATGTCGACATGGGCCTGCCTGTAACACTATCCCTAACGTGAGGTGTAATGTACCCAAAATCCCTCATGCATCAAGGTCCCTCAGATTGTTTTTTCTGCCCAACTAGTTGGTCACCTTATGCAGAGCTCGAAAGAGTTATTTTGCTATTTCACATTTCCTTTGTCCCATGACCAGTGGTTGTCTAATCTTCAACTTAACATCTCGATGGCTGCTTCGTGGACCCTTTCACCGAAGAGGTCTACGGCTTTCGGCGACTTGTGCTTCGGTCGACGCTGTCAACCGTCTGGCCTCGGCTCTCCGGACAGGCCTATACAGTAGGGAGAGTTGGACCCCGGGGTTTGATTCTCTGAGAATGCATTTCCTTTTCCCCCTCTTTCCCGTTCTGGTCTGGCTGCCGCCCTTTACCTCTACTATGGAGAGGACTCCATTTAAATTGTGTCCGTCCTGTAACGGCAAATACCTGGCGAAAGACACACATTGCAAGTGCAACAATTGTGTCCCCCGTGATCACGACGAACGATCCTGCAAGTCTTGCAAACTTTTCACGTCCTAAAACGATAAAGGATAGGCGGACGAAACTGTGGGCGGCCTATGCGATGCAGACCGTGTGTGGTTCACCTGTAGGCGCTGTCACCGACAGCAAGGATTCTAGCGGCAGCCATGGCTCGGATATGGAGGACATAGACCTTTCTGCGGAACTGTCTGGTTCCCAGTTGTTCATCCCCGGCCCCGACAGGCATGCAGCTGGCAATGCTATGGGGAGATCATACCCCAGCGACAGGGGCACACCCGCACCATTGAAGGCTAAAATGGGCCGACCTCCTGCATCTGCCGTCGCGACATGCTTCCAGGCATTGCAGCCATAAGGGCATCTCTTCAAAAAAACACTTGCTGGCTAAGAGCGCTTCAGCCCCAATGGTTTTGGCGAAGCCGAAATCCACGACGACTTCTGTAGGCGCGTCGAGATCTCCCTCTCACCCACCCGGTGCTACGCGAAAGTCTCGCAAATATTGCTTTGGTGGCGAATAGGCCAAAAGCACATCCTCTCGTCGAGAGGAGTATTATGAAGGGTCCCAGCCCCTCTCTAAGACTCTGTCTGACAAATCCCTTCCTTCTAAGGACTCCTTTCCTCCTGGAGAACCTTTCCCCCCTACTGACCACTCTTGTTCTTCTCTGGGGACCAGAGTCAGGTTTGAGAGCTATATGGATAACCTTTCACAGTTTGTGGACTTCTCAGAAAGGTTTATAACGCCCAAGAGACCTAGGGAGGAGGATACCTGCCCTACTTTACCAAAGGTGCCAAAGCTTTCAAGTCATACCCCACAGGAAGAAGTATTTGAACTCCCGGAACCTGAAGAGGTCTACGAGGATCCCTATGGCCAGGATGACAATCCTTTTGGCCAGGGCATACCTGACCCATGCCCAGATTGGGGTAGAGATCAGCCAGTAGAGGAAGCACATTGGCTTTCCCTCATTCATAATCTGGACCCAGACACCCTTTGTCTGGACCCTCCCTCCTCGCCTCCACAGAGACGAGAATCGTCTATTGATGATCAGATGTCTTTTAATGCAATCCTGAAAAGGGCGGCAGAACATTGCCAAATTTCCACGCAGGAAGCTGTTCAAGATACTGACTTTGTGGAGGACATCCTGAAGGAGAAACCTCTCACAAGTCAGGCTATCCCCTTGTTAAATTCCATCAAAAAACGCTTCACACCGTCCTTGCTGTCCCCTTCCCTTACAAGGGCTGTGAACCCTTGAGTGGAAGAGTTGTCTCGCCCCTCTCCTTCTGACCCGTTAATACATCTGAGGGCATGCTACTCCGTGGTAGTCACTACCACCAGGAAGAGCCCTGGGGTACCTCTATCTACTTTAGAAGCACCCCCCAATAAAGTCTGCAAGAAGTTGTACGCCCTTGGCAAACGCATCACCACATCGGCAGCATATTCGACAAGAATTGCTAATAATTCAACACTTCTTTCCAGTTATAGTGATATTTGGTGGAACCTGCTTCAGGAAGGCCTCCAAGAAGTCCCTGAACCGGTACGATCACGCCTGCTGGCAATTTTCTCAGAAGGGAAGCAGGTGACCCACAACATTCTAAAAAATACAATGGATGCAGCAGAGACGGTGGGCGGACTCTGGCCCAAGGCACTCTTCTCAAAAGGCATGCCTGGCTTAAGAACTCCGGTTTTAGGCCGGAGACGCAGGCCTCCTCAATAAACAAACCGGTGGAGGACACACATTTGTTTGGCAAGGCTGTGTATGATGCCATGGAGACGGCGAAGAAAGAGCACAAGACTTAAGTCTCTAAGCCTTACCAGCAATGGGGAGGAAACTCTCGCTGTCCAGATCTCCACACAACCAGTATGGTACAGGAGGTACATCATGGTCCCCAGCTGGCACCAACCAATACCAGCAGAGGGGACAACGAAGAGGCAAAGGCAGGGGCAGAAATTCCACCCCAAGAGGCTCCCCGGCCTCCGCTCGCAAATGACTCGCCAGTCCGGATCCCCTCTCCTCCCTCCCCGGTCGGGGGATGTTTAACATCTTTTCTTCCTGCATAGGATTGGGTCACATCAGACCAGTGGGTGCTCAAGACCGTTGCCCACGGTTATTTTATCGAGTTGCACCGGCCACCTCAATACCATCCACCAAGACACAGACGCCTATCACCAGCACACCTGCAGATTCTGCTGGAAGAGGTGCAGATTCGTCAAGAAAAGGGCACCATAGAAGTCGTCCCCATTCATTAGGTAAACAAGGGTATTTATTCAGTGTACTTCCTTGTACCCAAAAAGGATCTCACCATGCACCTTGTGTTAGACTTGCACCCAGCGAAGAAATGTGTCAAGCCACAAAAGTTCACAATTACAACATTGCAGGAAGTAATCCCTCTGTTGACGCAGGGGGATTACATGGCAACACTGAATATGAAAGATGGATACGTTCATATTTCAATGTTGCCAGCGCACAGAAAGTACCTACGGTTCATGATCGAGAAAAAGCACTTTCAGTTCAAGGTTCTCCCCTTCGGCGTTGCCTCAGCCCCAAGGGTGTTTACGAAGGTACTGGCTCACCTGCGCCGGCAGTCCATTCCAGTCTATCCTTACCTCAACGACTGGCTAATAACAGGGAATTCACACGGAACATGCCTATCAAATACCCAGAAGACAGTAGAGCTCCACTTCACTCTGGGATTCTCGATTAACGAGAAAAAGTCCAGTCTAGATCCCAGCCAAGTCAAATAATTTCTGGGGGCTCTAATTTGGACCAAAGATGGGCTTGTCTTCCCCTCCAATGAAAGGGTTCAAAACATGCTGTTCCAGATCCCTCACTATGTAGCCAATCACAAGGTGACCGTACGCAAAGCCATGCGACTGTTAGGGATGATGGCCTCTGTTAGGCAGAAACCTGTGCAGTTCCCTTGGGGACCACTGCAAAAGATTTAGGACTACAGGTGTTGGCAGTAAACCCACTTGGTAGCAGTCTGCACCACCCAGATTTACCTGGTAGCTGTGGCTGAGCAGTCATACTTCCCTCAAGAAGAGTTAGGCAGTATGTAAAGTATACACAATAGGCACTCAGATACAATAGCACAAGCAAACACTGACCAGAGCTTTGGTATCAAGGTATATAATTATTTATTTAAAAACACACTGATTGAAACACTCCAGCACTATTATTGTAAATCACTCTCAACACAGTTACTATTGTTATATATACATCCCGTATTCCTTATCGGACAAGTCTTAGTTAACACCACTTATTTCCAGACAGAGGTGAGCGCTTAACTATAGATGGCACTCCAATAAGTTAACAAAAAAGGGAGGGGAAAAGGCAGAATGTAGGAAAATACACCACACTAATACTTAGGAACTCTTAAGCAAGGCAGGAAAGTCAAAAGTTACTTGTGAGCCAAAGTCCATAGGCCGGGCCCACTCTTGGAGAGAGCAGGGCACAAATGCACCCAAGATCACACAATGACAACAGGCTTAAAAAGTCTTGCAGGGAGTTTAGAAAGGTTTTAGTTAGGCTCAGAAAAGTTTAGCCAGGGTGTCCCAGGCTAACCCAGGTTCGAAAGCCGGGGGCTAAATCTACCCCGTACAGTCGGTTGCAAGGGAAGCCAGGCGGAACACGGTACCTTATGTGGAAAGGATCCTCCAGCGGGGGCAGTTGTTCCTGGCAGTGGGTGCAAGTCGCGGCATCGTCCAGAGGAAGAGAAGATCTCGACGTGGAGGAAAGATGAAGGTCGTTGCACTGCCAGGGAAGAAACCAGCCGCAGAGTTTTCTGGTTAAAGGTACTACCCTTTGATTCGCGGTAGTGGTAAAACACGGTATCCCGGTTGCCGGGGTGCTTGGCACAGGCAAGGCGGCCACGAGATGCTCCAGGAAGTGAAAAAGGAAGCAGACTGGTTATCCCCACCAGTTGAAGGAAGAAGACTCTCCGGGCTGGAGATCTCCTCTGTCGTTGGGAAAAGTGGTAAGACGGTTCAGCAGGGCTCCACCGGTGGGGTCGTCGTAGCAGGTCGGCTCAGCTTCTCCCTCGTCGGATTTGTAGGTCCTGTGGCGACTTCTGAAGTTCCAATCCCCAAAGCCCTGCTTTTATGCAGAAAACCCCCATTCACTCAACGTAGCTGTCACTCAAACATGCTAAGCTCACCACTTGGGTCAATCAGGACGGAGTGCGACTTGAGTTGCCTAGGCAACTCAGTCCAGGGTGCCTAAATCCCCCTCCACCCCTCCTAAGTACCCCAGACAGAGTGGCACCACTTTGGAGGGCTTCTGTGGAGAAGCCCGCCAAAAAGTGGAACAAAGGGCTCAACTTGGGTTGGAGTCACAGAAGCGAACACAAACGCCATTTTAGAACCAAGTTCTGGCAAAAAATACCAACCGGAGAATTAATATTAAATAAATAAACCGGCGGTATGTTCGAGGCTATAGGAATTAAATAATTAAAGTTGGTAGCCTCGAACAATGGGAAATCCCATAGAGATATATTTGCGGTCGAATATAAAAAGTAGTATCCACTGCCACCAGCCAAAACTCGATCAGGGGGGACGGAGACGTGCCCCCTCGACTAACAGACCCCGGAGCAATCGAATTGCCCCGGCCAGTACGTCCACAATATGATGGTTTGTACTGGTTCTGTTCAGAATTTGAGACTAGTAAAGTCAATGGTGACTTTACATGCCCTGGGAGACAGTAGTCAGTCCCAGGGTATGGAGTCTATATTGGGGGGTCGCTATGACACCCCTTTGTTACTGCACTGAGGGTGCTGTGTAACACACATCACAAAAACACATGAAGCCTTATGGAGTAAAAGACCCCATAGCCCATTAAGCACATCGAGAGTCAAAGAAACACACTCAAATCATGCCCAAGATTGAGGGTAAAAGAGTCTCACTCTTGGCAGGAGAAAAAAATAAACTCCAAAAATCCAGCAAAGCTGCTGGGGGACTCACTAGGTTAAGAAATTCAGCCTAAACAGAGAATTCTCCCTAACAGCCTCCTGCATCTACCTAGTTCCTCACTCACGTCTGTGCATGCGCCCCATGGAGTGGCTCTCGAACCAATGGTGCGGGGGCCAGCGGAGAATTGGACAATCAGGTGGTCGTCTCGGCGGCCCTCATTCAGTCTTTGCAGTGGTAGTCAAGGGAAAACCTCTTGCAGGGGATGACCTTCACCACCCCTGCAGTAGAAGCCACTCTCACCACGGAAGCATCTCTGATGGGGTGGGGGGCTCACCTCTTTCATCAGGCGGCACACGGCGTGTGGTCCCCAGCCGTAGCAACCAACCCCATAAACCTGTTGGAGCTGCTAGCAGTGTTCAAAGCCCTGAAGGCATTCCAGACAGACCTCCAGGGGAAGACAGTCCTAGTCCTCATGGAAAGTGCCACAGCCATGTATTACCTGAACAAGCAACTCACTCTCCAGGGCTATCCAAACTGTGACAGAACATATGGAAATGGGCTCTCAAACACAAGATGTTCCTCCTGTCACAACACGTTCCAGGGGAACACAATCTTATGGCGGACGTGCTCTGCAGAGACTTCCCACTACCCGTAGAGTACGAATGCCAGTTACACAAAGATTGTTTTCAACGTCTTCGCAGACTGCGGCTTCCCAGAGATCGACTACTTGAGAACTGTTCTCAACTCTGGAGAACGCGCAACGCCCAGATTATGCCTCCAGGTACCTGCAGAACCGCAGCAAAGGGAACAGTCTCTGGATAACATGGTCAGGGAAACTTGTCTACGCTTTTCCGCCTGACTCCCCTACTCAACAAGATAGTGCACAAGATGCTATTTGCACAAAAGAGAGATAGAGGGGTATATATCGCCAGCATACCCTCAAGATAAAGGTATTCGCCCTTAATACTTTGAAACACAAAGCTGGTGAAAACAGTTGCTACCTTCTCTGATGGAGCTCTATTCCCAAACCATATTAACTTATGGAAATGAGGAAAACCACTCTTTACGCTTATATTTGTAGAAAAATATACATATTTTATTATTCAATTGTACACAAAGTTAAGAACACCATCAGGCCTGTTGTAAAAGTGCTTATTTTGGTTTCTTACCAAAAGAAGTCTAGAGGACATGTTCACAAAGATTAATGCACATACTACACCCTTTCAACCGGTGAATCAGTTAGTTTGAAAGCTTAATCTTTAAAGTGTACTGTGCTGTGTTGTTTGTAACACTGGGCAATACCTCAATAAGCACATCTCACTCAATCTCATTCCAATCACTCTCTCCTGCATTCATTGTCACCATCTCGCTCCACACACGTAACTAGATGCACCAGGAATCAGTCACAATGATTCTGGTAGCCCCGATGTGGGCTCCCCAACCCTGGTTTTCTCACCTGAAGGCAATGTCAGTCGCACCTTGCGAAGAAGCTGCCATGCCGTACAACATGCTGTCACAAGACAGGGGGGAGTCACTCCATCCATGCCCGCAAACTCAACCTGGCAGCCTGGCTCCTGAGATCATAACTTCCTAAAAAATGCATCAACATACTTAAGGAAGCACGAAAACCTAATACCAGACATTGCTACTCCAACAAATGGGAACGCTTCATCATCTGGTGCAATACCAAGAGCATTAACTGTGCACCAACAGATATTGTCCTGTACCTGACTCATCTACTAGACTCAGGCCTGGTTTTCAATGTCCTAAAGGTCCACTTAGCTGCACTTTCAGCTTGCACCACGTCCCAAAAAAAGGTTTTGTGGTGGAAAATACCAGTGATCAAGGATTTTGTGGGAGGAGGTTGAGGCTTCGTCCCCCTATCTCCAACCCAGCTCCAGAATGGGACCTGAATGTTGTAATGACTAGACTGATGGGACCTCCCTTTGAACCTATGCATAAGGCTATCCTTAAAGCACTCACTTACAAGACCGCCTTCCTGGTGGCAGTTACATCAATAAGGAGAGTTGGTGAACTGCAGGCCCTTTCAGTTCAAGACACATTTGTCACGATTCACAAGGATAAGGTGGTCCTGCGCACTCACCCACGATTTGCGCCTACATTTATTGCAAAGTTCCATGTGATCCAATCAGTAGAACCACCCACAGACGTGGCAGAAATAAGCCTCCACACACTTGAGTCCATTTGTAAAGCAACAACCTGGAGTTCTGTAAACACCTTTACACAACACTATTGCCTAGATACCCACTCTAGGCCTGACTCTCAGGTGGGACAAGCGGTGCTAAGACATCTCTTTGTTACTGTTCCTTCACACATCCCACCACCATCTCTGGGTACTGCTTGCTAGTCTATGCACAGCATGTGATACTAAGCAGATGATCAAGCATCAGAAGACATTCATTACTTACTGTAATTGCATTTCTGATGATCGTATCTGCTTAGATTCACATGCGCCCACCCTTCCTCCCCTCTTAGAGTAGAAGGAACGAAGACATCTTACATTTCTCTCTCTCTCTCTCTCTCTCTCTCTCTCTCTCTCTCTCTCTCTCTCTCTCTCTCTCTCTCTCTCTCTCTCTCTCTCTCTCTCTCTCTCTCTCTCTCTCTCTCTCTCTCTCTCTCTCTCTCTCTCTCTCTCTCTCTCTCTCTCTCTCTCTCTCTCTCTCTCTCTCTCTTACCGCTAGATGTCGGACTATATGTACAGCATGTGAATCTAAGCAGATACAATCATCAGAAATGCTATTACGGTAAATAATGCATGTCATTCTCTCACATGAGGAAATAATCCATTAGAATAACATACTACTAAAGATCGGTAATTTTCTTTCTGATTGATCTAATGCTCTTCCGACAACACCCACCTACTACTCTAAAGCATGAGTGTACTTTATTGAGTGGACGTTATTTCCTTTTTTGATACACGGTTTCTCAGTGTATGAGATCTGGTGAAAAGGCTGCCAGCAGCTCTGTACGTATGCCAAGAACTTCATTTCTGGAGCCATGAAGTTCAAATTAATACTGCACAGTGCTATCTGTTGGGCTGAAACATGTGTGGGGATGCTTGTGGTCTCATGCAGAAGGGATGTGACATAGCAGATCGGGCTGGACTGGCCCTTTAGGGGTAGGACCAAGCCTGATTTGCATATGGTTTTTCCCCTTCTGTAATGGCTTGGCAGGCTGAGAAACGATGGTCTGGGGGTTGCCCAGAGCTGTGCCCGTGGTTATGAGTAATTCAAAACCTTCCAGCCATCACCTTTTTGTTTTGCTACCTGTTGGCTGTCAGAAAAAGAGTCAGAACTCTCTGCAGCTGGATGATATTTCAGAGATGAGAAATCTGTGGGAGGAAAAAGGTAATTAATTTGTGCATTCAAAGAAAGGATGCACTGTTGGCAATGTTCTACCTAATTAATATATATACCTCATATCTCTCCACCTAACCCATAACTATTTGGAATACAAGCAAAATCCATGTTGCATTTGTTTGATGTAATTTCCAACATTCCCTTTGAATCCTGAATTGCAATGGAAATTGGGTGAAACTGAGAGATGAGGGCACATGCGCTTCCATATGTTTAAAACAGCGGTAATATCGGTTTGGCGGTGTTAGTGGTTACTGGTCGGCTGACCAGTGGAAGTACCGCATATTACGACCATACGCAGGCACACGCACCACCCACCCAGTGACAGTGATAGTGCCGAACCAGTATTACTGGCAACAAACTGCATTTGCCCGGTAACACGTCCAAATAAACTGCGGTATCACTGATACCGGTGACACACCGGCAGGTATCACCGCTGCCGGTTTTACCATATCCAGTAATACCAGCAGTGGAAATAATGTTGCTGACGAAACAGTGGGCAGCGGCTATCTTTAAAAATTCAATACATTCCGAATCCCTCATTTCCTGTTGCCATCCACTCCCAATATTTGTGGCAGCGTCATGGCACAACAGAAGAAGGCACACCTCCCAAAACTGTGGCTGTGGAAGCCAAAGTTCACAGATGCAGAGCTCACTGCACTTGCTGGTGCAGTTGTGGAGCATTGTTGGGTGCAGACCGTGCAAGGCCTCTGCACAGAGGAAGACTGCCATTTGGCTGAGATCATGTCAAGGGTGTCAGCAGTGAGCACTGTAACCTGCACTGCCAGGGATTGCCACAAGTGGTGGCATGATTTAAAGGCGAGTGTGAACAGCCTCATAGCCTGGCGCAGACCGGAGAATGCTGCCACAGGAGGTGGCATGATGGAACCTCTCAAACTCATGCAATGAAGGAGACTGTGAGTGCCATCCTCCACATGACGGGCATCTTGGGGATTGGCAGCGCGGATGCAGGAGCTGGGTCCCACAGTGATGCAGTTGAGGCCATCTGACCCTGTGTACATGTGAATGTCATGCACATAAGCATGTGTCCCCCAGCAGAGACATACAACATGGTCAAGGGAAGGGGTCCCCACATGGCCAACACAGCAAATGCACAGTGAGGACACACATGTGCCAGGGAAGGTGGGGAAACCTAGCCATGTACATGCATTGTAGGTGGGACATGGATGCCAAATGATGGACATATGAGAAGCATCCATTGCTCTGATACCATGCATGCCAATGAAGCAAAATGTATACCATTGGAACACACACAAAGTCATATGAGTGTCCTGCAAGCCCACAGACTAGTCTGCGAGATGACTGACAGCATGCCATTCTATTTCCAACAGGAACACAGTCCATGGACAGTGACAAGGCGATACCCTTCACTACAGGCACATCAGCTGCCACCACCCCTGCACACACCAAGCAGCAGAGCAGGGACAACAAGGCCACCCCCACCAATACCTCTTCCACCCAACACCACAGTGGAAACACCAGCCACTATTGAGATGACAACATCCCTACGGTCACTGCAGCTATCACTGCCATGCCACACCCACCACCTGTTCCGGCACACACGGATGCCGCTCCAGCGGTGGTGCCCAGTCGTCCGGGTTCCAGCACGCCCTCACCTCCATCATGTGCAGTACAGCCACGGGTACATTGTGGCAGGACCCATGTTCCTACCACTGATGAGGAAGAGGAGGAGCACTACATGGCCAATGCATCACCATGCTTCAGCCCAAGGCCACCACAAAGACCACACAGCCCACCACATTTGCCTGTGACCAACATATCGGCAGTATGGGCAAGGCTGGATGCCATTGAGCGCCACCAGCCGTCCATAGAGGCACTTGCAGGCCAGCTCTTGCATGAAATGCAGGCCATGCGTGACTGCCTGCAGGAGTGTACCCGCCGGATTGCCCAGTCACTTGGCCATGCCACTGCTGCCATGGTTTCACTAAGTCAGAGAGTGCAGGAGCATACAAAGTCCTCCTCAGCCACTGCCGAGTCACTACCAAACCATCCACCTCACTCTGCAGTTCATCTGGGCCCATTGGTCAGATCCCTCTACCTCTGTGACCCCCACAGAAGGCCCCCTACCGAGCATCCCAAAGCGCTGCTCACAGCGCCACCTCTTTGCCAAGGAGCAGGAGAAGGCCCCCCTGCCCAAGAGAGGCAGGAAAGAACTGTTGGGCACTGCAAGGTTGTATTGAGAGAGAACCTGGGGAGGGTTGTTGGCAAAAGTTGTTGTGAAGGGTGGATCGGGTCAATTCACCTCTGCACATAAAAATATGTTCTCCAGCGTGGGGTCTGGCATGGATTCACATGCTCATAAATGTTCCCCGTCGTCACGCTGGGAATCCTCGGGGGGGAAAAAAGAAAAATAACAGGTTGGGGTTTTTGGCCTGAAAACTGCATTTCTCATCTAAACCAATCACTGTCTTCTGGGTCATACTACCCCCATCCAATGACAGTCGTCTCCCTAAGCCATCTTCAGATTTTTACTGCACGTTTCAGTGTTGGGAGTCCTCTCATCTTGCTCTGCAAGCTGTGTTGATATTTTGAGTTTTTTGATAAAAGTTTAGTGTTTTTTGACCGACTTTGTTCCATCCTTCAACCATTGATCGACTACCGGCAGCGCTATCGCTTGTCGGCGAAGATCATCTTTACATCACAGATCTTCTCTTTGAAGTTTTCAATAGGCCTAGGATGGCACCTACTTTGCGCCTTCGATCATGTCCGAGGAGAAAAGTAGCCTCTTCAAAATATGCACTAAATGTGGACCAAGACATTTCTATGTTGGGGATCAACACCACAAATGCTTGTATTGCCTGCATCTGGACCACGATGAAGGATGCAAGCTTTGCCGTGGTTTTTCGAAGAAGACTAAAAGGGACTGTTACAGCATGCTAGCAGCGTGGCTTAAGTTGGGGAAGGCCTCTGAGGCGGCCTCTGGGCACGGTCATACCCCATCCAGGACCGGCTAGTCCCATGAGCGAGCTCCCTCTGAGAAGCAGTAGAGAGGTCCTTTGAGGATGCCCCTGCACAGGGGTCCAAAAGAAGGTTAATCACCACGCTATGGATTCCGCTGGGTTCGCCGCAGCTGCTGGTCCGAGTTCGGGAAGGCCACATTCACTGTCGCCCTCTATGTCCACGGCGATCCTGCCAGTTAGGGGAGCTCCTTCCAAGAGGAAGTGCTTCACCCCATCGAAGCTGCGATCGCCGTCCTTGGACAAGGCTACAAAGGAGAAGTCCTTGTGTGGCTCCTCTTGCCCCCCCTCCCCCCCAGTTGAGGACACCTTCTGTGACCAAGATGACCACTTTGTCTGCGACCACAACCCTGTCAACGATCCCGTCAACGAGAGGACTGGCATGCACTTCGTCAACGACCATCACGACTTTGTCGAAAGCGGGCCTGGCAACGACAGTGGTCTCTACGATCACGATGACAACCACCTGCAAGGAAGGCATGGTATCAAGAATAGACCAACACAAGTGATCAGAGCTCAAGGGTGTTTATTAAACTGTACAAATGGGTGAGATAAACGCCTAATCTAAACCTGAATCTAAGATGGGAGCAAGCTACAACCATAAAAAAAATAATAAGGTAGTCCCAGTGGCGTCTTGTCAAATAAAAAGGGCCTATACTAAAAAACCTATTGTCAATCCTTACCGCTAAGTTAACTAGTGTGGGGTAATGTTCACTAAAAAAGAAGTGTCACAAAATGATAAGTCAGTATGGTATGGCTGGGGTCTCCCTTCCTCACGTTCTAAGCACGGGACAAGGCAGGACTTCTGAGCACAGCACACTCCTAGTCCTTGCCAGCACGAGGTTACAGTTCAATTCCCACAATATCAGGGCTGTCTGTGGCCAAGTCTCTTTCAACAAAGTCTCTTGCCTCAGAGGACCTGATGTGTTACACTTAACAAAAACAAAAGTTCCTTCAATAATTCGTCACAGGACGATAACTTTCGCCTTTGGATCTTCCTCTGCTGGGCTCCAATCCTTCATGCAAACTTTATCACAATACAGGATTCACTCTTTTAGCTTCCCTCTTGGCATCCCTCCGTCGGGCTCACACTTGCCTTATTTTACAATATTCACAGTCTTATTAGAAAGCAGGGGTTCCCTTCCCCTAGCTTTCTCTCGGCACCCCTCTGCGGGATTCACACTTGCCACATTTCGTAAGACAGTCTCTTTAGACCCCTTAGGTTCTTCCCTTTTCCCCAAGTTCGGGTCTCTGCTCAGTCAGCCTATACACACTTCCTCAAAAAAAGGGGAGTTGAGATGAGAAAAGATTTACTCAAATGCACCAATTTAAGGATTTTTATTGTTGTTGGTGAGTCAGCTGAAATTGAGATTTCCAAGTTTTGAGACTAGTTCCTTGTTTATGATAGAAAGAACTTCATTCCATTTCAATAGTGTTTTTCAAAAAATTCTTTAATTATTAATGTTGTTGTAAATAGTCAAGAGTCAAAAAATGATCAACAAATATTCTTGAGTCCAAGTGTTAACATTACACGTGGCTTTCAAATAAATAGTATCTAAATAAGCAAACTGTCATTCCCACTCTGTAGCTAAATAAACAAATTGTCGTTCCCACTCGACACGTGTTTCCCCATTGAGGTTCTCAATGGTTCATCAGGAGAGAGAATAATTCCTAACCAAAGTAGTATAAAAGAAAAAAAGGGGAGAAAAGAAAACATTCATTCCTTATTTCTTGTTTCAAAATACAAGTTAAATATATACAGAGTTGAATCAATCAATGATCTATATTTTTAAAGCAAAAATTTGACTCACCCTTTAATCTCTTAATATTCAAAATTAAGTGCCTTGGATTTTTCCAGTTTAGTTTGTCCTGATTTTTTATGGTGGTATATTGTTGCTGTAAACCCAATGTTAAAATGTTTTAATTTCTTACAAAGTTAATTTGTAAAATATCTGTTTTGGAAAGAGAAGGCTAAATGAGGTTTTTGTTAAGTATAGATTCCTGATATTGTTTGGGTCAGGCTTGGAGACAAACCTGCTTTACTTTTTAGTAAAAATGCCTAATTTAAAGAGCCTCTACTACTTACCTTCTATTGTTTCCCCATTCAAATTGAGTCTGCAAGTGTCCTGGTGGTCTTGATAAGCGAAGGAGATGCTGTCGGCAGGTCGCGCAGCATCTGTGTTTGAAATCCCACTATTTATAGCTAGCGGGATGCGCGGTGACATCATCACGCCGCGCGCCACGTAATTGCGCGCAACGTGATGACGTCATCGTGTTTTCTTGGCGTTTGGCAGCCATTTTTTTCCTTCCTATGTTATCCGTTCCAAAGTGGCATATTTTCTTGTTACTTTACCGTTAATTTTGAAGAGCATTTTAAAAGTGCTAAACAAGGGAGAGCTTTGTTGGTTGCAACATCCAATTTCTATGCACACTTCCTATTCACACAATTCACCTTGCTTCACCGTGTCAAAGACTTTCGATTGTAAAACAGGTTTTGCTCAACCCTCGTATGACCCTTTTGACACCTCACACCGGTCTTTCCCAAGGCCTTTTGGTGTATGTAGTTCAACAGAAAGTCCCGATCAGAGTCATTCGAATCAACGCCCACGTGGCGTCAAACTACTCTGACACCTGGTCCTCATCTGGGCCTTTCTCAAAGTTAATCTCACACAAGTTCTTTGTTCAAATGTTGCTGCTTGCAACCTTGGGCTTGACACAGTCCGGTTTGCTATTAGCTCTCCTGACTGAACGGTTGTGCTGGAAGCTTTGGCATCTCTCGCCTCTGGAGTCAAGGATGCGGTCACGGTAGCCAGCTTGCCTCTCCACCTGGGTTATCAGCGCGGGAGGCCCTGTGCACCGTTGACCACTGCTACACCACACGCTTACCATAAATCCTGAATTTATAATTCTCTCCTCTGAGGTTTCGCGGATCTGAGTTGAAAAGGGCTAGGGCACTTCCCTCCTTGTCGTGCCTTCAGGTCCCGCGGGCTTTTCTTCTCCGATTGAACTGCTGCTTCGGAACAGCTGCTCCTGCATGCGGCTGGCCTTGCTCCTAGTGCGCTGCCTTTTATCTCTGTTAGGAAGGTAAAGGGCCGTCAGGTGTGCGTAGTTGCTGTCAATTGCCTGACTTTGCCTGACCCTTGTGTTGGGACATGTCAGGTAAACCGCTCTGGTGTTAGTCTTGTTGTTTGTCACAGTGCAGGAAGGGGTTCATGTAGGAAAAGGGCGGGTTAGAGCTTCTAAGCATCCTACGGAATAGTAAGTGAAAAGGTATAAGGAAGGGGGTACCACATCTCACCCTTCCGTGTCCCACTTCCACTCCCCTCATCCAAGTGATCCTCCCCCACTGCTCCACCCCCAGGAACTGGATCCAATAGCGATGGCCATGTCCTGGCCACCTGGATGACAGATCTCTGAGGACTAGCGTGGGAGACACCTTCAGGTTTCTCACACACCTCACAGGTGTCCTTGCCTACGCGGTTGACAACTTTGGCGGCGGTGCCGCTAAAGACTGCAGTTTATGCCCCAGTGAAAGACGGGGTACCCTTTGTTGCCTTATTCCCGTAGGATTCGGATAAGGACAAGGAGTGGCTACTGCCCACATAGCTACCCCCCAGGCAGGGGTTTGGGGGTGTCCCCGGTGATACCAGAAATACACTGTAGGAACCTGTGCACATCTACACGAGCGTCGATGACAACTTGCCTGAGGACTACTACACAGACCACGAAAGGGGCTGTGGTACCGTGTGCATGGATGGGGTCTCCGCTGTGCGAACCTGGATCGCCATCTAGTCCAAGGAGGCGCTTCAGTTTGGAGCCGTTGCTGGCTGCTCCTCTCATTCCTCAGCCACTGCCCAGGGACATGTTGTTGGACATCCTTACGACCCTGAATACTTTGGTATTGGAGATACAACAGAGGCTTGCTGCTACTCCAATGAGGCCTCCGACTAGGGGCCCTTCCAAGCTGAAGCATAAGTCAAGGGACCCATCTGGCTGGAGATATCAGCCGACCCAGCCACCATCGCTTCGACTTTTGACCCAATGGTGGAGGAGCCTGCACACACAGCCCCCGGTACGGATACAGACTCTACTGAAACTCATACCGATGAGTATGAGTACTATGTAACAGCGGACGGGGAGCCGCTGGGTGCTGACGAGCCGCCAGGGCCTCGCCACGGATGAGGTCAGTTCCTTTCATGCCATGATCTCGAGGGCCTCTGCTCTCTTCAATTTGGTACCAGAGGATAGTTTCCTCGAGCAGCACCGGGAGTCCAGACAGAAGACCATAATGTCAATTACTCTTCTGGATCATGCCTGGGGGGAGGGTCTGGCTCTGATGAAGACGCCAAGTACCACTGCCGCAAACAGCGACAGGCTCAAAAAGAAATATAGGGTTCTGGACTTCGCCCTCAGGTGCTTGAGGTCGCAGCCTTCTGCAAACTCTGGGGTATCTGCGGCCGCAAGGAAGCATTTGTCAAACCCTTCCTCTTCCGCCATGGGGCCTCCAGACCAGGTTAGGAAGAAGCTTGATGCTATGGGAAAGTGCATCATTTACACCGCTGCCTCCACTGTCAAGGCTGCTAATGCTCTGGCCATCTTATCCCGCTATGATGGGGAGCTGTGGTATAAGCTTAGGCTCATTTCGGACTTCCTGCCAGAGGACAAGAAGGTCGAGGCCATGGCTCTGTTCCAGGAAGGTGAGCTGGCTTCGGATTGTGGCACTGGACATCGCGGATACCGGTTACTGCCAGATGGCAACACAATGTCCCTCCGACAACAAGGCTGACTGAAGGCCACTAATCTCAGGGCGGCGGTGGATTGCTCTGTGCGTAATGCACATTGATTTGAACTTTATTAGTTGTTTTATTGGCAGCCAGTGTAGCTTTTTCGGAGCTGGTGTGATGTGTTCTCTTTGCTGCAGTTTGAGGAGGAGTCTGGCTGCCGCATTTTGAATATGTTGGAGTTTTTTTTAGAAGTTGCTCTGGCATGGCTAGGTATAGGCTGTTGGCATAGTCTACTGTGGACATGATGAGAGCCATGATGGTGAGCATTTTGTGGGTTTTGAGAGGAATGGTAGGATCCTTTTTTACTGCACGTAGGAGGAAGAAGCATTTCTTGATTAGAGTGTTTACTTGTGGCTCTAGAGTTAGTTTGTTGTCCATCAGGACCTCCAGGTTTTTTACTAACATCGAAGGGGCTGGTGCTGTACCAAGTTCTGTTGGCCAATGGATGTACTGATTGTTTTCTCCGTTTTTAGAGATGATTATTATTTCTGTTTTGCCTGGGTTGAGTTTGAGGTAGTTTGAGTTCATCCAGCTGTAGATTTCATGAAGGCAGGTCTTTAGTGTTGTCTTTTCATCTTGTGTGTCCTGTATTTTTTAGACTATTTGTGTGTCGTCAGCGTAATTGTAGCATGTGAAGCCATGTCTTTTAATGATCTTGATTAGTTGAGCCAGGTAAATGTTGAATAGTAACGGGGAGAAGGATGATCCTTGCGGTACTCCACAGGTGGATTGTGTTGATTTGAATTTGAAAGGTTTGGTCCATATGGTTTCTGTTCTGTTTGTTAGAAAGGATTTAATCCATAATAAGGCTAGGTCGGTGATTTCAATTTCATCCAATCTCCTGATGAGGATGTCGTGGTTAACAGTTGAATGCTGCGGAGAGATCTAGAAGTATCAGAGCGGTACTTTTATCTGAGTCTGCGTTTGCCTTTAGATCATCCCACATTGAGGGAAGTGGTGTTTCCGTTCCTCTCATTGGTCTGAAACCTACTTGTGCCTGGTCTAATGGGTGATGTTCTTATATGAATTCTTGGATTATTCTATAGATGTATGCTTCCAGTAGTTTCGCTGGGTACAAGATGTTGGAGATAGGTCTGTAAATTGGTGAGGTCCTCCACGTTTCCTGCTGTGTCCTTGAGGAGCGGCTTGATCTATGCTGATTTGAAGGATTGGGGCACTTTCCCTGTTGAGATTGAGTGGTTGAAGAGGTTTCTGTAGTAATCCATTGGTGTTACTTGGTTGAGGATTGATTTGTATATGTTTGGTGGGCAGGGATCCATGGGGGAACCTGTTCTGTTGCTTTTGTTTACCAGTTTGACAAATGTCTACACTGATATTTGTGGGAAGCTTCAGAGTTTGGTCGGGTGTTCCTCGTACGAGTGGGTGGGTTGCATATTGCGGTCACATGTTCTGCTTTTTATGGTCTGTTGGATGGTGATGATTTTGTTTTTGAAGTGGTCTGCCAGGTCATTGCATAGTCTCTTTGATGGTATCGGTGTTGTTGCAGCCAGGGGGATTTTTTATTTAGTTAATGATTTTAAACAGTTCTTTTTGGGTGTTTGGTGCTTTGATGAGCCTTTTGTCAAAATATTTCCTTTTGGCTTTTTGGATTTTCTTTTTGTACAGGCGGATTTATTGTTGGAATTGGAATTTCTTTGCACTGTCGTTTTTGATCCTCCATTCGAGTTCAAGTTTTCGGTTCTTCCTTTTCATAGCGCTGAGTAGCGGGATAAACCATTTTGCTGTTGCCCATTTGCGTGATGGGGTAAAAGTTTTTCTTTGGCAATCTCGTCTATTGTTGTCATAATCCGGTTGTGAAGTAGTTCTATTTTTTTGTCCAGGTAAGCTTTGTCTATAGTTGTTGCTTGTGGTTTGCTGATTTTCATTAGTTCAGTTAGGTTGCCATTTTTTTATGGTCTTTTCATGCTAGTCGGCAGATTGTCCTGTTGCTCGATTATTGGTGTGGCCAGCCTGATTACGAAAGGGATGATGGGAAGGATTGCTCCATAGGATCTGAATTGGTAGTGAAGATTATTCTTGGCAAAGATTGAGTCTAGTGTATGTCCTGCCGTGTGGGTTGCTCCTTTGACTAGTTGATGTAATTTCATCGTTTCCAGTTGTTTGGCTAATGATTTTCATGTGGCTGTGGTTTCTTCATCAAACTAGATGTCAGGATCAAGTGACACAGGTGACAAGATGTCACAAGATATCACTGATCAAGTGATTCAGGTGTCAACCATATTGATCTGTGGATGCGTTGCCTGTAACAGCATCTTCTTATAGTCTGTGCATGCATGTCACATGTTTTGTGATTGATGGTGAGTGGTTAGGGCCTGTGCATTGCTCCCATGCATGATTCCTGATAGGAGTCTGGGTTACATGTGCAGGTTGTCTGTATGTATACCATGATGGATTCATATAAATAGCGACCTGAGTACATGCCATGACAACTGCCGGTATCCTTTCCCTTAGTTGCAGTTTAACAATGCCATTCCATGTATGGCAGTGGTCTTCATACCTTTTACATGACGGACACCCCAGGAGCTCGATTTGGTGTTTGTGGACCATGCACCTAGTCATTTGCCACTCCCTCAGGCCACACAAAGGGGGTCTGCGGTTGGCCAGGCTATTCAGAATTGCAGAGTGTCATGGGGGGACGACTATGCTTGTGTAACATTATACTGTGTGGTTTTACTTTGCATGCACAGTAACCTTGGTCATTGGTGATTTTGATGACTGTCATCTTCACCCTTTTCCCCTGACTCTAGCCCCCCCCCCCACAGGCATACTTTGGACACCTCTAGGTAGTCCTGCCCCTGTTGACCACCCATAGATAATGTGGGATGTTGCATTGTGGTACCTGTAGTCCAGTGTTTGTAGCTGGCCTGTTGGGGTAACATCTCTTGGCCATTTACTGCTGCATTGTGAGGCATGTCCTACTCCTGTGGGTTGCAGTCTGTCATGTGTGGGTGGGTCCTGCATGTACAGGGCCTTGTCAGGGCATGCAAACTCTATTTGTGTTAGAATCCGCCCTGTTCCTCCTTCCTTCATATTGCATGTTGCTTGTACTGCAAGGTTAGTGTGATGGAACATGTACTCGCCCAATATCCAGGTTCGTTGGACTCTGTGCCCCTTCATGTATGCCACCAGTGTGCTGTTCCGCAGGACCATGGCATCATGGGTCGATCCTGGGAAGCGGGCACAGCAGGATGTGATAAGATGGTGAGGTCTGGATCACAAGTGACCTGGCCCTTGAGTGAGTGGAACTGCTTGCGATTCCAGTAGACCTCTGATGCCTGGGGTGCCACCAACTCTACATGGGTAAAGTCCAGGGATACTAGCACATTGGGCATGTGTGCCACAGCGTAAAATCATTCCTTTTTGACATTCATCTGTGCCGGGTTGGTGGGTAGGGCGATATGCCATGACACATGGTGTAAGAGTGCGTCCAGCACCTGACTGAGCACATTTGAGAATGGGGGCTGGGAGATGCCATGCAGTGTGCCCACAGTGTGCTGGAATGTGCCCGTCGCAAGGAAGTGCAGGACAGACACCAGCGTCACCAGCGCTGGTATGGCTGTCCTAATGTTGATCTTGTTTGCTATTTCAGTTCATCGATTGTCTCCCTGTTCAGCCGGTACAGGTTGAGTATCTGGCGGTCTATGAGGGTCCATGCTGAGGCACTGACTTGAGGTAAGGGCGCTCACCTTGCATGGCGTCTCCTTCTCCTCATCTTCTCTGCTACATGTTTCCTGTGTTGGTCCTCCAACCCCAACAGCTCAATGTTCAGCTGGAGCAGCTGCATGTTGATGTGCGCACACACACACACACACACACACACCAGTGGTGTGTTTGGGGAAGGTGTCGCACTTTTGTACCCTTCTTGTGTGCATTGGGTGCCCCTGTGTCTTCGTTTGCATCACCTGTATGCATTTACCTGCTGCTTTCATGTGGAGGTATCCCTGCCTTGCTTTTACTGGTATTACCGGCAAGAAATGTCTGTGTTACCACCATTTCCCAACTAGTAATGCGCCAGTAATACCTTTGTGCCAGTACTACCAGAAATGGTTATACTGTTGTCAGATTTACTGTTGCCAGACTTTCCAGCGTCAGTATTACTGGCACAGGAAATACCAGCAATGTTATTGCTGCCAACTCGTTATTCGCTGGTACGGTAAAAGTGGCGGCAACCGGAATTGCTGTAGGTTTTACTGCATACTCGTAATGAGCCCCACATTCTCGATGTGGAGCTACTTCAAAAGATGTGGAATGTCTGAAGAGGATTGTATTCAACAGGAAGTGAATTACTGTAGGTAAGTAGTTTTCTCTTTTATTTCAGAAAATACCTAAAATGTGTTTGTGGTGCCTTAAAAGCAAGAGTACCACATTGTTTGTTCTGCAATTTTGTGTGCATAAAGGTTCCAGAGCAGTTGTTTGTTGTGACACCCCTTACCTTATTCTCTCCAATATCGAGCACATACCAGACACCTGATCACTAATTTCAGGAACAGTAACACACTTTGAAGCCTGAATCTTAGATCTTATTAAAAAAAATCAGATTTTAACAAGTGACTTTCTTTTCTTTCTTTCTTTTTTCTGCTTTCATCTGATCTCAGGGAGAAGACAGCTTATCAGAGAAGGTAATGCTAACTAAATTGTCAAGATCCTAACTTCTACCTCCTTGTCTATTGCCTTTCAGTTTCTGCTCTGTCTAGTAGCATGCATAACCTGCTGGTCTATAAAAGAGTCACATAACCTATATTCAAATTAGTGGTCTGTCCATCTTATTGACGACTGATAAGAAATGCTTCCATCTTATGTTGGGATGGGAAACTGCTCCGTCAAGCTGCCATGTTTTCGCTTCATGCATTCACATAAGGTTCTATGTTCTTTTTCCGACAGAATTTCTTCACTGAATTGTTTATTATACAATTTGGGCAGTACTCCCCATGACTCCCTTCCCCTTCATTACTGCCCCTACCCCAGACCCCTCCCTGCCCCTTCTTATACCTTTCCCCACAATTCCTTTAAGAATCTGATGAAAATTCGAAGTAATTACTTTATGGTGAAGTACCACAAAGTAATTACTGTCGGCAAAAGAATGCAATATCTACATACAACTATAAATTCACATCATTGATTTTGTCCTTCTCTTATCCAGCACCATTTTTAAAGCTTACCTTTGGTTTTTGGCCCACGCTCCTTTTTCCAAGCTCCAACCAATGTCAATTGTAGATTGCTCTACAGTATTATCAAATTTATTTTCACTTCTGGTGAACAGATCTTCAGCACTTTTATTGCTTTCAAAAGCAACCAGACAGCTTCTCTTTGATTTTTCTTGCAATACAAAAGTTAATGTAAAAAGTGTCTGGTAAATTATTATCTATAACTGCAGATAACCAATGGTTGGCTGATGTCTCTGTGGCAGACCTTAGGTTATGTTTGGGTTATTCCAATTACGTCATGACACAGCTTATTTTTGTATTCCGAGATTCTCACGTCTTGTTCTTGCAATCAGTGTGATTGTAATGCCATGCACTATTTCAGTTAAGTTCCAAAAGATTTGACCAAAAAAATCCCACTCAATAAATGCATGCCAAATAACTTACAGGTCATTTAAGTCCTATATCAGGTATGGTATTTCAGTTGGCATGGCAGTTAGTACGAGTCGGATGAGTGCATACCCTTTTTCTTCTAAACCCAGCCTATACAAAAGTTTGGTAAGACTTTCCCCTCTTTGGTCAGCTGACTTGCAATGTCTAGATACTTTTGTTCAGTTGGATTTCTTCCTCCCACCAATTCCCCATCTTAGATGTATCCTTCAAGTGCTGTGCTGTCTTTGGAAACGTTTTCATCTACCAGTCGGGGAACTTTAATACAGCGTCTGCTCTGATCAGTTTTGTTGGGTTCCATGACTCTGGAATTGATGTCCTGAGTTGTGTATACATGACCTCAGTGCCTTTTGTCAGTTCGCTCAGATCCTACTTTGTAATCCCACAGCTTGTACATTTTGACCTACATCATGTCTCCTTCAACAGTCTTGGGATTTAAGCCATGCAAATATTGAACAGGCTGCTATGTTTTTTAACACTCTGTATAAGAGCAGATACATTCTTAACATGTCCTGGCTTCATCTGAGCCTTCATCCTGTAAAGGAAAAAAATCCAGATCACAGAGGAGTCCAACAAGCTGGAGGCATCTCACCCCCTTAAGGTAGCCGAGAAGAAACATAAGAAAAATGATGTGCCTTAACAACCTGGCACTGGTGGCTTCCTCCCCTGCACTGATGGTGTAATAAGGGCCTGTTACGCCTTTTAAGGCTAATGGAGAACTCCCTTCAGCCAACCACTGCATGGCCCTGAGCTCATTCCAAGCCTTAGATGTTTTGGTTACTGTTCCCTGTTCTTGCCATGCAAGTCTACCTTCCAGTGTGGTTGCCCAGCGCCGTTCTGTGTCGCTCTCTGTCAAGATGAACAGCAGGCTTGAAATTTGTCCCCAGATCGAAATGTCTGTTCAAATTTGCGCAGAATGGCCAATGAAGTGGGGGTGACCATGAACCTTTTGGCATTGAGTGCCACAAAGAAGACCAAGTAGTCAAGGTCTCAGAGGAATTTTATGAGCAGGCTGTGGACTTGTTAGATTGGCTTTGGCGATGGGACTCCAGTGGCTGAGGCACATCCCCCAATCTGAAGTTCACACACCTAATCATTGTGGGCGGGTCGTAGAGCATAGACAAGACAATTGAATGGCTGCACCCTAGGTCTCTAAATTTAAACATGACCTGATGGACATCCCTGAGCAGGGCAATTCTCATGAGTCTTTCTTCCCCATCAATCTGGATATTTCACACTCTGTTAGATCTATCGGTTTAAAGCATTCCTCATCTCTCTATGTCAGTAACAATCTGTCCAGGAAACGCGGACTCACCTTTGCACGATATATTCCTTTCCACTTATCCTACTCCTGAGAGTCTGGCATTTCAGGTCTCCACTGTGGGTGCAAAGGCTGATTCTAATGGATGACACGGCGGCCACATATTAACGCACCACAGAGTGAGTGTACAGTTGCTGCCTCTGTGCAGGAAGGCAATGCTTCTGTGGTTCAGAGCCTGATGAACAAGGTCTTCCTGTCCACAGCCTATATGGCCCGGATGGAGAATGTTGTTGTGAACACCCGCAGCAGGTGTTCCTTGGTCTTTTACGATATTCTTAAAGTTGACTCCTGAACAGTGCTCTTTCTTTATTATTCACGCTGCTATCTCGTTTTTTCATTACCAGTTTAATCTATACTAGTTTGTTGTTCCTAAGTGACAGTTGAATTTTGTTTGCAAGTTTCTCATTGCAGCACAGTTTGAGCTCTTGCATTCCTACCTGTTAATGTTGCTCAACTTTTCTGTTTTGCCATCGCTTCTGTGCAGTGAGTAAATGAGCTTTAAAGACTCCATAACACATTTTATCTAAGGATAAGGTGACATTGCGGGTCAGACCATCCTTCCTTCCTAAGGCAATGTTGAACTTTCATCTTCCTTAGAAGTTCCATCTCCTGGTTTTCCTCCCTCTGACTCTTCCTTCTGAGGCTGAGGAAAGGTTTCATAGTCTTGTGCCCAAGAGGGCTTTTTGTTTTAATGTCTCTCAGAGAAGGGAAGTCAGAAAGGAGAAACATCTCTTTGTAATTGTTGCCACTGCTCGTGTGGACACGACTGTTACCAAGCTGACCCTTTCCAGATGGACTGTTCTCTGTGTCTGAGTGCTATGATCTATCCCACAATAGAAATGCTCACATGTTTTAGGTCTAACCAGAGGCCAAGCAGCTACCCCTGCGGAGCAGAGAGATGCCCCTTTTGTAGACATCTTTCTAATGTATTTCTTTCTCCCACAGAGTCCTAATCTGTGATCTCTATATTCCAGCACAGTTACTCTTCAAAACTTCAAACACATTTATGCCACCAGGGTGCAGGGCTCTGCGTCATCTCTGCTGAACACCTCGCCACAGATATGACTGTGTGGCCAGCATATATTAAGGTTCTGCCCCCACGTGACCTTAATGACTCTGCTTGCTTCAGGAAACAGCGCTTCATTAGAAGTTTCTTTTTTTGCGACATGCCGAATCTGACAAACACATCAAGGTTTCATCCTTGCATTGACTGCGGCCATCAAATGTCTATTTCCAACCCCGGCATGATTTGTTAATACTGTTTGGGGAAGGACAGGGGACACAGGACTGAAGCACCGCAAGTGGTCATGCTCAACCGGCTGTTCCTCCAAGCATCATTCTTCTTCTTCATCATAGAACTGAAGTCACCACTCTGGGGACTCCTCTGAAAAAAGGCACCACAGCTACCTTTCCCAGCTTAATCCTCCACACTGGAGGAATGGGCGGCCTTTTGGCTAGAGATGCAGGATGTTTTTGCCAAGGCCCCAGGGAAGACTCCTTTGGCCTCGGTTCTGAAACTGCCACCAGAGCCCACTGTGGTCTGGCGATCCGGCAGAGACCCTGCGAAACACAGTGATTGTAAGCCTGTATATTTTGTCCCGACTCATACAGGAAAAGACCTGTCTCTACACCTCACCGTTCCATCTTCAGATGATGAACCTACAGCGAGAGCTTCACTCTTCATGGCACCGCTGGTGCTAAGACTCCTTGTGAATACGCCCCATTTCCTAGGAGTACATTTATGGAAGAATTTTTTTGGGCGTAGAAGGTGATCCCATCCCCTTTGGGCTCAGACCTTTGGGCCCCAGGGAGGTCAGGGATTTCCCTGAGGAGTTCTTTAATAAGGGAGGGGAGTTAATGGACCGTGCCGCTGACTTACAAGAGACAAGTGGACTTCACACACCTCCAGAGCCGGACATGCTTCCTGCACCAACTCAAGACTTCATTTTTGTACCTGATGGCCAAGATGGTAGATAACTTGTGGTTTGGTTACCCTTATAGACTCAATGTCCAATTTGAGCTGATGGACATTCTTGATGAAGGCCCGCAAAGGGGGGACCCTACTGCTTTTTAACCTGGCAGTAGAGGTCCAAGTCCTCAAGTTGTGGATGAAGCCAGCTGTGGTTCCGACTGTGGATTGGGACATAGCAGAAAAGCGTTGTCTGGCTGGCACCTTCCAACACGGCTTTCCTTTCCTTGCATGCCTCACTTGAAAGCCTTGTCGTTCAAGCTGCCAAAGCTAATCAAAAGACTTCCTCCTTTCCATCCTCAATGGGAATGTAAAAGGCTGGATGCCTAGGGGAGGATCATTTTTGTCTCAAGCAGTCTGGGCCTGAGGTTCATTACCTGTACCCTGGAGAAATTCGCTTTTGGTCTCTGGCCTGCGGCTTCAGCCACTATAGAGCCTGCCGGAGAGATGAGAGCGTGCTTTGAGTCCCTGGTCAATGATTGCAGGGAAGCATCCTGCCAAATCCTGCAATCGGGCCTGGGCGTGGCTGATTGTAGTGCACGCGCCATGGCCACACAAACTGTGGTGAGGAGGTACTTCTGGATGTTGACCTCGGGTTTCGCCCTCTATGTCCAGGATCAACTCCTCCATATGCCGTTTGACAGAAACAACCTGTTTGGGGCTGTTAAAAAAAGATTTTCTTTTTGCTGCTTTCCCTCCATAAACATCAATGAGCACCCAACTGTCTGCTATTGTTTTGAGCCGGTTCTGACTTTCTGTAGGCCAGTGAAGTCTTTTTAATTTCATTGGCATTTGTAAGTTCATCTGTTTTGGGTGCACTGGTCACTCCCTATGGCTAACCGTGTAGCAGAACTCTGTTCAACATATTCAAATCCTCTGTTTTGTTTTCCCTGTACACATCACCTTCTGTGAAGTGTGGTAGGGGCACTTTCTGTCCATGTATCGTTATTTGTAACTTTCTGGTTACAAACATGTGCCCGGGATGGGTTGGTGGAAGTGTATACTTTTAATTACTATTTTCTTTTTTACAGTATTGTGCACAATTGCATTTGACTGCATAATGCCATTTAGTACCATATACTCTAAAAAGGCCTTTCCACCAGATTTCTGTCTGTTCTTTGACCATCTTGTACTTTGGCCTTATTGCTGTTCTCCCCGGGTCCAGATTCCTTTATATATGGTCAACCCTTTCCTGCGGAAAGCTCCATCTTTCATGGGCAGAGTGTGTGTGGCCGTATGTGAGGACTAGGACTGTATGGTGCCAGTCTGCATCTATGCCAGTGTTTGTGTTTTGTTGGGCAGATGTGTTGGCCAGAGACTGTCCAGAATTGGACAGCCCCTACCAGTTTGAATGTTGCAGATACTTGCCATTTGTGAGCGTGAGGCGACTCCAGCTCGAGTCCTGGATAAAAAGACTCCTACATCCATTCATCAGATCTTTGTTGTAGCCAAGATCCCTCCAAAGAGGAGCATCCTTCTGAAGACTCGAAACTTGTTAGAAGCCAGCCATCAGCGCTTTCTTCAACCGTCCCGGCAAAGCCCTGATCTTTTGCTCATTTACAGAATGCCTTCATCTGTGGTTCGACCCCTGTACTTTGGTAACAACCAGTCTCATACCCTGCTTAAGGTTGCTGCTGTCGGAAGATTTCTGAAGGATCCCTGAACCATCCTGTGGGTTAACCAGCTTTGAATTGGGCTACCTCACTGCATCAGTCATCGTCCCAAGTTTTCCCTTGGGACTCCTCATATCTTTGCTGTATGGAACAATTGACATTTTCCTGAAATTGCAGGTCTCCACCATGAAAAGGGGCCTTGCAGGACCAGTTTCTTTGTTTCCACCACAAGGGTCGACTGCCACCATTTCTTTTGAGTGGCCATCGCTGATCGCCCCCTGTCCTGGGAGCTCTCTGAGGTCGTTGCAGGAGTGGTGGTTCTTTCTTTAGTCCAGTAGAGGTGTTCTGCTGTCCAGTACCGATCGATCTGATCACGCAACGGAAAACTATCCAGACCCAAAACCTGATCCCGAAAGGGACCTCTGCAAACAAGACCCCTGGACTATCTCCAATGGAGCGGAGGTGCGAAAAAAGGCTGCCCACCATTTTCAGGATCTTCTATGGTAGTCCCTGAGTGAATAGGAGTACAGGGAATGAGTAAACATATCTGTCCCCCCCCCATCTCCATAGGGTTTAACCAGTATAAAGTTCTTATCCTACCTCTCCCTTTCCTGACCGTGAACGGTGGTGTTCTGGTCAGGTATCCTCACCTTGGCTTCCTCTAAGGTGGTTGGATTGGGAGAGGGTCGACTAAGGACTTTTCATCAATAGTTATCTAACTTTGGGAGACTTAAAAAACTGCCTGTTGGCTTTGCAACTCTTGTTCAGACTGTTAAAAGGACTTCTAGCTTTCTGAGGAGAACTACATTCGGTCTTGTGACTCTGGGGCACAAGGCCCCATATTTTCTACATAGGGAAGGACTTTTAAAGGTGGTGCCTTCATTTGTAACGCTTTGTATGGTATTTCTAACACTTATTTTCAAGATATTAGTTCTATAACTGATTATTACTTATCTCATTCTTTTTATTCACTTCATTTCCTACTTAAGAGTATTCCACACTATCTGTGTTCTAAAAATGAAGTGTTTGTGCACTTCAAAGAGCACACCAAAGCGAGCGTATCTAGAATAGTAGTAAATGTTTGTGTTACTTACCTGTGGTGTTTCATTGCTAAGAGATTGTCTGAGACCTAAATAAATAACTGTATTTGTATACATTCTGCCTTACTTGTATTAAGAGTGCTCTGTGTGTACTCAACTGAACCTTCCAATACTCACAATATCTAATTGTCTAAGCTTTGCAGAGTGGCCTTTCAGAATCTGCACACAGGGCTGATTCTGAAAGTCCATTTTAACAAGCTAAAACTGATGAGTCCCTCCGAACGTTCCAGTCCTCGAGGGCAACAGCCAAGTCCCTGGGTCTTGCGCATCAGCAGAAGCAGTCTGTTGCCCCCATAAGTGGAGGGAGACGTTTTGGACCCTTTCCCTCCTATGCCCATGGGAGCAGGGGACAGGCTCCCTTGGGCAAACATTTGTAACACTGCTAGAGGCAGAGGCCAAGGTGCTCAAAGAGGTGGTGTGTCTGCCTCTACAGTGCCCTCAGCAGGCCCAGGTGAGAAGCCCCTCTGAAACAGACTTGCGCCATACTACAGTAGGAGGGAATACTTCCCTGTTCGGCATGGAATGGTGTCTCGCCACATCCAATGCCTGGACCGTACAGGTTGTTCACCAGCAATATTGCCTCCCTTTTTCTCAACACCCACATCTGGCCACTGTCTGCCTCCAGACCCTCTTCTGTTGAACGAGCCTAGTCAGCTTCTGACAAAGGGTACAATAGAATAGGTGTGCTGATCAGAACGAGGTAGGTCCTCACTCTGTTTTCTGATTCCAAAGAAAGACTGAGGCTTACATCCTACTCTCTGATGCTCTTAAACCTGTATCGATGCAAGGACAAGTTCAAGATGGTTAGGCTGGCCCAGATCTTCCAAGCTCATGGCCTGCAGTACTGTCTGCTGTCGCTAGATCTCCAGGATGTCTACTTACATTGGCCAATCAATATAATGCACAGTAAGTACCTGAGATACATAGTGAGCTATTGCCCCTATCAGTTTGCAGTCCCGCTGTTCAGTCTTTCCTTGGCACCCAAGCTGTCAGTGCTGGCTGCTCGCCTTAGGATGGAAGGCATTCATGTTTTTCCCCTACCTGGATTAAATCATGATATGATCGATATGATATGATAGTTTATTTATATGGCGCCTATACACAATGTGTTTCAAAGCGCTTCAAGGCAAGGGATGGAACAAGGGAAAATACAACCACATTCTTACAGGCCATGAACAGTAAGGATGTGAAATTAACTATCGTACTCGGCCTGATGACATTTCAGATAGTGCAAGAGCTACTCAGAAATTGCTCCCCAGATCAGGATGTCGTTATATCTGTTAGGTTTGTGCAGCCTGTTGCACAGCCTGGCCTTCTTCTTGAATTTCAAGAAGTCTCAGGTTTTGCCATCACACCCCATCCGATTTATTGGTGCAGTCCTGGACACTTGACTGTGGCTGAATTTAGTGTCAACATTCCTAGTGTCAACGGCGGTTACCGGCACCTTTTCCGGACCAGGTCACTCCTATTCTGCTGGTAGGGCTGTGAACTACCGGCAGGCCTGACCTGCCGGTAGTTCAGGCCCCTACCGGCAAAGTTTTCACTGAAGCACTGGCACCGTTCCCAACGGTGCCAGTGCTTCAGTGTTCCCATTCCCGTTCCACGGCAATGGCAATTTACTGTTCCTCCCCGTACATAATAGGTAAGCCGAGGTTGCCGGTAGACTGCCGGAGCTACCGGCGGCCTACCGGCAACCTCATAATGAGGGCCTCAGTGTTGACTGCTCAGCTACCTTACCTTCATTGAGTTTTGGCTAACCTCTGAGACTTCTCTGTTTACCATAAATAGGGTGGCCTCCCAAATCCTCCCACCAGGGCTGATTTTGGAAATTCATCTTAACAGCTGGTCTCCCTCCATCACCAGGATGTTTACTTCCATGTGGCGATCGACAGGAAACACGATGTATGTGAGAGCCAAAGTGGGGAACTGTCACTGCCAGTTCTATGTACTGCCGTTCAGCCTTTCTTTGGTACCCAGGGTTTTCACCATGCTGCTGGCAGTGGTAGAATTTCGCCTCAGAAGGGAGAGCATTCATGTTTTTCCCTACCTGGATGACTGGTTTGTCAACCCCACTCACCAGACCAAGCTTCGGCACATGTGTACCAGAAGTCCACCATATTGCACAGCTTGGGCTTCTCCCTGTACTTCAGGAAGTCTCGGATTTCGCTGTGCCAGTACCTCCAATTCATCAGAGCAGTCTTGGACACTTCCCTGGGCCCAACCTTCCCAACCGAGGACAGAGTGACGAACATTTATGAGATGGTACACGTCTTCTGGATATAAGAAAAGGTTCCAGCCTCAGCTTTTCTGCACTTGCTGGGTCTTATGGGATCCTGCATCCTTGCAGTGCCAGAAGCTTGGTTAGGCATGATGTCTCTCCAGTGGTTTCTGTGCTCATAATGGTCTCAGTTTCAAGGACGGACTTCAGATCACCTTCTGGCCTCGATGAGGTTGTCCCTGAAAGACAGCTCTGAGAGGGGTGTTTTTCTGACAAATCTCACCCCTAATAACTCTGGTTACTGATGAGTGTCTGAAAGGCTAAGGCACTCACCTCCAAGACCTAACAATGAGCACCCTGTCATCCCCATCAGTGTGCCAGGAGCACTTCAATTTGCTGCAGTAGAGAGCGATCAGGCTAGCCCTAGTCATTTTCCTACCCATTATAGAAGGCAAGGCCGTACTGGTCCTGATGGCCAACACAGTAGCCATGCATTACCTCAGCAAGCAGGGAGGTGTGGGCTCCTTGCCTTTGTGCAGAGAAGAAATTTGATTGTGGTTCTGGTCTTTGGAGAATAGCATGTTTCTGACAGCGGATCACCTGGCCGGCAAGGAGAACAGGTTGGCAGATGTTCTGGGCAGACAGTATTCAACTTCCATGAGTGGGAGCTCTGCCAAGAGGTCCTGGAGGAGATTTAATCACAATGGGGTACCCAGAGGATCTCTACTTCTAGTGTAAACAGGAAGAGTGACTGGTTCTGTTCCAGGGAATTCCATTGTCCGCGAGCTCTGGGGGTCACCTTGACAGTTGAGTGGGACTTCGACCCGCTCTATGTGTTCTCTCTGATCCATGTCATACCACTGGTTCTCAGGAGAGTACACCTGTTCGGTCTAAAATGATCTTGATTGCTTGCGATTTGGCCCGGAGGAGGTTGTACCCGGAATTGTTTAACATATTCATCTGCCCTCTCTGGGGCCTGCCGCAGAGAAAATACATGCTCTCCCGCTTGGACAGGGGGACGAGGTCTTACACCCAAACCTCAGCCTGACCCTTCATGCATGGCTACTAGAACGTTGAGGTATAAGGAATGGGATTTGTCGAAAAACGTTCTCGACCGGCTCCTCTCTGCTAGAAGGTCTGCCACCAAATCAATCTATGCCTTCAGGTTGCAAAGGTTTTTGACTTGGTGCTAGAAGAGGGATTTGGCACTGTGAAATGGTATCTTGCTGCCATTTCGGTTTTCAAGAGATCCTCCGAGCAAGGCTCTTTTTTCATGATCCCCATGGTCATGCAATTCCTGTGGGGTCATTGTAATATGTTCTCCCATGCACGTTTGTTGTTCCGGCATGGGATTTGAATTTAGTGTTAACATTCCTAATGGGCTCTATTTTGAGCCCCTTCATTTCTGTTCTTTAAGATTTCTCACCCTTAAGGTGAATATTCCTGGATGCTATCTCTTCTGAGAGGTGAATGAGTGAGATACAGGTGTTATCTGTTCATCCTCCCTACTTGAGTTTTCTCCAACGAGAAGGTGAGATTGAGAGTGTGATCATCCTTCTTCCCGAAGGTGGTCTCAGATTTCCATCCCTCTCAAAAGATCTATCGTCCCATCTTTTTTTCCTCCACCTCATCCTTCTAAATCAGGCGAGCTTTTTCATCAGCTAGACCTGGTGCAGGCCCTCTGGTACTATGTCTCTCAAATGAGAGAGGCAAGGAAAGATGACCAGCTTTTTGTTGGTTACGCTGGTCGACGTGCTGGAAGCACTGTGACCACTCACATACTGCAAGACTCTCAGGAAGAAGAAAAATCTTACCAAACCTGGATTACCAGTATTTAATAACAACATAGGTAAGAAAATCATAAACAGTCTATTGATTGTAGAAAAATATATTAAATGTATTATTTTTGCAACTCATTTATTAAGAAATTACTTTTAATTTCTAGAAAGCCATCACAGATGCACATAAACACTAATATATGTGGTGAATAATCGAACCATAGAAATAAATAAAGGAGGAAATGCCTTCACCACAAACACCTTATGTGATACTTTAAACCATAATAAAAAGTCACAATCACAAAAAATGTATACTAACTAAATAACATCAAACGAAGCTGCCTGCACTATTATAAGTGCATGAAGGAACATGAGAGATCAATTCTCATGTTACAGATCCAACATGTTTCTGTCATACTGTCCGTAATGCTGACATTCTTCAGGAATTTCAGACTTGGCAGCGTTCATAGAGATGGCATACATCTACCGTCCATCAGGAGTAATTCATCCACATTTTCAATGAGATGAACTGGACATTCAATAGCATTCTAGTATTTTGCATATGTCTACAAGAAAGACGGAAGAAAAATGTTGGTATCAATTAATCATGCTGACACAATGTCAGTGTAAATAGGCGTAACTGTAAGCACATTCTATAGCCCCTACAACACAGAAGGTTACCTTGCAGTCCTTCTTTTGTGTCTATACGTGTTTTCATTACAGCTTGCCACTAATCGGATACTCTTGATCCAAATTCGACCTCACAAGAATTCAACACAACATTGGAATCCCTCAACCTGCCGTATAGTACATAGCACATCTACACAGTTAGTTCACTGACAACAGGGAACCCTGTTGAATCAACTCACTCACTCGTTTGATATGCCACTTGAGCAATCTTAGCGTTTCACAATGAAGATGATTGAGGTTGATACCAGAATGAAGGAGAGTGCAGACTACAATCTATGTTAAAAAAGACAGACACAAAAATACATCAATTTCAATTGCAGGCAAAGAATACCAGTGTAGTCCAATGGAAGCACACAGTACCCATGAAATAACAATGTAGGAACCCCCCGTGGTGCCACACTTACTTTACGGAGGGCAGCTGTGTCCACAAATGACAACCGGCGAGAAGTGGGATTTCTCCATACATAATAAGGCCTGCTTCTCGGGGGGCTACTTAAATATGCACCCGGTGGACGTCCTACGAGAGCATGCAAGTTGGGGGAAAGAAAATCCGTCCCAAAAGCAGTTAACTATGAATCACTGACAAATGTCGGCTCTGGTCCCCTCTTAAGACGTCTGGACAGCTGACTTTGTTACCGCCTTCTCTGGTCTTCTTGGCAGAGTGCATCTTGGGAACTCTCGACTTTGGGATAGTCTAGTATCTTTAGTTCCAGTGGCACCAGTACCTTACAGTTCCCATAGTATGCATTTAAATTGAGGTTAGTGATGTACTAGACATCCTAGGGGATCCCGGGAGGATAGCTCAGGGGCAACACGTTTGTCTTGGAAGCAAGACAACACATAGCAACAAAGGTTTGAATCCCGGTCTCTTGCTTAGAAACTGGTCTCTGGTATTAAGCGCGTTATAAAAGAACAATTATAATAATAATAATTATTATAATCCTAATCCTCTGTGTTCCTTCTCAAGGGCCGGCATCACAGAGCAGGTGGTTTGCACCTGGCTCACATAGTGCCCAAAACCCCTCACCCAGCCTCAAGCATGGGGTTTCGAAACAGTACCCAAGGTACACCACTGTTGAGTCCTGCTCCGTCAATGAGTTCCTGGTCCGGGCCAAATGCTCCATGCACATTTGTTGCATTCATAGCAAGCTGCTTCTGTGGCTGATTTTCTTTCCCCCAATAATCTTGCTCCCATAGGAGGGCAGCACTAAGTGCCCTCCCTTCTTTCTCATAGGAGGCATTTACTTCTATGTGATACTATTGTCTCATCATGTTCAATGTTAACTGCATAACCCAGGATGAAGGTGCGGTGAGGGATTTAGGGGGTTTCTGGGGGTTCTTCTGTTGACCACTTCAAGGAATTGTCACAGTGCTGGTGGCTTCCCCAGCCCAACAGAAATTCCTGATCACTGTATAGTTTACTCTATTGCAACCAAAATGACTGGTTGTTGTGCCTGGACCATCAGGATGCCTATTTGCATGACCCAATCCACCCAAAACATCAGAGGTTCCTAATGGCCATGGTGGGGATCAACAGTATCAGTTTGCAGCCCCACTCTTTCCACTGTCCCCCGGAATGGGCCAGATCTTGATGGACAAAAGGCAGCTATGTACTGCCTAAGAAAGAAAGGTGGTGTGGGTGTCCCTGCCTTCATGTAACAGTGGTGTGGCCCAGGAAAATGATGTGTCTTTTTCAGATGTTCATCTGGTGTGGAAAGAGAATGTTACGTTGGATGCGTTGAGCTGACAACTGACCTTTTTCACAAATAGAAGCTCAGCCAAGAGCTCTTGAAGGGGTTCTTTACTTTGTGGGAGACTCCTCAGGTGGACCTGTTTGCTTCCAGTCTCATCAGGTAGTGAAAGTTGTTTTGGTCTATGTATTGTTCCCCGAGAGGGGCCTTCGGGAAACTCTGATTATTGATTAAGCATTCTTTCTCTATTACTCGTTCCCACCTATATCTCCCCCATCATGTTGGTACTTAGAAGATTGAGGAAGATTGGGTTCATCTTGACCCAGGAGTATGTGGTACATGGACCTCCTAAATATGTCCATGTGTGAACCTTGGAGACTCCTAAAACAAAGAGTAGATTCGAAACGCTTGAATCTTCATGCATGTCTGTTGAATTATGTCTTGGATACCATGTTAATGATCTATACCTGCTGGTGGCTTATGTTCTTCAACTGGTGCTGGTGTGAGGGCCTTAATCCATTGACCTGGTTTCAGACCTGTGTCTTGGAATGTTTCTGTTTGCACATGCTAAAGAAGGCTTAAGATTGGCAGTGACGGGCTGTTTACCGGGTATCAAAGTTTTTAAAAGGACGTCTAATCAGGTTCGTTCTTATCCATTAGTACTGTTAAATCGTTTCTGAAAAGGTTGACCAATGTCTTTCTACCATGCCAATCTGTTGTTCTGGGGTGAGAATAAAATCAAATTTAATATTAACTTTCTTCAGCGCAGCTCTCTATGAACTGCCTGCTAACTAACATTTAAATGGCCCTTTCCTGGTTGCTATCACCTTGGAGATGCCACCATGCTGAAGCATTTAATTGTATATAAAACCATGATCAGGATTATATTATTTTCGTGGAAGATGTGGCATGTGGGACAGTTGGCAGTAATCCTCCCAACTCAAATCTTGTGCCTCCTCATACATTGGTATTACAATCAAATAATCGCTGCAGCAATATACGGGAAGACCTTTGTCAAAGATGTATGTATATATTTATTTGTATTTCCAAACAAAAAGTTCAGCCCGTAGCAGGGCAAAACCAATGGATTGCACTCCACAAAGCAGCTGAATCAGGAAACTCCAGTCGTCAGCAAAATGAAGGGCTCAGACGGCAAAGACAGTTAGCACCAAATGTCCTTTATTTAATCAAAAGTGCATCAGAGAGGAGGACCTGAAGAGCACGACGACGCGTGTCGCGGTCCTCCGACCGCTTGATCACGTAAGTAGCTTATGTATATTTGTATGTATATATTTTTATAAAGCGCCGGTAGCCCGAGGGCATCGGGGCGCTTCAACATTACAACATATAAGAGAAGAAAGCAGGCATAAAGAGACGCGAAACAGTTGGCATGGAAGACCTGACAGCCACTAGCGCTAGAGATCTTATCTGAAGAGGAGTGTCTTCATCCGTTTCCTAAGTACAAGGTGGAGAAAATAGTCTTGTTTTGTCAAAAACCAATAGACTTAAACTACTGTCTAAATGTAGCTGTGATTGTAAACTCCTGTAAAGGGACATCCAACCCTAAACGCGTTCTCAAGGAGTAAACCTTTAAGTTTACAATGTTACTCTGACTTTCCTTTTGATAGCACTACATTTAATGAGCTGGCAGTTTGTGTATGCGAAAAACGAACTCGATGTCCACACGAGGGCAGTGTTGTATAGCAATTTTACATTATTCTAAAAGAAGTGCCTCTTACATTGTTGTGTAATACATTTGTTTTACATTCTTTTAAGCTCTGTAAAGAAGTAACTTCCATGGTATACATTTCAGGTTTTTGTCGGTGTTGCTGCTTTTAGGTTTTGCCTGATAGTACACCAAGATGTTTGCTTCTCTGGGTGGGCACCTGCTTGGAGTGGTGTTGTATTTAAAGTCCCTTTTTGCAGTTCGGCATTGTATTCTAAAAGATGGATTATGTTTTGTCCCTTCTGCTCTAGGAAAAACGCATCCTCCAGATGTCCTCGCAGGAAATGGATGAGACAGGTGATCGACCACTGAAAATCCCTAAAGAGGTCTGGCTATTAGTGGATCACCTATTTAAATATGCCTGCCACCAGGTGAGTGAAACAAGGCAACCACTGCAAATCCTGCGAGATAAATGCATGTTGAAGAGGCCTGGGCAGAACATTTAGGAGATGCAACCATTGTGATAAAGGTGTCCGATGAAGTGAGAACTGAGGTACCCACACAGGGATGGGATATTCCATTTGATAGGGAAGATATTTTAGAATTTAGCAAGAAAACCAGTAATTCCCGTGCACCGGGTCCAGATGGACTCACTAATGTGATGCTTAAGGCATCGATGGATCAATGGGAAAAAAACCTACCGCCCTATCGATTTAGCAAAGACTTTCGATAGTGGCGATAGAGATTTACTGTGGAAGAAAATGGAAGCCTGGGGTGCCCCTTAGACTTGCTCCATGCAATAAAGGCCCTGTATATTCGACCAGCTTGCAAGTTCGATTAAATCTTTCATGGGATCTATTAAAAGATATAGGAACACACAGGGGTTTGAAATAGGCTTGTCCCTTAGCCCCGGCATTATTGTATTTTTATCTGATCTGAGTACTTTCCTGGGTGGTGAAACTGCTTTACCACCTAAAATGAACGAAAAGAAAGTAAGCTGGCTGCTGTATGCTGATGACTTGGGCTTGATTGACCAGACTCCCATCAGCCTACAGCGCCAGCTGAAACGCCTACAGGATTATGGAACACATAATGGGCTAGCTATTAACATGACTAAATCTAGAATAATGTGTACTAGTTCAATGAAAGGCAAGTTTAAGACCTCTTTTTCGTAGACTTTGGGTGATGAATCAATTAAACGAGTGCAAGATCTACGTTATTTGGGTGTGTGCTTAAACTCAAGCTTGAATGATAGCTCGCGTGTGAGTTAAGAGCAAAGGCGAAAAGTGTAGCCGCCCAAGGAGCAACCGTGAATAAGAAATACAGGAAATGTACGATTATGCCGGCCTTCATATTTTATAAACAAAAATCAGTTCTGATACTTACCCATGGAGCAGAAACATCTTTCAGCCTATCATGAGAAACCTGGGCAGTTTTGGAAGCACTTTTCTGGAAGAAGGCATTGTTATTACCAAGGGGAGTAGCTATTCAGTTAATTAGGTCTGAATTGGGGCTACTATCCTAATATGCTATAATAGACTGGAAGATCTTATGCCTATTCCGGAAATGTATAATGAAAGAGGTACCTATTCATTTTGAAATTTTCAAGAAAGAACCGGGCAATCTGTCAGAATGGGTAATTGAGCAATGTTTATCCAATTGTAGAGCTATCCTCGACAGTTTAGAGATTACAGAGGAAGAGTCCATATCTAATGCTGTAAAAATTAAATGATGGTGTCAAGCTTGGATCAATACTCAGGACGGTAGGAAAAAATAAAAGTTATTCAATCTAATAAATCATGAAACTTAGGCTTTTAATGTGTTATCTAAATTCCTGAGCAAGTTCACGAGTACTTATCACCAAATGTAATCTTTGCGTTTCCGCTTGAATTTATACCCAACCAACGAAGTATTAAAATCTTGTGAGAAGGTGGGAAGAGTTAATAACAGTTGTAGACTTTGTCTTGATAGTAAAGAAATAGAAACAATTAAACATATTGTAATGTTTTGCCCCAGACTCACAAGTTTGAGAACACAATGTGTGGGTACATTTGTTGAGGACAAAGGAACACTGACTGCTGAAGAGCGGTGGACTATATTGTTGTATGGTGAAGAATTTGCCCTGGTATTTTCCTTGATAATGTTTCTAGATGCATCATTGAAAGTACTGTCTGAAAGAAAAGCATAGAAGTGCATTAGATGAGTGAGTGGAAGAGAGAGACATTTTTATTAAATCAAATGAAAAAATAATGACTGTTATTGAATGCAGGTATCATAATGAATTGTATAACTTTTAGTATAATTTTGTATTTTTATGTATTTCATAAAAGCAAAAATGTCTTTGTATGGTATTATGGAATTTTAAGTAATAAGTGAAAGGTTTGTAATAAACCAACCATTTAATTTAAAAAATAAATGTATGCTGTGTCCCTGTGAAGCGTTCTCCTTATCTTTGGTTTTGTTCATGTTAATGTTAAAGGACATTTTTACCGCGCACTATCACCACTGGAGTTGTCCCTGGCGCTGTGGCGGATCTGCAAAGGAAAGTGGGTGGGATGAGTTAGTGATACTGAGCGGGAAAAGTGCAAGAGAGCAGTGATGTGCTGTTGGCAGCTTCAGTTCGGTTAGCACTGTTCGCTGAGCTTTGGGGTGCTTTTCGGTTGGTAGCGGTCGTGGTCTGTTGTGCAAAGTGATGTGTGATTCGTTTTGTTGTTGCAGTGTAGTGAAGTTTGTGTGGTTTGCTGTGCTTTAGGGGTGTGGTTGTGTTTGGTTAGAGTTTGAGAGGTGTATGCAGAATGGTGAGATTGTTGATGGGTTTGTTAGTGGCTTCGCTATCTAGATGTGATACATGCTAATTTCCAAATTCTTTCTAGATGTGGCACATGAATAGCTCCACATTTCTATCTAGATGCAGCACTGGCTAATATTCACAATCCTTTATAGATGTGACGCAAGCTAATATTCACAATTATATCTAAATGTGGCACTGGCTAACATTCACAATCCTGTCTAGAAGAGACGCAAGCTAATATTTACAATTATATCTAAATGTGGCACAGGCCAACATTCACAATCCTGCCTAGAAGCTACGCAAGCCAACATTTACAGTCCTGCCTAGATGTGACGCAAGCTGATATTCACAATTATATCTAAATGTGGCACTGGCTAACATTCACAATCCTGTCTAGGTGTGAAGCAAGCTAATATTCACAATTATATCTCAGTGTGGCCTCGGCTAATATTCACAGTTCTATCTAGTTGTTAAGCTGGTTAGTATTAACGGCCTGGCGTGCTATGTTCTGAGGGTAGGTGGAGAGGCAGGGCTTCCGGAGTACAGTGATTCCTCTACTCCCCACCCAGGCCACACCTACCTTGATGGTCGCTGCTGGTTGATGGCTGGCCCTGGCCTCCCCTGCTGACACCTGCAGACAGTCTGGAGCTGCTTCTGTAGGAGCCACCCTTTGCCTTGGGGCCCTTAGCCGCAGGGGCTGCACGGGCAGAGGGCTCCCCTGGCAGCGTGTGTTAAGAACAGCGATTAACCAATCCAGGAGGAGGATGGGAGGGAGGAGGGAACGGGGCCGGGTCTGGAGGGAAAGCAGAGGGAGGAAATTTCAAATGCACACAGAGCGCTGAATTTAACAAATTAACCCACGAAAAACCAGGCAAATGGTTGGAGTGCCTTGGCAGGCACACACTTACCTGCGAGATGGGACCGGCAGAGTGCAGGATCAGTGGCTGTGCAGGGCCTACGGCCTCGCTCACACTGTTTGGTCAATTGACCAATCAGGAGGGGGTGGGAGGGAGGAGGGAACAGGGCCGGGTCTGGAGGGGAATTGGGGGGGGGGGGGAGATTTCAAATGCGCACAGAGAGCTGAATTTTACAAACCTGGGAGATGGGACCGTGTGATGAAGTCGTGGTTAATAACTCTTGAATGGGCATAAATGTGGACTTGAATGCTTTAATTCCACAGTATGCTGATGCTTTACAAGGTGAGAAGCACTTCAGGAGGTGCCTTTTTCTAATATGAAGGCTGCTTTGTTTTGGTTGCCAGGTGACCAGCGAGGAGCCAAGGGAGGCAGAAAGTGACAGTTATGAGTGGGCGTACTAACGTAGAAGTGGAAGGAGAGTTTATTTTGTTTTTCCTGATCGTTGCGCCGTTGCGCTGAGGAACCTTGGTTCGGGTTAGATAATGAAAGTGCTATTGCGCTGAGGAAACCTTGGTTTGTGTTATATAATGAAAGTGCCGTTGCGCTGAGGAAACCTTGGTTCGTGTTATATAATGAAAGCACCATTGCGCTGAGGAAGGTGGCGACTTGTTGAAAGCCCGACCGTTCGTTGGCAGACAGCGTTTTGGTTACAGAGCCCAGCAGCTGAAGAAGTGCGGGGCTGTGAGGAGGAGCTCGGAGTCGGAGGCATGTCTCCCGGCCCTCCGACTCAAAGAGAGAGGGTCGCCTCCGCGATCAGCTGGCTTCCAACTGGAGGCTGTTCGGAGCTGGATCGCGTATGCCAGGAGGAGGAGAGGTGAAAGGGGCTGGGTCAGCGATTCGCTGACTGAAGGGAAGGTGCGTCCTGAAAAGAAAGCAGGAGAGAGAGCTCTGAGCGTCCACGGAGTACCGTATCAGGATACCTGGTAGAGGCCTTCACTAATAAGGTATGTGAGCCTGCGATAGAAGAGTGAAAGGGAGAGTCCCTTCCCAAGCTGCATACAGCAGGAAGAGGCGTGCTTAGAGAAGCAGAGAGTTTATTTCTTCTTCCTTCTACTAAAACTTAGCCTTACGAACAGAGGTTTACGTCTATATGCGAGGGGAGAGTGTATTCCCAATATTAGGTGGCACTGTGCATACTCACACAACCAATTGTAAACCAGTGACCAGACGTTATTGGAAAAGGACTAAATAAAAAGAAAGGTGCTGAAAGGAAACAGAAAACCAAGAAGAGAAAAGAGAAAGAGGAGAACAACTTGAGACAGTGTTGTATTGAAAGAAAGAAAGTAATTACACAAAATTGGAAAAGAGACTGATACCGAAGGTGAAAATGTGACTGATCCGACATTGAGTTACTTCAAGACCACTTACCTGTACATAATTTCTGCCAAAGAAGTCGGGTGGAGAAGCTTTCTGAAGGTTCTGCAGAAAAGACGTATCCTTTTTCCTATAAAAGAAAGAAATAAATAAATCTCCATATTAAAAAAAGAAAAGTGTTGGGTAGAAATAATTCCCACGAAAATTACTCTCTGGCTGCGTGTCTTTATTATTGCATAGAAGCGGCTATCTTACAGACCGGCAATGTGTAAATGTTTTGTACTTTCAATTAATAGCACAACCTGTGATGCAGGAAAATCACCTCACACCAGAAAAGCTTACTTCCTATTTTTGTATGCTAGGAACACTGCTTTTAGAACATGCCATTGCTTTTGAACTGTGACCTGCCACTTTTGAAGATCTTGGATTGCAAGACCCGCAAGGTTTGCAGAAAGCCCATGTTTGTGCACGACGTGTATAAGCCCTCTTTCAATGGATTGAATTCTCTTAAAGATTCCTCTGTGGGAGAAGAATTCATAGAAAGAACATTACTGGTAAGTCATTTATTTGTCTGGTGCTTGGGTCCAGGCCATAACCTTGAGGAGTGCAGCTCCTGCCAATCCATACGACCGAAGGCAGTCAAGGAATTTGTTGTAGGGGTCTTTGCTGCTCTCCAGAGTTTGGAAGATGCCATCCAAGCCTACAGCTTCATTGCAGCCAGAGGATTCTCATCCCTGAGAATAGGGGGAGAAGAAGGGTAAGATGAAATAGAGCAGGGGGTCCAACGCTCCAAGTGACTAGTCTTCTAGTCCACTACTCTTCCTCATCCTCAAAGATGCACCATTGCTACTCCTATTCCAGGGAGTAGCCTCAAACTCTGTGTAATCACCATCCTCTCTGGGTAAGGTACTGTCGATTCAAGCTCTTCTTCTCCAGGGCAGTGGATGGATTTCCAGCAGAAGAAGAGGGTGCATATTTTCACCAAGGCTCCAGCAGCTTCTGCGTCAGCCCCAGTGGTGGAGCAAACGGTTGTATGTCATATTTTATCTTTTTGCAGGGCGCCTAACAAAAAGACTGATTTAATTTTTTTGGGGCCGATTTTAGGTGGTCTGCAAAAAGCGAAAATATCACCTTGCCCCAACCCCTCCACCCCCACACCCCTGCCACCTGAGTGGATGTCTTCTAAATCAACCCTTCTTCCTCAGCCGTCGGCGTCTCCTGCCCCACCCCTGACATCCCGTTCCCAAAAACACACACACAAACACACAACACACAAGCAACCCTTACCTGTTCTTAGTGCCTGTCAGCCCCTGCGTGCACTTGTGTGCAGCAGGGGCATGACAGTCTGATTTAGAAAGACAGCTATGTGCGGTCACATGGCTGTCTTCCTAAATCAATCTTCTTTGAACTCTTGCTAGTGAAAACCATCTTTTCACTTAGTAATGGAGCAAACACCCACTGTGCCCCATCAGGCCAAGAGAGGTATCTATTTGGCCCATCGTTCCATCACCATTAACTTGCTTAAGTCTCCATGCTTGGATACTGCTTGCCTCCAGAGCTGTGCTGCTCTCTCTTAGGGACAGTGGCAGAGGTAGCTTTTGGTGTCGGGGGTGCAGGGATTCTGAGGGGGGTACCTCCATTATTAATTATTCCAGGTGAGTAGTGTGTTTTCCAAGGAGATGCATTAATGTTCTCACCTTATTAGCATACATGACCCAGCATAGCGAGGAAGCGTGAATGAACATATAGAGGCATTGTGAGGGGGTTCTCACCCCTAGAAATATTTTTAAACTGATGGGTTATAATTTTGCATTTTACAGTAAAATGTTTGAGAACAAATGGGCGAAAGTCATATAAAAAGTATATGGAAACACATGAAAAAATCCAATAGATGGATGCAGGTCACCAAAAGAACACAGGCACATTTTACACCATTTTTATGTTGCCTGCACCCACAATGTATGCTAGCCATGGTGCTGTGAAACACTTTCATAATGGTGCCGACAATATTTGACAGCACATCCATCAAAAAAATCCAAGCTCGTGGAAACTTGTTCCACAAAATATGCCAGCATTGCCCTGTTCAATCCTTGCCCATGCTGGGTGTTACAATATATGCCAGCAGTGCCACTATGAAACACTTTCAGTATGTTGCCCACAATATATGCCGGCACCGCTACTGTGAAGCACAGGTTAATGTTGCCTGTGTCTACAAAATATGCCAGCATTGCCCTGCAAACAGGTTTGCATGCTGCCTGTGCCAAAATATATGTTATGTTCTTTGAAATCTATATAGTGCCTACTGCCATTTTCTGGCCTCAAAGCACTTCAGGTTATCTGAAATTTCGCAAGAACACATACATGGTTAACAGTACATTGACGGAGAAGGATATTACATGATGATGCGCTTTTACTATTGCATGCACATAATTGCTTGGCAGAGATGACTAGGACTGTAACATTATATTTAGGAGGTTTATGTGTTGGGTGCCGTGTGATTTGCTATGGCAGGGAATGAACAAATTACTTGCCTCTCGGTAATGTTCTTTTTGATGAATGTTCTTCCCACAGAGTCATAATTTATGATATTCCTATCCCAGCTTATCCCTATCCCAGTGTTAGGGAGAATTCTCTCTTTAGGCTGAATTTCCTAACCTAGTGAGTCCCCCAGCAGCTTTGCTGGATTTCTGTAGTTTGTTTATTTCTCCTGCCAAGAGTGAGACTCTTTTTCTCCCACTCTTGGACATGATTTATGATGTTTCTTTGACTGTTAATGTGTTTTATGGGCTATGGGGTCCTTTACTCCATAGGGTCTCATGTGTTTTTACTATGTGTGTTACACAGCACCCTCCGTGCAGTGACACCCCACCATAGACTCCATACCCTGGGACTGACTACTGTCTCCCAGGGCATGTAAAGTCACCATTGGCTTTACTAATCCCATATTATTAACAGAAACCGGTACAAACCATCATATTGTGGACATACTGGTCGGGGCAATTCGATTGCCCCGGGGTCTGTTAGACGAGGGGGCACGTCTCCGTCCCCCCTGATCGAGTTTTGGCTGGTGCCAGTGGATACTACTTTTTATATTCGACCGTGAATATATCCCTATGGGATTTTCCCATTGTTCGAGGTTACCAACTTTAATTATTTAATTCTCATAGCCTCAAACATACCGCCGGTTTATTTATTTAATATTAATTCGCTGGTTGGTATTTTTTGCCAGGACTCGATTCTAAAATGGCGTTTGTGTTCTCTTCTGTGACTCCAACCCCAGTCGAGCCCTCTGTTCCACTTTTTGGCAGGATTCTCCACAGAAGCCTCCAAAAGTGGTGCCACTCTGTCTGGGTACCACAGGGGATGTGGGAGGGGGTTTAGGCACCCTGGACTGAGTTACCTTGGTAACTCAAGTCGCACTCTTGTGTGATTGGCCCAAGTGGTAAGCCACATGTTTGATTGACAGCTAGGCTGAGTGAATGGGGGGGTGCTGCATAAAAGCAGGGCTTTGGGGACTGGAACTTCAGAAGTCGCCACAGACCTGAGAATCCGACGAGGGAGAAGCTGAGCCGACCTACCACTGCGACACCACCGGTGGAGCCCTACGGAACCGACTCACCACTTCCCGACGACAGAGAAAATCTCCCGGCTGGAGAGGCTTTTTCCCCTGACTGGTGGGTACAACCAGTTTACCTTCTTTTCCTCGCATCCCAGGACGTCTTGTGGTCGAATTGCCCGTGCCAATCACCCCGGCAACCGGATAGCCACTTACCACTGGGCCGCGAATAAAAGGACCGCTCCTTTACCTGAGAACTCTGCGGCTGGTTTCTTCCCTGGCAGTGCAACAGACTCCTGTCGTCTCCCCGACGAGATCCTCTCTTCCCCCGGACGAAGCACCGACTTGCATCCGCTGCCAGGAGCAACTCTGGAGTATTCTCACCACTTTAAGGTACCGTGTCCGCCAGGCCTCCCTTTCTAAAGATTGCTACAAGGTAATAATAATCCCTTAACCTTCTGGACTGGGCTGGCCATCTTGAACATCTAACTGGTCCCTTTCTTTGGTCCAACTCTTTCTGAACCTTTTCAAGACTTTTTGTGAACTTCAACCGTGTGACCATGGACACATTTCGTTCTGATCCTCTTAAAGTGGATCCGGCCTTCTGAACTCTAACTTCACAGTTTTACTTTGCCTTCCTCTCTTGTTGTGTTCTTGTGAAAGTGTTGGGATCTGTTTCAATTTATACCCTGCTTTTCTCTCCCTTTTTAAAACGAATTATTAGAGTGCCATCTGCGTTAAGCGCTCACCGCTGTCTGAAAATAAGTGGGGCTTTACTTAGGAATTGTCTAATATTCTTTTAAGGGAGTGTATATCTTTTAGTGACCGTGTTTTTGAACTGCTTAACATTAGTGCCTGTGTGTTTTACTAGATGTGGTTTTAAATAAATTATTATATCTCTTTTACACCAAGCTCTGGTCAGTGTTTACTTGTTCTATTGTGTTCTTTTGACCTATTGTGAATACTCTGTATACTGCCTAACTCTTCTTGAGGGACGTCTGACTGCTCAGCCACAGCTACCAAGTGAATCTGTGTGGTACAGACTGCTACCAAGTGGGTTTACTGCCAAACACCTGTAGTCTTAAATCTTTTGCAGTGGTCCCAGAGGGAACTGCACAGGTTTCTGCCTAACACCCAGCGCAGAAGTTCTCTGGAATCTTTACTGCTGTTAGAAGGCACAGCAGGGATCCGTCTGATCCCTCTACATGCCCTATGCTGGATACCACGTCGGGCCAGCATATAATGTGGCACTGTGCCTTCTGACCTCAGTACCACCCTTTCTTCCTAGCTCCCTGAAGCTGAGGGACTGTAGAACCGATGGTGTACTAGCTATCCACTACGAGGGGCAGGTACTGAGGGAGCGACGAGGTATCCGTGGGAGGAACAGCCATCAGAATGGACATTACCGAGAAGTAAGTAATTTGTTCTTCTAATGGGTCCCATGGACTCCTCGTCTACTCCCAAAGCTGTATGCTAATCTGGCGGAGGGAGGAAGTAAGGACAGCACCTAAATCCGAAAACTCTAGAGTACTGTCCAACCAAAATGGGCATCCTGGCCCACAAAGGAATCCAAGAAAGAATGCTTTGCCAAAGTATGCAAAGAAGCCCACGTTGCAGCCTGGAAGATGTCCAGGACAGGGACACCTCTCGGCAAGGCAGAGGTGGCAGCCACTCTTCTGGTAGAATCGGCTCTGAGACCCTTCAGGCACATCCTTTCCAGCCAGATCACAGTATTCCGAAATGCAGAAAATGATCCAACCAATGGTGAAGCCCTGCCTGCACGAGTCCCAGCGTAACCCACAAAAAGCTGGCCATCTTTCCTAGCCTCTCTAGAAGGAGCGGCATAAAACGTAAGGGCCCACACCGGGTCAAGCCGACTTGGAACGCAGAGGAAAACGCACAGAAAGATGGATCTTCTTGGAGAGATGGCAATCCAAGACCACTTTCGGCAGAAAGGAGTGCCTCACTCTCAAAGGCACCTGTTCTTTGGCAAAAAAAACAAATTGCGAGGTAAAACGCAACGCCTGGTGCTCACTCACCCAACTCATGGAAGTGATCACAACCAGGAACATCACTTTCAAGGGTGAGCAAGCTAATAGAACAAGAAGGAAGTGGCTTAAACGCAGATTCCACAAGAAACGTTAAAACTAAATTCAAATCTCACGCCAAAACCACAAACAGCTAGGGAGGAAGCTAGTTATACAAGCCTTGCATCAACTGCATAACAGTGGCGCTTGTGAAAAATGAACCCTGTTCCGGGGACCTCTTTAACACCAAAATAATGGCGAAGTAACTCTTTACAGTGCCAATCCGCAGACCCATCTGGGCCAACAGTAGTAAAAAATACAATACAGAGGAAAGCAACAGCAAACAGGTTTCAGATTCCTCTCATCGAACCAGATCAAAAAGTTTTGCTATCTGCATGCATACATGGATTTCGTAGTGGGCCTCTTAGCGGAAAGGAGCACATCGCAGACGTTGTTGGACCTACTCCTTGGATCTCAGCCTCTCAGTAGCCAAACATGTAGGTTCAGGCTGCTGAGGTTTGGATGGAGAACCCGCCCCTTACGATTGGGAGAGGAAGTCGACTCTCCTCTGAAGGTGCCAGGAAGGGCAGATGAACATGTGCAGCAACTACGGATACGTTCTCCGGGCCCAGTCTGGAGTGATCAAGATCATTGTGGTTCCGAACAGGTGCAGTCTGTTTAGAACCAGCAGACTGTTGGGGATCGGCGGGAACGCATAAAAGAGGGCGAAAGTCCACTCGACTGTCAGTACGTTCGCCAGAGTTCCCTGACGAGGAAATTCCCTGGAGCAGAAAAACTAGGGTTTCTTGTTGACACTGGAAGCGAAGAGGTCCACTTGAGGAGTACCCCAAAAGTAGAAGATCTTCTCCAGAACATCTGGCAGAGCTTGCATTCTTGGGACGCTGAAGTCTGTCTTCTCAAGATAGTTGCTGTGACATTCCCTCTGGCAGCCAGATGTACCCTGACACCACCTTGTTTGTTGAGATAATGCATAGCCACTGAGTTGTCCATCAGGACCAGCACAGTCTTGTGTTTCAGAGGGGAGGCAAGCCACCAGGGCCAGCCTGATTGCCCTCCGCTCCAGCACGTTGATGTGCTCCCGAGACTCAGTGGGAGACCACAGTCCGCTCACCGTTGGATATGACAGGTGAGCGCCCCAACCAGTCAGAGATGTATCCGTGACCACCATCCCCTGGGGCCAAGGTTGATGAAACAATGCTCCTCTCAGCAAGTTGTCTCACATGGCACACCATGCAAGATCCTGAGCCACCTTGTCCGAGACCTGAACAAGGTCTGACATGTGGCCCTGAAACTGCGACCATTGGCAACGGAGAAGCCACTGAAACGGTTGCATTTGCAGCCTCGCCTCCTGCACTACTAGGATGCAGGGGGCCATGAGTCACAGAATGCGCAGACTAGCCGATGCCAGGACTTGTTCCTGGGATTGAAGGACATTGACCACCCGAAAGATGTTTGCCTGCCAATTCTCGGGCAGGAAAGCCCTGCCCAGGCGAGAGTCCAAGACCGCTCCAGTTAATCAGGGGGACTACGAGGGTGAAAGCTGAGTCTTTTTGAAGTTCAGAGAAAAGCCCAGGGTGTGCAATAGCATGCATGTACATAGTAGATGCTCTGACACTAGAGCTACCACCACTAGCAGCTTGATGAAAACTTGTGGGTGCTGAAGAAAGACCAAGCAGCAGGACCTTCTATTGGTAGTGATGTTGGCCCACCACAAACCTCAAACACTTCCTGTGTTTCAATGGATTGCTTTTCTCCCGCAGATGTCTCATCTTGATAGATATCCATCATCCAGCTCTGCTGCTCAGAAACGTTTCGCCCTGGGGCGTAGTGGACCTCGGTTGTCGATCCATCTTGCTCGGCTCTCGATTGTCGGCTCCGGAAGTGACGTCAGTCGTCCTATATATAGCACGTCACTACACCCCATGCTTCAGTTCCTTTTTTTCAGTGCGCTTGCAGACTGCATCGGGAACACAACTTGAGTGTACGCAACGTATTTTTTTAAAACTAATTATGTTTTCCTCAGAAAACCTCAACGCAATGTCATCTCACTGGGTTTTGGGCTTCAAGCGATGCTGCGATTGCAATGCCAAATTGTCCCCTCAACGTCTGTCTAGGTGTTGGTCATGACACATCGGCCTGCACGTCGTGCACAAACATGCAGCCGAAGTCCCTACATGAGAGGGCCGGGAAACTGGCTTTGGGCTGACCGTCTGCCAAATCTCTGGTGCGGTCTCTTGTCCAGACTTCAGAGGCCGAAACCGAGGAGCCCACCCTGACAAGGGAAAGGGAAAGGAACGACATCGCAAGAAGACCAAGAAACGGTCCCATTCCCGGAGCCATTCCTCTTCTTTTCGCGGAAGAAGCGGCACCACCGCCATCAACGCAAGTCCAGCTCGTTGTCGGAATGAGGTAAGTCCTCAGCGGGCCGACCACTCTGGAAGAGTCGGAAAGTTTTAAAACTTATCTGCTCAAAATGTTTAAACAACAAGCTGGTGTAGGTGCGGGTCCGGCGGCAAAAGCAGAGCTTGGTGCTTCCGACCCCAAGCCGGCCACTCCGACATCGAAAACGCCTTCGGGCATCATATCTACTGGGCATAAATAGCCGGAAGGCCGAGGCCCATGGCATCCATCGGTTGTCTGCACGTCCCTCGGTGCTGAAAGAACCATTGGCATCGAAAGCCACTTTCGCTTTGAAGCCTAATCAGTTGGCGGTCAAGCCCTTGGTGCACACAGACGGCAATGTTTTGTTTGTGCTGTTATCAAGATTTTTTTTCCTCAATGCAGTCCATTTTCGGCATCGATCACCCCAATGATCAAGTCAACCCTGTTTACACGGGAGCCGGCATCATCAATTTTTTCGACCACTAGGCCGATTTATTGGCCTTGGCTCAAGGTTTACAGGACACTAGTGGCCTGGATACTTCTCCAGATCTTGAGTTGCAGCAACACCAGCCCTATACTCATGCTAATGTCAAGTTCAGGACACCCTTGGGTTGAAGGCGTCTACCACATCTCATCCAGGGTATGAGCTCACTGATATCTTGGGTGAGGGTCCCGCAGTTGAGCATAACATGTCATTTAATCCAGCCATTGCAGACCCTTTATCCTCCTTATGTGGCAGCACCCTTGCACTATTCCCCGTGTAAACGCCAAATTGTACACAGAAGTATAGGCCAGCAAGAGGAGACCGTTCTTTCCTCAAAACACACCTATCCCCACAAGGGTTGGTTATACAGGCTGCCACTATTTCGAACAGACCAGCAGCATCCACTTCCAATCTGCCTATGGACAGAGAGGGAAAGAAATCAGACGCATTGGCCAGAAAGGTGTTCACCTCCGGCAGCGTGGCACTCAAAGCCACAAACATAGCCTGTGGATTCGCAAAATCTTGTGAAAAGCTGTGGAACATGCTGCAGAATACATCCCTGAAGGTGCCATGTGGGATGGATTTTTACAGTTGGTGGTGGATGAGAAAGGAGGTAGCAAGCAGTCATTGCAAACGGGCCTGGACATAGCGCACTGTGTTGGCTGGTCAATGGGTTCAGCAGTGGTAATGAGGCGGGAGGCCTACCTGAAAACTTCTGGCTTCTGCCAGAATGTTCAGAACAGGTTGCTGAACATGCCCTTTGAGGGAACCATGCTTTTCGGTCAGAAAGCCGACGAATCCTTGGAAAAGTTTAAAGAATCCAAGTTGGCTGCTAAATCACTGGGCCTTGTGGTGCAGCTGGCCTAGCCTGCCTTCAGCTTTTCCTCCAGAAGCAGGGGCTATAGGCGTTATGTACCTTATGGCAGGAAGGCGCAGCTCCTGCAAACCAGGCAGGGGCAGAGGCGCTTCTCGCATCCTGGAAGGGACAGAGGGGCATCTAGAGGCCAACGAGGAGCAACAGCGGCGAGGACTCACGCACCCTCTAAGCTTCTTTGACCCCCCCCCCACGATGCACCGGTTGGTGGACAGTTGGCAGGGCATTGGCCCCAGTGACAGGAGATAACCTCTGACACCTGGGCCCTGCAGTTGTTTCGGTGGGGTTATTATTTGCCCTTTCTAAAGAGAACACCGGACAGACCCCCACCTCTCCCAATCCCATTGGGACATGAGCTTCAGGAAGAACTGAGAGCCCTGTTTTAGAATCGTTCCTGGGGAAACACAAATTCAGGATGGTGACGTTCAGAGAAATTCTAAATGCTCTCGAATTTCAGGACTGGCTGGTGTCCATAGACCTGCAGGACGCTTATTTCCATATGCCAATACACCAAAAGCACAGGAAGTTCCTAAGGTTCCTCATAGGGGACAAGCTCTATCAATTGAAGGTGCTGCTCTTTGTGTCTTCACCAAGCGGTAGTCGTGGCTCACCTCAGGAGATCGGGGTCCATGTATGCCCTTACCTGGACGACTGGCTGATCCTGTGAAAGTCAGCGGTCACTCAACTTGAAGAAGTCACATTTGACACCAGTTCAGCAGCACTAGTTCATCGGAGCAGTCCTAGACACTCGGGTAGGGAAGGCTTTTCTTCCCGAGGAAAGAGTCGGCAACATAGCCCAGATGGTTATGTGATGTTATGTTAGGTCCACTTATAAAGCGCATGGTCACCGAAGGGCATCATGGCACTAGAGTGAGGAGATCCTGGTCAGGGGCCAAGGAGCCTAGAAAAGGAAGGTTTTGACAGTCTTTCTAAAAGCTAGATAATTCGAGATTTTCTTGGTCGTTGGGAGTTCGTTCCACATCTCTGCAGTTGCCACTGAAAAGGCTCGCCCTCCGATCCAAGCACATTTATATATGGGGACTGTTAACATATCAGCTGAGGCGGAGCGCAGTGACCGTCGTGGTACATAGGGAATGCATTTCGCTTGGAGATATTCCGCCCCTTGGCCATGTAAAGCACGATGGACAATGCACAGTGCCTTGAAGTCGACTCGTTAAGCCACTGGAAGCCAGTTCAGGGATCGGAGAACAGGGGATATATGGGATCCATAAGGGGAGCTGGCGGCAAAACGGGCGAACAGATTTTGAAGACGTTGCAGCCGGTAAATCACTCCCTTAGGCTGTGCCAAATAAAGAGAGTTACACTAGTCCATCCGCGTGATCACCATAGCTGCCACCACCGGGAGGCGTAGGGTGGCGGGGGATCATCGGAAGCACCTTCTTTAATGTTTTCAGTTGGAAATGACCGGCTTGTCACACAGCTGTTACTTGCTTGTCCATAGATGGGGAGGCTGATAATACTACCCCCAGGTTTTTTACCTTGTCCACCGGAATGGGGAGGGGGCCCAACGAAGAAGGCCAGAAAGAGGACACCCAGAGTGAGGGGTCAGGAGGACAGCCTACCACCATCACCTCCGTCTTGCCGCTGTTCAATTTGAGCCTATTATGGTCCATCCACTCTCCCACGGCCAACAGGCACCGCCGCAGGTACGACGACACCTCAGCCTGATCAAGATCTAAATGGATCAGGATCTGAGTGTCGTCCGCGTACAAGTAGCACCTGACGCCAAAGGAGGGAATGAGACACACAAGGGCCCAAATATAGATGTTAAACAGAATCAGAGACAAGGAGGAGCCCTGCAGTACTCCACAGTTGAGGTGGCATGGAACAGAGGAGAAAGGGGCATAGTGAGAGTCTGGGTATGGTCCGGCAGGAAGGAGGTGAACCAGGCTAGTACCTGTCCAGATATTCCCAACGGGGCAAGGCGGGACAGCAGCATGGAGTGGTCGACCGTGTCGAAGGCTGCTGAAAGATCTAACAAAATCAGAGCACCCACTCCACTTGTGTCCACCAGCCTGGTCATATCCAGAACACTCTCTGTGCCCCTACCTGGACGAAAACCCAGATTGAGCAGAATCGAGCAAGCACGAAGATTCAATTAAAGCGGAGAATAGGGGTGACACCATTGATTCTAGCAATTTAGAGAGAAAAGGGAGAAGATAAATAAGACAGAAGTTAGATAGGATAGCCGGATCAAGAGAGGGTTTCTTTAGGAGAGGAATCACTCTAGCAGCCTTCAGTTCTTGAGGCACCAGTCCAGATTGACAAGAATTATTGATGGCTGCCGTAATTTCTGTAAGAATGGCCGGGGCGATCTGTTTCAGCGCCATTAGAGGGATAGCATCCGAAGGAGAGCATGATTTGATTTTAGAGATAGCAGTCATCACAGATTCTTCCGAAAACCTAGGGAAAACAGACCAGCCTGACAAATTAACAGAGTCCTCAACGGGAGGAGAATGTTTTTCCATAGAAAAGGTAGTGAGGTAGTGAGTGACACAGAAATATTCTGGCGAATAGTATTGATTTTTGTAATAAAATACTGAGATAGATCATCATATAGTTCCTGAGTGGAAGTGACCTTAGGAGTCAATTTTTTTGTCGAGGCCAGTGAGTTCACTGCAGCAAAAAGAGCTCTAGGTTGACTTAGAGATGACTTGATTTTTGTGGCGCTATATGCCTCTTTGGCTGTTTTAATGGCAGCTGAATATTCTGTGGAGCATACCTTATATAGCTTCTTTTGAGTATGATCATAGGCTTTGCGCCATTGTCTCTCGGCCTGTCTTAATTTGAGTCATGCAGATTTTAAATGATCCGATAACCAGGGTTCTGAGGGTAGTCTGCGCGGTTGGGTCAGGCGCGGAGGAGCCACCATATTAGCAACTTCTACTAAGGCCTGGGAAAGAGAAGAGAGCAAGATGCAGGATCGGACCTGCATTTGACCTTAATTGAAGATGCCATGCTCTGGGTATCAATGGAACGCCATGACCGCCTCCAAATTTTAGCCATGGGGATCTTAGGTTGCCACCCAGGTGCTTCAAGTAAACTGGACACCATGAGGTGGTCAGGCCATAAAACAGGTTCAGTGGCCTGTATAGTCAGTAGTGTTTTGTTAGCAAAAATCAGGACAAGCGTGTTGCCTAATTTGTGTGTAGGAGTATTGACAAACTGGTGAAGGTCGAGATTTCTCGCCTTGAAACACTTGTGTATATGCGCGTTATTAATGCCATATCATATCATATATAATGTAAGCTATCAAAGAATAAGTTAAATATGGGCGGCCTGGGTTGGTTGAATTTTATATTAAAGTCGCCTAGGACAATCAGATGGGTATGTTGCACTTGATGTTGAGCTAGTAGAGCTGGAAAGCCTTCAAGGAAGTTGACTGTGGGGCCAGGCGGTGGTATACCACCAATAAGTGGTATGTCATAACTGGGGAAAAAGTACATCTAACCAGAAGAGCTTCCATGGTCAAGTTATAAGGGCAGTTTAACTGAGTGATGGTAAGATTGCCCCTGTAAATGGCAGCAATCCCACCACCGCAGTCGGGGGAGATGGCCGGTCCAAATGGGTAATGAGGTATCCAGATGGAACGGCCTGGACCAGAGCGGGGGCAGAGGTGACCTGCAACCAGGTCTCAGTGAGACAAAACATGGCCGGACAGCAATCGGACAACAAAGACCGGACTTCATCGGCATGTGCAGGAAGAGAGCGCGTGTTAAGAAGTATTAAGGAAAGATCTGGGCTTATGGTGCATTTGTTTCAGAACCACACCACCCTTCCAGCTGCATCTTTCCTCTGTCTTTCGGGTCTCTTGGCCTCCTGTATTTTTCTAGTGCCAGAGGCCAAGCTGAGGTGAAATGTTGCTTTTCCTGCACCACCTCTGCTGTCAAAGGCTGGCAAAAGAATGAATGAATCCAAAATTGCAGGCTGGTCCTTTAAAACCCGTACCCTCGCCTGATTGGGCAATGACCCAGGACGTTTTCACCCCCTCATATTTAGAAAAGAGCAGCTCCTGATCCCATTCTGTCTTTTCAAGTTGCCTGTGTGGTTCTGATGTATGCATTGGCCTGGTAAGAAACTGTCTCTCTGTATTCTGAATTCTGTAGATCTTTCTGTGATCGGGGAAGGTCGTGGGGTTTTTAGCCTGATTTATGCCAATTGGCGTGGTGTTAAGTAGGGTTGGGGCCTGACTGCCTTCCCTCATCTATAGCGAACGCCTATGCCTGGTGTGGCATCCCTGCTGCAGAGCCCCACAGCGTTCACCTCACATGCGGCTATTAACATATGAGCTGCTATTGCAGACTCAATGTGAGTCTTCTGAGGCTCTGTCCACATTCGCTAGTGCAGCGTTGCTGGTGGCATGAGTCTCCCTGGGCTCTCTGTCCCATGCATCGACGTTGTCCGTGTCCCCTCTTCTGGCTGCCACAGGGAATGCTGCACAGTTGGCTCCGGCCTCGTCGGCTATGGAAGATGCCGTATTTATTTATTTTATTTTATTGTTTTTTTATAACACACCTAATACCGTACATGAGTTTGGTTTCTAAGCGCTGATCTGTGATTCAAACATCTGTTGCCCTGTGTGGTCTTGCTTCCAAGACCAGCGCATTGCCTCTGTGCTATCCTCCATTGTCGGCCCTGGTCCCGTCGACTGCGGGAGATGCTGCGTTGTCAGCCCTGGTCCCGTCGGCGACAGATGCAGTGTCAGCGTTGTCAGTCCCGCTACCGGCGGTGGCTGCTGTGTCACACTGGCATAACTGATGAGCTCTATTGTCAGAAATAGATCTGCCGCGCTTGGCTTTCATTTTCATTTTGGACTCCAGTGGCCTGGATACTTCTACTGAGCTGGAGTTCATGTATTTTTCAGCCTGGCAAGGTTAATTTTCCATCCAGGAAACCTTTGCAAAGGAGTGGAGTGACTGGGGATTCCTACTCCTTCGGTTTCCACGGTGCATTATGACTTCAATGTTTGGAAAAGGGCCAAATACGGGAACCTAGATCTAGGATTATTAAAGATGCACTATCTGGATGATCTTAAGAACCCGATCCTCAGGAGGAAAGTACTGGCCTGAGTATGTGTCTAGACCTAATCTGATAAACCTGGGACTTTATGAAGTTGAGAGAAAAGCAGTAATACAGTAGTGCTACAGATGACCAGACAGCATCCTGTTACGCTCACCTGGTATCCACGGGGACGCCACCCAGCCCTGGTTGGATGATTTGCACTCTCAAACCCTCTCCCAGTCCCTTGGTAATGCCTGTGATTAAAGATGGGTCTGCAATATAGGAGAGCTGGATTCAATACCAGATTGTCTTTGTTTTCCCACCTCCCCTGGCCTCAATTCCTTCCTCCCCCATGGGCCTTCTCCTCACCTTACTATTGTAAAAGGTGGATTCTCTGTCCTGCTCCTCATGGCAGGGGCGCGTAGATGTGGGGGCGCACAGCGACCAAGTTACTTCACTGGTGCAAGCCCCCCTGTGGGAATCCAGGCCTGCTGCGACTCCGTAGGTTTGCTGCTTTACAGTCGTTCTATGCAGTTCCTATGTTACATTTAGTTCAAGTAATAATGTCTTGCTTCTTTCCTTTTAGGTATAGAAAGGTATTTTGGTGTTGTCATGCAGTTTGAAGATGAGCATGGGCCGGTAGGCGAAAGCGTGGTGTGCGCGATGCTGTCCGGGGAGTAATGCGCTGTTTCGCCTTTTATACTGCTAACCTGTGTCTTTTCTCTCCTTGCAGGTTGCAATGTTCCTTGCCGAGCGCTGTAGGGTTCCAGCAATGTTACTGACCAGGAGATGACTACCCAGGTAAGAATTGTTTGGCTTTCTTCATTCGGGAGGAAACGTGAGTAAACGCTTACTAATGCTGTCTTTCTTTCTGCTCTTTCCAGGTTATGGTATTCCAGGATGCATGCTGTGCCGGATGATGGAGTTCGTACCTTCAAGTGAGTGGAACTGAAGTCCGCGATGAATTGAAGACCGGATACTGTTCCAGGTAAGTTTCGTAGTGTTCTTTCTCTCTCTGCAGGTCCTTGGTTTAGGTAAGCTGGCATCAAAGAACTGGATACAGTGAGCGTTACGCTGCCCACAGCAGAATAACGCAAAGCATGTTCTGCTTGTTGGGTGTGGTTTAAATAGTCTCAGGTAAAGTAGTCCAGGTAAAATAGTCCCAGTCCTGCCACACCCAAAGTAGTCCAGGTAAAGTAGTCCCAGGCCTGCCACACCCAACAGACTAGACCGCATCGCTCAGTTCCTTCTAACTAAGCTATGTGTGTGCCTCCATGTTGGCTGAACACCCCCAAGTTAAATAGTCCCATTCTAATGTTGGTCTTCATGATGGATATGAGCCTGGCGCGACTGACTCCAAGAGAGTCTTAGATGAGGATTTAAGGCCTTTGACCTGGCACTAACTGGAAGGCTGACTTGCCAGTGAGGGCAAGGGTCATGACACATCCCTGGAGAACATGCTTAAATGATCCAGTGGATAAAACAAGGACAGAAGTTAATACATTTTCTTCTCAGATCAATCAATCCATTTGCTTTATTTGCAACAACAAATTCCATTACACCTAGACAAATGAGTAAAGAAACACTCATCACCATGAAAACGAGGTGTCAACAGAGCATAACAACCTCCTGGATCTGTAAGCCATTAAGCTCGACCTGGTTGTCTGTTTTCACTCTGTGGGGGTAGAATGTGCCCATATTCTGATGGACAACACCATATCCATGCATTAACTGAACAGGTGTGCGCTGTGGGGTTGCTGCCTCTGTTCAGGGATGCAAAACAAATGTTATTCTTGGCTCTGGAAAATGGAGTCCCTTGTTGGCAGCCCATCTTGTTGGGACAGAACGCATAGTTGTAGATGCTCTACGCATGGGTTTGTCAGTCTTTGAGCTGTGTCAGGAAGTTCTGGATGAGATTGTCGCCATTTAGGAGAGACCATATAGGGGAGACCACAGATAGACCTCTTTGCCTCCATTGTTAACAGTAATTGAGAGGAGTTCCCAAATGGGGCTGTGGGTTAATGCATTGATTGAAGAGTGAAACTTTGATCACCTCTTTGAGTCCCCCTCTTCCCCTGATTCCTGTCTTCCCTCTGAAGATTGCAGTTAACTCTCATCTTGATCAATTCTGACTGGGTACAGAGGAAGTGGTACCTGGAATTTCTTGAGATATGCATCTGTCCTCCCAAGGATATCCAAGCGATGGTGGAAATTAACTCCCAGTCGGAAGGCAGAGTCCATCATCTCAATGATATTGCCCTTCGTGTTTGGCTGCCGAGAGACTGGAATCTATCCAATATCACAAATGACTCATAAAATACTCTGAATCTCAGGGACAGTTCAGCACCATTCGTGCATTGCACACGCATCCCTACTCCCCAGGGTAGTCTATACGCAATGTTGATACCTACTTTCTAGGTTTTGACTTGCACCCGAAGTGAGGACCTAAAGGCAGAATGCCTTATCTATCCAACCTACCTCTAAGACTTCCTAGAGTGACCCTACACTATCCAGGGTATAGTTAGCTAAACAGGGATATTGGATTGTGCCTTCCAGGTACTCTGCCCTATTCTGTCGCCTTTCTATCACACCCACACTCTTCTTTCCCTCTCACTTCCTGATGTTCCTTTCTTGCTGCTCGCCTTTCCTGGGCTTCTCTCATTTCTCAATTGTTTGTGTCTTCCACTTCTATCCCTCCAATGTCTTCCACTCCTTCTAAGTCTTGCCTCCACCCTTTGATGCTACTCTTTCCTCCTCAACATTACTCGCTCCTCCACACGACTGCTCGCTCCTCCACAGTACTCCTCCTCGACCCCACCTTCTACGCCAACACTCCCCTTTCACACAAAAGCACTTCACATTATTTCCCTACAATCTCTCTCCTAAACACACTTGATACTCTTTCACGAACCCTCACAACTCAGTACCACTTGCACTCACTAACCAAGACCTCACATGCTCCACAAATCACCTCTGGAATTCACTTGACTGTCCTTCCTCCTCTTCCTTGGTCTGCCACCATCTCCTCCTCTGACCTACAACCCACATCTTCCTGTTTCCTGGGGGGCCTTTTAACCACCTCCCTGTACTCTGGTTGCTCTGCTTTCCCTGGCTAGCCTGGCGTAGTCTTCCCCACCTGAGAGGGGTTACAAAAAACAACCTTCAGTAAGTGCATTAAGACTGTCCCCTTTCTCCACACAGGGAGACCGAAGACCAACAATTATGTTTTTGCAGTGTCCCAGTTCATATTGGGGTGATCTGGCATGGCTGCCCTTAACTGAAGTCTATTCTTTGGTTGTTTTTTTAATGATATGTCCTGTCCCTGGTGGTCTAGGGGAGCTTTCCTGGTTTTCTCATCGAGCTGACTGAGGCTTGCGTTCAGTGCTTGGCTTTGGTGACTGCCGTGTGCGAGCTCCAGCTCCTACCTCCTGCTGCTACCCCTTCCATGGCGCTATTTGTATGCTACTTGCATAGACCTTCTGATGGGGAGGCCAGGTCTTTGTCTCTTTATTTATTTTATTTGTTTGCATTTGTTAAGTGCACTTGCAGCCATAAGGTATCGAGGCGCTGTTACAGAAGATGAGAGGACTCGTGAGTAACAAAACAGGTGACCAGAGGTCTCATAGTTACACAATGGCAGGCAAGGTACAGGAATCATACTTATACAGAATCACATTGAGAGGCAGTTTAAGCAAAGAGCCTAGCTCTCTCTCGCCTCTCTGGAGTGTTCCAAAGTCTTTGCATGGCCACTGCTTGCTCTCTGTCTCGTGTGTTCTCCACCCAAATTAGTAGAAAACATACTTGGCGGGGATGCAATTTGGTACAGCACGACAACAAACTGGCATGTGAGGAGCAGACAGGAATTGGGGCCCTTCACACTGCCACTGTCCCCCCTGTGGTAGGACTGGATTCCTCTCTTTGCAGGCCTCCCACCCCAGGCTGAGAGAGTGTGTTGGGTGAGCTAAATGAGCCAGAAAACATGGCGCTGTTCCGAGGCCATCTTGGATATTCACTTCCCTTTACTGCAAGAAAACAGTAGGGTTGTCCCGATCTTTGATATATTCATGATATATGGACTTTGCTACCCTTCATATGTGATGCTCTTAATCTATTCCAGTTCTGCTGTTCCTCGGACTCGGGAGTGTGTGGAAAAATAAAGGTGATGGAACTGCAGTTGGCTCTATATCAACCACCCGTGATGTCTCATCCAGATTCATAGGTACAGGCTAGAGCTACTGTGCCTGCCCTGTTCCCACCACTCCCCTGGTGGCAAAAAACTTTTCTGATGCTAGACCTGCACCTAAAAGAATGTTTCTAAGGTGAGGAATCTCAGGGAGGAAGGACTAATCTATCAGAATATTACTGAAGCAAATTAGTTTGCTCATCCTAGTTAGAGTACTTCCTTGTTCCAATTTCTATGTCTTCACAGGTTTCATGGTGTTCATAGTCACCCACTTCGCCTGGAGGGATAGCCATATCTACTGCTTTGTGGCTGGATGGCTGATAAGGGCTTCATCTCCACGATGCCCCTGGCTATATGCAACTATTGACAGACTAGCCCATCTATTCATGTTGGGGCTGTTAGTAAAGTTAGTAAAGTAGGTAACATCTTCCTGAGCTCCTCATGAAGAATGTCATTCATAGAAGCACTTTTGGATATGGGTGAGGGATGTTTGCGCACACCTGAAAGTGTCTTGTCCCTTTGCTATAGGTTGAGGCATTGCAAAGAGTTCATCTGTAACCAGAGCCTGGTGATTTAAATAGTCCTTGTGTTTTATGGTGTGCTCTGTTCAGGTGGTCCTCTGCCATATGTCTCAACTTGTGCCAAATTCAGTTGCTGTTGCCCCAATACTGGAAACACGAATTGGATGCCACTCTTGTTTTTTACTATCTTCGAATTCATGAGTACAGATCTAAGCTAATTGTCATATCCCTGGATATGGAACAATCCTGAACTACACAATCATTCAGGTATGAATGTGAACCATTCTGTGCTTGAAAGCACAGATCTGACCTCAAGTGGATAGATAGCTTCACATCAACATCCTAAAGTTAAAAGGGATCCTAATGGGCACAAAAGCTTTTCTCAATCACGTATAAAGCTTTCAGTTGTTGGAGTAGTCCAACAACTGCAATGTTTTACATTACAACCTCAGGGAAGACTCACACTATCGAAGTGGTACTGAGGTGGTAGTGTGAGAGTTGGGAAAACACATGTGGGTGTCTGGTCCCCAACTTGTATAGTGGCGGTAGAGAGTACACGATGCACCTTTGCCCCATTCCCCTTCACAGGTCCTCTGCCCCACCTACCTGGAAATTTGCAAGACGACTCTCAGGAAAACTGGAAATGGATTGGTTTAAGATTAAGGACAAAGAAAAGTGTCACCATTTTACCTGCTTGTTAAGTATGAACCACTATTCCTTGTCGGATTTGTTCCTGACCCTCTAGTAGGAGCCGTTCAGTTGCTATACACCTTGCTTTAAGCTTTATGTTGATGAACAAATTGAGAAAAGTCAGCTCACACAAAATTGTTCTTTTATGACGTGCTTAATGCCAACAAGTGGTTTCTACTCGCGGGATCAGGATTCACACCTGTGTTGCGATGCGTTGTCTTGCTTCCAAGACAAAGGTGTTGCCCTTGAGCTATCCTTCCTCTCAATATGCCAAATGGTTTCAAGCCCCAAAACTTGACTGAATAGAAAATTAATTTATACCATTTGAAGGAACAAACGGAATTCGCCCCTTTAAATGAGGACCTTCAATTAACTAGGAGTATGTTGAAGGAGAACACGCCGACCAAAGGCGTGAGAAAGGAACGCAGGCAGGGCAGGCCCCCTGAATGCGTAACAACTGATGGAGGCAGAGCGAAAGAGACACAGAGGCTGTGACAAGCAGGCCGACGCTGTATTGCAGAAGGAGACACGGGAAGCCCAGCGTGTACGAGAAGGGAGAAAAGGGGGCAATGAGGGCCCAAACCTTGGTGGTGGCGTGACCATGTGGAGTTTGTGGTGGGTAGACAACCCATCCAACTATGCGGATACCTCTAAGCACAAACGGCAGCTAATGGTCCAGCTACCCATGGAAGTACCGAGACCCTGAGAAGGAGAACGAGAACCACAAGATGAGGACAGTGGTGAAACTGAACTGACTATGCAGAGGAAAAGAAGAGAAGATCCCAAGCCAATACGGGCCCCAGAGACGTTCCTCTGGAGCAATGAAGGTAACTGGGGAACAGGAAGACCAGGAGGCCAAAAAGGATTTGTTATGTAATCAGGGATACTCGTCCCAGTATAAGTGATGAGCACTTCAAACAAAAGCTAATGAATTTGAACTGTATTGTGAGAAAGAGAATCACAGAAGACCCTGAGAGGGAAATGTGACTAGTCCAATGAAATCATCACGGATTCCCTGGAGGGAACCTCCTCCCATGTGGCCAACGGACCACAGCCGCTACCTCATCCTGACCCTGGGGGTGGTTGTATGAGGGAGGATCACATGGGAGGAGACCATTACCGGGGAGATGTCATGACTTGGATGACGCACAGTATTCCCCCCCTTTTCTATGACGAAGACCCTCTGACCCCTAAAACCCAAATGACTTATTGTCCGCTAACGGTTCCCCCCCTGAAGGAAATCAAGAAACCTTCTCTTCACATTATTCTGGTCAGGCCCCCACCTTTCATTCAGACACTCGCAACTCACACACAACCCATTTTGTTTTGAATGTGTCGTCATGTGAAACCTCTGACAAAAACCAATTAAGAGTTAAAAGACCCATAACATCCATGGGCTCTAACTCCCATAACCACTCAGATACTGAGATGAGGAGCAGGATGAGGGAGTTTGTGCAAAGAGATAGGACAACAGTGCGCGGGACATTTAAAGATGGCAAGCGCACTGTTGGAGATAGGGGTGCAGGAGAGGACATGCTGAGGCTCACGAACGCAGACGGCTGAAAGCCGACTGGAACAAGAGGAGAGAAGCTACATGCAAGCAGCTCCTGGAGCACGAGATGTTCGTAGAAGTAGCTTTCGCATGCCCGGGCAGAGAGGGAAAGCTGGGGTGTGACAGCGGAGCTGCACTGGAGGCTGGGGGAGCAATTGCATACTCCAAAGTGGAAAGCAGGTGAAGGAGCCACACCACCAAGGCACGAGCAGAGCCTGAGATGCTGGACACCACCAGTGAGTCTGCCCAAAGCAGCTGGGGCCCCCAGGGGCGTTCCGAAAAGCACACCAACAGGTGCTTGAACAGTAAAAGATTGCTATTGTAGAAAACATCCAAAGCTTGTTTAAATGCAGTCAAGGCGAAGTATAAATTTAACATCCGATAAGAAGAATGTTTGAATACAGACAAAATAAAGTACAAAAGCAAACCACAACCACATATGAGATATCAATAAGGGATCATGTTATTTAATAAGAACAATGTTTGAATGCATACAATGCAAAGCATAAAGGCAAACCCCAATCAAGTACAGATGAATGTGATGCCAATGTGGGGAAGAATTCTGAGCTGAGCAAATGCTACCAAGCTCTCACGGTATATGCTATTATGGTAGAGCCAAGAACTGTAAACACTTAAAAAAGAATCCTGACAGGCGAGTACACCAGGCAGCTGACACCAGGCAGCCAAAATTGTATGAAAATTCCTGGCAGGGGAGTACATGAGGTTACAAGAAACACTATAGAAAGATTGTTACATAACATATTGTTTAAACAAGAACTTTGTGGGTCCAGCAAAGATCCGAAGGAACTGTTAACTAAGGAGACATTCATTTTGTAAGTCCAGTGAAGATAAAAAGGAACTGTTAACTAAAGAGATATTTTTGCCATTTTTTCTACAAATCCAGGTGACGGGGACCACCCTCTGGTACAACGGTTTATACCTTGGAGAAACTTTGTTGGAATCATTTTGATGCTTCTGATTTTGAACACTTTTGCTAACATCAATTTAAAAACATTTTCCTTGCACCCTTTATTGTTTTGTTTATAGTGTGAGGGTCAGGATAGGATGTTTTGGAAACAAGGACGGCTTTTCAGTTACTGACACAGACAGAGCCTTAGTTTTTGGTTTCAAGGTAGGGAAGACCCTCTTTAGAGCATGATAGAGATGCGTTTTCCCAATCCAATTTTCTTTGATAAATGTCTTTAACCAAAAAGATGACAACTTTGTGTCCGGCTTTCAATTATGAACCCTCACAGAAATCAATAGTGCTTGGGGGTCACTACCCTGGCTAGAGAGGAAACTAAGGATTGAAATCTAACGGAGAGAAAACTTTGTGAACTGAAAGACAAAGAAACCCCCAAAATAAATAATGTACAAAAGAAACCAGGCTGGAAAGAGCTGAATTATAATTGTCCAGAAAGAAAGAGACACACAGGGAAATATAATTTCCAAGTTTACTCAAAGCCCATCAATGCAGATCCAAATATTCAACAAAGGTTAAAGAAAGACATTTCTAAAGAGGAGAGAAAAGCCAACAATAGCTTGAGAGAACTACGTGAATTGATAAAGAAAGTAATTTGAGACTATTTAAAGATATCATATTAACAAGAGTAAGAAATAAGAGCACTGCAAGAAGCAATCATCCGGCGAAGGGAATCATTCCCCTGGCCTTAGCTTGTTTAAAATAGTGCTATGGTCAGTTAGGGCTAGTTTTGGACAGACTTATTTATTCCTTTGGACATTCACTGATGAGCACCTTAGCTAGTAAAATAGGGAAAAATGGGCCTTATTTTTATTCTTTTATTCTTCAATAAAATACATATTGGAAATTTCCTCAGATTGTCTGCGTCCTTCTTCTGATCTGCCACACCCTCTATTCTATCCGGTAAGATAGCTCAGCGGATTGAACGCTCGCTGCTGTGATCTGAGCGTGATCTGCATGTCACAGGTTCGAATCCCGGCAAGGCCAACTCAGCCTTTCATCCTTCCGAGGTCGATAAATGAGTACCAATTTCAGTTGGGTGATATTGTATGTAAATATGTGCTCTGTAAAGCGCTTTGGATTAAGGCGCTATATAATAACACATCATTATCATTATTCAGGTACCCACATCCATTTGAGATTTAAATGTTGTCCCTTTGCGGCTTGTCATTTAAGGCCATGGCTTCTAGTAACAATACACCTTTAATGGGGAAGTGGTTATTCCCGATTGTTACCACATCTGCTAGTAGAACAAGCAAGCTGCAGTCGCCCTCTCATCTAACTAGTCGGATGAAGTGATAGTAAAGTTTGTTTTCAGGCTTGATCCTTCATTCCTATCAAGCGTTCTCTCTGACTCATGCCACTCAAGAAGGCTTCCTAAATTATTTTGCAGAATACTTCTCCAGGTGGTGAATTGCCGCTTGGTGAACTTGATGTCCTTAGGTTCTACGTAAATGATGAAATTCTTTTAATACTTGAGCAAACTATTTGTCACACCCCTTGCTCACACCCATGCAAAAATGTCTCCAAGACCTCCATTGCATTTTGGGAAGTTTCATGCTCTTCCAGTTCTGCAGGGTCTTCCTTCCCTGACTGTATTCCATCTCATGTTATCAAACCCAAATACATCCATTCACGAAAATACTAGAGCTAGTGGAAGGGACCTCCTAAAAAAATGGACGTTGCCTTATGATAAGGAAGTGATCTTTGATCCTTGATGACTTGAACGGAAGTAAAATTCCTGCACAAATACCTGAAGTAATGTAAGACTAATGAAATAGTAAGTTTAAAAAGTAGAGTAGTCTTTTTTTTACCTTATACTAACTTGTTGCTGCCATGATCCGAATGGGTGCATCCCTCATATGTCAGGATTTCACAACTGGTACTGATGTTATATCACAATTTAAGCCTTTGGGGACATTGGTTTGCTATGCTTACACGCCTTATAACCTCTTCCCATACTCCTTCACCATTAATACGAGAAAGGTGTCATGTGGGCCATACAGGATTCCCAAGATCATCTAAATCCTCCTCCTTCCAGGATCTATACAATGAGAAAGGTGCTGTAATAATATTTTCTATGCAGATTCTTTAACTTTGAAAAACTTCAGGCAGGAATCTATTTTTATTCAATCTTTTTATTAAGTTTCAAGCCAGTACAGCCTGTCACAGACAGTGGGCAGGTGAGACAGCAGACAGTTATTTCGGAGTGCGATTATAGCTTCAGTTCTCATAGCCCAAACACATCCTACTGTGGAGAAGGAGCTAACGTGCCCATGTCTATGGCTGTAGTAACTTACACACCCAACTCCCACTTCCAACACCATCCTCCTCTAAATCCCCAAATATTCTGCAAGTCTCATGAATCGGATCATCTCAATAGTTCAGTCATGTAGCCTTTGGTCCTAAGGTCTCAGACATTCCACAGAGGCAAGCAGGTTATTCCCAGCCCTGACATCCTCCCCTGGTGCTCACTAGTCCCCTGCCCTCCTCCCGCCTGTTCAAGTCGACAAAGGGTCCAGTTTGAGAGGGCCTGGTCCACCCAGAGTCAAAGCTCCGGCAGAATTAGCGATGAGAGGGATGAAAGGATAAAATTGTGGGGGGGGGGGCAAGTGGGCTGGGCTAGAGGTTGTTTTGTCTGATATAGTCCCCATGATCATTCTGCCCATTGCCCTTGCCCACCCACATCCATGCATCGCAGGATTGCCGTGTGTCCCCTCTTGGAATATGGCCACATGAGGTATTGAAATAGTCAAATATATGGGTTGGCTAGTTCTCAGAAGTGTGCCGCCTGTGCAGGCCTAGAGAGGCGCTTGAAGGTGCTGCCTTCCAAAGAGCATAGCTTGATAAGTAATGCCTGCCACTTGGGTTTAGTGGGTGGGTTGACTACTTTCCAGTTGAGGGTCAGAGTTTTGCGAGCGGCGAAGAGCATTATGTGTATAAGCTTGCCAATTCTCCCTTTGCGGCCAAATAGCATTGGGTCGGGTGCCTGCTCTATTTCTACCCGTCAATGCGTGAGATCTGTCATTCGCTAATGTGCCCAACCTCCCACATTGTCACCAGCATGTTGGAGAATGTTCCAGACCCATCCGGGATAGCTTGCTCGGTGTATGTCTCGGGAGGATAGCTCAGGGGCAACGTGCTCGTCTTGGAAGCAAGACGACGCAGAGCAACACTGCGCTTAGAAACCGATGTGTATTCAGCGTGTTATAAATAAACAATTACAATATAGTACATCTGGTGGATCAGTTTGTACTGGATATCTCGATTGCGGCTATTGAACGAGACCACCGGTATGGCTTCAAAAAAAGTCATATAGATCAGCATGATCTAACACAATCCCAAGATCGTCAGACCATTGGATCGCTAGAAAATGATTGCGCTCAACATTATTGGGGGCACATATTGTATAGAAATTACGTAGGTGGAGATACTTTGTTGTGGTCTGCACCATTATCGATTTGGCCCGCCGTCGGTGCCACCAATCCATCTCCCCCAGTCCTAGCAGCCGCCTAGACTCTGAGAAGCTAAGTGGGGAGATCTCTTCATATAGATCCATCACCCTAACATGCTGCCAATGGCACATCCGTTTAGGATGCAATTTATAATCCAACCTATATGACCAGAGCGCTCTCACGCTGATCCAGTTTGGCGTCATCTGAATGGGCGAGCCTAGGACCGCATGTAGTCTGTGCCACTTCAAGAGCATCAGCCCTACTATTGGGTGTTTCTTAATCTCGCCTGGTAGTCTATTTGTGGGGATTGCCAGGTCCTCAGGTGGCGTATATGGCACCAACAGGGATAGTTCATAGTTTTCCAGCTGGTCAGGTCTTCTGTGTTAAGCCATTGTTTGACCCAGCACACCTGTGCGGCCAGATAATACGTTTTCCACACCGGTAATGCTAGTCCACCGTCCGTCTTAGAGGCCTGAAGGACATCAAGCCCGAACCACTCTTTCTTACCCTCCAGACAAATGTAGACATGTGGGCTTCCAGTTCCTTAAACATTTGTCTCATCAGAGCAAATGGAAGCATCATGGCCAGATAGGTCAGTTTCGGTAAAGAATTAATTTTGAAGGCGTTTATACTTCTGGAGAGTGATAGCAGCAGCGAGTACCACCAAAGAAGGCCCTGTTTGATTTTCTATAGGAGCGGCCGATAGTTTAGTCCTAATACCTCTTCCAGGACAGGGCAGAGTTTCATACCTAGATATGTAATATAGCCAAGTTGGAGCTTGAAGGGGGCCGCCCCTCCAGGGTCCCAGCGGATGTCCGGTCTCAATGGGAGAACCTCAGACTTCGTCCAATTAATGATGTACCCAGGCATGGGGCCGAAGACTTTTAATACCTGGCGTAATCTCGGGAGCAAGGTCTTGTAATTACTTATGTACACTAGAAGATCATCAGCGTAGAGGGATACCGGGTGTTCTTCAGTACGCCGCTGTATGCCCAGCCACCCGGGGTCAGCCGTAATTTTGCTGCCAGGGGTTAAATGGTGAGGGCGTATAAGAGGGGGGGATAGAGGGCACCCTTGCTGTGTACCTGAATACAGGGAGAAGGGGGCCGATGTGATAACATTAGTGACCGCTGAAGCCATCGGGTCAGTGTATGAGTCTTACTAGTTTGATGTCCTCCCCCTGGGAAACCTTAATACCACTCAAAACATAAAGTCCAATTGGACTTTATCGAATGCCTTCTCGGCATCTAGTGTGAGGATTCTCTTCTTCCTCGGGGGTCTGTCCCCCCTGCAATAGCGTGCAACAGCCTGCGGACGTTGTCAGCAGAGTGTCTGCCGTGAATAAAGCCTGTTTGGTGTCTATGAATGAGGAGTAGGATTAGTCCTTCAATGTGCTGCGTCAGCATTTTGCCAGGATATTTGCGTCAGCGTTGATCAGGGAGATGGGACGGTAGGGCCCACAGTCCCCTGGGACATGCCCTTTCTTGAGGAATACCACAATGTTGGGCGTCAGCATAGAGCATGGTAGATGGCCACCCGTCCCTGCACCTGCAAGCACAGACTCGAGAGTGGGTGCTAGGCCGTCTGGTAGCGTTTTTATGAAAGGCGATGGGAAGACCATCGGGGCCAGCTGCTTTGCCCGCCGACCAAGATTTGATTGCCCGTAGCACTTCCGGTGCGGTAATTGTAGTGGCAAGACCCTCTATTTGGGATATTCCCAGCTTAGGGAACTCGGGGTCGCCAAAAGTTCACTGATACAATGGGGATCAATTGGGTTTGGTTTCGCGTATAACATACCATGAAACTGTGCAAACCGCTCATCGATATTCTCATCTCCCTCAAGTAGGTTCCTATCCTGATCCCGAATGGACTCAATACTTTGTGCTGCCTGTCTGTTGCGTAGAGCGAGCACCATAAGATGTAGGGGCCTATTTCCCTCACAAAAGTACGTCTGCCACCAGCTGGTGAAGGATTACTGGGCGCCAGAGGAGGATACCCGTTTCAGATCTGATCGAAGCCAAATGAGCTTTGTGTGTACCCGGGGGTTGTGTGTGCGTTTGTTGCTTCTCCATTGTCAGTATGTCGGCCCTCCGCTGTTTTTCCCGCTCCCCCCATGTTTGTAGCTTATGGGACCATCTTGAAATGCATTGCCCACGTATGAATGCCTTATATGCATCCCAGTATTTCAGTGCAGGATTATCCACCGATACATTCCCTCTCGAGCTTTTCGCTCCTCTGCCTCTTACTTCCTCAGGGTCAGTCATTTTTCAAAGAAACGGGTTGAAAATTGAGTCTAAAAGTGTTGAATCTCTCAATCATTTCCAAAGACGTATGCAGAGCGTGCTAGCAGATCTGGTTGTAACTAATGACGACCTTTGCTTTAGACACGCTTTTGTAAAAAAAACTATTGTTTGATATGGATTGGTCTTCGACATTATATCAGCTTAAGAACTATAGCACCTTTACTGAATATGCAAAATTAAAACACAAAAGATTGCTGTGTTGTTCATACATAAGCATTTGCCCCTGTATGTATACACGCATGTATTTTATACGTTTTAAATTCAATCAATTTTGAACAAGGGAACGTTGTAAGTACTGGGATAGCTCTCTAACGGGTTCGCAGCAGGTGAATTGCAGATTTTCTACCTGTATGGCACCCTTGGAAACACTTAAGCACCTGGTACTGGAATGTCCGCAATTCACATTAGCTGGAACAAACTTTTTGTCAATCCAAACTTTGTGGACTGTCTGGAATTCCTATGGGAAAAGATGATCTATGGAACCACAATCAACTAATTTTTGCTTTGGTTATAGAAGATAACTTGGCGCTAATTGTGTAACTTGCTCTGAAGCTGAGAATTGTAACATCCATGGGGTGCTTACTAATGCCAAAGATATGTCCGCACTACGTACTGTCTGGATGTAAAGGAACAAGCTATGTAGTATCATTTTTAAGGTTTTAAGGTGTGTTGTGAAAAACTTATAGAACAACATCATCTCGAAAGGCTTTGTTAATGAATTGCGATGTGTACATTTTATTAAGTGTTAATAGTTTTTTTGTTAAGATAGGGAAAAATAAGGAATGATTATTTTCTTATGTATCGGTTATATTTTAGGTAGAAATATATTATTGTATTTTATTTTTTTATTAATGAATTTATAACTGTTGAATACCGATGTAAATATATGTAATTTTGTAAAGGTTTTTAAAACCACAAACACATTAAAAATAAAAAAATAAACGGGCTGGGGGTAGATCTCTGTCTTCGGCTTGGGCCTCCATCTGGAACAGCCTCCCTGCCACTCTAAAAAGTAAGGAGAACCATCTCCAGTTCCGGAAGCACCTTAAGACCTTCCTCTTTGCTTCTGCCTTCGCTCCACCTCTCCCCTGCTCATCTGTTCTCTCTTGGCACCGTGCACCTGGCCACCCTCTGTTCTCCGGGCCCAGGTACCTGCTCACCCTGCCTCCCTCCGGCACTGCCTCCGGGCCACCCCTTGCACTGGGGTCTGTATCTGTACCCATGCAGTCACCCCTCCCTTTTTCTTCCTGAACTTAACAGACCTTCCCTGTCTGCTGCCTTAAACCCAGCACTTGCCAACTGCTGGCTGCACTACCACTGTTTGTTGCGTTTATTATTCATCTATTTATTATTTATCTGTTTCTCCTTTGCTCCGCACTTTCCACTTCTCCCCTTTCCATTTACTTTTCCCCTACCCCTGTCCCATGCACTTGCGCGTTCTTAATGTCACTGGGCCTAGTAAGATCGCTGTTTTGTTCTCCCCTGTCCCCCTCCCTTGCCTTGTCGCGCTCTGAAACACTTGTGTATGAGAGTGATAGAAATAAAATATCAATATCAATACATTAGTCTGCCAAAACATGTCAGTAGCACCCTCCAAATGATCAAGGAAATCTGGGTGTCCCGGGGCTCTCAAATTAAGCCGCCACAACAGCCTCCTGCGAGGGACCTCTGGCAGGTCAAAACACAGTAGTACTGGCGCGTGGTCCGAGAGGGTTGAGGCTAGAATGTTGCACTTATGAATCAGATAGGCGGCGTTAGAGGGAAGGAACCAATAATCTATCCTGGAGTAACTGCCATGCCTATTTGAGTAGAAGATGTAATCTCTCAGTTGTTTATGTGTAATTCTCTCGCCAGTCCCTCCTGGTAAGCCAAAGCTGTACCAGGAGGGACTGGCGGGTGGACATTTTGCGCGGGCTAAATTGTGGGGTTGTGGATGTGCTTTGCCGGTACAGTAGTGGAACCAAGGCTACATTTATGTCCCCCCACCCACCGAATAGTATCATGGCCCCCATGTATTGACCTGGGTGAAGGATGGTGTGTCGGTCGTGGGTCCATATATATTGAGAAGGGTGATGAGCTGGTGTTGTATGCGGCCCTGCACCAGGATATATCGGCCTTGCCTATCGGCAAGTGTGTTAAGAATCCGGAAGGGGACACGCTTATGGATTAGAATGGATACACCTCTTTCCCCTGACATGGAGAATGCACCGCTGCCACGACCCACCCTCGGCATAGCTTCTCCGACTCTGCCACATTGAGATGATTTTGCTGAAGAAAAACAATGTCCCCTTGCAAATCGAGCATGTTATTGAGTATTAATTTCCTTTTTATGGGGTGGCCCAGCCCCTGGATATTAGGGTAATACATGTAAGGAAAGTCATCTCAATTTCTGGAGGGAGGGTGGGGTGAGTTTACTGTCTGAATATCTACTGTGATCATCCGTACCTAATGTGTCACTGGAGATGCATATGGAGGATTAGATTATACCCTAAAACAAACCCAAACACCCCAAACCCTAAACAGCCAGTAAAATATTGGGATCAAGGAACTGTATGTCATTACAGAACAGAAAAAGCCCATGCCTGGGGCTGGTCGGGATGGATCTGAGGACCCTTGCCACTCCCCACGCACACCAACGCCCCCATCCGGGGGACACTGGCAGTGTCACAAACCAAAGTCATTATCTGAACAATTAACATAAAACACAAAACCTTCGGTGGGACAGATGAGCTCAGGGTGACAGGTGATGCACCATGCTTCATCTCGTCTGTAGCAATTTTATTTCCAGCCAGTGTGTATTATGTTTTATTGGACGTATAAATTATGTATTACATTCATGTTTCTATGTCATTTACACATTTTTCTGATTCTCTTTTTAATATCATTTTGCAGTAGTAACATAGTGACGGTTCACAAAAAAACAACCCAAGAAACAAAAATACGATACAGTGGTTCAGTACCCCGCCACCCCACCGTGCACTTACCTGATTATTATTTAATACCAACCATAGGCCCTCGACTGTCTTGGCTATTTGCATGCCCCTTCCATTGTGCCATAATTCCTTCCCACCCACCTCAGATCCATGCCTGTCTGTCCCTCCAGGAGTAATGGCCATTCAAAGGTTGGATTCAGACTTCATCCCCGCCATTGCGGGACTGTGCGATGAGGTATTGCGTGTACAGCCCCCAAATGTCTTTAGGTTTAGCTGGGGGTGCGTTAATCACCCATACTCTGTCTCCCATGCAATGCAGGATGTCCGACCTCCATTGCTCCTTATTTGGGGCCTGTGTGCCACCCCACACCATTGCCACCCGTCGTTTGGCTAGGAGTAATAGTAGCCCCACCAGCTTCTTGTTTGTCTAGGGATGTGTTTTGGTAAACCCCACTAGTGCGGTCATAGGTGTCTGTTCCATGCTTTCCCCCACTATTTTACTCAGTCTCTCGAATACTTGTGCCCAAAACTGCCGTATCCTTGGTCACCCCCATGCCATGTGTAAAAAGTCAGCAGGAGAAGCAGCGCACTGAGGGCAGCCTTCGGAAGCATCTGGGAAGAATTTATGTAATTTTGCCGGGGTATAATAAAACGGATGCCGGAATTTAAAGTGTATCAGTTAGAATCTGGCATTAAGAGCCACCCTACTCATTTCCCCGCAGCAATTGGCCCATGTCTCGTCTGTTATTGCACACCCTAACAATATGTCCCATTTTTCGCAGGATGAGTCATCTCGTTTTACGCTAACGTCCATGCACTTATTATACAGAGTAAAGACCACCTTATTACTTCCGTCTCTCGTGAGCATATGGACTAGTAAAGGGGACACTTCGGGTTTTTTTTGGAAAGTGTGGAAGATTTGTTTCAGGGAGTCCCTTAACCGAAAGTACAAAAGCAGATCCAATGACGCAAGTACCTCCTTGTTTTTTATTTCCTCTATCGTCAAGAATTGCCCTTCTGGGAATAGGCCCCCAAAGCAGGATGGTTCCATGTCATTTCATATTCAATTTCAGTTTATATCTATTACCAAAAACCCACATCCCATATATGTAATTTTTTAAACCCCCCCCCCCCCAAAAAAAGATTTGATGGGTTTATTTCAATAAACATTTGCTGTAAAAAAAACTGCAAAAAAACGTCCCGCAATGAAATTACGTTGTACCAGCAGGATATAGTCAGTCCTTCATAAGACCAATATACCCCTTCACACAGGTCACTGGCACGCCTCGTGTATATATATAACTGGGAGGCTGGGAGAGTAGATTACTTCCTCCTTTGTTTTATGCTCGAGGCGAGCCCATGACGTACAGGTCAGTTCTACCATATTTGGCACCCTCGAGGCTCTGTTGGGTGATGTCAATATGGTCGCCCTTAAGAGGAATGGGGCTGCCAGGGCCCTCTCCACCTATACATGTCTCGAATCTTCTTTACCCCCAAACCAATAAAGTAGGAACCCCGCCTGTCAGGCCTCATAGTATATTTCAAAGTCAGGTAGTGCTAGACCCCCCCTTATCTAGAGGAGCCACCAGTTTCTCCCAGGACACGCATGCCTGTTTCCCCACCTATATGAACCGTAGGATTTCTGAACGTAGCTCTCGAAAGTACTCCCTGGGTGGCGACATTGGTACATTAAGAAACACATATAGGAAGCACAGGAATTACACCATTTTAACCAACATTATCCTCCTGTACAGGTTAAGTGGCAATTCCATCCACCTGTTCACCAATGACCTAGTTTGTTCCAGCACCCTCTGGTAGTTTCACTTGTATACCTGCTCAACGGATCGTGCAATATTTATACCTAGATACTGAGTACTCGCCTTGTCCCACTGGAAACCGAACTCGTCATTAAAGTGATCATTGCCCGCTGTAAGCAGAAATAAGACCAATTTCGATGGCATTGATTTTCAGCCCAGAGAAATCCCCAAAGGTCAACATGCCTGCCATAACGGGGCTCAGGTTGTGAATCTGCTCCTTGATGTAGAGCACTATGTCATCCGTGTAAAGGGAGATGACTACCTTGTGCTTGTACAACTGTATGCCTCTGTGGATGTGTCGTTCTCTGATCCCCTACGCCAGGGGGATAATAGATGTAAATTGACCATTCACGTGGACTTCGGCACTGGGCAAGGTGTATAGTAGCTGTACTAGGGCAATAAATTCCTCCCTCAAGCCCATTCTGCGTAGTACCATAAACAGAAAAGACCTACTGAGTCGAACGCTTTCGTGGTGTCTAGCGTTGACGCACCTATTGACTCGTCTTGTTGGACAGCTGACAGTAGCCCGAACATCCTAGGCAGCCTGTAAGAAGTAGAGCACCCAATATAAATCCAGACTGGTCCGCCTTAACGCATCTCTGCATCAGCAGAGACAGTCTGGATGCCATTATCTTATGCAAAACCCTATTGTCCACATGTATAAGGGATATGGGGCGGTAGGAGGAACAGTAATCTGCAGCTTTAACCGACTTCAAGAGCACCACTACTACCGCTTCTCTAGCGATTCCGGTAGCTGGCCGTCATTCAGGCTTTGCCGGTATACTTCTAGCAGTTGTGGGGCTAAGTTGGTGGAAAAACACTTATAAAATTCGGATGTATAGCCATCTGGGCCGGGGGCTTTCCCGACGACAGTGGCTTAATTGCCGACAGGACCTCTTCCACAGATATCGGATGGCCCAGCCATTCCCTTTCCTCCACCGTGCATCAATACAGCACCACCTGGTCCAGGCGTTACTTGAACCTGTGAGGAGTACAACCTGTAGAAAGCACAGAATTCCTGGACAAAGTCTGCATCCCCAAATTTCACTTCCCCCTGCGCATTCCTGATGGATAAGACATCGCCCTTCTGTGTCTCTAGTTTTGCTGTTCACGCTAATACCCTACCAGGGCATTGCTCCTCCCTGTACTTCCGCACTGCCGCCCTTTCCCGGAGAAACTTTACCTCCCTTTGAGCCAGCTCAACGAACAGTTGCAGTTGTTTCTTAATCTCAGCAGGGCATAGTTGTGTCTGCCCCTAATGCTTCTACTTGTAATTGCATTATTTGAGCCTCACTGCCCGCCAATGGTCATCTGATTTGTTTTGGTGTCCCTGCTTCCCTTGAGATGCATATGAACCCACCGACCCCACATTTAGTTCCAAAAAGTTATCGATAGTCTTTGATAACTCATCCCGGAATATCCCATCTGTCAGGCCTTCGCTCTTAAACGACCAGGCGGGCCTCCCCTCCAATCTGTCGGGTTCTGTTAAGGCCATTACTACTGGAGCATGATCTGACAGTGTACGCGCTAGGATAGTGACATCGATTACCCAGCCAACAATTGTGTGAGAGATCAGGAAGTAATCCAACCATGAGAGGCTGAGTCGTGGACCGAGGAGTGAAATGAGTACCCAGCCCCCACACCCCTGGGTGCCTCGTTCTCTAAATGTTGTCTATTTCCTATGAGCAACACATGTCCCGGAGTTTACTAGTCACTGTAGACACTGGCCTGTGGGTCCCACCCGTTCTGTCCTTATCAGGATTCATTAACCAGTTGAAATCTCCCGCCTAGATAATTTAGCCAGGGTTGGAGGGGGTTAGCCTCTAGCTGCCTTGTTATCCATCCCAAGGTTTCCACTGAGTCCTGTAAGTGATTTCAATCCAGCACTCCAACTAAGTCAATGCCGAGTATGGGATGCCCTTATTTATATATTTTTATGTCAAAAGTTCTTTTAATTCTGGATGATGTACCCTTATATAACGCCCCTCTCTTTGAATCCCCCCGGTCTCACTGAACCAAGAAGAAGGTTGTTTTGCAAAGTTAAAAGATTTATTTGAAGAATTAAACAATATACAGGTTACACTTTTATGAATATCAATAATATCTGAAAATCACACTTATGAATATGAACAATTTATTTATTTATTTTAATTTTTGTAACGCGCCAACATGCCCGTGGGCCTCAGGGCGCACAAAGAACAAGAACAAGACAAAGACAAACAAGCATAAGAGGCAGATGTAGAAGCGAGTCAGGAGATTATTCCAGGTTAAATAAGTGAGTCTTTACGGCACGTTTGAACGCTGTATAGCTCTGGATCTGCTGTATACCAGCTGGAAGTGTGTTCCATAAAAGGGGACCCTGAGCATCCAATGTAGTACCTCCAAATTTGGCTGTCCTAAATTTGGGATAATTGAGAGTGACCGCAGAAGAAGAGCGAAGGTTCCTCACGTTAGGTTTGATGCCTATACAGGATGACAGATCGGTTGGGCCGCTGAGACTGAGGCATTTATGGGTCGTAGTAAGCATCTTATGCGTTATGCAGTGTTTGACGGGTAGCCAGTGGAGTTTTTTCCTAAAAGTAGAGATGTGTGTGCGACGTGACTGATTGAAAATATTACTGTTAGGGAGAATTCTCTGTTTAGGCTGAATTTCCTAACCTAGTGAGTCCCCCAGCAGCTTTGCCGGATTTTTGGGGTTTATTCTTTTCTCCTGCTAAGAGTGAGATTCTTTTTCCCTCACTCTTGGGCATGATTTCAGTGTGTTTCTTTGAATCTAGATGTGTTTAATGGGCTATGGGGTCTTTTACTCCATAGGGCTTCATGTGTTTTTGTGATGTGTGTTACACAGCACCCTCAGTGCAGTGACACAGGGGTGTCATAGTGACCCCCCAGTATAGACTCCATACCCTGGGACTGACTACTGTCTCCTAGGGCATGTAAAGTCACCATTGACTTTACTAGTCTTAAATTCTGAACAGAACCAGTACAAACCATCATATTGTGGAAGTACTGGCTGGGTCAATTCGATTGCCCCAGCGTCTGTTAGTCGAGGGGGCACGTCTCCGTCCCTCCTGATCGAGTTTTGGCTGGTGGCAGTGGATACTACTTTTTATATTCAACCGCAAATATTTTCCTATGGGATTTCCCATTGTTTTAGGCTACTATCTTTATTTACGGTAGCCTCGAACATACTGCCGGTTTATTTAATTAATATTAATTCTCCGGTTGGTGTTTTTTGCCAAAACTTGATTCTAAAATGGCGTTTGTGTTCTCTTCTGTGACTCCAACCCAAGTCGAGCCCTTTGTTCCTCTTTTTGGCGGGCTTCTCCACAGAAGCCCTCCAAAGTGGTGCCACTCTGTCTGGGGTACTCAGGAGGGGTGGAGGGGGATTTAGGCACCCTGGACTGAGTTGCCTAGGCAACTCAAGTCGCACTCCACTTAGCATGTTTGAGTGACAGCTAGGCTGAGTGAATGGGGGTTTTTCTGCATAAAAGCAGGGCTTTGGGGACTGGAACTTCAGATGTCGCCACATGACCTAAGGATCCGACGAGGGAGAAGCTGAGCCGACCTGCCACGACACCACCACCGGTGGAGCCCTGCTGGACCGCCTCACCACTTTTCCCAACGACAGAGGAGATCTCCCGCCAGAGAGTCTTCTTCCTTTGACTGGTGGGGATAACCAGTTTCACCGTCTTTTCGCCTTCCCGACGTACCTCGTGGCCGCCTTGCCTGTGCCAAGCACCCCGGCAACCGGGATACCACGTTTTACCACGACCGCAAACAAAGGTACCACCTTTAACCGGAAAACTCTACGGCTGGTTTCTTCCCTTGTAGTGCAACGACCTTCATCTCTCCTCCAAGTCGAGATTTTCTCTTCCCCTGGATGACGACGCAACTTGCACCCACTACCAGAAACAACTGCCACCGCTGGAGGATCCTTCCCACTTAAGGTACCGTGTCCCGCCTGGCTTCCCTTGCTACCGACAGTACGGGGTAGATTTAGTCCCCGGCTTTCGAACCTGGGTTAGCCTGGGACACCCTGGCTAAACTTTCCTAAACCTCTCTAAACTCTTTGTGAACTCTCTGCAAGACTTTCTAAGCCTAGTGTAACTGTGTGATCTTGGGCACATTTGTGCTCTGCTCTCTCTAAGAGTGGTCCCAGCCTTTGGACTTTGGCTCACCAGTGACTTTTGCTCTTCTGCCTTGCTAACAGTGTTCCTGAACCTTAGAGTGGTGTACCTTTCCATATTCTGTCTTTTTCTCTCCCTTTCTCACAAACTTATTGGAGTGCAATCTAGTTAAGCGCTCACCTCTGTATGAAAATAAGTGGTGTTTTACTGTGACTTATCTGATAAGGAAAAAGGGGTGTACATATTACAATAGTAACTGTGTTTAGACTATTTTACAACAAGAGTGCTGGAGTGTTTCAAACCGTGTGTTTTTAAATAAATAATTATATACTTTGATACCAAAGCTCTGGTCGGTGTTTGCTTGTATTATTGTATCTGAATCCCTATTGTGTATACTTTGCATACTGCTTAACTCTCTTGAGGGAAGTCTGACTGCTCAGCCACAGCTACCAGGTAAATATGGGTGGTACAGACTGCTACCAAGTGGGTTTACTGCCAACACCTGTAGTCTTAAATCTTTTGCAGTGTTCCCTAAGGGAACTGCACAGGTTTCTGCCTAACAATTACGCACGGCATTGATCTGTGCCACTTGTAAGGATTGGATGTTAGAGGCTGTGGTGCCCGCTAGGAGGCTGTTACAATGATCAGCAATGGGTAAGATTACAATATCAACAATCTCTTTAATCAATTAGGAGTAGGAATAGGAATAATAATGTAGCAGAGAATAACTTGTATGGGTTCAAGGAAATGCAATGATAGGAACGAATGCAACACAGAAATGAAACTTGATATGACTTCAATCAAAACACAATATGATAACTCTTTCCCCTGTTACTACTCACTCCCCCCAACATGCAATATGAAGATATGGAATGAGGGCACACGGGTATCAGGAATAACAATCAACAATTTCAGTTTCAATCCCACTTCCCCCCAGCAAGCTTAGAGAGAAGAGTAATGATTTTAAAACAGGTCAATTGCTTTTAGATGTGGTTTGAATTGGATGGGAAAAATGCTAAAATGATTTTAATTTGCTACATTGAGTTCAGAACTAGTGAGAGTGGCATTGGATTGGTTCAGGTCAACACTAGCAATGATTGTAGAATGATTAGCAGATGGAAAACGAAATTCAGAAGTTGAAATCAAGAAATAGCTGTTTTTACATATAGTGAAATTGAGCCAAATGCAAATTCGCAGCAACTTTTCCGCTTGCGAGAAACGCGATTACGGAAGGAATATAAGGAATTGGAATGTCATTTTGGGTTCGTTTGAAAGCTGAGGATGTTAGCTTCAAAATGACAATTAAATATGATGTACGGTTCAAAAGTTTTAGTGAAGGTAGATTTTTCTCAGAAAAGCATCACAATTTCAAAATGAAAGATGCGCTTAAAGATTAGGAACCAAGATTGACTTATACTAAGGGGCTATGAAAGTGCAAGATACCCAATGGGACAGCCACCAGAACAGGGCGCCTACCACTCTGACCTCTGTCCGCCAGGACACTTGACTTTCTTCAGAAAAATATCAGCGCACAGATGATTACCACTACAATTATCACAGACTATATAATGAGAAGGATACAGGATGGACACAAGATTCTCTAATGCAGTTCTGGATAGGTTGAAATGGATTGAATAGGATTACTTTAAACTAAGAGATGACTATGGACAGTTCTATACTAAATACTCACTACTATGGCTTTGGAATGGAATGGGCCTGTCAAAGATCTGGTCAAGGGTTTGGACTGGGATTCGCTCACCACCGGACCGGTCTCAGGCGCTTGGTTCTGCTCTCAGCAAGGCCCTCTGGTCTGCATGGCCTCTCTGACTGGATCTGACGGGTTCTGGGTTAGAGCTCTGATGGACTGATCTAGATCTTGGGTTCTTGGCCAGAAGCAGTGAAACAGCTCAGCCAGGCTGTTGAATGGTTTAGGCCCTGTGGAAGTTTAGGGGTTAAAATCAGGTTTCTAGATTTTAAAGGCCTGCTGGAAAGGTTCAGCTTTTTGGGTTAGGCCTCTGCTTCAGGATTCTGGAGTCTGGTTCTGGATCTAGGTTCTGGAGTCTGGATCTTCCTGCAGGGTGCTTCGCCAGTGGATCAGTTGATGAGTGAAAGTCTGTGTGGGTCCTCAACAGTCCCTATTTATCCATTTTCCAAGGTGGATGGGGAGGCTGATTGTCTATGCCCAACACTCTAAGGATCTGATAGGTCAAAGAATTCCCCTTCTCCTGGTTTGAGAAAGGAACAGTGTGTCATGATGTGTCATGTTTATGGCTTAGGGAGAAAACCTCCCCTTTGTCTCTGTACAGTATATCTTATTTTTCATAAAAAACATATTTCCAATATCACAAACCTGTTGATAATACATATGCACATCACAGATTGCCTAAGGTACGTTTCTGTCCAAATCTTATCTTCCTACGAGTTTGGTTCATAAATGACAGTTTTTCGCGCTTTTGGTTGGTTACACATTTTCAGATCTGTACAATTATTTACACATATATGCACATACCCTCTAGGCATATTCCTGGAATTTTTCATGTTCCTAGCATAATCACAATAGCTACAATATTAAAAATTTTGTGGTCAGTCTCAGAACATCGCACAGATTCCAGATTAGTTTTAAACTGTGAGCAAATTTTTCATTTTAATACCCTATAAATCCCATATTTTTATCAGTTCCGTACAATTTGCTATAAGTCTTTTTCTAAAACATACAGTTACTTTAGTTTCAAATCCACATTTTCAGTCTGGCCCGCCTCCAAGGCTCGGCTGAGTCAGAGAGCCACATGGTCTTCTTCCTACCAGGGTAGTTGATGTCAGTCGCCCCCGAATTAACATTTTCATTCAGCTCAAGGGAGTCCTTTGTCTACACTCAGAGCAACATGCCAGAGTGCACTCCCAGTTCCTTTCACACCACCCTGCCAGTTTCTTAGCAAAGAGCAGGGGGAAGATTCCTTTGTTTGGGAGAAGGTGTGGAATGTCTTTGAAGCTCAGTGTGGCTAACTTTAACTTTTAAACACAATGTCTGAAATTGTCTTGTCCTAAAATATAAATTACATTTTTAACAAATACATCAACCAATTTCTTAATTCAAGCTTTTTTAAAATATAGTTTTGAATTGTATCCACCTCTTAGGCTTCTGATTGCAAGTCTTTCTTTGGCATATTTAGCTTTTGAGACACAAGTTTTACCTGTCAGATTTAGAGATCGCCAGCGTCTGACAGAGGCGAGTATCGGTATTGCACCCATTTTCAACATAATTTTCCAAGCAAGCAATCTTCAATGTGGACTTTCTTCTGACAAGTGTACTTCTGTGGACATTGTATTTATGTGGATTCTTGAAGTAGAATGATGTTTAACACCCAACAAGGAGGTTGGGTCTTTTGGGTGGTTTGTGAGCCATGATTTTTGCAAATTTGACAACCAAGAAAAACGGATTTTCACACAGCTCTGTGTTTCTTTTGCAATCAGACGTGCTCTGTGGGCAGCCAAATGATGGCTTTTGGCAGTGTCTCCTGTCTCCACTGAGATAGGCAAAAGTGGATGGCGGCCTATTTTTCAGATTTTTACTGTGCATTTTTGGGTGATTTTTAGCGAGCAGCATGCTTTCTGGCGGCCATTCTGATGTTCCTGATGCAAGCAATGCACAGTAATGTTGCAGGGCCTGGACTAGTGGGCTGAAACATCCCACAAGCCCGATTAGATCTGTAGAAATTAATTAGGGTGTACACACAACCATTTATCATACCATGCACCATTATAGCTCATCCCTCCCAATCCCCAACCTGAGCGATCAGTCTGAACCCCACTGTGTTCCGCAGTAGTATGCACAAACCATAGAATAAGCAGAGTATGAGGAAAAATATCGATGACAACCCCACCTTTGCCCACATTTCGCGGTGTCTGGTCAAAGGGTCGACTGCAAAGTGTCGAATGGTCAAAGGATCGACACCAAAGGACCGAAAACAAAAGGATCACATTTTCTTTTTAAATTACATTTTTTGGGGGGTTTTCGTTTATGGAAAAAAGTGGTTTTTACCACAAAAAACAGGGGTTAGGTGGGACCCCCCACCCCAAAAAAAATGTAAAATAAAATAAAATGTCGATCCTTTTGTTTTCGGTCCTTTGGTGTCGACCCTTTGACCATTCGATCCTTTGGTTGTCGATCCTTTGACCTACAACCACATTTCGCATCTCTCCCGAGAGTCAGGTGAGTTTCATGAAGAAACGCTATGTCCATGTGACGACCTGGTAGACTCGCGTGTATCATAACATCTAATGAAGGCATAAACCAGGAAGTCCTGCCTGTATGAACCCTGTATGGACTTTCCTCTAATGGCTTTCTGCTGTCATGTTTTGGTTACCTAGGAGATGGTGGCTCATCGGAGAGGAGGGGGAAAAAGACGGTTTGAGCTGGGCGTACTGAGGGGAAGAAGAAAAGATGAACAACTGAGCGAGAAGCGGTATACCGTGTGCTGTTGTACCTCGAAGGAAGACATTGCAGATTAGGAAGGCTGACAGGCGGTGAGGAGGCCCGCGAGAGAATTTCCCGAGAGCTGATTTCCTGGCTGCCAAGGCCGTAAGGTAAAGGGGAAAAGCATAGCTGATACGGCGAACGTTTTCGCCGGAGGCCGATGGGAAGACCGTATCTGGAATCGCCCTTTATAGTTAAGCGTGACGAGCCTCCCGCTCTCGGAGGAGACTGAAAATGAAACGAAGTCTGTATCAGCCACTTGTGTGAGGAGTGTGTAAAGAGACCAGGCGACCGTTGTCGCTGAAGAAAAATTAGTGAAGTTGGCGCTGTTGCGCTTTTGTTTACCGAGTTGAAAATGTGAAGGCAAATTGCTAAGGACATAAAGTTGTGAGTTAAGCGCTCTTGTGCTACCATCATTAAGAAGCTCTTATAGGGAGAGGGACCGTGACGCTCGTATAAGACTAGAAGATAAGCGTTGTTGCCCTATAACATAAATAAACAGACTGAGTTTAATAACTTGAAGGGCGAACAGAGCATGTCAGCACACACCGTTCCTCAGGCTAAAGGGTGTTATTCATTGAACGTTCAAAGAAAGAAAATGTTGAAGAAATGAAATAGAAGGGAACCCGATCAACCATTATAGCTTTACCCAAAGTGAAGAGGGGTGTGTTTTTTGCAAAACAAAGAACTTAAATTAAGAGCCAGAGAGAGAAAGTTGCACCAGTGCACAATCATCAGAAGCTAGATGTACTAATGTAAGACACCAGAACAAGAAGAAATTAACAAGAAAGAAGAGACATTAAAGAAATATATACATTGACTCTTACCTGAACTCATCTTTGGCGGCCACTTCCTACTGAAGTTAGTGACACCTCAAAAGAAGACGTATCCTTTTTCCAAAAATACCTGAAAAGAAAGAAAATTAGTTACTTTAATAAAAGAATTGGATTCTTGTTGTAATCCAAACAACCTACGTTTTGGCTCAGAGTCTCATTCATGTGCTGTATATAATTAACTTGTGACAGTCCACTTGGTGACATTGCATATATAGAATAACCTTACAGCATTTAGATGTGCAGTTCAGGCCCGGACATTCCATGACATGTTCTTAAGTGTGTTCGCCATATTGTGGTAACCATTCCAACTATTCCCCAGTGTGTAAACTGTGACAAAGCACCATCTCCCATTGACCAGAGAGATGAGGCAGTCCCAAAAACCACTCCATTCTTTTAACTTATCACCCCGCCATCCCACCAGCAACCCCAACCTGCCAGTTATCCCCCTCACACAGCCCCTTATAACAATCAAATGGTCACGCATGAGGGTAGGCCAGGAGGCCCAGTCACCATTGCAGCCCCGGTTAACGTTCAGAGCTCTGAATGTCAATTACTGGGTGATCTTCTTCGCCATCAGCCGCAGTTGCCCCATGTTGTTTTGTTCTATGGGGGGGATCACCGGTACGTTCAACGTTCTCCTTACGGCGTGGCGCCCTGGGTAGTGACTCCAAAAACATGTTTGTCTCCTCCGGGGTGTAAAAAAAAACAGTGCACGGCTGTTGTGCTCCACTCTGAGTCTAGCAGGGAATAGCATTGCATATTTAAGGTCTCTTTCTCAAAGTCTTTTCTTGACATCTGTAAAGATTTTCCTGGAAGTAGGAGTATATGGGTGATGTCCCTCTTTTTTGTTAACGGGGGGTTGGTCTGCTGTAGGGACAATATAACGTGTACTTGAGGTGCACAGATCAACAACCCTTTCTCAATCCGCTTGATTCGAGATAACGGGTATGGTACTTAGTCTATTTCATAGAGATCATAGAAATGGAGATAATAGATATGGTTATAATAATACTTATTAGTACAAATGTTATTCATCAACAAATTTAAAACAACTTAAAGAACACCAATAAAAAACCTATTTCAATTCGGCATTTCTAATCAATTTTTTATGAGCACCTGATGTACTCTGTGAGGTTAGTACGTGACAACAAAGACTGCTGTTTATCAACAGATATTTTTCTAGTTTATACAGTTGCTCACACATACATTTTCCAGATATGTCTATATATGTTCATATGTTTCGGCCTTGTTCAAAAGTAAATTAGATGCCATCTCTGGCATCATTGTTTGATGTTTTGGCCATCTTTAGGACAGGTATTGATTTATTTCTCAGTCTGTCATCTCACAACAACTACAATTAAAAAGAAGAAAGTGCCATATTAAAACCTTGGATGTATACTAACCATGTCTTATCAATTAAAACAGTGTGGTATCTACCCACCTGTAGTCTCGAACGGCGTAGTCGGATTGGAACTTCAAAATGTTTTAATACAACAGAGCTTGTTTTCCCATTGGCTCGAATCTTCCATTTCCAATTTTGAATTTTGGAATTATTATTCACCCAGTCTACAAATAGAGCGTTGAGGGACATATTTTTTTCTTATAGTCCCATCTCCACATACATTTAATATGTTGCAGTAATTGTTTTTACCAAATTGAGTCATAGTGCTAATGATTATTACTGACCTGTCTTCGTCAGTCTTCAATGTTCATTCTATCGTATGTCGGAATGAGCAGTTGTGACCAATGTTTTTTCTGTTCTTTTCAAATCTCTCTTTTATATTTTCAAGATGTTTTCCTACAGTTGAGAGAGATATTAAGGCGGCTAGTTATGTATTCCTATTTTCATAGTGTTACAAACATTAGCTCTTAGTTTAAAACAATATCTTTTTTCTCATGCGCTAATGATATTTTTTCAATCGTGTGTCATGTTATATGCTCGAGCGTATTCTAAGTTCTTACATTGCCCTTTTGATGATGTCCTAGCTATTTAGCTAGGTTACATTCTGTTGTCTTGTCTTTTTAACATGTCTCGCATTTGTCCGCAAATCATTCACGTAGTTTACTAATGCACTAGATACTCTGCCAACTGATTGCAGACCCTTTGTGCACAATGTAACCCGCGTATTAACTGCAGGTACATATTGAAAAACATTTCTTTGCTGATGTTATATTAAGTAGTGCGCGAGAGTGGCTCCACCTGCCTGCTTTAGAATCACGATCATTTAACATGAAAAAAATACTTACTTTCTCTCGTTTCTTCACTTATTCGACACGTGCCTTGGCTCCACAAGCTATCGATGGCTCTGAGCGAACTCCCGGTATTTCAAAAGGTTGGAGACATGCTCGCACGTGATCGGTTTTAGGTGTGGTCATGTGACTTCCTCCGTAGTTGGTCTGTTTGTTTGCAAACTTAATGGCGCCCATTTTTAAGAAATGTGATCTACCAGGATTCTTATGCACCCTCCTAGGCTTACAAAGGGAACACAGTGTAAATGTTGGTAAAAGTCAAGATATAGCAGTGATATTGACCTTTTCTTGTACATAAATTGCATAATATTTCAAATTCTCATTGAATATTATTACTAGGTTATTTTGACACACGGAACATTACTTTAAAATGTTAGATTTTTACTGGGGGTTGTTTATAAAGAATTATGAAAGAAATAACTTAACCATTGTAAAGGCAGGTGCCTCTTTAGAAACCGAGCTTTACAAAAAAACCTACAGACAAAAACACACTTTTAGAATATCAAAGTTTCCACCCTCTAAGTTTGAAGACAAATCTACCTGTGGGGCAATTTCTCCAAATAAGGAGAAATTGCACGCAAATGTTAGATTACATTCATCATGGGCAAGAACTGAAGAAAAAACTTAAGGCGAGAGGGTATCCAAAAAAGATCATTCAGATAGCCTATAAAAAGATTCCCACATTCAGAATGGGGGGAATAAGAGGAAATGAGGATGTGGTGGTAACAGGAGCTAGAGAGGCAGAGCAGCCAATAGAGAAGAAGAGATGGAATGGGAAAAACAGGGGATGTAGCAGACTATAAGTGGGCATGACCGTGAGATACAAAAGAATGGATAGTAACTTGAGTTGCCTGACTTAGCCTCTTCCTTCATAAGAAAACAAATTATTATTGGAAAATGAGGCAGAGAGAGGATGGGAGCAAGAAACAGGATGCGCAAGAAAGAGACTGAATAGGACCGAATAGGAGGGGAGACAGAATGCGGGGGAGGGTGAGACAAAATGGGACAGAAATGGATAGAATAGGTGGGAGAGACAGGAGTGAGATACAGAAGGAGAGCGGATTAGGGAGGGAGAGGTAGATCCAGACCCAGGAGGGAGATAGCAATTAGGAGGTATAGACCAAATAGGCGGTAAGGGCAGAATAGGACAGAGACATAGGATCAGAGGGAGAGACTGAATAGGACAAAGTAGGAGGGAGAGAGAGGCAAAGCACAGCACAGGGCAGGGGGGAGAGAAGATAAGAATGATAAAGGAAGAGATACAGAATGGGAGTGTCAGACTAAGAGACAGACGGAAAGGGCATGGGCGACAACTGAAAGGATGGGTGAAAGAAGATTGAGAGATAATGAGAATGAGAGGAAAACTAGAGATGGAAAAGGTGGGAAACTGAGGGAAGAGACAGAATGGGAAATATACTAAAAGAAGAGGGAGAATGGAAGGGGAAAAGAGAAAGAATTAATGCAGAGTACAGGGAGAGCATGCACAACAGGAGTGAGAGAAATGGCCGAAACAGCTAGTGTGCTAGAGATCCTAAAGACAGAATATGAGGTATAAAGAGTCAAGAGACAGGATAGACAGGTGGGGAGCAATACAAATAGAAAAGAGCATTGAAAGTGTGTAATAAGGAAAGATATAAAGGACATAATTTGAGGGGATGAGAAGGAAGAGGGAGTGCATGTGGGAAGGTGAGCGAGCAGGAGTACGGAGGAAGAAGACTTTCAGATTGTTGAGGATGAAAGAAGACGGAACAAGGGCAGTGAACAAGGAAAACAGCAGAGATGGAATTAAGAATGGGAAAGACCAGGAAAGGAAGACGGGCAAGACAGGAGGCAATGACATGGAATTTAAAAAAGAGAGAGAAGGAGGATACAAGTCTTCTGCTGCATTACACTGTTAATCACATCCTTAATCACTAACATTTTGATGTTGTCTGGTTGGGACCAATGCGCCCATGCTCCATATTTCTGTAATGAAACAACCTGGGACTTAAGCCTGCTGAATCAGGCTTCTGCCCCAACCCTCCTGACACAGAAGCAAATGCTCTCTTTTATTGGGACAATGTTACTCCTATTGGATTCATTGAATTAACAAATTAAACGCCTGATATTTAATTCATGGGATCCCCCCCCCCATTTCACTGTGCTTGGAGTTTCAAGAGGTGGATAGGTATGTATGAGTGTGTGAACACTTGGGCACTTGGCATGCTTCCTTCCCCCAGCTACTCCCATGTGACCATTGGTAGGTGGCATCTTGAAAATTGTGCCCCGTAATCTTAAAGACCCAGGATGCCAGACTTCAAATAATTTTGTCAAGGGGGGCTTGGTATAACATTTTTTTGAAGTCCACTGTTTTAAGTTCTGGACTGGTACTGGTAGTGACATTGGCTGCAGTAGATCCAGCAACATGATACAGAACTTGAGGAGAGAGATGCAGGAATTGAGACAGACTGCAGCACTACACCCTCTGTAACAGGGATCTTGCATTCCTGGGTTATGCAACAAGTATTGGACTGACCCATTTTAAAAGAGTATGTATGCTATTGGAGTATGGGGTGAATAATATTCTCAGGCCAGACAACGTTTTACTGAAGACACAACAGGTCTGATTCAATACTTGCATTATGCAGTTGTTTGGAACACTTCAAAGACAGTGGTAAGTGAGCAGGTGCTAACTGATTCTTCTGTAGTGTTTCCATCTTATATGGCACTGATGAAAGGGCCTGCAAGTACTTGATACTTACAATGTAAAATGCCAAGAAATGTTGACTGATGTTTTGTAAAAGTCCCTTTTGTACTTTACGATCCAATTTTGATTTTGTGAGAACAGCTGTCCTGTATCTGTGATATATCAAAATGTACAGAGGAAATCTTGAACAGTGATTGGATCCCAGATGTGTTTAACTGGTCATCCGGTGGCAGACTCATTAATGGTAGATGCCCTAAATTCAAAGGTGTGACGAAGTCGCCTGCATTAATCTAGTTGTGTGACTAAGGGGGCTAGGTGCCTAATTGGTTGGGGTGATATGGGGAGGAACCCCCCGCTTAGTAGTAGTCACATTAGGTATTTTAGAAACTGCCTCTTTAAGGGACACAGGTCCCATACCAGGAGACCAGAAATAGAATGGAATCGGGAATACAGTTTTTTACCTTTCCCCAAACAGAAGTACTTATATTTGAAGAGCAGATGGCATAGTAGAGACAGTGGTTTTAAGGGAGGGGAGCAAAGCTCTGTGACTGAATAAAAACGTTTTTCTTTTTTTTTCTTGTATTTGGTTATCAAAACCTTTTACAAATAAAGAACGTTATTATACATCTCAATATAAAACCATTATAAAAGCAATTCCAAATTTCATTTTGAATCCTATTCTAATAACTCCCTACTAAAATATAACATACGCCCAACACAACTTCTACGCCTCATTCTCTATTGCACACTTCTCAGTTAGATATTGAACAACCACCAACCCGCTCCACTTTCTCCTCTAAAAGGTTGTCCCCCTCTTTCTAACAACTGAATCACTGCTATTGTCATTCCCTGTGAATGTCCAGAGATCATCCTGTCCCAGAACCTTTCTGGGATATAGTGTGATGATTCAAAGCCAAATTTTCCGAAAAGGAGACCTTGCATACCATGTACCTTCACATTCCATTAGTAAATGTCTAATGGATTGAGCTTCTGGATTTTTACAGACTGGCATAATTGGATAGCAGAATCTCCATGACCTCTTTTCGCAAGGACCTCTCCTGTATGTATAACATTCAACCGCAATCTGAGGAATTTTTTTCTGATCCTCCAGTCCGGAAATTTCACCAACTATTTATTTAAATATCCCAGTTTTTTGTCCACTTTCAGCAATGGGTTTGGGTTGGCCACAGATTGCACTTCCTCAATAGTCTTGACCCATTCCATCTCATCGCAATGTTTTTTTGCTTTCACTGAGTTTTCAATTAGCGTTTTAATGTCAATATCAGCCTTATCCGACCAATCTTTTACTTCAATGCCTAGATTTGTTAGCATTTTTTATCTATTGTTTTCCAAGTGGGCCTTTATGTCTAAATATAATGTACCCTCTTGAGCTACTGTTATGAGTCGAAAAATCGAAACCAGTCTCCAACCTGCTTGGGCTTTTACTGATCTTAAACCCAATTTGAATCTGATATTAGAGGTCGGAAGACACATTGGCAGCCCAAGAACGTTTTTCCAGAGCAGTCCCTCACATTTTTGCCATGTTCCATTCCATACATGGGGCTTAACTTCAACTCCATACAATATAACTGGGATTACCTTGGCCTGATAGAATTTAATTTAATATATTTGAAGAGCAGATAGCATAGTAGAGACAGTTGTTTTAAGGGAGGGGAGCGATGCCCTGTGACTGAATAAAAACCTTTCACCTAAAGAATGATACTCCTTTGACACGGACAGTGGACACTTGCTTAGACATTAGGGGTACCCTGCTGACTTTTACAGCACTTGCATTGTGAGTATGCTTAACAACCTTATGCTGCGTTCATATCCCTGTAACCCCTGTAACGCCAGGCAAAGAGCTCGTATAGGCCATATTCAAAAGGGCTTTTATACTTTACTCACTATCATGTAAAGAATCCTAGAAATTGGGATTAGCAATACCACACTTCTGTGGAAGAAGGCTTTCTTGACTGACAAAACGGAAACAACCTGGTTACTCTGATACACCTTAGCACCGTGCACCACCAATCGGTGGGGTTCCTCAATGCCCGTCCATCTCACCACTACTTTTCAACATCTACATGACCCTACTCATGAAACTCATCAAAAGACGTGGGGTATCATTAAAAGTATGGCGGTGCAGCAAAAACAGGCGGTAACATGGTGGTAATGCTGTTAACGTTGCATTGCCGCACTGCCATACTGCAGGTTTGGCGATGAGGTGGAAAGCAAAAAGCTGGAGGAAAAACGAACATCTTAATGCCAAAAATCTTTGGAATTACAGTCGACGGTAATGCTGCAAAAAACCCCATGGAGTCCTATGGACTGCAGAAAATGGGGGCTTACACTGCCGACCACCACTTGCAATCCTAAGGTAAATCCACAGGACCAAGTGGCGGTAACGGTAAATCTGTCTGGCTATATTTTGTCAGATTTACAACTGAAATAATGGCAAACTTGTAATGAGGCCCATGTACTCACTTGCAACAGTTTGCATATTACATGCAAATCATCTATAAAACCAACACCGCTGGAGAGATAGACCCAACCCCTTACCAAGTGCCTCAGACAAATAAATGGATGGATGAGAAGCAACCGCCTCAATCTCAACCCGAACAAAACAGAAAATCATGATCATGATCAAAAACCCATCGACTCAGCCTCGCATTCCATGGCCTGCTGCAATGGGAAACTGATCAGAAGCTCCCAAGTCTCAGAATATGAATGGACCGTGACCTAACACTAGCACCCCAAATCAATGCAGTAGTGAAGAAATGCTTCCCTTTTCACCTTCCCGCACAGAATACTATCATGATGTCTAGAATAGACTAAACCAGCAGCATCTACCTGGGAATGCCGCACAATCTTGCCAAAAAAATATGGATACAGAACACAGCAGCAAGACTACTCCTCAGACTCGCTAAGGGAGTTCACCTCACACCAGCACTAAGATCCCTACACTGGCTAACAGTCTAAAATAGAATTTACTTCAAAACTGTTTGAAAACCCCACAGAGCAATCCATTGCCAAGGAACGTTATTCCTGCAAGAAATAAGCTCCATCTACAGACCAAATCTAATCCTGAGATCCAGCAATCACCTATGTATTGAACCCAAGCCTGTATTGAACCCAATCAATATTCAACATTGAAATATGGTAGATCAGCCGTCTCATACATCACAACAAAACTCTGGAACTTACTCCCCAAGGAAATACGCACAATAGAAGAACATCTGACCTTCAGAAAACTTCTAAAAGAATGGCTCTTTAATTTGCCAAATTAAAAGCAAAGCACTGTCTAAGGTTTCAGTGTCTAAGACGAAATACAGTACGACTACTACATAACCAACTTTAAATCATAAGGTAAAATGCACACCTCCTCCAAGAGCTCACTCAATCACAACACACGCAATTACCAACTCTGGCACACGAAACAACCTATACAGACACACACCCAAAAGAAATCCAAACATACTGTGGGATATTACAACCCATGCCAATGCGCCACACTACACCCCTTTGCCAAAGGGGGAAAGAAACTGCCAAAAATGGAGGCACTAAACCCTGTGCGCGCCAAATCTGCACAATTGCGCATGGTTCATAAATCACAAAAAGGCTGAACCACCTTGCCAAACGCAGGCAAAGTTGATGTCAAAACAATAACTCTGTGCAGGAGAATGTCAGTGGGTGCTGTTACCTGCCACATGAATCAAGGCACATAAGTGAGCTAAAATTCGAAAATGCCCTTAAATACAGCTTCCTAATCAATGGCAACCTTCAAAGTGCTGTTTTGGCGCTAAATTCAGTCCTTTGCCCAGTGAATTATTGAAAGAAAAAGTGTGCTGAAATCATAGGTTCTCCAGGCAGTCGGAAGAATCCAGGCCTCACTGACTGACGGCTGCATAAGAAGATTAGATGTCAAACCCAGTTTAATCGTGTTCTTTTTCCTGAAGAAATTGCAAAATTCGCCTATTTAAAGCATGTTTGTGAAGGGCTTAATTCTTTTAAATGTCTAAATCCCTTATAAACTGTGCTTATTTTTATGTGTTAAAGAAAATACTTTATTGTGAATTTTAAAAGCAACCCAGTATTGGAGTTAAGTAACTGCTTAATTCTGATTGGCCAGTGACCAGCCTGGGAAAGTTTGACATCGCAGTTTGGCACTCCCTTGATACAGGAAGCCTTAATGGTTCCTGCATATTGACAACAAGGAGCATCTCGTTAGAGATGTGTCTGGGGCTGAGCCAAGAACAGTGGCAAGCTGCCCAACAGATCTCTACAGAGGAGTTTCCCTCACCAGGAAGGGGACACACCTGCCTGATCAAAGGACTGTGACAACTGCTGCCTGGGAAGTGGAAGTTACAAAGGAGCTCTTTGATGTTTAAATCCTTATTTGTGGTTAAGTTTAAAACTCTAACTGTGCAACCAGAAGAAGGATAAGTCTGAAAATTGGTAGATGTTAACCTAATTTTAGGCGTTTGCTTTGAAGACGTTGATGAAACCTGTGCCACTTAAGGACCAAAGTTACAAAAAACCCTCATGGTATCAGAACTAGTAATGTTGCAAGCCTAAGATTGTATGTACATGATCCATTGATAAGCGCCCCAAGATCTACCGAATTAGAAATTATTAATCCAAACTGTTATGATTAAAATTGATAACATTCCATAGAATGAGAGAGATGGGGATTGAATGTGAATATAGCCCATCAAATATGAAATGTATATGTCCGATTTTATTAGGAGACATAATTTTTAGAAATGTACATTTGTGCAAAAGTTAAATTTTGGTCAACATCAATGTGGGAGTTCCTAAATCCCAACTTAAAGATGACAGCTCTGTTCTGACTGCCAACCAAAACAAGGCAAGTGCCTGTGGCCACTCACAGTCGTGGGGGTGTGTTTTTAAATTCTGGCCACAACATAAAGTTGGTGATGTCATTTGGGAGTATAAATATAGGAACTTCACAACACATAGGACACACTGCTTCCAGAACACATCCAGATTTCCGCGCGTCTTGTTCCTGACTTCTTCATCTTGTCCAGAACTCTTCATCTTGCAGCTGACTCCAGATTTCTTTGCAGAACCAGGCCTTAGCATTGCTGAACGCTTTTTAGCTAGGTCCAAATTCAACCATCCCAAAACTTAAAAGAATAATTCTGATTCATTCTGGCTTGCTACCTTTAAGGCTGGCCCGCTGAAACTTGCATCCTTCTAATCTGCCGTGTCCAGTGACCAGAAGGGCCCATCCAAAATCCAGTCTGAGGTGCAGTCCGAATTTGACCAGAACCGTGGCACTGATCCAATCCCTCCATAGGTGCCCTGCTGACGGTAGACCTGACCCGATCCATGACCAGAACCTGGACGGTCCAATTTTAATTACAAGGGACTGTAAGTATTAATAGGAAGAACAGTGACCCATGGTATATTTGCATTGTCGGATCCCTATCTCGACCCATCCCATATTTAAATTCAGAACCCTAGTATTGTCAAAAACATTCTTGCGCTGATTTTCCTAATTTGTTTTACCAAACCCGAAGTCATTTGTGATTTTGAGTAACTAAAGTAAATCCCAGAAAGGAATCGAGTATCCACCACGTGAAGGGTTACGCTGGCCACGTAATTGTGAAGATTCATGTGTGGCATTCTCTTTTTCATAGTCATAAAAATCGTGTAATCAAACCAATCTGTCATTTTTAAAAACAAATTTCTGTTTCATTTCCAAGCCTATTTTGCAAAAACACCTCTAACTAAAACCTCCATAACTTCTTCAAATGTATAGATAGAAACGAAATTTCAACTCTCACTGATACCTAAGACCATTAGCTACACCAACAACCAAATCGCGGAACAGTGTATTTGACCCTTTTTTCTCCAACATCGCATAGTGAAACTTTGCCGCAAATTGACATTTTAGCAAAAGTTTACATGTCATTTTCCCATTCTAAGTGTTTCTTAAATCCCATACTGATCTAAAGTGTGTACTGTTGTTTATATTGTAGCTCATGTGTGTTAGGACCTGTTTAGTGTTGCTTTCTTAAGAATATTTCTCCATTTAAGCATTTTTGCAACTTTTGCATTAGTTTACAAAGCCGTTTTCATCTGTCAGTTTAAAAGTGTCATGTTCCAAAAATGGTTTTCTCACTTGTTGGGGGAGGGAAGATTGCATTCAACTCTAAGACATTATCTTTCATCCCTGAATACCGGCTGATTACTGACATCTGTGTAGGATTTCTCATTTGTGCCTTAAAGTACTTTGCAGAGGGGAAATATTAACCTAAACGCTATCTGTTCACAAATCAAAACTGTTCTTTTTCCTGTGTTTTGTATTCTGCATTATTATAAGTTAATTCAATTGCTTTACTTATTTTGAATTGTATTGTCACCGCTGGGTGATTGCTGCCCCATATATATACATATTAAAATGTATGTATGATTTGATCATAAAATAAATAAATATATACCTTTACAAACTAGCCTGATTCCTGATACACTGTGACCTGGGGGGTATTTTTAGACGGGTGTGATATGAGTGGTCTATCATTCAGAATATTGAACTTATAGACACCAATAAATAAGGTTTTCATTGCGTAATACATGCTAGGTGAGACCCGAGTGTGTGCCTGATTGAAATCCTTAACAGATTATGGGGCCTCGTGCCGTGATTCTGAATTTGAAATACCACCCGTGACAGTCTAGCACAGCATACTAGCCTGCAGGGTACAGGCACCTTGCTGGGTTGGGGTACTGTGCTACACTGTACAATCACCTCTCAAAATAAATACGCAAGATTGAAACGGTAAAGAACATCAGATACCTCGGAGTTAAAATCGACAGTTTGCAAACAGACATGGCAATGCAAGACATGCTCTGGGAAAAGGCGAAAAGATTAACATCTCAAATGAGAACTGTTGACAAGAAGTTCGGGACGTTTTCATTAATTCCGGCCATCAACTTCTATAAGACAAAAGTGGTTCCAGCTTTGGCGTATGGAATGGAAGTTTCACTATTCATCTCTCTGCCGATTTGGAACAAGTTGGAGGGTCTGGTCTGGAAGGCCGTCTTCTGGGTAAAAGTCGACATCAATCGCGGCCATTCGAAGAGAACTGGGTCTGGTATCTCTCGCATCTATGGTTGACCAAAGCGCTATGAGATTTTACAGAAAAATAATCCTGGCGGATTCGCTACCCGCATATAACATCATTAAAGAAGAACTGAAAATTGGTAAATGCAAAGCACTGAACAAATGGATCGAAAAAAGAAAAGAGAAGCTTTCTGAAATAGTGAGCACAGAAACAGTGCTCAAAGAAAATCTGGACCAAATTAAAACAAAAAATGGAAGAAATGGACTGGATTCATACTATTGAAAAAGCAGAGAACAAACTTTTAAGCCACCTTCCCCCTACGTTCAACGAATTGAAAAAGCCACTAAATTACTGTTTCAAATTTCCAGACAAAAGGAAAATAATTCTTTTTATGAAAGCAAGGCTGAACCTACTGCTAACACAGGAAATCCTAACCATCCGTGGCTCGACAGGCAAACAGGGTTGCCGTCTATGTAAAAATACGACAGTGGCTGAAACCTTAAAACATCTGGTAACAGTCTGCCCGAACAACAAACAAAACAGATCTACCTACTTCTTACCTCTAATTTCGAATCCATGGATGATGCAAGAAGATGTTCTATGGAACAGACTTATATCTGGAGAAACCACCAGATGGACGGTGGCCATGGCGAATGTAATCAATCTAACTTTCCGGCAGATCAATGAGGCATCATCCATTACATCGTCTACTTAGAGATCCGAAAACGGGGCTTTCCCTGACCAGTTCAGAGTTATTGGTAGATCTGTAGGAAGATCGTTTTCACGAAACTTGAGATTGGGACAACCAAAAGGCAATCGAATCTTTGATCAAATTCAGGTGTTCCCTGACTAAAAGTAAAAAATAAATAAATAAATAAATAAATACTCAAATAATCGGGCCTGTTTGTAAAAGTAAATTAACCCTGAAATTGATACTTCCAAAATGGCGATCCCAGTAGAGATTAATATTGCTAGAGAACACCTCCTGCACAAACTGTCAGGGGTGAGTGGCCCGAACAGAATGAACAGGTATGGCTGCAGGAAATAAAAGAACGGGTCACTGCCATAGACCTAGATACATGGCAGGACAAGGGCCCATTACACCAAGCGCTCAATTAACTGTACATCGCCCCAAAAATAGAAGCGGAGCAGTGTAAAAGTGCCAAAATAGCAGCCTACCTGTACCTCCACATAGGAATAATAAAGGAAAAGCATGCAGAAAACATAGTTCTGGCAAAGAAGCAAGGGGAACCACTACAGACAATCCAAACTAATCTGGACTCTACAGAAGAAAGGCTCCAGAAGAGCCAAGAATCAGAGACAGAAGCTAGGCAGTACTTGACAAAACTAAAGGAAGATCTGGCTCTCTTACAGCAAGAGAAGGCATAGCAAGATACCCAAGTACAGACACTGCAAAAGGAATGTCAGGAAAGGGTTGACTCTACTACTACATAGTCAACAAAAGCTGGTGCAACAATTAACTTTTAATAGAGTCTGTGCAGAACAGATGGTCGTCCTACAAGACCAGATAGACCAATTAAAAGAGGAAAACAATAAATTAATTATTAAAGACCTAGAATCTCAAGCAGAATTTGATGAGGAGCGCCAGAAATCTAGTGCATTTAAAAAACAGAGGTATGACGTGGCTGAACACAGGGCCACTCTAAGTCAGGAGAGGGATGCCTAAGGCCAGGAAGTCAGCCAATTCAAAACGAAGTTGGAGGAAAGAAAGCTGGCCCTCCAGGAGCTTAGTGAAGTTAAAACCGAATATGAGCAGCTACTAGAGCACACCAGGTGGGTGGAGGATGCTCTGGAAAGAACACTCAGACCAATAATGATAAAACTCTGGAGGAGAGTCTCCTGCAGCAAAAATTGGCCCAGTATTTCCAATCCAGGCAGGAAGCACAGAGAGACAATGAGGCTCTCTGTGAAAAGAATGATAGGCTCCACAAACAGATAGCCATCCAAGAGAAAATCATTGAGACCAGTAAGGCCTTAATAGAGGAGCAAACGATTGATTTTGGTATGTCACCAGGCAATAGGGACTGAGCGAGAAGAGGTAGGAAGGGACAGAGAAACCCCTGAACATAACATCAGGACCACTGTCATCAGGGACTCTAACTCCTTCAGTACCATGGACGCTGCTGCCTTCATGTCCACTGGCTCATATGAACCAAGGGCCACGGGGATGGTAGACTTCAGCAGAATGGGAAATATGGACTGACAGATCAGCGCCTCCCAGAAATGGATGGGCGGGCATCTCTGTAAAGATTCCAAAATGTTAGGGATAGCCTCTCTGATCAGGAAGACTTGAGTGAGGGGAGAATCAGGGAATTGGATCCCCAAGAATACTGCCTACCAAAGGATCAGTCGGTCAAATTTGGTGGGGATCTCCATGAAACTAGGCCCATAAAGAGTATCTTAAAGACCTCTTCCCAGCTAGGGCAGTTGGGGGTACTCCGCCAATCCTGGGAGCAAGAGAGAGTCAAAAGACTGTTCTGAGCGCCACAGGCCTCATGAAACTAGGCCACCACATTCTGCCATCCATTCTCAAGCTCGCAGAATCAGGGAGAGCCTAGAGGATCAGATAGCCACCTCTGGTAGCAGTGCTTCTGAGTCAGAGGATGAGTGGACACGGGTGACTAAGATTAAAAAGGCCAACAAAATTAAGAGGGCTCTACTAAAAAATGCCCTGAAACAGATCAAGGCCATCAGGAGTTGTGATGCTGGAAATGCATCGGAGGAACAGGGCCTCCATATCCTTGTCCTTTACTGCCTTTTATCGTGTGTTCTGTCGTGTTTTCCGTGCAGGAGTTCATGTGGGACTCCTGGCGGTGCAGCTCTCTCTCTTTTGGTTTGGTGAACTGACCCGTGGGATACCCTTATGGCACCCATGGGTGGGGGTACAACCCTGTGCCTCTAGTGTATGTTTTTGGGCACCTGTGGGTGGCCCGCAGAGCAGGGTATGGGCTGGTGGCAGCTACATGCTGAATTTGACAGGTGCGCAGAGTATCCTCCATTTTGGGAGACCCCGGCCCTGCCATTGGGATTCGTTGATTCCGGATGGAAAACAAAATGGCCCCTGTAGCCTCTTGCTTTCTATTACCTATTACCTTGTTTTCCCAAAGTCCTGGGAAGCCTTGACTCTGTCCCTTCCCCCTGACTGGCTGTTGGGTGGAAGTGCCATATATGGTGTTGTTGTGAAGGCCTGGCCAGACTAGCTGGACCCTTCCCAGTGATGTATGTTGTCGGTACCTCCTGTGGGTGGGACCTGGGTGAATAGAGTGTGTGACGAATATGCATTCTGTGTTGTGGATGTCTAGTATCTGGTGGTTGACACAATGACTGAGACAGCCCTGCCTGAAACCGGTATGAATGCAGTTTGGAGTGTTGAATGGCTCGGTACTTGTCCCAATACACATAACTTGTTGCGAGTGTCTGGAGAGAAGTGAATTTCCTGAATACCTTGTGTGCCTGATTGGCTGCCTTCCTGCATGAATGCCCTTAGTCGTGATTGTATGCTTGAGTGTGGCCCAGCCGAATGAAGGGGAGATCAACAGTATATCTGGGGACCTCTCACTGCTAGGAATCGTGTTCAGAAGCTGAAGTCCACTATGACGAGTAACTGGAGTAACTGAAGCTTGACCTTGAAGCCCTGCTGGAAGAGAAGAATTGCTATTGCTCTCCTTCACAATCTGAAAGCTGCTGTGTCTCCAAGGACTGACCCAGAGAGGACCTGGTAAGGGGCCCTCTTCCCGAGCTACGAGGGACCATCGTGCACCAGCTGATCTTTGCCAAAGCTCCCTGGTAGGCAGACCTACGACCGGCTGCCGACCCGAGACGGGGACTGCCGCGGAATCCCAAAGGGAAGCACCCGGACTGTTGACCGCTACTGTCGACGACCGCCGTCGCCGACCGGAGCCGCCGTGCTCCCGTTTACCTAAGAACTTCATTTAATCATCAGACGCTCTCGTCTGCATCGTCGCCCGCTTTATCCCGCTGGAGAAGGCCCGACCGTCAACGCGCCGAGGAGTATCCGCCGGGGGGGGGTTTCCCGCCACCTAAAGACCACAGAGACGCTGACGACTCGACGCCCTTGCTGGGCCACAGCTCTTCATCCTCTTTACGGTCCAGAACTATCGTCACCGAGGTGCCCCGCACGTCTCTTCCTTGCAGGACGCCAACGCTCCGTCGTCGACTAGCACCGCTAGGAACGAAGCTGCCACTTCACCGCCGTAGGTCAACCTGTTCTCCGTCGGACGTTCGACGACCCGTGACTCCTACCTTAAAGGGAGGGCACTCAAGAAGGGCCGTCGATTCCCCGACACCGAACGCCGAGTTCCTCGACGCCTCTCGTCGATCCGTGGCTCCTGCTTTAAAGGGAGTCACTCAAGAAGGATCGGTCGACGCATCTTCGGAGAACTCTACTCCACCAGGTACATTGGGGGTAAAACCTTAATAGGAGGAAATAAGACTATTTAACAATATATGGACTGGACTTGTGCTATATATCTTTATTTACAGGTTGCCCAGGTGGGGGGGATCTCCACACAGAACTGTGCCTAGGGGTAGGGGTCAGAAATCTGCCTATTGTTTCAACCATCTTGCGTTCCTTCCTATCTCTATTGCTGGTTTCCTCGTTATTGATCTGTGTGACATTTTAACCGTACAGTTGATGCACTTTAATGAGATTTGATAACATTAGTTGTACCATGTTAGAATTGTATATATTTATAATTGTGGATCTCCGAGTACAAAGTGCGTTATTGTGATCGTTTACATACCTTTTGAATATTAATTATATAAAGACTGTGTTTTCAGTAATACAGTGTGTGGACATTCCTTTGTGGGGGTTCGGGGACTACACTGTACTTATGAACCAGCCTGCAACACCTCCCTAGAAGCTAGGCCTTGATTGCTCGTCCATTGCTACCAATTGAGAATCTTGGCTGGGGTCCTCTGTGCCTCTCCTCTACCATATAGAGAGCGGAAGTACAGGCACCCCCCACCAGCATCTTCACAGGAGTGTCATAACTCCCTATCACAAAAATGCCACGTATTCAGTTTGGGAGCACCTTGAGTTATACGAGCAAATGATGGACACTTTCCACCTGAAAGATAGCCAGAATTGTATCCAATATGTCAAGTGGACATTTTCCCAGGAATAATCAAGCTTCTTTGCGGGGCTGGAGGATCAAAATCACTCAAGATGGTCCACTTACAGGGCGGCCATCTTAAAACATTTTTCCGTACATAGAAACCCCCAAGAGGCCCGCAAGGCGGCCTACAATCTGCAGTGTGGGGAAGACCAGGCCCCAAAAGAATTTGTGCAAGAACTAAAACGTGCCTTTGCGCAGACCACCAGGAGGGTGCGCTCAGACAGTAGGGAGTTCATTAATACCTTCATTCATGCACTCCCTAAGTACATCATGACCCAGCTGGTGAGGGACTTTCACGAGAAGAGATCACTAGACTGGGTCTTTGAACAGGCAACTCGTATTTATGAAGTGCAGAAAGCGGCAGAGAATAAAAATACAAATAAACCCAAACCAGCCAACACCCCTGCTGCTGCTAAGGTGGCAGAGGTGAAGGTTGCCCCCATTTTAGATCTGGAAATGGGGGGGCCTAAAAATATTCCTGTACAGAATCCATCTTCTAACCAAAGAACCAGAAGGCCCTGGGGCCAATCCCAAACAGGTAGCCAGGAAGTAATCCCACCAATGTGACCCCTAACTCCCCTGATTATATCAGCCCTGTTACAAGGGCAACAGACCCATCCTGGGGTATGTGTGGGCTCCACCAGCCCAAGGGTGGGATCCAACCAGGTAGCTACCAACCCAGGAAACTTCCCTCCTAATTCTCCCCAGGAGGGTAGTAACACCCCAAATGCCGGGTTGAGCTTCTTTCCCCGGTACCCGCCAAACTACAACCCCAGAAACAACCCTCCTTTCTTTCCCCACTTTCCTGAGCGCAGACAGCCCAATCCGGGAGAGGGGAGGCCAAGGGTGGAGGGTTACCAGAACTATCCCAACCAAGGGTATTATGTGAGAAGTGACAGTTACCCTTCCCGCGATCCACCTAGGATGGACCAGAGACCCCCGTACCAGCCAGAGCAGTTGTCCCAACTGGTGTGCCAGGTCCAGAACTTGTCACAGGATCTGGGTTGCATGTTGAGGGCTCAGCAGAACCCTCAGATGAACATGGTGGCCCAGAACCCCTCAAACCAAGGGTCTGGTACTCTAGAGCAATGCCGGGGACAGTACCCTGACAACCCATCAGTTCCAAGGGAGGAGGCACAGGGGGAAGAGGGGTGTTAAGCCTTGGAGGAAGCTTCTTTCCCCACTTGTGAAAAGCCCCTGGAAACCAGGAACCAAAACCAAAATCTCCTTCCCCCGAAAGTCTGCAACCTAAGGAACAGAGGGCGGGTAGGAGATATAAAGGGCCTAAAGACCCATTTTGTGGAGGAGGTTAGAGTCTTCCGATTTGAAGGAAAGGGGTCCTCAAAGGACTCTGGGAACAAGGATTTTCTCCTTCAGGGATGGGGGAACTCCTTCCAAAGAAAAATGGGTCCCGAGAGATTCTGATCAAGACTAGGTAAATGGGGTGGGGGCAGAGTTAGGACCGCCCATCATTGAACCCCAGTATGACAAACCAGAAAATCACCTTTCCCCAAACCAATTCTGGTGCCTGCCTCCAAGAAGGGGGGGGGCCCAGAATCAGAACCAGGGGAGCCCAAAACTCCCCCAATATCCAACTGCCACATTTTTCTGACAGATTCCCAAGGTCCCACACCAAATCCTGCCCAAACTACCCCTGTGTCAGAATCAAAAGTCAAGAAATTAACCCACCGATTGGCCCAAAATGCACATTATCTTGGCCCCCTTGAGGAGAAGGAGGGAAGATTTTATGCCCCGGTCCAAATACAGGGGCAATGTACATTTTTGACACTGGTGGACACTAGATCCTAAACCACCCTTCTGTCAAAGAGGGCCTTTGATCAGCTGAATTAAGGAAGGAGGAGAGACACCAGATCCCCCTCACCCCTCTTCCTGGGCAACTTCAAAACTTTGATGGGAATGAAATTCCTGTTGAGGGGACTGTGGATTTAGAAATTAAAACTGGGGGACACAAGGTGAAACACCCGGTCATAATTGTGACTCCAGGTCATAATTGTGACTCCAGAGGGCACACCATGTTTACTGGGGAATGAAATCCTGCGTAGATTGTCTCCCCTAGTAGATTGTGTAAACAAGGTCCTCTGGACCCAGACTAACCGACCAGGTGTATGCTCAAAATGTCCATAGGCCACAAGAGCATAGTCCATAATTGTTGGGTCGTGCGAGATGTCCCTGCTGCATTTTATTTAGGCAGTGACATTCTCAATCGCTTTGCCATTTGTTTGGACCTGATAAACTTTAAAGCCTGGTCCCGATTAGCGGGTAATCCCATGGTCAGCCCAACTGCTGCCATATGCAGTTGAAATTCAGATTGAAGAGGAAGTCACCATCCCAGAACGGACCCGACAATTTCCACTTGAAGTAAAAATGAAGAGGACAGAAACTGCAAATTCCTCACGCATATGTTCACCTCAACGCCCATCTCCAACAGCAAGGGTTGGGGTTAAACAGGGTTAAACTCAACACCACTAGTCAATACAGAACACAACACCATTCCAATAGTGGTGAATAACAGCGACCTTAGGAGTATCACTCTGGGCGCAGGCACCATTATTGGAATGGCGGTTGATGACCGACATTTTTCCATAGATTTAGGTAATGAACTGATAGGACCAATCCCCAATGACTGTTTTGACAGTGACAGCGACAATGACACAACACCAGACAGAATCTTCACCCGGCATGGGGGGAATTTCCTGGTGTACTCCCTGCCATTATGGTAAGGAAGAGGTGACCTGTGACTTCAGGAGGGATGAGGTGATCTTTCAAGTCCACCAGTACTGCCTTCCCCACCTGAAGCCATCAGTCCAAGTCAGTACTGTAACCAGGGACTTCTTCACCCAGCTGGAGGAGGCCGCTGAGATAGCCAAACCAGAAGTCTTTCCGGGCTTCAGGCAGATGGTTGAATAAAGAGTCAGCCTAGCTGATGCCGGTGAGACTCTGGAGCAAAAGCAAAAAATGAAACAAGTTTTCTTAGATTTTCAAGATCTCTTTGCGGTCGACTCATATGACTGTGGTCACACCGAAATCCATACAACAACAATCCCCACAGACCCTGGTATGACCCCAGTGTTTGTGAAGCAATACTGCTTGCCTCTTCCATCCATGGAGTCCCTCACAGAAATAATTAAAAACCTTGAGTCCTGTGGGATAATTCGTCCAGTCCACAGCACCTTCAATAATCCGGTGCTGGGGATTTTGAAACCAAACAGCCATTGGAGACTCTGTGCTGACCTGAGGGAGGTAAACAAACTGGTCCACACTTCCAGATTGCCTCTTCCCTACATTGACCAAGGGCTGGGCCACATCCAGGGGTCAAAGGTATACACTGCCATTGACCTGACCAATGGGTACTGGACCGTACCTGTCAGTAGGGAGGACCAATACAAGCTGGCCTTTACCTTCGGGGGGCAGCAGTACACTTGGATCCGGACTCCCTTTGGATACATCAACTCCGGCAATGAATTTAATATCTTCTTGCTTAAGGCCATGCCCGACTTGGGTGAAAGGGGTAACCTGGCCTATGTAGATGATGTCCTAATCAAAAGCTCAACTGTGGAGAAACACATAGCAGCTGCCAGAGCAAAACTATCTTTCCAAAAGGCACAGTGGTGCAGGACCCGTGTCAATTTCTTGGAGCATGAGATCACTCCTGAGGGTCTCTGTCCCCAGGAATAGAAAGTAGAAGCACTCCTGAAACTAAAAGGCCCCACAACTCTGCGTGAGCTAAGGAGCCTCCTTGGACTGACTTATTACAGCATAAAGTTCATTGAGGATTACTCAGAGATCAAAAGTCCCCTGATCCATCTGTTGAAGGTGGGGGGGTCAAGTGAGAGTGGGGTCCAGAACAAGCCGAGGCAGTAAAACAACTCAAAAGAAGCCTCTCACAAGCACCTTGCCTAGCCTATCCTATCAAAAAACAAGAAGTTCTTCTTGGAGACAGGGTTCTCAAATGCATGCTTGACTGCAGTATTATACCAAAAGCACGACAAGGTCAATAAACTCATCTCCTATGCGAGTAAGACTTTATCCTTTGTGGAGGAACAATTCAACGATTATGAGAAGGCACTCCTTGCAACGGTGTGGGCATTGAAGAATTACCACCCGTTCATCCAGGGGGAACACATCATAGTGGAGACTTCACACTAGCTTCTGCAATATCTTCAAAGTGACAGAATCTGGGCCGGAAATGTGAGTGATTCCCGAATTACTTCCTGGATTCTGTCAATGCAAGGCTTTCCTGTGGAGGTCAGATATGGCCAAAACAAGAAGAGTCCCCTTGCGCAAGGTCTGGCTTACTTGCATGAATGTGCCAGAGAAAAATGTCTCGAGGACGAAAGTCTTAAAATCAAGGACGACATGGAGGCGTACCTTAATTCCCCACACAAGGTCAATGAAGAAGGCAAGTGTTAGGGAATGCCCAATGTCTATGTGGATGGGTGCTCCTACCATGTTGACAACAACAGGGAAAAGGAACTTGTGGCTGGTGTGGGGAATGCCTGGGTGAATGATACCCCAGAGCCCTCTGCTGGGTACAAAATCGGTCCCCGTAGTAGTCAAGTGGCAGAGCTGATGGCTGTGTATCAAGCCATCCTCACTGCTGTCCAACACCAACTCCACAAACTGGTCATAATCACTGATTCAGATTATGTCCGGAACGGGTTTGTGGAGCACCTGATTAATTGGAAAACCAGAGGCATGCTATGTTCTAACAATAAACCACTAAAACATGGAAAACGAATACCGAATATTGATGACCTGGTCACCTCTAGTGGGATGACCATCTACTGGAAAAGATCAAGGGTCATTCTAAAGTAGAGGGACCAGACAAAACTGGAAATGACCTAGCTGATTAGCTGGCCAAAACCCAAGCCATCCAAGGGGTTCTACTTGAGATCGAGTCCCTGTTGGGGGAAATCCAGGTCACTGCTATCACTCGGTCCCAGTAAAATGCCCACAATTAACTCTCAACTGCCCAGTGGAGCAAGGAGACCCCAGATGCTGATTTGATTACGTCTCAAAAAGGGGATGCAATAATTGGTAAGTTTGTGGCAGATTCTGGGCCAAGTTGGGATATTCGATTACCCCTTGTCCTGAGGGCCATCAGATCTACCCCTTCTTCATCAACAAAAATGTCTCAATTTGAGCTGATGACTGGACGAAGGATGGTGCTACCCAAGCATCTGCTCTACAGAACCCAAGAGCAGACCTTGATATATGCCTCCACAACTCATGAGTAAGTTGAGAATCTGAGAAAACACCTCCAACATGCTTTTGCGTATGCTCAGCGGAATCTAGAAAGACCTGCAGACAGTATGAAGACCCACTATGACCTTAAGACAACTAAAAAGGAGTATCAAGTAGGAGACAGGGTCTACTTGTATGATTTCCAAAGGAACCAAGCCAAAGAGCGCAAATTTCTCCCAAGTTGGCAGGGTCCTTTTGAAATTGTGGAACAGAATTTCAACAGTCGCCTACAGAATCTGCATCACCAAGGGAAATTTGACCAAAGGGGAAGACAAGTGGGTCCTCATAAACCAGCTAAAGAGTTGCCATCCGAGGCATACTTTGCGGCAAATAGAAGAGCCTACCGGAAACCCAGAGGGGGAAAATCCGGAGATCTAAAAAGAATTATTAAATGTTGATTGAGTATGTGTGAGGAAAGTGTTAAGACTATCATTGGATATAGGCGGGGAATATTGTCAATTGTGATTAAATGCATGCATCCGCCCTATTACACCCCTCGGGGAACAGTAGTGGGGAAATGTTCATAACCGTGCTATGTTCTGTTTTCTAGTACTGGAATTAAATCCACCTAATCACCAAGGAGGACATTCTCGGGGACCAGGAGGAAAAACCCAAGAGATCTGGCGTGTTGCTCCACACTTCCAACCAGAAACGGTGAGGAGAGCAGTCGCATCAATCGCTGACGGGAGAAGCAACCGGATTTCTTCACATGGACAGAAGAAAAAATCCCACGTGCCCGACTCCCCCACGACTGGACGTCACGCTGAAGTCTGGGAGGGGGATGTGTGGGATATTTCAACCCATGCCAATGCGCCACACTACACCCCTTTGCCAATGGGGGAAAGAAACTGCCAAAATTTGAGGCGTTAACTCCTGTGCGCGCCAAATCTGCAAAATTGTGCATGGTTCATAAATTACAAAAACGCTGAACCACCTTGCCAAACACAGGCAAAGTTGATGTCAAAACAAGAACTCCCTGCAGGCGAATGCAAGTGGGTGCTGTTACCTGTCACATGAATCAAGGCCCCAAAAGTGGGCTAAAATTCGAAAATGGCCTTAAATGCAGCTTCCTAATCAATGGCAACCTTCAAATTGCTGTTCTGGTGCTAAATTCAGTCATTTTTCCAGTGAATTATTGAAAGAAAAAGTGTGCTGAAATCATAGATTTTCCAGGCAGTCAGAGGAATCGAGGAATCCAGGCCTCACTGACTGACATCTGCATAAAAAGATTAGCTTTTTATGTTTAAACATATTCTTTTTCCTGAGGAAATTGCAAAATGTGCCTATTTAAAGCATGTTTGTGAAGGGCTTAATTTTTTAAAAATGTCTAAATCCCTTATAAACCGTGCTTATTTTTATGTGTTAAAGAAAATACTTTATTGTGAATTTTAAAAGCAACCCAGTATTGGAGTTAAGTAACTGCTTAATTCTGATTGGCCAGTGACCAGCCTGGGAAAGTTTGACATCTGTTTGACACTCCCTTGACAACAAGGAGCACAATGAGACCTCATTAGACATTTGTCTGGGGCTGAGCCAAGAACAATGGCAAGCTGCCCAACTGTTCTCTACAGGGGAGTTTCCCTCTCCAGGAAGGGGGCACACCTCCCTGATCAAAGGACTGTGACAGCTGCTGCCTGGGAAGGGAACGTTAAAAAGGAGAACGTTGATGTTTAAATCCTTGTTTGTGGTTAAGTTTAAAACTTTTAACTGTGCAACCGGAAGAAGGATAAGTTTGAAAATTGGTAGATGTTAACCTAATTTTAGGCTTTTGCTTTGAAGACGTTGATGAAACCTGTACCACTTAAGGACCCAAAGTTACGAGAAAAAAAAACTCATGGTAGCAGAACTAGTAATGTTGCAAGCCTAAGATTGTATGGACATGATCCACTGATAAGCGCCAAGAGATGTACCGAATTAGAAATTATTAATCCAAACTGTTATGATTAAAATTGATAAAATTCCATAGAATGAGTGAGACAGCTTTCACATTGATGGGTATTGGATGTGAATATAGCCCATCAAATATGAAATGTATATGTCCGATTCTATTAGGAGACATAATTTTAGAAATGTACATTTGTGTAAAAGTAAAGTTTTTGTCAAAATCAATGTGGGAGTTTGTAAATCCTATCGTAAAAATGACAGCTCTGTTCTGACTGCCAACCAAAACAAGGCAAGTGCCGGTGGCCCCTCACAGCCATGGGGGTGTGTTTTTAAATTCTGCCCACACCATAAACTTGGTGTTGTCATTTGGTAGTATAAATATAGGAACTTCACAACGCATAGGACACACTGCTTCCAGAACACATCCAGATTTCCGTGCAGCGTCTTGTTCCTGACTTCTTCATCTTGTCCAGAACTCTTCATCTTGCAGCTGACTTACTCCAGATTTCTTTGCAGAACCAGGCCTTAGCATCGCTGAACTCTTTTTAGGTAGTCCCAAATTCAACCATCCCAAAACTTAAAAGAATCATTTTGATTCAGTCTACCATTAAGGCTGGCCTGCTGAAACTTGCATTCTGCTAATCAGCCGTGTCCCGTGACCAGAAGGGCCCATCCAAAATCCAGTCTGAGGTGCAGTCCGAAATTTACCAGAACCGCGCCGCTGATCCAATCCCTCCAGAGGTGCCCTGCTGCCGGTGGACCTGACCCGATCCATGACCAGAACCTGGACGGTCCAATTTTAATTACAAGGGACTGTAAGTATTAATAGGAAGAACAGTGACCCATAGTATATTTGCATTGTCGTATCCCTATCTCAACCCATCCCATCGTTAAATTCAGAACCCTAGTATTGTCAAAACCATTCTTGCGCTGATTTTCCTCATTTGTTTTACCAAACCCCAAGTCATTAGTGATTTTGAGTAACTAAAGTAAATCCCAGAAAGGAATCGGTATCTAACACGTGAAGGGTTACGCTAGCCACGTAACTGTGAAGATTCATTTGTGGCATTCTCTTTTTCATAGTCATAAAAATCGTGTAATCAAACCAATCTGTCATTTTTAAAACAGAATTTCTGTTTCATTTTCACGCCTGTTTTTCAAAAACGCCTCTAACTAAAACCGCCATAACTTCTTCAAATTTATAGATGGAAACAAAATTTCAACTCACTGATACCTAAGACCCTTAGCTACACCCACAACTATTTGACCCGTTTTTCTCCAACATCGCATAGTGACATTTTGCCGCGAATTGACATTTTAGCAAAAGTTTACACGTGTCGTTTTCCCATTCAAAGTTTTTCTTAAATCCCATACTGATCTAAAGTGTGTACTGTTGTTTATATTGTAGCTCATGTGTGTTAGCACCTGTTTAGTGTTGCTTTCTTAAGAATTGTTCTCCATTTAAGCATTTTTGCAACTTTTGCATTAGTTTACAAAGCCACTTTCACCTGTCAGTTTAAAAGTGTCAAGTTCCAAAAACGTTTTTCTCCCTTGTTTGGGGAGGGAAGATTGCATTCAACTCTAGACATTATCTTTCATCTCTGAATACCTGCTGATTACTGACATCTGTGTAGGATTGCTCATTTGTGCCTTAAAGTACTTTGCAGGGGGAAATATTAACCTAAACACTATCTGTTCCACAGACCAAAACTGTTCTTTTCCCTGTGTTTTCTATTCTGCATTATTATAAGTGAATTCAATTGCTTTACTTATTTTGAATTGTATTGTCACCGCTGGGTGATTGCTGCCCCGTATATTTATATATTAAAATTTAATGTGTGATTTGAATATAAAATAAATAATAAATATTTACCTTTACAAACTAGCCTGATTCCTGGTACACTGTGACCTCGGGGGTGTTTTGAGACGGGTGTGATATGAGTGGTATATCATTCAGAATATTGAATTTATAGACACAAATAAATAAGGGTTTCATTGCGCACTACATGCTAGGCGAGACCTGGGTGTGTGCCTGATTGAAATCCTTAACAATACCAACTAGAAGCAAACCCAGCACACAATAACAGTATTTTCTGAACTGAAACTACCAACACAACTGCAAAAACACTCTGCCTCTCCTCCTACTAACACACCCTCCCCACCTCTTTTCAGACCCACAAAAGCACCTGGAGGACTTAAAAATTGCACTGGTATGTAGTATACCTCACATTAACATAATCAATCTAATTCTACGATGAAGTACAAGCACTGGCTGCGTGGCATTTGCAAATCAGAAGATCACTGTGGATAGCCTGGCACTGCAGCACAGTTGATGAGAATGAATTCAAATATGGTGCACCAGCCCTCTGAAAGGTTGGTCTAGCCCCACATCAAATACATGCAAATCAATTAAAGGTAGCTAATCACTGCCCCTCTTTCACTAACATACACAGGTGTAGACCCTCCTAGAAAGAGCCACCCAAGCAAATGTTTTACAGAGCTTTATAAGCAGAGTCCTTCTCTGCCAGAGTGAGTTTTAGGCGTAGGAGCGTGTGGCAGGAGTTTGGAGCAAGTTGGTGATTTTTCAAAGTGTTGAGAGAAGGAGTTTGGAGAGAAAATGGGAATTGAGGAAATGTCTTATTGGGGGATGATTGGCTTTATGATCTCTCTCGGCTGCTAATGTATCACAATTGCAGTAGTCATTGTTGCAGTTTGTGGATAAAGAAATAGAATGGTATGCCCGAGGATGAGATTTTAAATCAAATTAAATTCGACGGGTATCCAGCTGGATTTTCAGAATCGCCCTATGGACCCATGTAAAGATGCTAATGTCTGTCCAAACTGTATCTGGTTGGTACGAATGAACAGCAAGGGTTGGACTTTGGAAGTGTAAGACTGGTAAAGTATTCAGTTAAGCACACCCAGATCATTCTTAATAATACAAGTTAGGCAGAATGGATAAAACTACATTTATTTTATTTATTTATTTAGGCCTTGTGCCCTACAGTCACAGGTGACAAAAATGTTTTCTTCAGAATGTTAGGAGTCATTTTAAGAGTCTGTACAAGAATTGACAAAGCCAACAGGAAGTTTGCAAGTGTCTCAAAGTTATCTAACAAATGAAGAAACGTTCTTAGCAGGCCCTCTCCCAATCCAACTACCTTATGGGAATCCCAGGGGGCAACCTTGATCACAAGAACACCGCCATTCCTGATAATCCATTGGAGAGGTTGGATAAGAACTTTGCAGCCATTAAACCCTATGGCGGTTGGGCTGGGTAAAAATAAGTATTTTTACTTGCCCACTGTACTCAATTTAACTCTGGGACCACCGTAGAAGTTCCTGGAATGGCTGGGCCCACTTTTCGTGTTCCTCCGTTCTGTTGAAGGGGGTCTAGGAGTGTGGGGTGCAAAAGTCACTTTCGACGTTGGGTTTTTGGGTCCGGCTGGTTCATGGTTCCATGATTCGATGGATCGGTTCTCGGTTCTGGACAGCTGGACACACCTATTGGACTCAAGAAAGGGCCACCACTCCAGCGACTGCCTCTTAGGACTTTCATTACACAGAGCAGGCAGTGATCAGAGATGGCCACTACAAAGAAAAGGTGGCAGTCGACCCTTGCGTCAGAAACCAAGAAATTGTTCCTGCTAGGCCTCTCTTCATGGTGGAGATATGCAACTCTGGGGAATTATTCTTGTTTTGTAATTCGAGGATCTGCAGAGTCCAAAGGCTCAACTCAGGGGCAGGGGGGTTTGAAGCAGGGTAAAGCAGAAGCTTCCTGGGTAAAGCTTCTGCTTTCCCCAGGAAAGGGATTGCCATCAATTGCAATTACACTTTTCGAGCAGGAAGGCGTCCAAAGAACAAGATGCCTCAAGGACAGGCAAAAATCTCGTGGCACTGGCATTAAGCGGTAAAATGCAAAAGGGCATTAAACAACGTAGAAATGTATCATTTGACACCGGAACATCCTGGACACATCCTGTTATTAACCAAAAGGTTACAAGTAACAAAGCTACAGTGGCAGTGTCACAACCGCACTTCACAGAAGGCGATGTGTTCAGGGAAAAACAGAGAATTGTACTATGGAGAACAGAGTTCTCCTCCACCGATTGCCATATGTACTTATCAGTGACCCCAAAACAGATGAGCTTTGCAAGGCCAGTGAAGTACAAAGGCTTTACTGTACTCCAAATGCCAGAACAGATACAAAAGAATTGCAAAAAGCTGGGTGTCCCGTTAATGTGTTTGAGGAGAAACCAGCAACTAGAAAAGCTTTTCTAACCAGTTAATTTTAGTTGCTTGGGTAGCAAGGTCTGTGTCAACATCTGCATCATCGAGGGGGCATGTTTGACTTAAGCTTATTGAGCTTTTCCTTAGCTATCCACAACTACATCTGGAATTTTCATGGAGACAAATTGTTTCGCGACAGGACGACCATGCATTGAGGAAGGCAATAGAGTCTAACAGGACAACAAGTTCTTGCCTTCAGCATCAAAGTGTATTGGCACAGAACTTCGTTTTACTTTCTAAACATGTATTTATAGAATCTTCCTTAAAGCTATAAATGTAATGTAACCTGAATCCACAAAGCTGTCAATTTGCATTGCTTTTTTGTCTTGATGTATTTTATAACTTTATCTGTGTCGTCCATCACAGGAGGATCTGTTCCAGACACCAGGGCTGCAAGATGAGCTGCAGCAGATTATCGATTGCCTGGATACCAGCATTCCAGACACAATCCGTATCCTTCCCATTATTTCGATATTTGCAATATAAGAGAAATGCTGTAACATTGTCTTTGTCAGTAGCTGATTCCGCCATAAACCTTTGCTTGCTACATGGAGCTATTTTACCATCATATATGTTGGCCTACCAGCATATTGGACCATGAAGCTAAAGTGTCTATTTGGGCCTTAAGCCCTAGAATATTGGAGTGGGCAGATGAGAGGGTATATCGTTCTTTCATCGACGGATGTAATTTCAATGTTTCTTTTTACAAGTATATTCTAACGAAAAAACATCAAATTATATAGGGGGGGTTGGAAAAGTGTATATAAGGGGTGGGGTGGTTGTGAATAGGGGATTGGGAGTTTGGGGGGAACACCCCAAAAATTAAAAAAATAAACTATTTAGATGAGTTTTTTCGGATAAAAATACTAGTTCAAAAGCCCATGGAAATTACACCCGTCGATGAAATGACATAGAACCAATGAGATGCAGGTTAGTATGCATTCTGGTGTGCTTGGTCGATAACTTGCATGTGGCAGGTACTGCTCCATCTGCATACTGTCCGCCTTCTGGCGTAGTAGCCACAGCACCGGGCACCTAGCAGATGATCTGCTACACTTTCTCACAAGGAGCATTGAAGCCTGAAATGGGCCCCTGACTCCAAAATATCTGACCAAATTTTGGTCAGATGTTTTATGAGAAAGGAGACCCAATGCCTTTTAGTATTGTGCGCCTCCAGGAGGAAGAGCTGGGGGATTTCTCTTAGGAATAGTTGGGAAAGATTTTCTTTTTACTGTGTTTCTCTGATAGACTGCTAAAGGTACGCTTTCTTTTGACTAATTGCTTTCTGACCTGACGTTTTGGAGGCTCTTTGCTTTACTTCCTTTGCATTTTGCTCACTTTTTTGGGGAAACTGATCACACCTCAAGACTAACAGGGCCGATTCTCAACCTGGTCTTAAGTACCGAAAAGGTCATTAAAAGGGTTAACCTTTTCGTTACTTGCAACATATTCTGAAGATGGCACATTCTTCCTAAGTCAGTAGGAATGCACCACTTTCGGAATACATGTGCCAGTTGCTAGGATGGGTTGGAAACCAACCTAGCAACAGCCACATTCGTTACCTGGCTTTTTAGAAGGGTATTCTTGTGGCACTCCTCCAGTTTTATATGCGCGCTAAAATCGCGCAGATATACGTTACCATTTTGGTACCGTTATGCTGGAGGAGTGCCACAAGAAGCCTTGTTTGGTGTATATGAAAGTGCAACATTGAAGCTGCTTTCTTTGGTGTATATGAAAGTGTTCATATACAACACACGGGTGTATATGAACACTTTCATTTACACCAAAGCAAGCAGCTTCAACGTTGAAGCTGCTTACTTTGGTATATAGGAAAGTGTTCATATACACCTGTGTTGTCTGCATCATTTTTGTAAAATAATGAATATGTTGTTATTTTACAAATATGCTGCCGGGATTTCAGGATTGCGCCTGTTACAACTAAAACAGGCGCAATCCTGGCTAGAAAGGATGGCCATTTGGCTCACACTCGAGGCATTCCTGCCCTTAATCAGAAGCAGTACGATTTGAATTCGGACGTACAACTCTACCTGCATGTATTACATAAATAAGCAGGGGGCACCAGATCCCCCTATGAAGACTGGTCCTCAGCATCTGGGAGTCAGCAATCAAGCAGGTCATCTGGATTTCAGAGGTCCATCTGCCGGGAGATTCGAACCTCGAGGTGGACCGACTGTCAGATGGGCTCTGACAAATACGAGTGGCAGCTGAACACAAGAGTCTTTCAAGAGATTTTCAGCAGGTGGGGATCACCCTATCATAGACCTGTTTGCGACGGAGAGCAATGGCACTTGTCAGCAGTTCGCATCCAGGAGGGGAGGGGCCGCTGCGCTCTCTGGGACGCGCTCCAGATCCCCTGGGATGGGATGTGTGTATGCATTTCCTCCGACCCTGCTCATCCACAAGGTTGCATTGCTAGTGAGGGACTGTTTGTGATGACACCTGTTGCGGTACCTACGCGCCCCGTTGAATTAGAAGGATTTGTCCTTGACAGTTAAGGTGACATTAGAGATCTTGCGTCGCACCAGGTTTAGCTACTACGGAGACTTAGAGCCCCTCCACTCCGTATGTGACAATATGTATTGGTTGTGTTGAGCTATACCTTCGTAGTGCGCCGCGAAAAATAATGGAATAGGCAAGTAGTTATGATCAGAGTTATAAATTCCTTTTATTTTTGTGATATTAGAGCCTTTGTGGATGACACGTGTTTCGGCAGAGCTGCCTTTTTCAAATCCAGGCTATATGGTTAGCTCATAGGTCACTGCATAATGCATGAAGAAGCTGAAGAGGGACACTCGAATATACGGAGGACTTCTTTGTCCAGGAGGGATTCATCCCTGTGAACATCAGCTTCTTCATGCATTATGCAGTGACCTATGAGCTAACCATATAGCCTGGATTTGAAAAAGGCAGCTCTGCCGAAACACATGTCATCCACAAAGGCTCTAATATCACAAAAATAAAAGGAATTTATAACTCTGATCATAACTACTTGCCTATTCCATTATTTTTCGGCGCACTACGAAGGTATAGCTCAACACAACCAATACATACATCCACAAGGTTGTTTGCAAGGCCAGACAATCCCAGCGTCTTCGTCTCATCCTCATAGCGCTGCAGTGGTCGGCCAGACCTTGCTTCTCAGACCTGCGGCAGCTGTCTGCCCAACCAGAAGTTCCTCTCTTGCTCCTGGTGCAGCAGTGGGGGGGCGGTGATTCACCCTTGCCTGGAGAGGCTAGCCCTAGCAGCCTGGTACATGAGCAGATGACTCTGCAACATCTCCAGCTTTCCCAAGACAACCTAGAGATCATCCATGGAGTTAGGCTACTCGAAAGCAGTACAAGAGCAAATGGTCCAGGTTCTGCTTCTGGTCCAAGGAAAAGGGAGTGGTTCCGCTATCCTGCACTCTGGACCAGGTGTTGTCTTTTTCGGCCTACTTGGCCAGATCAGGGGTCCACCTGAAGAACATACCTAGCGGCCATTGTCGCATACAGGAACTCGGACAGGCTCACTTTTTCCTCAGCTAATCCAGTGGGGGAAAAGGCATCTGGTCGGGTTGACCAGACTTTACCCGCCTGTCAGACACCTGCACCAGTCTGGGATCTTAATGTTGTTCTTAGCACCCTTGCACACACACCAATCGAGCCCATGGCCTCAGTGGACATCAAATTGGTCACGCTCAAAACAGCACTATTAGTGGGGCTTACTTCATCTCGCAGAGTTAGCGAGATTCAGGCTCTGGTGGCTTCCAAGCCCTACACTATCTGTCATCAGGACAAGGTTGTGCTCTGTACGCACCCCAAATTCCTAGTAAAAGTGGTCTCCTCTTTCCACATTAACGAATGATTGTGCTTCCCACTTTCTTTCCAAATCCCAAGGAATACGCCAGGAAGGCTCTCCACTGTCTAGGCGTCAGAAGAACTTTAAAATTCTCAACAGGACCTAGCCCTTTTGCACGACCGGTGCCTTATTTGTCACATTTGGAGGCTCAAGGCCTGGACAACACGCACCCAAGACCTCAATAGCCAGATGGAGGACTGCTGCCATCCAGGAGGCATACAGGGCTCAGCGCAGGGAGTCTCCTATGGGCATTCACGCTCACACTATAAGAGCCAAAGCAGCAGCTGTTGGCTTCCAACGTCACGTCCCGTGGCAAGTAATTACCTGAGCTGCAACATGGGCCACTTCATCGGCCTTCTGCAAACACTACTGTCTGGATACTAGCACCTGGGCTGACGCAGCATTTGGCCAGGCTGTCCTTCGTAATATGTTTGCTTAGAGTATCAAGCTCTCCTCCCAGGGCGTTTTCAACAGTTGTAGTCACCCATACAGGATGGAGAAAAGGGGTTGGGGACGTAGGAGTAATTAAGTGTTACTCACTGGAGTGACTAACGTACACCTAGTTCATAGTCCCCTAACCTTCATACGTCCCACCATCCTTCCCCGAATAAAGAGCAGCAAGGTTGAGCAGTTTAATGCAGCCAACACGTCAAAGGGGACTGAGGTGTGGCGCTGGTGAGCAGGGTTAGGGGAGCGCGTGCTCCCAGGGCTGCACCCCACTCACGTATACATTTAAAGGGAAAGTGTTATTTTTCTGGTGAAAAGAATCAGTTCCCGTGCTAGCGAGGGACGCCCATACAGGTTGAAGGAAAGGTGACTATGGACTAGGAGTACGTTAGTCACTCCAGTGAGTAACACTTAATTTATGGTTCTATATGCTGGAGAACAACATCTCTGCCTCTGCATCTCATCTATCAGGGGTTGAGAATGGGTTGGCAGACACCCTGAGCAGGCAGATCTCGGTTTCCAATGAGTGTGAGTTATGCTGAAGGTCATTACGCAGATGTTCATCCGTGGGGCAACCTGACCTGGATCTGTTTGCAACGAAGGCCAAAACGAAGTGCAAGCAGTTCTGTTTGAAAGAAGTTCTCTCAAAGAGGTATTGGGGAACTGTGAAGGGTGGAATTATAGTCGGAGACAGGCAAGTGCTAAAACAATATTTATTCTGGCTTAAGGCAGCAGATGCTGAAATAATAACTATTAAGTCCTCCCGGTTAGCTTCACCGGTGTCTTGTCCTCCTGTAGTACAACGGCGTTAGGCCTGGCTTGGTCCTATCTCGAGCCGCTGTCCGGATAGGCCCACCACTCTGGTTCGCTCTCCTCCCCGTGTCCTGTGTAATGAGAACAACCCATTAGTCTCCCTGGGCGCTCTTTTATCACAGCTGGAGGTATCAAGCCCCCACCAATCACTGAGGGGTTGAGTTAACCCCCTTCTCATTGGTTCGTGGGACATGGTCCCACCTCTCTTAAGGGTTGCCATCCCAGTGTGTCGCTCTTCCCGATCCCCTGGTGGTGGAGGGCGGTGGTGTTGGCCCCGTTCCCCTGGTGGTGGAGGGCGGTGGTGTTGGCCATGCGGTTGTGGCCGCGACGCGTAGGGACGCATCCTGATGCTGGGCCCTCCCCCCCTGCAACGTGCAGCTCCGGCAGCGCCATGAGCAGCACGGGGCCGGCGAGCCGGGCGCTGCTCCCCCGTATCCCGGCGCCGTCGTGAACACTGCTCCCCCCCCCCCGGACTGGGGCGAACAGGTGAGTGCCGAGCGGCCCCGCCGCGGCTGCACATAGCGGCTTCTTCCGCGGCCCTGCCGTGTCCACCCGTAGCGGTTTTAGCCGCGCGGCTAACCTCCGCGGGTTTCCCTTTCCCCTCTCTTGCCGCGGACATGGCAGCGCCTCCCGACTCGTGCGGGCCGGCTACACGCCGCGGCCGCCGCGGCACCAGCCGAGGCGCTGCTGCTTCACACATCCCCACCCCAATCCCAGGCCGTTCGGGCCAGGGTGAACACCTAGACAGATAGTCAGCCACCAGCTGAAACCTGGCAGGCCTGTGCAATGTGACGAAATCAAATGGCTGAAGGGAGAGAAACCAGCGGAGGACCCTCTGGTTCGTGTCCTTATGTTGGGCCAGCCACTGGAGGGGTGCATGGTCGGTGTACAGAGTGAACCGGCGACCCAACAGATAGTACCGGAGCGAGTCAACAGCCCACTTGTTGGCCAAACACTCCTTCTCAATGGTTGAGTAAGCCGCTTCATGGGGCAACAATTTCCGACTGATGAAGCACACCGGTTGCAGGTCCTCCCCATTCCTCTGCGATAACACAGCTCCCAGGCCCTGGTTTGAGGCGTCCGTTTGTAAAAAGAAATGTTTCTGGAAGTCCGGGCAACAGAGGACCGGGTTGGACGTGATCCTTTGTTTTAGGTGTGCTATGGCGTTCAAGGCCTTCGGGTCGTTGGTCAGGTTGGGATTCCCCTTGAGCCTCAATGCGTCCGTCAAGGGAGCGGCTATCGAGGAGAAGTCAGGGATAAATCTTCTGTAATACCCGATCAATCCCAGGAAAGCTCGTATTTGTTTCCTGTTGGTGGGAGTCGGTATATCTTGGATAGCCTGTGTTTTGGACAACTGCGGTTTCAGCACTCCCCCACCCACTATGTGGCCCAGATATTTGGTTTCATTGGTTCCCATCGTAGTCTTCCTGGGGTTGATATGTAGCCCTGCCTTCTGTAAATCAGCCACTACTTGTTCTAGATGGTTCAGATGCGATTCCCAGGATTTGCATGTATACCACAATATCGTCCAAGTAGGCAGCAGCGTATCCAGTATGCGGTCTCAGTATGATGTCCATCAATCTCTGGAATGTGGCGGGAGCCCCGTGGAGACCAAAGGGTAGGACTTTATACTGATATAAGCCTTGTGGGGTGGAAAAGGCAGTTTTCTCCCTGTCCTGGGAGCGAAGGGGTATTTGCCAATAGCCCTTGGTTAAATCGAGAGTGCTTAAGAAACTGGCTGCTCCAAGGCCCTCCAGGAGTTCGTCCATCCGAGGCATCGGATAGGCTTCGTATCGGGACACCGCGTTCAATTGTCTGTAGTCCATACAGAAACGAACCGAGCCATCCGGCTTAGGGACAAGCACTATGGGTGATGAGCAAACGCTGACCGAAGGCTCGATGATATCCATCCTTAGCATCTCGTCCACTTCGGAATTGATGATGGTTCGCCTGGCTTCGGGTATCCGGTAGGGTCTAAGCCTCACAGGTGGTCCGGGATCTGTTTTGATAATATGCTCAAGAACATCGGTTCTTCCAGGTAAGGCGGAAAAGGCGTCAGCATAAGGGGACAACCGGTTCCTGATGTCCGTCTTCATTTCGAGGGTTAGGGTGTCTCCCCAATTGACTGAATTCAGGGTATCAGGAACGGTGTTCAGGATCTCGTCCGGTTTGGCTTCCTCGATACATACAAAGGCGCCCAGAAGAGGCTCATTCCATTTTTTTAGAAGGTTGATATGATAGACCTTTTCAGGGGTGGTACGATCAGGCTGGTGTACCCGGTAGGTTACTGGGCTTAGTACCTCAGTGACCTCGTACGGCCCTCTCCATCTAGCCAACAGTTTATTGGTGCTGGTAGGCAGGAGTACCAATACCTGGTCCCCTGGGTTAAAGGTTCTCATACGGCTCCCCTTGTTATAGTTTCTTTCTTGAGTTGTTTGGGCACGTCCAAGGTTATCTTGGGCCAGTGTACGTAGTGCGGTTAGGTGTTCCTTTAATTCCTCTGTATACTCGGTTAAAGACACTTCTTCTGTGGTTTCCCATTCCTCTTTAACCAGGTCTAGTATTGTTCGAGGTTGTCTCCCAAACAAGAGCTCGAAGGGAGAGAAACCGGTGGACGACTGGGGGGTGTCTCTTAACACCATTAACACCAGGGGAATCACCCGATCCCAGTTTTTTCCGTCTGGTCCCGTCACCCTTCTTAGCATCTTCTTGATTGTTTGATTATAACGTTCTACCAGCCCATCAGTCTGGGGATGATATACTGAGGTTCTCAACTGGTTGATCTGGAACTGTCCACATACTTGTTTTAGGAGGGTCGACATAAAATTGGTCCCCTGGTCGGTGATTATCTCGGAGGGAATCCCCACTCGGGCAAAGAATGGAATTAGCTGGTCGCATAACAACCGGGCCGACGTTCCCTTTAGGGGAAAGGCCTCGGGGTATCGAGTAGCGTAGTCGACTACGACCAGTAAGTATCTATAACCACGGCTGGCTGGTTCCAGGGGTCCCACTATGTCCATGCCGATCCTCTGGAATGGGATTGAAATGAGGGGCATTTTCTGTAGTGGTGCCCTTGCGGGTAGAACCCCGCTAGTCAATTGGCAGGTGGGGCAGTTCTTGCAGTGTTGGGCAACCTCCCCATAAATGCCGGGCCAGTAAAACCTCTTTAGTAGGTTTTGTTGGGTTTTAAGAGAGGCCATGTGACCTCCACAGGGATGGTTGTGGGCCAGTTGTAGCACTATAAGTCGGTGGCTCTTTGGTAGCACCAGTTGTTCCTTCATGGCGTCGTCGTCACCCTTATACCTTCGGTATAGGAGACCTTGTCGCAGTAGAAACCCTGGGCCTCTGGCTATGTTGGGTTCCCCTTCCCGGGCGGCCCTTTCTCTGGCCACTCGTAGGGTGGGGTCAGTTAGGGTCTCCCCCCTTATGGTGTCTTCGTTGCCTTCTAGCTTCCAGTCGATAGGCCGGGTCATATAACTGGCCTGACACCATGCCATCCGGGTCCTCCTCTTTCGCCCGGGTGGGGGTTCCTGGGAGACGGGGTCGGTTCCTGCAACATCGGATTTGGACGGGGACTGCCCCTCCCTTGTATCCCTTAATGTCTGACCGAAACCGGGGAGGTCGGTCCCAATTACCACCGGGGTTGGGAGACAAAGTAGGACGGCAACCCTCAAGGGAGAGGAGGTTTCATTTAAGTCAATCACTACATCCTTCATCGGATAACATTTGGTGTCCCCATGAATGCATCGGATAGGTACGGTTACGTTAGGTAAGCAGGGAGCGTTACTCACGGTTGGTGATATGGCGGTCTGCCTGCTGCCGCTGTCCAAAAGTGCACGTGATGGTCTGCCGTCGACTCGAACGTCCACCACATATGGTCCTGGGACGCCGTTCTCGTCTATCGGGGTCAGATAGCCGATGTCCATGGGTTCGACTGTTCTTCTCCTGGGACAAAACCGGGCTATGTGGCCCCACTCGTTGCACTCATAGCACTGCGGTTGCTTGTAACCAGGGGTCGGTGCTGGGGCCTTCTCCTCGCTTCCTGGTCTCTTGTCTTCGGGTCTCCTGTTGTTCTCATCGGAAGGTCTCCATCTTATGGGTAAGGCTCGGTTACCCCTAATCATATGGGGGTCGGATATCGGGATGGCGATGCGGGCTGATACCCCTGTAGCTGGTAGTCGGAAGTGGCCTGCCTTCTGGTATGCCGATGCAATATCCACAGCCTCGGTCAGGGTGGGTTGATGGTGCTGCCTAACCCATTTCTGCATCTGGCCGGGCAGGGCTTCGACGAATTGTTCCAGAATGATTTTATCGATTAGGGGTTGGTTAGCGGGGTTTGGAGCCAACAACCACTTCTCTGCTAGGTCCTTTATCCTATAGTATAGCTGGCGTGGATTCTCCCCGGTCCTGAGCCTGGTTTCCCTCAGTCGGATCCGGTAGGCCTCGTCGTCCAGGCCTAAGCGGTCTAGTACGGCAGCCTTGATCTCCCCGTACGGCGTGTTGCCGTTGGGGTTTACCGCCTGATAGGCGCCCTGCATCACCCCGGACAGTAGGGGGGCGACGTACTGACCCCACCGGTCAGGAGGCCACTGTG